>NC_140582.1:11750512-12350512 GCF_964204655.1 Triturus cristatus
TAGGACATGTACTGGTGTGTTTTACATGTCCTGATAGTGATACTGCTAATTTTGTTTTTCACTGTTGCTAGGACTATCTCTCCCATAGGTTATCATCGGAGCTGCCTTATTAACCTCTTACAAGTGTAAATTCCAATTTGGAAGAGATTCAGTGAAGTTAGTTTTGAAATTGTGTGTTTGAAAATGCCACTTTTAGAAAGTGGGTGTTTTCATGCTTTTCCATTATGTGCCTCTGCCTGCCTGTGGAATCCACCTCCGAGGGAGGGTGAGGGTGATTGATGAGCCATTTGTGCATTCGCCCTACACAGTCACAGAAAGGGATCGGAGGTGTACCATGCATATCCTGATGGCCTTCCTAAGCTAGACTGGTGGGAGTAGTTGTCATTGACACCTGAATAGGGCTGTGCCTGTCCTCACACAAAGCTGTCTCCACCCCATGTAGTTTATCTGGAGCCAGGTCAGGGAAAGGCAGGGCCTTGTGCACAAATAAGACTTTCCTTTGAAGGTTACCTACTTCAAAGGCAGAAACTTGTATAAGTACTAGAGCTGTGACACCATAACTTTGGAGCATAACTTTGGAGCACTTCTTAACAAAGGACAGTCTGCCAGGAAGAGCTGGATGCTGTAGGAAGGAATGACACTCTGTTGCTTTGTTGTGCTAGCCTGCCACTCGCTACTTTGCTCCTTGGAGTGAAAGGACTGGACTTTATTTTCTACATCCTGCTCCCAAGATTCTCCAAGGGCTTGTGCATGCTTGCCTCGTGTTAAGAAGTCTCAGGACCATCAAATAACTAATCTACTTCTTCTGCTGAGAGCCCTGACTTGCCATATGGTGCCAAATCCAGTTCCTGGGCCCTTGGAAGTAGTATCTGGTAACTCATCGATGATGCAGCAACGCTGTAGGTTGAAAAATCAACGCATCACCGCTGTGCGTTCTAAGAATCGACACAGCGCATACCTTGCGACTGAAAGATCACCGCATTTCAAGTCCTGAGCACCGTGTCACCGACCCCCATGGCAGCATCTCCAACACAGGCCCTGCTGTATGACTGAAGAATTGAGGCATCACCTGCTTCATGTCTGTGAAATTGACGCATTGCCTTTTACACCGCCACCACAGCATCGACACAGCGCGTCTGAATTTTTGACTCATCGTCCCTGGGCGCCAAGTTCTTCATCGTCGTTGCCTAGCAGTAAAGCATTAAGGCACGTGTCCAGAAATCGACGCATCACCCCTCCTGACAGTAAGGAACTGACGCATCACCTCCCCTGCGCTGCAGTAAGAAACCGACATAGCACCTACCCTGACAGTAAGGATCTGACCCATCAACTGACCTTTAAGTAAGGAAATGACGAATCGCTTTGCTTTTCTGGCTCCTCACCTTCCCTGCGCCGGTTTTCGTATTTGATTTTGAAGCATTGCAGGTACTTTGTGCTAAAAGTGACACATACATAGTTTCCAATGGATTTCACTATTTTTGATCCTTTTAAAAGTGATAAATTGACTTGTGTATGTTGGATTTTCATCATTTTGGTCTTCTTTTATTCAGATAAATATTGGTTATTTTTTTTAATTGGTGTGGTGTCCTTTTGTAGTGTTTTCACTGTGTTACTCTGTGTGTATGCATACGTGCTTTACACATTGCCTCTGAGACAGGCCTGACTGCTCGTGCCAAGCTACCAAGAGGGTGAGTAGGGGTTATTTTAGCTGTGTAATCCCCTTACCCTGACTAGAGTGAGTGTCCCTACTTGGAGAGGATGCAAACCACTGCTACCTCGAGACCCCATTTTTAACAGAAACCAATACATTTAGGACCTGATTCACTAAGGTAAACTTACACTAATGTGTAAGTTTACAACTGTTTGCTATTCACCCTAGCTTCCCCTGCCAGGGCTGAAGGTGCATTCTGCTGCACTACACGCCTCTTCTCCTATGCTTCACACAGCCTGCTCCCCGGCATCCCCCTCACTCTCACTACACACATCACAATGCCTCTCAACGCACCACCACGCACTTCACTTGTGGTAGCCATTTCTCTCGGATACTAAATTTCAGCACAGGGCAGAACTAGCAAACTCAGAGGAATAATCACCAACATATACAAAGAAAATATCATCTTCACCATCTTATCAGCGAACTCTAGCGACCCCTTCAATTACATGGACTTATCAATATCAGCACCTCCAGCAACACCACAGGGGAGAAGCCCTACTCTACTGAGCTCCTGAACCCAGGGCCATCTTCATCAACTTCACAAGACATCACAATAGACAAACCAACCACCCTCACCGAGACAGTCAACACCTACTCCGTCAACACAGACTGACGCTCAAAAAAAACTCCCACGGAAGTCTGGACTTCTGAACTCCTATTTTGACGGTTGCGATATTACCACAAATTTACCAGCTCCATTTCAAACTTTAACACCTGCATCAGTTACTGCGCAGAAACCGTGGTACTGCTCGGATCTGTCCCAGCAGCATGAATCAAGCCACAGTCAAGGTCATACACAGATGACATCCAACTCTCCAAATGCTACTGCAAAGAGTTGTAATGCCGATGGAGACGTACAGACAATGCCACAGATAGGAACACGTACAAAGCAGCCCTCTGGATCACTACCAACGACTTAGGATCATCAAGCGCCCCGCAATCAATCAGGATTTATTAATTGCAGCAAATGACCAATGAGGGTCTCAGGGCGCTGGAGTTGGTAACTGATTCGTGGTGATCTGTTCTTTCAGTCTCAATGAGGGAAAAACAAGGAGAACGCAATGAAAACGAGGGAAAAGGCAAAGAGAAAGCAGTGAAAAATTAGGAAAAAGCAAGGACAAGGCTCTCAAAAAATGGGTGGTAAAGCAGGAGAAAGTACTCAAACACAAGGGAAAAGCAAGGAGAAGGCACTGAAAATACAGAGGAACAAGTGAGGTGAGAACAGTGAAAACGAGGCAATAAAAGGACAAGAAGGCACTCAAAAAATGGGGAAAGAGAAAGGAGAATGCAGTGAACACGAGAGAAAAACAAGAAGGCTCTCTCAAAATGGGGGGGGCAGGAGAAGGCAGTGAGAAATGGGGGAAAGCAAGGATAAGGCTCCCAAAAAAGGGGGAAAAGCAGGGGAAAGCATTGAACAACTAGTAAAAAGCAAAGAGAAGGCAGGGGGGAAATCAAGGTGAAAGCAGTGACAACGCGGGAAAAAGCAAGGAGAAGGTACTCAAAAAACAGGGGGGGGGGGGGGGGGGAGTGAGGAGAAACCAGTGAAAATGAGGGAAAAGGAGGAGAAGGCACTCAAAAAAATTTAGAAAAGTAAGGAAAAGCCCTGAATATGAGAGGAATGCAAGTAGAAGGATAAACAAAACTGGGGAAAAAGCAAGAAGAAAGTAGTGAATAAGAGGAAAAAGCAAGGAGAAGGCTCTCAAAACGTGGGACAATACAGGAGAAAGCAGTGGTAAACGAGGGAAAAGGAAAGAGAAGGCACTCAAAAAAACGGGGAAAAGCAAGGAGAAGACCATAGAAAGAGCGATGCAGCAGCATTGGGAGAGTTGGTTCTGCAGTCACCAAACAAATTGACAACCTCTCCTACAATGCAAAAGAAATCTTCAACATTGTGAATGAATTCATGTCCCACGCTGCCAGCTTCATAACCATCACTCCATCGCAGGAGCTCTGCACCCGTCTCTCTCTATTTCAGCACCAAATTCCCCACCAAATGCAACAACTTTGCATCCCAAACATACTCGCCAGTCTCCATTCTGATGAGGATGATACTCAAAAATCCACTCTGATGTACTGGCTGACTGTCACCCCTCAGGAAACTGCTACCATGCTTGCTCCATCCACGTGCAAGCTCCATTGGACTCTTGCCTGCACTTTATCTTCAACAAAGATTTTGATCCCATCTGCAGTGCCCTCATACTGCTCCTCAATGACTCTCTCATCGCTGCCACCTTTCAGTATCCCTGGCAATCTTTTACTATTCTACCTGTCCTGAAAAACCACAGTGGACCCAAAAACACTGACAGTCTACTGACCCATCTCCCTCCTCCTTTATCCGGCCATAGTCTTGGAAACAAATCTTGAAGAAGCAGCTAGATAACCACCTTGATGCCAACCACCTCCTGAACCTCTCCCAATCAGGAGTCAGACTGTACCACTGTAACAGGACTGCCTTCATCTGCACCACTGATTACATTTGTCTAATCATGGACAGAGGAAACACAGCAGTACTTATTCTACCTGACCTCTCGGCCCTTTAGACACTGTCTCCCACCCTATCTTAACCAACACCCGATGACACTGATGTATGCTGATTCATCCTTCACTGGATCAGCTCCTTCCTCTAGCCAGGCACTTAACCCATGAATGAATTCATGTCCCACGCTGCCAGCTTCATAACCATCACTCCATCGCAGGAGCTCTGCACCCGTCTCTCTCTATTTCAGCACCAAATTCCCCACCAAATGCAACAACTTTGCATCCCAAACATACTCGCCAGTCTCCATTCTGATGAGGACGATACTCAAAAATCCACTCTGATGTACTGGCTGACTGTCACCCCTCAGGAAACTGCTACCATGCTTGCTCCATCCACTTGCAAGCTCCATTGGACTCTTGCCTGCACTTTATCTTCAACAAAGATTTTGATCCCATCTGCAGTGCCCTCATACTGCTCCTCAATGACTCTCTCATCGCTGCCACCTTTCAGTATCCCTGGCAATCTTTTACTATTCTTCCTGTCCTGAAAAACCACAGTGGACCCAAAAACACTGACAGACTACTGACCCATCTCCCTCCTCCTTTATCCGGCCATAGTCTTGGAAACAAATCTTGAAGAAGCAGCTAGATAACCACCTTGATGCCAACCACCTCCTGAACCTCTCCCAATCAGGAGTCAGACTGTACCACTGTAACAGGACTGCCCTCATCTGCACCACTGATTACATTTGTCTAATCATGGACAGAGGAAACACAGCAGTACTTATTCTAACTGACCTCTCGGCCCTTTAGACACTGTCTCCCACCCTATCTTAACCAACACCCGATGACACTGATGTATGCTGATTCATCCTTCACTGGATCAGCTCCTTCCTCTAGCCAGGCACTTAACCCGTAAGTCTGGCTCCTTACTCACTCTCTGACTCCAACCTGATCTTTGGAGTCCTTCAAAGCTCCTTGCTGTGCCCAACGCTATTCAACTTCTCCATGGCTCCGCTGGGCAGAATTGTACGATTCCACAGACTCAACATAATACCCTATGCAGATGCCACCCAACCCCTCCTCTCACTCTATGTGGACACCTCAAGTCCCCAACTGAAATTTACTATTTGAAGTCAAAAGCTGCAAACTGGATGAGGAGCAACTGCCTGAAACTGAACTCCAACAAGACACTGGCAATTGCTCATGAGAACATTCCAACCCATTGTTCTTTTGCCCACCATGAAACTCCAGTTTGGACCCAGCCATATGCAAGTCATTGTGGGAAAAAGAAAGATGGGTTAGAATACTGCCCTAAGCGATTGCCAGTGGTTCGACTATTGCAGGCATTGCTCCCATCTCCTTTTTTTATATTTAATATACTATCCTTAGTGGCAGAGCTATGCCCAGATATGTGCCCCGTGCGCACTGTGCCACTGGAACCAAGCTACAACCAACTGAAGGACCCCAGTGAGTGCAAAACCGGCCTTGGGTTGCTTGTGTTCCATTCAGGGACAACATAGCTTGGTAGATCAGGCTGGACTGTTACTATTGGAGCAGGGTCGAGACTGACTACCATATGGCTGGGTCCAAACTGGTGATTACGCCGAATTGCACCCCTATCTTTGCAATTAGCGCCCAGGATCTTTTATTTACCAACTAAACAGTGATGGAGGGGAAAAACATTTCATAACACGATGACCATAACATACCTGAAAGTACCACAGACTCCGACTTTAGGTTTGTCAATTTATTATAAGGCCAAGAATAATAAGATGTACACACAGCGTAAAATCATCATATAAAGATACAGGAAAATAAATACAGAGCTGATCCTACGAATATAAGTGATTCGGCACAATAGCAATAAAATGGTGAACTCCAAGAGTAAGATACAGCTTTAAATAGAAACCGAGTCCAACTCTCTTTTCATGAGAAAATAAATCAAATCTGTCCCTACACTATGCTAAAGGATTCCCATCTAATGCCTTTCTATCAGATCCCAAAGGTGTCCGCACGTGTTGACTTCCTAAGAAGTACTCGCGTCAAATGGGTTTGAATGCTTAAGGCTAGGAGCGAGGTCTAAGATGCTCCTTTCTCTCCAAAAGCTAGCAGAAGTCTGGGTTCTCTGTCCCTGCGCATCATATATTAAAGAATCTGATTCTTAGTTCATCCTGGTAAAATTTTCCATTGCAACTTTTTCTAAATGGGGAGGTTCACACTTTCTAATTAAGACGGCTTTGTACGGTGCAGTGGCCTTGAGGTCCAGAACAACCAGACACAAAAGATATCCTCCCTTCTCGCTTCCTTCTGTCTTCAAAGCATTCCTTGTATTTTCTCCCATCTGAAAATAACGAGTTGGCATTCCAATACCTGCAGTGGGGTGAGAACACTGCTATTTCTTGAAAACAACATGCATTTCATTATTTATTTTTCGAGAAGCCAAGGAGGTGCAAAACAAGTACAGTCTCGGGCCTAGGAAATCGGGCAAGTTAAACAAATACGATTACATTATATGGTTATAAATTGTCCTACTTTCTGTATGCGCAGGCATGATGATATATACATGATCATATTATAACCTAGCACTTCGGTAAATATATGCCTAAATCTACTGAGTACATTTTCAGTGATTATACAACACTGCACACTATATGTTTGTACCTAGGTGCATGACAACTATGACTATAATGCACCCATTAAAAAATATAATGCTGGAAGTGCTCTATCACTGGCGAGATAGTGGGCAAACAAGTGGGTAAACAAACAATGGGTTAAAATGCTACTCGAGTCATTGCCAGTGTTAGGTTTATTGCAAGCATTCCTCTGATCACCATTTGGGTGTTTGATGAACCACCCTTTAAGTCTCAAAGGTATGCCCAGATGTGGGTCCAATGCTCACTGTACTACTGAAGCCATTCTACACCTGACTGAAGAGCCCCAATCAGGGCAAAATCAGGCATGAGTTGCTTGTGTTCCAGTTTAGGGAGGACCAGGTCTGGCAGTTCAGGCTGGACAGATCCTATTGGAGAAGGGTTGATAGTTATTTGCATATGGCTGGGTGTAAACTGAGATAGCATGGTCGGCAAAAGAACAGTGGTTTGAAACAGTACCCAAAGTGACTGCCAGTGGTTAGACTTATTTTCAAGCATTCTTTCCATCACCGTTTGTGGGTTTGACATTCCTATAATCACACTATCTCTGTAGGGCCTGGAAAACCACTATAATCACTCACCATCAATGTGGGAATTTAAACACGCCAATATAAATACATTTTTATTTTATTTTTTTACTGAGATTTATATAGCGCGAAATTTACCAAAAATCGGGTATCAGAGCGCTTTACATAGCACCAGTTGCGTTACATGAGGACTCACATTTTGTTGGGCACGGGGAGATTAAGTGATTTGCCCAGAATCACAGGATGTTCAGCGTCATTGCCGAGACTCGAACCCGGTTCCCCAGATTCAAGGTCGTCCGCCCTAGCGGTTAGGCCAACTCCCCCAATTATCTCTGGACATGAACATCATTATCTTCACAAAATATTTGTGTGTGTAGTTGAACATTGTCTTTACATGCAGTTTCAGTAGGGACAGGAGCACAATTTTCTTCACACACTCTCTCTATGGTGACATAAAAATCACAATAACCACACATTATCCTCTGTGGGGACTTGAACTTCACTATAATCACACACTATCTTTGTGGAGACTTGAACATCACTAGAAGCACACACTGCCTTGGTGGGAATTTGAACAGGATTGTCTTCACACACCATGTTGTGGGACTTGAACGTTCCTGCATTCTGCATCTCACATAAACAGAAAAATGCCTTTTTGGATTGTTTTTGTGCAGAATGGTATGTTTTCCTGCCCTTAACGCATAATGCAAGAGTGCCTGCATTAGAGTTGGACAGCAAAGAGTGTGCTAGTGCAAGGGGAGTGCGGAAATGCTCCTTTTGTTAGTAAATATGAAGCATTTCTTTACCCTCCCTTTCACTCAGTGCAGCATAGCAGGTTGCCTTTGCAGCACCACATTCTGTGGATAATAGTAGATATGCCCCTATATTTGGACTTGAACATTGTAATCTTTACACACTATCTGTGTGTGGATTGAACATTGGTTTACACGCAATTTCAGAGGTGACGTGAACGCAATTGTCTCCACACACCATCTCTTTTCGAACTTAAAAATCACTTTAACCACTCACTATCTCTTTGGGGACGTTAACATCAGTCCGATCGCGCACTCTCTTTGGAGGACTTGAAAATCACTATAATTGCACATTGTCTCTATGGTGATTTGAACATCACTATAACTACACACTATCTCTGTGGGGGCTTGAACATTACTATAAACACACACTATCTCTGCGGGGACTTGAACATTCCTATATTTACACATAATTTACGTGTGGACTTGACCATCCTAATCCTCAAATTATTCCTGTTTGGAGAATTGAATATTGTGTTCTTGCAACATTTCAGGTAAGACTTGAACACAATTTTATTCACATACTATCTCAATGGGGTCTCAAAAATCACATTAATCACACATTATCCTCTGTGATCGCTTGAAATCACTATGATCACACGCTATCTTTGTTGGGACTTAAGCAGCACTATCTTTGTGGACACTGGAACATCACTTTAATTACATACTATCTTGGTGGGGACTTGAACATCTCTATGGCCACACACTATCTCTGTGGGGACTTGAACATCGCTAAAATTACGCACTATCTCTGTAGGGACTTTTACATTCCTATAATCACACATTTATGTGTGGACTTGAACATTCTTATCCTCACATTCTTCCTGTTTGAAAAATTGAATGCGGTGATCTTACAATATTTCTGGCGGGAATTGATCACTAGCTCTATGGAGATATAAATATCACATTAACTACATATTATCTTCTGTGGGCAGTTGAAAATCACTATAATCACAAGCTGTTTTTGTGGGGACTTGAACATAACTATTCCTCTCCGAACCCACAGAGTTCAACTGTGGAGTACCCCAAGGATCCTCGCTGAGCCCAACGCTCTTCAACATCTACATGGTCCCCCACGCCATCATCGTCAGACAGTATGGGCTCAGCATAGTATCCTACGCCGACGACACCCAGCTCATCCTCTCCCTCACGAAGAATCCCAAAGACACCAGACTCTGCTTCCAGGAAGTAATGAAGGACCTCGCAGCCTGGATGAACAACAGCTGCCTGAAGCTCAACTCGGAGAAGACAGAGGTCCTCGTACCCTCCTCCACCGCCTGAAACAACACCTGGTGACCTTCCGCCCTCGGAAACCCACCCACTCCATCAGACCACGCCCGAAACCTCGGCATCATCCTAGACTCCTCCCTCACCATGACCTGCCAGATCACCACCGTCGCCTCCACCTGCTTCAGCTCCCTCCACAAGACCTTCAAGTGGATCCCCCTTGAATGCAGAAAGACTGTCACCCAAGCAATCATAACCAGCAGACTGGACTACGGCAACGTCTTCTACGCCAAAGAGAGTAACCTTCAAGCTACTCACCCATGCCTACAAATCTCTCCACAACATCGGACCCAAATACCTCAACAAGAGTCTCCTTCCATGTACCCAAAAGGAATCTCTGCTCTGCCGACCTCGTCCTGGCAAAGACCCCATGCATCCCCAGAACCAGAGGAGGCAGAAGAGCCTTCTCCTATGTCGCATCAAAGACCTGGAACGAACTCCCAGTCAACATCAGAGGCTCCCCTACTTTGCACACCTTCAGGAAGAGTCTCAAGACCTGGCTCTTCGACTGATTCTGTGTGTGGATATAAACATCACTGTAATAAACCACTATCTTTGTGGGGACTTGAAGAAGTTTAACTTCACACTCCATCTCCATGAGAACTATAACAGTCCTGTATTGCACACTCTATGTGGAGGCTTGAACGTGCCTATAATCATAAACTATCTCTGTTTGGACATGAACATCATTATCTTCAAAACAATCTGTATGTAGACTTTAGCACTGTCTTTACCCACTATTTCAGTGGAGATTCTAACGCAATCATCTTCACAAGCTTTGTCTATGGGGACATGAACATCATTTTATTCACTGAATATCTTTGTAGGGATTTGGACATGATTACCTTCATACTTGATTTCTGTGAGGACTTGAACATTCTTATAATCATACACTATTGTTGAAATAAGTAAAGATCCACCAGTCATGTTGGGTGTAATTAAGATCCTTATTCTAATCAGGCACCAACCACGGAGAGCAGCGTTTTCCTCCAACTCTCCTGCTACAACTGCCTGCCTTAGAACCCGTAGATGTGGTCATTCTAAGATGACCTATGATAATTGGAATCACCACCCCTCAAAACTCCAAGGCCATCACAACACATATCCCACCTAAAACAAATCAGAAGGGAAACAAAAGCAGCTAAGCTAAAGAAAACTGAATAGCACAAGTAATCCTATGAGATATGTTAAGGAATATAGTCCAAGATCACCTAACATGAGAAATAACAGGGGGGCTAGTTATAAGAGTTCACCACAAAGAACAGCAGATAATCTTCACACACTGGTTGATGATGTCACTGATGGTCTCAGACATATTGGTCAGTAATCACCAGCATTACATAATTATCCCACCACTTGGGTTTCACATGCCCCCTTCCACCAGTGCTTTGAGGGGCTGAGTCAACAGCTACATTGTCATGATGACAACCCTAAACAGTGGTGTCCCCACCAGCTCTTGACCCCATCAGTGACTCCACCAAACGTGACATCTTCCATACATTTCCATTGTTCAACTTGACCACATTTTTCATAACTTTCTTGATTATGAAAGGGCCCATTTGGTTAGATTCTCCTTTCCTCACAAATCCAGGTTTCCTAACCAGAACTTTCTCCCCAACATCCCATACTTTGTCCTTGGTGCAGTTCCTCAGGTCATAAAAAAGCTTATAGCTCCCCTGATATTTTTTCCTCAGCCATCAACCCCTCCTTTTGAGTTCACTCAAATCCTCACCTCGCACCTGTTCCATCCTTCATCCGTTCCCTCACAACCATGCCGGGTTTAACTTGCTATTGTCGACAGGACATCTCATCCAGATGAACAGCGATTTTAAATGTGACTAAATTAGGTGTATTCCGATGGGCCAACCACACCTCATTCAGAACCAATGCTAAAAGTCTTCTTGTCATAATCACCTTCTGCACCCAGGATTTAACCACACAGTTCATTCGCTCAGTGAGACCATTGGCCTGTGGAGAATACAGCGCTGTCTTTAGATGTGTGATGGACAGACTGCTCAAAAACCTTCATCTCGTGAGAAGTTAATTGAACACCATTGTCCGTTATAAGCTCTTGTGCAATACCTTCACAAAAGAATTCCTCCTTAAAGAAGTTGATCACCACTCTGGTGTCAATGGCGCTCACACACTTCCTCACAAACCACATAGACATCTAATCAACCATAAGAATCACATATCATTTTAAGTGAAGCAAAAGGTGGAACGGGCCAATAAGGTCCAAACCTACTTTTGTCCAAGGTTCAATGGGACTTATACCGGAGATAATGGCGCCTTGGAGACAACTTTGCTTTTATCACTTCTTGCACATGCATCACAGTCTCTTACAACACCCTCCACCTGTCCATCTCAACCAGGCCACCAATACCACGCTCTCATGCTGGATTTTGTGAGGATTCTCCCCAAGTGACTCATGTGCAAGACTATTTTACCTCTCAAAACCGTGGGCGGAACCAAACTGTTTCTCCTGTACAGTTCACCACCAACACAACTGAGTTAATTTCTCACATTGCAATACCCTCTAATCCTCTGAGAGTGTCTTATAATCTGGCCATCCCTTAACAATGAACTCCTTGAGCTCTTTTGCAATGTCATCTCTCTCTCTCACAGCTTCTCTTTCCCTCTCCTGCAGTGCACTCCCACAAATGAAACTGACCGGGTGGGAATTGTTAACCTCCACTTCCAGCAACTTGTTGCCTGACTCCCCATCCACTGGTAGCCAGGATAAGCGAACAGTGATCACATTTTTAGAACTAAAAATCTACTCCACTTGGAAATTAAACTCACATAGACCCTCCATCTACCTTTTAATGTGAGGAGTCAGCTTATCATCCTTTTAGGTGGAAAATACATGAACGAATGGCCTGTGATCAAACCGAACAGTAAATAGTATTCACCACAGATAAAACTTAGTGTCTAATTTTCCACCTACACGCCAAGGCCTCCCTCTCTATCACAGAGCAGTTTTCTTCTTCACCCCTCAGCACTTGTGATGCAAATGCCACCACTCTATCCCCCCGACCATCTCTCTGCGAGAGCACCACCCCTAAGCCTTCAAGACTAGCATCAGTGGTCAATATGGTTTTGTTTGTAGCATCAAAATGCCCAAAAGTAGGCAATACACTGATGTGTCTTTTAATGGACTCTAAAGCTCTTCCACAATCCTCACATCATTCAAACTTGGCAACCTTTTTCAATAACATCCTAAAAGACTGGGCCAACATAGAGAAATTGGGTTTGAATTTGGAATAAGACTCGGCCAGACCAAGGAAAGATTTCACTTGATCCTTGTCCGATAGTGATGGTGCCCTAACGATGGAATCAGCCAGCTCAGCCTTAAGCTTAAATCCCTCTGCCGATATTGTGTGACCCAAATAAGAACTGCAGTGAGACAGAACTTGCATTATTCTTTTTTTAATGTCAAACCCACTCCAGCCAACATTCTCAACACCTCCAATAAGATTCATCATGCTCCTCACCATCGTTCCCTTATATCAGGATATCGTGGAAGAAAAACGTGTCATTGACCCCCTCCAACACCTTCATAATCCTCTGGAAGCATGCTGCTACAGACGCCAGCCCAGAAGGCATCCTCACAAAAGTATAAGCCCCCAGAGGCGTTACAAAAGAAGTTAGGTGCCCAGATTCATCGTACTATTTGACCTGATGATAGGCAGATGAAAGATCTACCACTCTAAAAACGTTCGCCTCACCCAGCATAGTCAGGGCCCCAGAAATACTGGGAAGCAGCTGGTGATAAATGAAGATCCACACACATGGGCAATTGTTTCCCACCATCCTTGGGTACCAAAACAATCGGGGCAAGCCACTCAGAGGATTCAATCTCCTGAATTATTCCTCCTTTGAACAACCTGCCAATCTCAAATTTCAAAAGTTCAAGCATACAATTAGGGACCATTCTCTACTTATGAACACATGGAACTGCATTCCCCTTTAGAATAATCTCATGTTCGAAGTTCTTGAGGAGGCCCAACTTGTCCTTAAGCACTCTGGGAAATTCTGAGACAATGTCTTCATTCCCCAGTTCCGGTGAGACCGACATAACTGAATGTGCAGCATATTTCTATGTCATATTGGTGTCGCCATGCCAACAAATTGTCCCCACATTTTGCAATGTACACTTTGCCAACAGTTTCTTTGTCTTCAGTGGTGATCCTCGTAACACAATAACCCAACACATCAATTTTGGACCCTCCATAACTCACAGGATTAATATCTGGTGAAAACAGGCTTACTTCCTCACCACCAAACTCTGTCTACCAATGCTTATCACCCATCATTGTATAAGGTGAACCCGAATTTGCCAATACCAACCCATCCTTATCAGCCAATTTGATATGACATTCTGGAATCTTCAAAGGACCAACACACACTTCACTAGTATCAGATTTTATGGTCAGCACTATTCTACTCACATCCTCTGCGACTCAATCCACACTTTGTAATTGACTCCCCTCACCCTTGCACACCTGGGCATAGTGACCCTTCTTACCATACTTGCAGCTCACCGAATTCCGAGGATAACATTGAGTGCTGTTCGCCAAATGACCAGGATTACCAATACGATAGCATTTCATTCTGAACAAGCATTTGCAATGCAATAGGTCTCGCATTTACGCAAGTTTGAGCTATTAACATTGAAAATAACAATGCCTTTTATTTTTGTTTTCGTTTTTAAAACATAAATAAAAGGCATTGTCATTTACAATGCCAATAGCTTAAACTTGTGTAAATGTGAGGCCTATTGCATTGCAAATGCTTGTTTTAAGTAAGAGAGATCGTTTCTTGCAGAGTAATCCAGGGTCCTGGTTAAATAACATTTTGTATAAGAGAGGAACAGAGCTTGGATGCTCTTTGGCCTTGTTTTTGCCTGCATTAAGAATATTTGAGCGTCGTAGACGTAGGAGTACTCCATAGATTCTTTGTCAATCCAACTGTGCAAAGACAAGTCACAGAAGGTTTCAACCTGAACTTTCTGGATCAGCCCTTACTCGGGCCGCACAGTTGGTAAATGGGTCGGATATTGACTATTCTTAGACTAGCGATAATAAATTCCTCTATTCATGCTTGCAGGGGATAACCTTCAGTTGCAACACATTTAATTACAATTTCATTCAAATCAGTGCACTTCACTGGAGAGAACTGATATGAAACATTAAAATTGTGTTGGGAGGCGGGCATGTGCCTGCGTGAACTGCATATTTGCAATTATATCATCAAGAGAAGTACAGATGGAAATCACAGCACAAGGAACATAATTCTGATTGCAGTTTTTGCTCCACGTGGGAGGTCACGAGCTGTGCACCTCTTCACAGGCACTCTTCTGTGTCTCAAAGATTTATTGCAGATCGTAAAGGCTCTGTGGTAACAAGGCAGTTAACATGTGCCACACCGATAGGCGGCGCCACATACATTGTTTTCTATCACGAAAAAACGCAATGCTCTTAATTACTAGATGGAAATATAACCAATAGAAGGTCCCGACATTTTTTGCCCTGAACCCCACTAAAGCTCCTGACAAGCCTGCCCAATCACGCAATAAGGTGTCTCCAGGGCTGCGCTATCACCTGGTAATCCGAGTTGTTTATTTATTTTTCTGCAGTTTTATATAGCGCGAACTCAACCCGGAGGTGTCAGAGCGCTTTACATGAGAACCAGTTGCATTACAGACAGACATAGCAAGAGTTCCAGGTACCACAGCGCAGCAGCAGCACTGGCCCATTGGTGCTTCAGAGTTAAAGGCCCGGCGGCTGCGGACTCGGTTCGGCCCCCTCCACCGTCAGAACCACAAGGTCCTCGGGCGAGAACATGCAGCGGCTGCACTTTAGCGAATCCAATCTCCTTCGGTGGGTGCATAAGGTGGGGAGCCAGCATTTTATGTTTTTCTAGGGATGCCCCTGAAGGCTGACCCAAATAAGCGAAAAGCCCACGTTAATGAGAAGTGGGACTTCTGCCTGCAATAACGAACTGTAGGTGTGCTGAATCTTAAGTCAACTGGCCGAGCCTGGATGCATTGGGGCCGTTCCACGTGGAAGCCCGCGAATGGTGCGCACAAGATGCGGGAGCTTCTGGTGTGCGTGCGCGGTTATGAGCAGCAGCATATGTTTCCAATTATCGCACCCGTATCTGGAAACGATAATTGGAAACATATGCTGCTGCTGCGCGTAACAGACACCAATAGGCCATGAGCGGAGCAATGCGCCCGCCTTTGGCCAATTGCGTGCTGTCTTTGTAAAAAAAAGACACACGCAAAGGCCAATAGCGTGTCCCAAAAGGAAAAGTACACGCTCGTGCGTGTGCGATTCCTAAACCCCCTACAAGAGGTCTCTCGCTGCGCGAGACCTAAAAATGGGTCTTCTTTGCTACCACTATTTTGTTTCACTTCACTCATCGATTTCTCACCCTCCAACTTGGCTTTTACTGCAATGCCTCCCACTACTTCACACACAGCAGAGTCCTTTGCATCACTCAAGGATGTGGAGGGCACAGCCTGCATCTCTCAAACCCTAATGTTGGTACTCTCCATACACACAACAGTGGTAACCGCTTCCTTCAAATCTGGGTTCTTGGCCAACAACTTCTCTTGGACCCTCACATTATTTGTACATCTTACTAACTGGTCCCTAATTAGAGAATCCGTCAAAGGGTCAAATTCACAAGCACATGCTAGAGTTCGCAAACAAGCTTCATAATTCCAAACACTTTTGTTCTTCCCTTGCATTCTGGAAAAGAACTTATGGTGCTCCAACACTAAAATGATCCTTGCCTCAAAATGCTTTTCCAACATAAGAACTGACATTAAATTACATCATCAACATCTCCTTCAGCATTGGCAACACTGCTTGTTTCCTGGCCGCAGTGAACTTCCATGCCCCCCGCCCCACCTCCAATTGCAAACAGATACAAATCAAAAAGGTTCTTCCATCTTTTAAACAAAATTACTGGTTTACCCCTATCCAAGTAAAAAGCTGGGGAGAAGGCATGATGACATTTCAACTGTTTAAACATTGAAACTTTCCAGAGTATACACCTAGCCCTGTGCTCAATACATGTGTGTTGAAAAATAGATTGCCAAAAGTTGCTTGGAACTCCGATTCACCTGGCAGCACTAGAACAAAGGTGTGTTCATCAGCTCATTGACAGGGGTGCCAATTCAACTTAAGGCACACACACACACACACCTAGTTAAATCATTTTCCAGCCAATGAACATCACTGTACAATCAACTAGGATGTAAGGCACTAAGGGCCACATGTATGTACCTTTTTTAAGGTCGCAGCAAATGGGCCGTTTGCGACTAGAAAGAAAGGCTTTTCCTATGTACTGAACCCTATTTGCAATTCGGTAACCTATTACCAAATCGCGAATAGGGTTTGCAATTCAGTGTTAGGAAGGGGCATGTTTAGGGCATCCCTTCCACATATTGAATTGCAGCTGTATGGAAGAATGTTTTGCAACCAAAATGCAGTTGCAAAAATTTGCATTTTACCACCTACTTCGCTAAATGAATCTCATGGAGTTTCATATAAATAGGAATAGTGATTGCCTAATTTTGATTAGCAGAAAATCACAATTAGGTAATCACTATTCCTAATATTGATACATCTGTCCCTAAGCTCCCAGGTGTGCCTATCACTGTACAACCACACAGTGCCAACTTACAGTAAGTAGGTATAGCAAGGTGTGGCACTCACCGTAGAATACTTGCTTAAAAACTTCAATCGCCCATGATGTCACAACGTTGGGGCCTGCCGCTGGAGAGGTGAGGTGGTAACTGACGAGTTGAAATTCTCTGTAAAAATGAGCAAACAGTTACTTCAGTGGAAACGCTACTACAATAGTGTAATCCTCATAGGGAACAATGTGAAAGAGCCTAAAGATACAAAATGGATGTCAACACGTTGTTCCGCACTGCTCTTTGCAGGAAATAGGGCTTGCTCTCCAACGCGATGCACGTCGCTCAGGCCCTGTGTTTGCAGGCGGTGGACCTTGCTGGAATGAGACACATGCCGCTGAAGTTCCGTATCTGCTGGAACTCCAATGCCACTCACGGACATTGTTACGATGGGTGGGCGCCACAGAGGTTTGCCGTCTCCCCACCATTAGCCACCCCTGCTGACACGCACAAACTACAATGACCGTTAGAAGGTAACCGGCAATAGCTCTCTCCGGGCAAAATTCAAGCTCTGTGGTCATCCCTAAAAAATTTAAATACCTGTGCGATGCACAACTCGCATGATGCGTGGTGAAATTCGTCCATCAAAGCCAGTAAAATAGTCTTGCCCTGTGCTGAGACATCCGAATGCACGATGTGTTCATGAGAGGTTGGTACCAAAAAATGTTTGTCTCCTCTCAGGCGCTCTTCGCCAGTGTTTAAATAAGTAAAGATCCACCAGACCTGTTGGGTGTAAATACAATCTTAATTCCAGTCAGACACCAACCATGGAAAGCAGCCTTTTTCTCCAGCTCTCCTGCTACAACTGCACGCCTTAGAACCCTTACAGGTGGTCATTCCAAGATGACCTATGATAATTGGAATCACTACCCTTCAACATTCCATGCCCATTACAACAACTAGCTCTGTTGAGACCTGCGTATCAATATCTTCACACTCTACCTCTGTGGGTAATTTTGTCAAGGCTGTAGACATCCTCTCTGTAGAGACTGTGGTGCTACACCACTTGTGTGGGTATCATGGAACACGAGCCATATGCAGTGATCAGAACTACCTAAGCATCATAACTCACCATCCCTATTTAGGTATTAAGATTACATGGCATCCCTATGAAGATGTTCTCTAACTGCTGCTTGATCACATTGCTTGATTCCATCTATTAATTTCTCTGTGTTAGCTAATATCACCTGCAATTTTGAGCACTGAAAAATGGGTGAAATGCAGTTCCAACTGACTTTCTGTAAGCATTATATATGGGGTTTTCTGACACATTATTAGCATTAGCCATTGTATGTGTACCTCTAGGATATGTGCAGCACCTCATACATGAATAGATTTTTCTGCATGTTACGAATAAAATGAACATTTAGCCATGTGCTTTTGACTGTATTCGATCATTAATAACGATTATGAAATAGGTCCTCACAAGGATGGTAACACATGTTGAAGTCCCCAGAAGGAGGCACGATTAAATGACAACATATTTGTTAATTCGAAGCAGAATCCTAAATCGTGGTTTTTTTTTCTTAAAATTGTTCTGTTTGTATGTTTTAAAAACATTGGGAAGGATTGGTCCCCACAAGGTAGATATCCATCACATTCCCCTCTTGGGGCTGTGCGTGCCACCCCTCCCTCCCTCCCATCACTGCTTGCCTGCGCGTGCAGCGCACGAGGTTGCAGTGCGCCGATCTCCCGGCATCAGCTGGAAGAGGCTGCCTGCCGTTCAGAGAGCCGCATCTCCTGGGAGGGATTGCATGTCAGACTGGCTGCGCGGAAGCACCCGACTCCCACCTACTCCTCCCTTCACCCCGCGACGCTACCATCGATTGAAGTCTTTCTTACAGCAGCCGGAGAGGAGAGCTGCAGGGAGAGCAGAGGACGAGTGAAGGGCTATTCACCGGGCTAGCTGCTTTTCATTCCCTACCCTTGCCCCGTAGAATTTGATAAATAAAATAAAGAAGGACGTGGCTGTCCGCCCCGCCCTGCGCCGCTGGCTCCACTGATTTTAGTCGGAGCCAGAGCTGCCCTTAAAACGGCAGAGACTTAAAGACTGTGAAAAAGGGGGTATACGAAAGGGATAGAGAAGGAAGATGGAGAACAAGGGAGGGACAAAGAGAGGGTGGGACTCCGTATTCTTGGGATAAGGGAAGAAGGCGAGTAAATGGGTGCTGAGGTAGGAAGCGGATGAATGGAGGACAGACGATAACCGACCTCCCAAGCAAATGTTCTCTGCTTTGCTAAGAAATAATAGCGTTAGTATCGGTGATGGGAATGCAGGCACCTGCTGCTCTGCAATGAATCAGCTTCTTTCAGGCATTGCCGGAACAAGACGGGATGCAGAGGATGCTGTCACGGCTGCTCCTGCTTCTATGGCTGCTGCTGCTGCTGCTTCTGCCTGTCACTTCTCTTCAGCTAAGCGCATATCCATCCCCGATGCTTCAGGTAAATATTCAGAACTTCGTCTTTAGTTATTGGGTCACCTAATCGAAAATAATTGGTTCATTTATGGACTCTTTCGCCACTGACCTTGCATGAGCTTGAATGACTTAAAAGACAATAATAAAGGAACTGGAATTACAATGAAGACCCACATTCAGATGCCAGATGGTAAAGCAAATTGTTCCTTACTAAACTCTCGAGGTATGCCAGCCTTTCCGTCTCTGATTATGGCATTGAACTTCTTGAAGGGTTGGAGTGGAAGATGTTGCACCATTTTAGGAGGCTCTTAGTTTTTGTTTGTGTACCAAGCAAGTGGCCCACTCAAGGCAATTTGTAGGTGAAGAGAAGAGAATTTATTCATCAATGATGTCTGAGGGAGCTGTTTTACCAGATCGCTCCTCCCATTTGAGCTTAGATGTATCTCGTCTGGAAATTCCAGTGGTGAATGATGTACCGGAGATACAGGGTGAGGACAGAAGGTTCTGTGGAATTATAGGCTTTGCTGTTTCCTGCTGCGTATGTCTGGAAGCTGAGAGAGTGAGGCACTGCCTTAACTCGGAAAAGATCTGCATTGTACCCATCGTTGCCTGCCTGGTCAGTCTTTGCCTTTGTATTGCTGGTCTCAAATGGGTGTTTGTGGACAAGATATTTGAATATGACTCCCCTACCCACCTCGACCCTGGAAGAATAGGCCAAGACCACATTATTTTTGCTGACTTCAACATAGCATCTGCTGGAGAGCCTTCCTTCGTTCCCAGCAGTCCTTTTCCAGTAACGAGCTCTGAGGCCGGTGTTACAGAACATGGAGAACCCTCCCTGACACCCTCAAATGCTTTCCTTCTCCCCACTCGCCACAGCCATATTTTAACTTTTACACTGCTGCCCTCTGCCGAGCCATCGGTGCCTCCACCTACACTAGATGCAAAGTTTCCTGAGACCACGACAGCCTCTCCCCTCCAGATCACAGAAACAAATCTGCAAGCTGCCAGTAAACACCGTAAGTGATGAAAAAAGGCATTACTTCTGTTTTTGTACTACTAAAGAGTTACGTGATTGTCCGAATCTCTTTTTAATGACTGCATGGTTCTGTGGAAGGAAGCTTGTGATAAACACAGTTCTCTTGTTTCCTGTTTTTTCTGTTATATTACGTACATATCTGAAACCATTTCTATTGATCTCTAGCAATATGCAGAGAGCCCGGCAACTCAATTAATCACACAGCGACTAACATTTCAAAGCTGTTAGAGCCAGCCAGCGGTGAGAGCAGTCATAATTTCCACACATTCGAATACAGCACTTTCTATTGTCCTTTCTTCCCTCAGATATTGCTGTGCGTCGCGTCCAACAGTAAAATAATAGCTCAACCTTTTACTTTCAGCATTGTGCTCTCTTAGACTGGAAGGCATCTGAGAAAACGAAAACATTCGCTTGTATCTCTGAAATCAAGAGATAATTCTTGGCAGCACTTTACACATTAACATAGCAGTTGATATGCATTCTAAAACACTGTGTTATCAATTAACCTGAGTAAATGTTTCCTCTAAGTAAATAGTTACATCGCAGTGCTTGTAAGCTTTGTTAGTAGCCGAATGAACAAGCATCAGTTTAAATCTTGGGACTGCTACCTGCTCGTGCTATCACGCTGTATAGTGTGCTCATGAGAGCGTTGCACATTGTTCTTGCACATGGACTGCATGCAGCCTCCATGCAAAGGAGCTACATTCTTTGCCCTCCAGAGGCTGCCCTCGGCCTTCACGAGGGTGGCCCATGTACAAGTGAGATGTTGCACCGCAGACCAATACAAAGTTGCTCCACACTGCTCTGACGAAACGTTCATAGTAAGTCTATGAAAGTGGGCCACGCAGTGGCTATACACGTGGGCCGTCTGTGGTGCTGACAAGCAAGCTCATGTTTGGCTGCATAATAATACACATTAAAGAAGGCTACTCGACGTGTAACACATGAGGCCGACACATTATATCTGCGCAAATGGGTCAACCATGGGGCCTACACAAATAGGCTATAAACATGGTGCTCAGATTATGACGATTGTTTGCGATATGGTGTTTTCAGTGCCCTGAACGCCCACTCCTGTTTGAAAATGTCAAATTATTTAAGCAACAGCACAGTTTAACAGCCTTACAGATCTCCAATGTTCATCTGGAATATTAATGTTTGTGTGTAGAGGACAAAGAAAGGCCCCGAGCGATCTACACTGTGCCTATGATACAACAATACTACAGAATGTGCCCTCCACTGAGGAATATACAGTGTTCTTCCTCCACAAGTGCCCCACTGTGCATTCCTCGTGGTGGTGGATATTATGCCTGCACGGTAGTCCTTCCCTCTGTGCCAGTCCCAGAGGTCTTTCTGCACACTTGGGGGACAAAAAGAACTTCACACAACTGCATAGTTGCCAACTGTCCCGTTTTTGCGGGGACATTCCCGGAAAGTTGGAGACTGTCACGGGTAACATTGTTGCCGCAACTGTTCCTCCTCATTACATACAAGTACGCAAACAAGAACTTTCTATCTGAAGCAGCCCTGTGCTGCAAAAAGTCCCGGGAATTGTTTTCTCAAATGTTGGCAACTGTGCTACTAATGTCAAAAAAAAAAAAAAAAAAAAGTGTATTAAAAAACAGAACTTGACACATCAGAGGATCATGCACCATGCCCTAAAGATTGCTTTTCGTTTAGCTCACTATATGGTTACATGCTCACTTCAAAGACGAAGTCTGCACGCTGGGCTTACACAAAAGACTTGAGAACTACAAAACTGTGCCTAGATGAGTAGTGTGTGCTGCACGCACGAGAGGGCTGCGCTCTCTCACCCTACTAAAGTGTTACACACTGTGTTCGCAAGAGATCTACACACCATGCCAGCATTAGAGCTGCAAAGATTTCCCAAACTAGACGCATGCGCTCTGTGCACATGCAGGAGTGCTACACCCTCTAACAAGAAGAGGACTGCGCCTACACAGGGGCGCTGCGTATATTCGTTTCGCCCCTGCAGCCTCTACAGCTGCGTACAGGGGCAAAACGAACCCCCCTGCTGCCTCTATACTTTCAAAGGGCTACAAACATCCAGAGGGGCCTTCATTGAGCTCAAGACCATTACATACATGTGTGATCTGGGAAACTCCGGGTTCCCTCATTACAATCTGTGGAGGGCCATATCATTTTGCATTACACCACTGGCTGTGCAGTGTGGCCACATGTGACCGGAAGAAGACCTCATCTAAACCACATACTACAGGGACAACCAATGAATTTAAATGTTCTTGACCTACGTTTGCCTCCTACCATAAGAAATATTTGGATACTGCAGATTTTATTTTCAAACTTTGCCTCATTATGCATCTCGGGTTTTATTATGTATATATAAGTCACTATTCAAATGTCAATATTAAATTGGTAGGCCGTTAAGGGCGAATGTTAATCTATTGGCATATACATGAATTGAAATGTTTCTGCGTATCAGCATTTTCAAATTTTAAGTTGAAATTACTAGACTTCTTTTTAATCTGTTATTTTTGATAAACAAAGATTTTATTAAGGATCTTAACTTACTATGTAAATATATATTCTGTAAATATTGCAAGGGTTTTAAGTAACCAAGCAATTGTTCAAATAAAAACTACTCAAACATACTACAGGGCAGAATCTTTTTCCTACAAGACAACTGCATGTTGTTTTTATGGGAGGGTTTGATGCTGTTTCTCTGATATGGCTGTGTGCGGTTTGTCTGAATAGGCTAGATGCTGTTTTTCTTGGACAGCTGAACGCCTTTCATCTGGGGGAGTGTCTTTATGCAACCAATTTCATGCAACCGCTGTTTTGATTATATTATCTGCATCATATAGGTTATTATCACAGAAGAAATTTCCATCATGTTGATTTTAGTTAATTTTGTTTACCAATTACTGTTCCTACCCTTAAGCATCACAAGTAGCTTGACATCTGCTATTACAGGTGAACACATCTTCCCCTAACAAACTAGGAACTAAATCCGAAATTAGGACATTGTTGGACTTGGCCCTTTCTGCAGGGTCATTCCAGACTTTTTGCTTTCACTGTTCCATTTTTGCTAAATTCGTTTTTGTTGATCTTAGGACTCTGCGAACTTTAGTACTGGTTAGCAGAGGTAAGGAGCTTGTGCTCTCATTTCTAAACATGTCAACATTGACTTATACCCAATTGGCATATTTAATTTACTTTTAACTACATGTGCCGAACGCCTGCAAATTAAATGCTATTATTAGTAGGTCTTCCAAACACAAACTGGATCTAGCTGTAATTTTTAACCCACTTCATTTTGGAATCAAGGACAAAAAAAATAATTCATCGTGGGCAATTAATTTAATCACATATCTTTCATTATCGTTTCAACATATATGATAGACTTTCAACATGTCATGAAAAGGGACCATTTTCAAAATACATGATTTGCACCACAGCCCTAGACAAGATCATTATGCATGAAACCCCAACCGTGACTGTGCTTTAAAGATGCATATTAGTGCATTAAGAGAATGCCAGTCGATACATTTTAACATTGAACAGAGGTAACCATCACTGTCATTCTCTCTAATGTGAACCTCTATTTACTAATGTCTCTTGGGGGGTTCCAAATCTGATTAGCTATAGTGGGTTTAGTGAAAGGTCATTGAGGTTGCCCACTGGCCAGATGATGCAGTTTAAAGGCACCCCCCAAGGGTATCAGTTGAAGCGTTTCAAACCTTCTGTGGTTTTTGGGGATCTCCTCAGGACCCTAACTGGCTGCAATCTGGGCTCAACAGACAAAAGCCAAATAACAATTTTCCCTTTTAAGATGCTTCCAATATTATGTATGCAAACAGATCTCCACACCACTATAGTACAATCACCAACTGCTCAACCAGGTATCACACCAACTCAAGATGTCAAGGCACTTATAAAAATATGTAATCAAAATTCTCGCAATGATTAAAAAATACACTTTGAAAAAGTACATTCAATCTATCTAAAGCACAAAATATAATAACATTTTACAAATTTACAATAACCCCATGGAAAGGAATATCATAAGACAGTCAGATTTGTCATTTGGAGGTTAATTTGCAAACATGTACAGTATAACATAGAGGAATCAATTTTCCGTCTTTGAGTCTTTACTGTTTTAAACATATTTAACAGAGTTTCCAAATTCGACGCGTTTCAGTGGATAAAATCAATTTGACCACCTTCATCAGGACAAACATGTATTTCACTTTCCTCCTTTCGATAAAAAAACATTTTTTTTTAAACCAGTGCTAGTGCACCCGGTGACAAGACGTATTCACTTTCTTTTCAATTGTTCATGGATAATTTTCCATATCTATTTGACACCACTGTATATCCGTGTTGTTCAATTGAGTCAAAAGATGCTCCAATATTAGGGTCAGCAGTCCATCACTTGCTGTCTACTGTATTCTGAAGCCTTCTAAAGGTTCTCTTAATCTGTTTACACCCTCGGACTAGCTCTATTCCCGTAGCTTTTCAATCTGACGAGATGTTCACGGCCTGGTCCTTCCTTACTTTACGTCTCAGCGATAAAAGCCACAACATCACTTTGACAAGGGATGCAGTTGGTGAGAATAAGGACAATATGCCACCCATGGTTAAGACAACGAAAAGAGCTCACATAGGTTTTCCATGGAAAAAGAGGGTGAAAAAAAGGCAATCAAATTTGGCCAAGCACCCGACGATGGCATCCTCACCCAGGCTGAAGGTATGGACTCGAATACCCAATTGACACTGCGGAAACTCGTGGAAGAGATATTTAGTTCTCGACTGGAATCTATACTCACGTGCATTGTCAAAGACATTACTGATACATTGAATACTTGTGTTGAGGGTATTTTGAGGAAATGTGAGTGCCTTGAAACTTTTTTAAGGAATATGAAAACTCGATGTGAGGCTTTAAATACTATCACAAAGCCCCAGGTGCAAACACAGCCTAATTTCCATACTAGAGAGTATTTCCTGTGTAGTCAACTACAATCAAAGGATAGGTTAAAGTCTAGCCTTCTAAATAACACAGATATAATCTCAGGGAGACAAGCGGGGGGAGCACCACCCGTCGCGATGAGAGACCTTTAAGCCTTAGGGTTCGCGGTCGCAAAGCGCCTCATAACCAGGAGGTGGAAGGCGCAGGATCCGCCTCATCCACAAGCATGGAGGCACTCACTTGCTGCATGGGCCGGTGCGGAGGGGACTGCCATCAGACGGGAGGAGACACTAGGGTTGAGGAAGATGCCCATAGCCGCGCAGTGGGAGGAGCTACTTCAGGCGCTCAGACATGTCGAGGAGGGAGATGGGAGGGATGAAAAGGTAAGGGGGGGTTGACGCCAAGACGGGCAACAGGAGATCCGTCGGAGTGACCTCGTAGGGTTCCACGCATGACTTACACCTAGATTGGGCGATGTGGGAATACGCATCTAAACATATGACTATGTGCCGTAGCTCACTCACTACACACCACCAGGTGAGAGGGGGAATATACGGGGGGCGGAGACGGTGATATGAACAAAGGAGCTGGTCTAATTTTGAGGTGGTTGAGGTTTTATATGTTTGTTTCATTATTGTTTCTTGACAGTGGATATGGATTCGGCTGAGGGACTCAACGGGATATCCTGGCGTGCTCATGTATGGGAATAATGGGCCGTACATACCAATGCTTAAGATCTGTACTTTATAAGGGGTTCCGTACAACGGGGTGGCGTTTCCATGTTGCGACCCAAACGTGTCCCTATCATATGCGCCATATAATGCTGTTTCACCAAAGGAACTCATATGTAAGTGTACCGAATTTCTGTAATTGTGTTTGAAAACTTAATAAAAACAGATAATAAAAAATAAATATGCAGCCAAGCTTGAAAAAAAAAAATGAGAGACCTTTAAGCCTTTTGTCCAATGGCATGATTTTGGCTATTAGTGGGAACCAAGGTACTCAAGAGGTGAATATTAGATCAAATAGCTGTAGACTTAATCTCCCGCCAGAAGCCACTCCCCTGGTAGCTGTTCTTATAGGGGTGCCCCCACTTAGAGAGCGCTGCTGTGAATCTACCTTGGATCTGTTACAAAAAAACAAATCTTGGTGTGATCAGCACTGTAGTGGCAATTCCAAGGTTTCACCACATATTATAATGGCTAGAGGTGTGGGGTGGGTTGGCAACGGTCGCAAACAGGTTGACGGCGATTGGATCGTCGTTACCTTTGATAAAAGGGATATAGCTGGACGGCTGTTTGGGGACAGCTCTATGGAGGGGATAGGGGGCATCAGGGCTTTGCCCCTGGGCTTCTTTTACCCACCAGCAAGAGGAACTCAGGTACTTGGCAGATGTCCAAGTGGGTTCCGCTCAATGATGTATAACCAAGGTGGTAATCGTCCCTCTTTAAATGACGAGGCAGTGAACCACTCCGATAGGCCTAGTTGGAGATCAGTAATATCCCCACAACCATTATCCCTGCCCACTGTGAGGAATGAAGAAGGAGGTGGCTTAGTTTTAAAAAATAGATTTCTCCCGCTGTCCCAACTAGATGTGAATGACTGACTGGAGACGACCCGGTGTCAAAAGAGTTTTTCCGGAGACAGCAGTAACGGTCAGGTAACAGATGCAGATGTAGTCCCCAATTGTAAGATTATTAGTTGGAACATAGCGGGCCTTAGAAGCAAGAGAGATGACCTCAGGTGGCTGGGTTTTCTAAAAAACTATGATATAATTAGTTTACAGGAAACCTGGGACAAGGCAGATAACTTTTGTTTGGATGGGTATAAATCATACTGTTCCCCAGCACGTCCCGCTCTGGCAGGTAGGGCAAAGGGGGGGCCTCCTTATGCTATTTTCGTTAAAATTGAAAGGGACCCAAAGGAGGTTTGAGGCGGAATTTCATAATTGCCTTGCATTAGAACTGATAACCCCTAGCCTCCCCAAAATGTTATTTGTTAATTTTTATAACTCTCAGAGAGTTGTTTTTTAAACCAACATGTATGTCACTTGAAATGTTTTTTAGAAGAATATAGGAGGAAGCAAACTGCTTTTCATTTTATTGTACTTATGGGCGATTTTAACATTCATTTGTGTGACCTGAACTGTCAGGTTGACGATCGTTCAGGGCCAGTCTATTCCTCGACTCCCCATTTTGAGCATACACAACAGGGGGGGAAGCCCTGGAGGACCTTTTGGCTGGGGTAGATCTTTTTGAACCTAGTTTTAGTGATCCACGGACCGGATCCCCACTTTCAAAGTGCGGGAGTGGGATACTGTTTTTTTTTTGTCAAGCCATTTTTATTGCAGGACCAAGTATATTGTACAGCAACCAGGACGCATGTCAGTGATGCGGGTTTCCCGTCCCCCCCCCTTAACCAGTTATCCGTGCAGCATACACAGCCGTACTGCCCACATCCCGGAGGCCGGGCGGCATCACTTATTCATATGGCACATTGATACAGGACTGACAAGAACGAACTTCTGGTGGGGAGACCCGCTGCCCGCTTTTGAGCGTTGTCCCCTTGCTCCCCCAGGTACTCACGCAACTTACGTTCTACTTCCATGAAACCTTAAACTTGCAACCCCACCCTCAGCCCTCCCCTCCCTAGTGCCCCCCCCCCCCATTGCGCTTAGTCAGGAATAATTAGCATGTGTGATAGGTAGCAGGAAAGATCCAGTAATCCCTAAGCGTGTGTGATTGGCAGGGGAGCTGATGTCACGACTCAATCCACTACGGCATCAGAGTTCTCATCTTCCTCCCCACTGGCTAGGCTATCTCGCAAGGCCTGTACCAGCGGGAGTGGGATACTGTTATAGATTATATTTTTATCTCCCCCACCATGCTATCTCAGGTCTTGTTTTATAATGCCAGGTGGTTGCCTTTTAGTGATCACAACCCGGTTATACTTGTGCTAGATAAAGAATGTGGTCTTTTGGGGAATCCATAAAAGATAGGGGGAGCTAATAGCGTGATAACAAGTGATCAGGGGCGGAGGCTTAAATCGGCCAAGGTAATCCCGGGTCTCTTTTTCGTGGACCTTTGTGAGAAGGCTAAAGATAATATTGCAATATGTCTGGATAATACCACACAAGGGGAAAAGGTTCTTAGAGCCTTCGAAGGCATTTGTGGTTAGGTAGCATCTGATCTGACAATGATAACTAAACCCAGATTAATTATGGGAGAAAAGTGGTTTGATAGTAACTGCTCACGGGCCCATCGTAACCTGACTCAAGCTTTGAAAAACATACCACGAGATAAGGCCAAATATAGCTATGCTGAGGAAACAGTATAAGAGTGCTGTTTCTACACGGAAAAATGAGATTAAAGAGGAGGCTTGGAATGTCCTTTTAACAGTTGAGGTTCTTAAGGACAGCTCTAGATTTTGTTACTGCAGATTCACCTGCGAGTTTAGAGGCTAATAGGGTCTCTCTTCCTGTGGTCTTTAATGAAGATGATGTAGAAAGGGTGATAATACAGATGTCTAGTAACAAAGCTCCCGGCCCATATGCCGTTCCGGCTGATCTTTATAAACTTAACCCAAAAGTTTGGGCCAAAATACTGACTAATGTATTTAATGTGTCAAGTTCCCAGGGATTTCCCACATCATGGTCTTTATCCACGATCATTCCAGTATTTAAAAAGGGCCAGAGAGAGGATCCACCGTGCTATAGACCGATATCTCTAATCGATTCCGCTGTGAAAATCCTAGGGAGAGTGATCCTATCTAAGGTCACGGACTGGGTGAACGAAAATGAGATTTTATCTAACCTACAATATGGCTTTAGACAAGGTAGGAGTACCATGGATCAGTGCCTTAATTTACATTTATTAATAGGTAAATATACCATAGCTAAAGCAGGTAATTTACAGTTGGCCTTTATGGACCTCTCCTCTGCCTTAAATCTGGTTAACAGATCGAAGCTGTGGTCTATCCTACTTGATATGGGCATTGATCCATGTCTAGTTCATTTCCTGGCGGATTTACACAGGGATCTTTCAGCAACAGTTAGTGTCACCCAGGAAGAAAAATGCACAAGGCACTTTAAATCTGGCAGAGGTGTTCGTCAGGGATGTATCCTGGCGCCACTACTTTTTACCCTTTATATTAAGAATCTTGATACATTTTTAGACTTGGCTAGTTTGGACATCCTGCAAGTAGGGGAAAGGGGTATCCCTGTTCTCCTATTCGCGGATGACGCTGTGTTATTCGCCCGTACAGCCATAGGCCTTCAGAGACTATTGGATGCCTTTGGGGCCTATATGAAATCCCTGGACTTAGTAGTGAATATATCAAAATCACACGTTATGTCTATGGGCCAAAGAAACAGAAAAGTAAAATACTTTTACTGCAACGGAGCTGAGGTGTCTAGGGTGTCCTCTTTTACCTATCTGGGGGTCTTATTCGACGAGAGAGGTTCTTGGGTCCCCCAACAGAAAATCAAAAGAAGTGCAATGGTAAGATCAATGGCTGCTGTTCAAGGGTTTGCACAGCGTCTGGGGGCTAGGCCCATTGAAGTCATGCTTAATATTTATAGATCTAAATGCTTGCCTATTGATCTGTATGGCTCTGCCACCTGGGGTTACAAGCACTTGGAAGGGGTCCAGATAGCTGTAAATAAATTTTACGTACCCTTTTGTCGGTCCCTCAATCAACTCCAACCTTTGTTATCCATCAAGAATTGGGGCTTGGATATGTGTCAGACTTGATGAGGTTGGCCCCGGTGGTTTGTTGTCTTAAGACCTGGCTTAACACAGATTTAACACTGAATCATGAGATGATTTGTGACTGTTACCCTGGAGAAAGCTAGAAGTATCCCGTGATTGCATTACGTTAAACATATGTTGTTAAAATTGGGGTGTCTAGATCTTTTTAATTATCTGGAAAGGATAAAAAAAGAGGATGTTAAATGGGTTAAATCCCAATTTTTGATTTTATTGTTGGTGGATCGGGAGGAGTGGGAGTTATTGAAACCCTCCGTTAGGGCTCACTTCTTGTTAAAAACTTCCCCTCTGATTGAGCCCTACCTGAGAAATGTTACCAAGCCCTTTCATCGCTGGCTTTTAACTAGGTTTCGTTTTAATTTAATCCACTTCTCTTTAGGCAATCTGCAAGGTTGGTGCAGAACAGAGGAACTAGGTCCATGTCCCTGTGACAATTTTTCGTCACAGTACATGATGCACTTAATATTGTTTTGTGACTATTACAGTGAGATTCGTAGGAGGTTTTTAGTCCCTCTGCTAAGGGGAAGGGGAATTTTACAGGTTAGACCTGCTTTATTTTATCTTCAACTGCTTAACGATGCATGGGAGATTTTAAACATTGCCAGCTTTTTAGTTGTAGCGGTTCGTCTCAGAAAAAGAAGGGACCCTATGTTAAAATCTGTATGAGCTTCGATCATGTAGAAAACTTCTGTTTTACCCCTTTATGAAATTATCCTTAACGGTGTTTGTAATTTCTCATTGATCTTGCTGTATTAATTCTTTTTTAAGTTGCTAGTATGTTTTATTGGGTTATATGATGTTATCATATTGTGTAATGTGTAATGTACTTTTATGATTTTAATAATCGAATAAAGTGATTTGACTGACTGACAAAGTAGGGGAGCCCCTCTCCTTGTTTTTCAAGGTCCAATGCAATCTGGTATCTCCTGAACTTGCGTGCTGTTGTGTAATTAATTCAATTGTCCTTCAGGATCACCGCTGCAAGGTTCATTTGACTGCTACTCAGCACTTCTTTGCAGTTCGTTATGAAAGCCCGTGGCAGCAATCCTGGCTCTCACCAGAGTACAGGCTTGTGGGTCTGCAGCACTGGTTGTGCCACCCACTTAAGTAGCACCTTACACATGTTTCAGGTCTGCCATTCCACAGCTTCTCTGTGCAGTTTGAACTACCGTTTTGACCTGGCAAAATGAACCTCTTGCCATGCCAAACCTTCCTTTTTAATACATATAAGGCACCCTTAGGGAATGCCCTGGATAGCTCAGAAAGCAGGGTGCAATTAATTGAAAATGTTGGACATGTACTTTTAAGTTTTAAATGTCCTGGTAGTGATCTTAGATTCGATTTTCACCACTGCAAGGCCTACCTATCCCATAGGAAGACATTGGAGTTACCTCATTACATTCTATAAGTGTATTTTACAAATGGGAAGAGATGACCAGTTCATGTTTGGTGTCTCTAGAATCATAATTTAAAAACCTAACCTATGGTGAAGTCTTATTTCAAATTGCAATTTTGAAAATTACAAGTTTAGAAAGTTACCATTTTCTTGCCGGAGCCATTTGGTGCCTGCAGCCTGTCTCTGAGTCACATGCCTGAGTCTAGTTGGCAGTTGGGCTTTGTGTATTCCTCCTGTGAAGCTTCAGTGGCAACTGGCAACTATGAAAGAGGTGGGGTGGGCAAATGGGTGGGGGTGGGCCCATTCATGAGCGCTAGATGCAAAGCGCCTAGGAAATAAAATTAAAAAAAAAATAACCTGGCTTGCAACAGCCTGCACAACGGCACATCCTTCTGCTCTGTTCTTCTTCTCGCCTCAAGGCTTCAGTCAACTCCCCTGACCAATCCTAGTGTTACTCTCATGCTGTTAACCAGCATGAGAGCAGCCCTAGGGTTGGATAGAGCAGCCTGTCTCGGCTCTTTCAAGAGCACTGGAGGCTTGGGCTTTCTTTAACTGAGCTGTCTAGGACAACTGGGTTAGAGATGTTTGAAATGTGCATGTCTGGCAGGTCGTCGCTAGATGGCTGGTGAAAGAGACAAGTGCACTAAAAACTTAAAACCTAGTGCTCTGCCCATGACTGCTCTCTGCTGCTGCCAGTCAGCAGCGGCCCTGTCCTTGTGCTTGGCTTGGGGCAGGATTATTGAAAATAAAATGTTAACAAATGAACTTTATTACCTTTTTGTCATCTCTGCGAGTAATTTAGTTAGTGGGGCGACACTTCTCTGCTCTAATGGAGGAGCCACCCCTGGGAAGCTTAGGTGTGACTCGATGGGACATCACTGGCAGGATGGGCGAGAGGAGCCGTGCCCATCCCTACTTACACTTGAATAGGCTGTGTCCTGTCTCCCCATAAAGATCTGCAGTCTGGAGCCAGGGCCAGGTCCAGAAAGGCAGGGCATCTGTGCACTTCAAAAGCATGCCTGTAGACACTCCTTCCCTCTTCAAGGGCACAACTGTGTATAAAAGAAGGACCTCGGACACCAGTTCTTCAGTACATGTCTGGAGCTGTGAATACTCTGCCAGAAAGAAGGACTGCTGTGCTGCTACAAAGAGAACTGGACCGGCAACTTCATTTTGAACCCAGGACTCCAGAGTGACTCTAAGGGCTAGTCTGCTGGCCTCCTGATCTGAGCCTCAGGGACATGAAAAGATCTCCAACCAGTTGCTGGACCCATTTGAAGTGAATTCCTGACCACCCCCATCCCCCCTGCCCCAAGTCCTGGGATTTTGGTGTGACTTACGTGCTCTTAAATCAAGCTTTTGGGCTCTTTGTGACCACAAATGGGCCCACTTACACCAAGACTGCGCCACTTGCACCGAAATCTAGCGCAAGCTGTTGCTAGCCCATTTCTTCACACAGCAGCATCGACCACCCATGGGGGCTGTCCAATGCGAAGCAACGGCCCTCCAGTCCGCAATGCTGGCCAATTCTTTGCTCTTTGCACCATGCTGACTGACACCTGCAACGATCTTCGTGACCCTCTCTAACACAAACGGGACTTTTGACACAATACTTGAGAAGGTAAACCTATAGCGGGATTAACCTGGGACAGTATCAGATCTGTGCTGCATCGCGGTCAACCTGAACTCTTCTTGACTTTGACCCGGGCCAGCTTGACCATATATCCGTGGTTGGCGCTTTATGCTTTTACACACTCTTTTTCTCTTTATTCTTTAAAAGTTCATAACTCTGGTTGTACTGATTGAAGTTTTGCCATTCTGGTCTTGTTTTATTTATTAAGTGAGCTCTGTTTTACTAACATGGTGTGGAAGCCCTTTTGTGAGGTGTTTTCACTGTTTGAAGTGCTTTACAAATACTTTGCACATTGCCTTTAAGGTAAGCTGGACTGCTCTGTGAAAAGCTGCTAGGGGGTTGAGCACAGGTTACTTTGGGGTTTGCTTGTGCCTTACCGTGACTAGGATTGTGGTTGCTGTTTGACTAAGGCTCACACCCCAGTCAACCAGTAACCCAATTCTTTACAGGCATCTTTTCAAATTGATTACGCGCCAAACGTGGAGCAAGCTTGCTCACATTTAAAGTTTAAATTTTGACCTGGTGGGCAGCTTTAGTTGTCTCACCAGCCTGATGTTTAAAAAAAATAAATTAATATATGTATGTATATGTATGTATGTATATGTGTATATATATTCACTGAAAAAACCATAGGTTTCACACACGTTATAGTTAGGAAATAGCATTTAAAAAACCTTGCTAATTCACTGAAAAAACCATAGGTTTCACACATGTTATAGTTAGCTGGACATTTTACTGATAAAAAACCAATGAAATTCCCCCGTTATAGTTACTGTAGGCAACTATAACTCACGCGACCGCAATCCTCTGCTGATGCTAATACTGTATTTAGACACTTATTTGCCCATATCTTCTTCCATTAAATTTTAGCTATACATATATTACAAATATTTTTTTTTCATAAAGACACATATGTCATCAGCAGAGGATTACGGTCGCGTGAGTTATAGTTGCCTACAGTAACTATAACGGGGGAATTTCATTGGTTTTTTATCAGTAAAATGTCCAGCTAACTATAACATGTGTGAAACCTATGGTTTTTTCAGTGAATTAGCAAGGTTTTTTAAATGCTATTTCCTAACTATAACGTGTGTGAAACCTATGGTTTTTTCAGTGAATTTGTACGGTTTTTTAAATGCTAAGTTACTTTACGCCATTTGTGGCGTGCGCGCCCACTTAACGCAGTTCGTTCCGTGCACGGTTTTTATCAACTTTAATAAGCCCTGTACATTTGGTGGCCTTCGGCCACCAAAAGCACAGGGGGTGAGGTCAATGTGGATAGTGTTTTTTTTATTTCGATTTTATAATTTCATGTTGCCAAAATTACGTTTTTTTTCTCTATTAATAAGCCCTGCACATTTGGTGGCCTGCGGCCACCAAAAGCACAGGGGGTGGGGTAAGTGTGGATAGTGTTTTTTTTATTTTTATTTTTTTACCGTAAGCGTACGGTAAGCTTACGGTAAGCGTACGGTAAGCGTACGGTAAGCGTACCCCGCGAAATTGCCGAAAAAAAAATAAAACCGTTTTTGCTCTTGGGGGATGTTTGGGGACTCCCTCAACATGACTATGTGGGAGGGAGTTGTCAAAACAGCCCCGTAACATGTTTTTGGCCATCATGTTTGATAAACAACACTCAGTGCGAGAGACAAAATGGCGGACGCCGCTTCCTGGTTTCGGCCGATTCGAATGTTTACTAAGATCTAAGAGCCAATCAGAATCGCGCACGCCACCGTAAGCTTACGGTAAGCGTACGGTAAGCGTACGGTAAGCGTACCGTAAGCGTGCTCAGATATATATATTGATTTAAAGGCTATTTTCTCAGAATCTACTGAACAGATTTACACCAAACCTACAAAAGGCACTTCCTTGACCTAGGGACTACCTCTCTGCCAAATTTCTAGTAATTCTGTTCAGCCGTTCGGGCTGTAGCTCGTTCTAAAGGTCCTATGGAAAAATGCATGGGAAAAACGCGTTTTGGGACCCCCCTTTTATCTCAGCCCCCGCTTGACGAATCCCCCCGAGACTTTCAGGGTAGGAGCGGAGCGTAGCGCCCCACCTATTTTGAGAAATTCGCGAGGATTCGTCGACCGGCGCCAAAGTTATTCAAAATAGAATGTTGAGGTTTTCCTATGGAAACGTGGTCCTAACTATAACTACCTACTGGCGACCGCCAGTAGGTAATATATATATATATATATATATATATATATATATATATATATATATATATATATATATATATACCACAGAGCCGAAACGTTATGGCCGTCGCTCTGGGCAAAAAATGAAACCTGCACTATTCCCAGGCTCGTGTACTTACTTCTTTGGCAGTTGAAGGACCTTCAAGGCTGGTGGGAGTAGTCTCTGGATATATATATATATATATATATATATATATATATATATATATATATACACACACATACACACACACACTCACACACATATATATGCAATCACACACTTCATGCAGTAGCAGTACTACTTTTTATTACTTCAACACTTAGAATGTCTTTTGCATTTGTTTGTAAAATAAATACATAAAAATCACAGACCTGCCTAGGCCAGACCTATTGACGTTGCCAATGCTTGTTTAAGCTTTGTAGAGGAGAGCAACATTTTTCTATGATTAATTCCTGCAGGCAAAGGCAAGGCCCCAACCAGCTGGACAGTGGTGGTCTGAAACTAATGTCTTCTTCCTTAATGCTCTTTATCTAAAGACTCTCTTTTATTGTGCTTTTTACTATGATTACAGTTTTGTGTGGAAACCAAAGAGACTGTAATTTACTATATGGGATGTAGCAGATAGTAGTCTTTTTGCTGCATCTAGTTTGCTATTTATCGTATTGCAAACAGCAGTGTTTGTATTCAAGGTACAATATGTAGACATTGTAAATAGAATATTATTTGATGTATGCATCATGGCCGATGATGGTCTTTCAAGATGAGGCAGTGCCTGTGCTAGGTTATAATTAGTACGATACCTTTGCCTTTGAAGGGTTTCCTTCCTGTGTGGAGCATTCCAGACATAAAACTAGCATTGACAAAGCTAACGGGTCTCATTATTTTTAAAAAAGCAATGGCATTCACATTTTCAGACACTTCAAATGTTGCTAGAGGCATTTTGCCAAAGCAGAGTACAGTACAGTAGGCCGTTAATATAGGCAATTTGAATTCGATGTTGTGTTTGTAGAAAGCTGGTGTTACCTAAGCTGTTACCAGAGGTCCCAAGGCATAATAGTAACAAAACTGCAGCTTCAGGACAGAAGTAAGCTATACAAACTGCAGAGGTGGAAGTAGGTTAGGCCTGATATGTTAGAGATGTACGGTATGATAAATTATGTATGAAAGGTTAGGCCTGACTGAATAGCAGGTATGGTAGGTTAAGTTAGATATTGGGCATAGTTATGTTAGTTACAGTGGGTGATGTATCAATAAGTTTATTTCGGGCACTAGCCAAATAAAACTTCACAACAACATTACCTCCAGAAGAAGGATAAGAAACACATATAAAACAACATACACCTATGAGTGACAATAGTAAAAATAAAAGCAAAAAGGAGAAAATAAAACAATAAGAATTATATGTGATATCGTACATGTAATAATATGAATCATAAATGTCATGAAAAAGTCTTCACAATAAGTCTTAACAATAAAGTGCATGATATTGATATAGATTCGCTATGATATTAAAATGTTTTGGTTCACAAAGTTCATTCAGTTCATTTAAAAATGTAATGCAGTAATCACACCAAAAACGGCAAAGATCAATTTAAGATGATTAAAAACAGCTGATTCTGTATCATAACAATAAGCTCAGTCCCTTCCTAACCGCATATCAGTAGCGGCTAAGTGCAGAAACAATGATGAGGCTAGTATCAGTCCGAAAGATCCGAAAAGCTACTTTATATTGTCTAACACCTAAGGCTAGACAGAGAAGAGAGCCCTAATCCATACCTTTCTTGGCCTAATAAGCAACGGGCTAAACAATTATATATGTTCAACATCCTCAGTCATATCACCACATAATATACAGTGTGGCGATTTGAATGGACTGGACTTCCAATTAATAGTGAACAGCGTGCCTAGCCTCAATTTAATGTACAGTGTTAGAGCTTGACAGGGTGCAATTGTGTCCATATAAAGTTCCAAACAGGGGACATATTTGTTAGACAGAAACACATGCATGAGTCTGCCTACTTTAGAAACAATATAATAGGAGTTGTTATTAAAATTTCAGAAAGCCTCTTTTACAGCATCCATAAGGGCAAACATTGGGCCTTCAAATAAAGAACATGTCACTGGACAACGAGAAGAATTAAGGGATATGCAAGTGCTAAGTTCGGAAATCCCATTGCCATCTGTGCAGCCATCAGTTAAACAAGTGGTACGAGAATCTCGGGACACTGATCATAGGGTGTCTCATGTATTAGATAATGTCATTCAACCTGACTCATTGGATATACAACCCCATATTCCACCGGCCTGTACACCCTATATAATTGTATTGGAAAATGTTCCCTTGCTCCGGCAGGCACAGTATGAATCTCATGTATCTTTAGTGAATAAAGTTTCGTACTGGTTTAAGAAAAACTCTAACTGGCCAATTTATCTTTCCAGGGAAATTATTTCCAAAAGACAAGTGAACTCGGTGGGTCTAGCCCCAAAGTTATCCCCTGGGGATTTTATAATTGTAAACTTCAGGGATCCGAACCTGGTTAAAACTCTTTTACATAGTCTCCCACTTTTTTTTTCTTTCACTGATGGCATTAGAGCACAATCCCTAGGATATTTCTATCAGCCGAGAGTCTGCATCGAAAGAACATTCAAACAGACCACCACAGCTGCCCCTGTGAAATAGATTTGAGGTTCTGTCTACCCTGGAACTACAAGATTAACAGCCATGGGCATCGGAGGGCACAATTACAAAAGAACACTGTGTAATACTGTCTTTGCCACTCCACTCCATGTCTAATCTGGGAATCACCCGGGAGGAGGGCTTTAGTATGATCTCATGGTACATTGTGGGTCTTCGCTCCAAGATTGACAACCCGGACTGGAAAACGCTGGCAGAGCAGCACATAATCATCTGTTGCCAAGAGACCTGGCTAATAGGCTCCCCTTATATAGATGGCTATGCCTCTTATTGTGTCCCAGTAACTCCGTCAAGAGCAGGCTGAGCTAAAGGAGGCCTGGCTACTTTTATTTCAGTGACTTTGACAGACATTACAGTTAAAGAACTTTGTAAATCCCCGTATTTTCAATTGCTTCTAATCACTCTGCAAAAGCCATTTTATGTGCTTTAAATTAACTGTTACTATATTGTTTTTGATCAAACCATGACCAAGATTATAGATAACCTAGAGGATGCAACATCTCAAACCCAATTTGATAACTCAAAGGATCTTCAAATAATCTGGGAAGGGGATTTTGATATAGGAATTTGTGACCCTAGCGTTCACACTTCATGTGATATCTGTGATGAGAGTTCAGCCCCTGATGCATTTTAAACACACGCCATATGGGGACTCACTGAATAGAGTTGTTTTTGTTAAGAATCTGATATTTACTCAAGATCCGGGCACGACCATCTTACCCCAGATCCCAAAATATATGGGCTCTACATCTAACTCAATTATCAACTGTATTTTAATCAGTGAAGATCTATCACAGTTTCTTAAATGATGTGTGGTAATGGCTAGCTGTATAAGCGACCACAGTCCCATTATCTTAACTCTAAATTTAGCACCGAATAATAAGAGGGACAAGAAATTACACCACAGGGCTGTGTATAATAAAAATAAGGGTGTGAATATTAAATGGGGAAAAAATTGACAAGGCGGCATTCATCAGAGTTTTTATGGCAAATAATCAGGCACATATTGAGATAGTCCTCTCGGATTCTGCTACCCCAGAGGACCTCATACTGGCTTTTACAACCCTTAATGGCTTTATGGCAGATAAATTAACTAAATGTGTCAGCAGAACATCTGATACCCCAAGATGGTGTAATAGTGCCTGTTCAGAAGCTCATAGGAACCTAAGGCGAGCTTTGAAAAAGATCCAGAGGAATAAGCATGACGTTGCAAAAGCTAGGAAAGGCTATAAAGAGGTAAGAGGAAAAGAAAATTATATCTGAAGAACAGGGCCTGGGAAGATTTAAAAACTGCCTCTATACTACAAGACTCGTGCTTTCTGTGAGGTTGTAAATTCTACTTCCATGCTTGGTGACGAGATGCCCAAACTATATACCACAGTATTAGCTAAAGACTGGGTAGAACACTTTTCAAAAATATTTTCTCATAACCATCAGCTAGTAAACATGGTTTTATACCCAAAAACTCCCGTTGATGTAAGAGCAGCCCAGGCCTGGAGTAATTCAGTTGAGGTAAGTGATGTACTCCTAACAATAGAGAATAGCCGTCTAGAGAAATCTCTGGGACTGGATAGAATTCCAGTTGATCTGTATAAATATCTACCAGATTTTTGGGCTCCGTTAATAGCCAACGTTTTGAAAGCTGCCATAGTGGGACTCTCAGTTAAGACTTGGCAGGAAGCTACCATAGTCCTGATAGTTAAAAAGGGGGATAAAAGTCGACCTCATTGTTACCGCCCAATTTCCCTGCTGGATGGCTCAGTTAAAATCTTGGGCAGGGTAATTCTGGCTAAATTAGAGCTATGGGCACTTGAGTCCCAAGCGCTTTCGATCTGTCAGTTTGGATTTCGGCCAGGACTTGGAACCGTGGAGCAGACAGTAAATCTGGCACTAACTGCCCAAAAATATACAAAGGCACAAAAGGGTTTTGTGCACTTAGCCTTTATGGACTTAACATGTGCCTTCGATACAGTGGACCGTTCTAAATTATGGTCCATAATGGCACAGTTAGGGATCGATGGAGCAATTATTACCCTGCTTAGTAGACTCCATGAATATACATCGGCCTCAGTACGATATAATAGGAGGATGTAACAGAAGAATTCCCCTCTGATATGGGGGTCCAGCAGGGGTGTGTTCTGGCCCCAATTATTTTATTATTGAAAAGTAATGGGCTAGGAGAACAATTATGTAAGGTGGGGTAGGACACCCTGAGAACTAACTCCTGCAGAATCCCTGTACTACTATATGCAGACGATGCTGTCCTGCTAGCCAGGACAGCTAACGACTTACAAATATTGCTTGAATCTTTTAATGTTTTTATTGAATGATTTGGCTCTAAATGTTAATCACTCTTAATAATTCATAATGAAATGTGGACCAAAAAAGTCTAAAACAAGGACATTTTTACTTGGGGATTAAGAAATTGAGAAAGTCCCTCATTTTACGTACCTGGAGGTACCATTTGATATGGATTTTAGTTGGAAATGCCTATTATATGTCAGAGCCATGCAATTTCAAAGGTCGATAGACGCCATCTTTAAATTTGCCAAGAGACTAAGCCATAAGCCAATCAAAGGAATTTTATGTGTCTATAAGAGTAAAAGTCTCTCAGTAGTAACTTTTGGGGCTGGTGTCTGGGGATATGTAATTTGCAACTCACTCCAAATAGCAGAAAACAAGTTTGTAAGGAGACTTCTTGCAGTGCCCAGAGCTCCTCTGCCTCTTTCTGTCATGAGGAAGCTGGCCAGAGTTTTTTAAAAGATTACATTACATTGTAGCCATTGTTGCTCTAGGCACGAATTTGGAAAAATCCAGAAGCTGATTTTTGTAGAACAATATTAGGAAGACTGTATGAAATTGGACAACAGCTTAGACATACCCTGGTCAAGGTGCATTAAATAGAGTTTTGCTAAGATGGGGGTTTCTGAATATTATACAAATCCTGATACCTTGAGAAATGTGTCATCTGCTACAATCAAATCACTTTTTTTTATCAAAGCCTTAAGTGGCCAAGTACACTGTGTAATACCACTGGACATTCGGTGCCATCTTCTCAGCCACAAATACAACTTGCCCTCTATCTCCAAATAGACCTCAATGAAAGGCAAACAATTTTGCTGACCAGGCTCTGCCTAAAAACTATATATTTCTTGGCTGCTTTTCCAACCCAGGGCTCATGGTTTTCCTCACTTCCTGTCTCTCATGTGTCTCATGTCAAAGCACTAAGCACTTCATATTTTGTTTTAAACGTTGTATTCCTCAGAGGAGGCAATTCATTCATCCCTTATTATTAGCATTGGGGATTAGAACGAATGAATTGCCGATGTTCCATTTGCTTTCCCCAGGAACTACAGATATTATACATGAAGTTTTAAACTACCTTTTTACTGTTTTTAAGGTCCGTAGAAAATACTAGGTATTTCTATTCATCTGTATTTTACTGTGTATGTTTAATCAATTTTAATGAAACTGTATGTACGCAAACCTTTATGGCTCTTTTTGAGTCGAATAAAGTATTTTGATCTGATCTAGCACTTGAGTTAATTGATGCTGGATTGCTCCAGCAGTTTATCATGCCTATGTCACTAAAGTGTGATTTAATGTGTTGCAACCATGGAATTAAATGCACTGTCGCTGTGTTCATGATTTCTACTATTGCAGACATATAGTATAATAGATTGGGAGTGGACCACAGTCTAGCCCAAAAAAAATATGGGTTTCAAAGTGGCTAGGTCTTCAACCCTTTTCAAACCCAGCTAAAAGATCTGTGAGCTCGCCTCCACCCCCTCGCTCGCTTGGGCAAAGTTTCCCTCGTTGAGTCTCATCAGTACACATAGCAGAGCAGGATTAACTCCCATTGCCATGAGGGAGGAGCATCTACAGTGCCGAGGTAGGTGATGGAGTGTAAGTTACGTGTGGCAGCTAGGTATGGAAGGCATGATATATTAGCTATGGAAGGTTAGGTAAAGTAGGCTAAATATGGTAGGTAGGGCCAAGAGGCCTAAGATAGTGTACATTTGGCCATGATCTCTGCTTTAAACCCCATTAAATCTGGCATAATCTCTGCTGCAAATCGCCGAATCCTGTTGCCTGGTGTGAGGCAAAGGAGGTGACCAGGTCCTGACCCTGCCAGAGACAGACTGGTGGAAGAGGTTATAAGAGACGTGGCCTTACACCTGATCTGAGGTCTGTGGGTCCCTCCCCTATGGACTCCATGAGTTGAGTGGAGAAGAGGCTAAAGTGGGAACTCTGGAACTATCCAAGTGCAGGTGAAACAACTTTGCTTGGGAGGCCGGAATCCTGGCTGGAACACCGTTTGCTGGTGACTTTTAAAGGAGATTGAGGTGAGACTGGGCCAAAGACGTGGACAGATTGCCTTGCTGGAGAGGGCGATTGGAGACGACAGCCTTGGCGGTCAGCAGTGAACCCGATGGAGGTATCCAGGAGGTCCCCCTAGCCCCACCCTCCCGACTCGGATCCCTGTCAATGATAAGCATGGTGATTTGCAAATGTGAGTGGAGTGCAGGGGCGGGACAGGGACACCGCCACACGGACAATGGGGAGAGAGGCAAGGCTGGCCCTCTACTTGCAGCTGCAGAGGGGGTCCGCTGGTGTGAACTGGAGTGACTAGAATCTGGTACTGGTATTTGACAGCCTGGAGTATATGTGGTCAGATGGGGTCTGACTTGGATTCTGGTTCCTCAGTCTGGCTGGACCTTGGTTTTGGGCAAAGGGGTGTCTCTTCCTGTGAGGTTGAGCTACACATAAACCAGAAGGGATCCCGCTAACCGACATGCCGGGAGGACTGAAGTCTACTTTCCCCTTGCTTCCTCTCCCCAGGTCTTGACGGTCTGCCAGGATGAAGTGTCTGCTTACAAAGCCACTGTAAAACAAGTCTCTTGTAAAGAACAGCAGGAGAGACTAATACGAGGGACACATCTCAATGGTTAAAGAGAAGCAGCTGGGATGTCTCTCCTGATCAGAACAATTGCTGACCTTCAAATGGAGTAAGACCCACAACATTCCAGAGACTGGGCCTCCTCTCCAGATTCCGTTACTGCAATCTTGCAAGCAGTCCATGAGGCATGCCCCTCACTTTAGGGGAAAATAGGGGAACAAAGTGTTGATATGTCCATCCTGCTACAGGATCTCTTTAATATAATAAACTGAGAGACAGGGGCTAAAAGCAGGATTAAGGAAACTGAGGACTCCGCTCAGGCATTGCAAACCTCAATTGCGGATATACAGAAGGCGTTCAAACAATTGGACATCCATGCCAAAAATGAATAAGGGATGTCCAGTCTCAACAACATTAGACTGCTGGGGGTACCTGAGGGTGCATGAAGAGCGCAACTCCAAAACGGTTTGTTTTAACTGGTTGCGTCATGGGGGCAAGTGGAAAATGTATCCCCCTGTTTCATCGTCGAGAAGACAGATCATTAGTGGTGTGTCCACGCCGGGAGACATTCTTATACCTCTAATTGCATGTGTGTTTAATTATGCGGAGATGGACGCAGTCCTGGAAGCTTTCTGCAAAATTGGCAGCCTTACTTGTGGCTCTGAAAAAGCTATGGTGTTTCCAGACTACACATTAAAGGTTCAACAATAAAGACACTTGTTCCTTGAAGTTAAGGAGAAATTGTGGGCAATGCAATTAAATACATGCTCTTGTTTCCATCTAGACTAAAAGTAATATACAAGGATAACATGTTATTCTTTGACAGTCCTGAAAGTGCCTGGGACTAGGTGGAGGAGAGACCAGTAATGAAACTCAACCTTGCCCTTATAGCTCCCCTCCCCCAAAAGCAAATGAAAGGAATCTGACTGGGGAGCTTGAAAGTGTAGAGGTAGGAGAACCAGGAGATGGCACTGATCAGAAGGCCTGGCCCTCAGGGGATCCTAAGCGCTGCTTCACCTTGATGGAGCACAAGGCATCAACAGAACTTGACGCAACCAAACAGTGCCCATGAGGATAATAAGCAATGATCCTCCCTTCTGCATTAGATGGCGTCCCTTCTGTCCTCTCTCCCCCTTCCTCTCCATTAACATGAGGATACTGCAGCAACACGGTTATCTCGCAACTGGGGTGGTTGACATGGCCACCACCACGTACCCAAGTTTAATCTAGACTAGTTTACTGTTTCAAAGTGACAGGACCTTCATGAATTTGTCAAGCTCACATAATTCGTTTTCATGCATCAACCTCTTTCTCTGGCAGACACCCAGCATGTTGCAGGGGTGGACTTTCTACCAAGAGGAATTTCTGACCATTCACCAGTTGTACTCAGTTGTACAGGGCAGAGGATCGGCACCGAGGGTTGTTGAGGCTGAATGTCTGGTGGCTTGCGGACCATGAGAAAATTAAGGCGCTCAGATGAGATATAGAGGAATTATTCTCTCTTAATGCCACTCTGTGCAGTCGGCAGCTACCCTCTGGGGGCAGTCTTCAGGTGGTCATTAGGCTTTGGCCTAAGTTGCGGGTCGGAAAAAGAAGATACAGGCAGAGATAGTGCCCCTCGAGACCGATGTGGTGCAATTGGAACAGGAATTGGGCTTCATGATCCAGGAAAGTCAGGTGATAAGACTTTCAAAATGGTGCACTGGCTCGGAACTAGACAACAGGCCTCAAGCACTATACTGATTATTCGAGAGAAAGGGGGTGTTACAGATGTGACAGGTACAGCAAACACCTTTGCCACATATAATAAAAATGTATATGCTGAGAAGCAGATCCCAAAACTAGAAAAGCTAAACCCATTGATCACTGATCTACCAGTCCAATGCTTATCGGCTGATAATCTTTCAACATCAGGTGATATACCCTCTTCCTGAGACTGGCTGTTAGTCAGACACTAATCTTGTTTACAGATCACCTCTGAGTGTTTTGCGAGGCACATACTTCCGTTGTCAAACAAAACCTGGGACTGAAACAAAGTGGAATGGTTTCCGACCTACTTTCTTATAACCCTTTTTCTACACAGGCGATGTGGATCCACTATCTCAAACTTAAGAACCGGTGTGGGGTGATTTTCTTTCAAGTGTCCTTCTGAGGCTCTTCCCTAGCCCCCCCACCCCCATCAACACTACTGTCCACCAAATGTCAGTGCCCTGGAAGAACTAATCAACAGGCCCTTGCTAAGAAAGTCTTTGTGGAAGTTCTAAAGGTACCCCATTCTCTATCCTCCTCACTTCAGTGTCTGAACCGCCATCCTTCAGCCACTGGAATACAGGCAAAACACTTCCACTGCCTGTGGAAGCTGTCCTTATCCTCCATCTTGCGCCGTCCTAAACCACAGGCATCCAAAATTGATCTCACTGTTTGAGTACTCCCTCTCAAACACTCACACATTCCTACTGCTACCAATGTATCAAAGGCTCACTGTATGCACACACACAAATATACTTGACATACACACATCATAGCAAGGTTCTGAGGTAAGCATAACTGCTGAACGTTAAACAAGAGGGGTCAGTTAGTGACACACGGGCACCAATAAAAGAGACTTGGACAATATAAATCACAACATATGGTACACTTCCACTGCTGCTTTATGTGCTGCACCCAGAAGATGGACAGATGTTCTGTGCACACTCCCATGCTACTAAATGTATTCCCCTAGGCCCAGGGAAATCCTGTTTGAGAAACCATTAGGACAGGAGCAGGATACCTTGGACTAAATTACATGTGAAGACCGAAGATATCCACAATGTATGACCTAGTCCCTCTATCTGTAACCTTGCTAGTAGGTAGATCACATAGGCTTTATGTGTGTGCGGACTCTTGTGTGAGTGCCTATGAGTTTGACAGATGTTGGTTCCAGAAGTTTGGTTTTGCCCTCATTCTCCTATTTCAGTATTCCCTAGAAGAGGAGTTTGGTATGCAGAACCTCATTTTCTGTTTATTTAGGGAAGTAAACAGCAGTTCCTGTACTTCCCATATCTAGGGGAAACCACTAAATATGTATGTTTTAAGATTTACACTGCACCACATCAACAGCACACCACTCACTCAGGCATACTTGAGCCTCTCCTGTAAGGTTCAGCCCTACAAGTTGCACCGGCTTGTGTCCCCCCACATTATGATGGGCAACAGTGCCCTATCTTGTAGTACTAAGGGCTGTGTTTATTTCCAGCAGCCAATACTTGCCAGTTATTTACCCAAAGGAAACAAGTACTGGGTTTAAACAGAGTTAGGAATCAGAAAGTCAAAGTAATCCCCCCACCCCAATTGTAAGGTTTAACATTATTGTGTGGTGATCTGCATGATACAGTGGTGAATGTATTAAAGATTGTATGGCCTATGTTCTGTTTTTGTATGTTGATTTGTGTGATAACAGTACCATGAGCTCATCAGGCACCTAAGGGATAGGAATTCTGCATAGATCTTGCATAAATCGTGAAGACTGTGGCGCGAAGCTGAGCTTATTAAAAGTGGTGCTGTCTTTTTAGGGCTACTTTGTCTATTTTTCGTCCCGATCCGACCCTGGTTATTATCCGATAGAAGCCCACAAATATTAGACGAAAGAACTACTGTCCTGTGAGAATTGGTACATTTCCACGCCATGCTCCCTAATCCTCCAGTTAGGAAGTCTTCTGTGGTCATCATTTAGGATCCTCATCAGTGGCGGCTGGTGACATTTGAAAGTGGTAGGACGTAAAATGCTACGCATGCCTTAACTTATGGTGGGTTTGGGGGGTTCTCCCCCCCGCCCGAGAAAAAAATTGAAAAAAGAGTTGACAAATGGTGCATTTTTAGGCAAATTTGAGGGATTCGTGTTAAGTTACTTCATCTACTGCTGCCTAGAAAAAACAAGAGCACACCTGAAAAACGTCAAAGCACATCATAAAACGAATACAAGCAGAATCTCTACATACAAAATCAAATATTTATGCGCGTTATATTTCCCCTTTTTTTTCACCCTCGCAAAGTGGAAAATACCTTTTTCAAGGGGAAAATACTCCGCTCCCTCAGGCCCCCGCTTAACATGTGGGTGTTCTCTTCCCATTCAACCTAGAACACTACTTACTATCCTGGTCAAAGATCGCTTTACCAAACTGCCAGGTTACAATCCATGCCATTATATTCAATGTGCATAGTGCTTTGAAGACAACCATGAGACATCACAAAGTGCAATAAAAATATCAAAATAAAACGTATAAAGGGGACCGACCCTACAAGTTTAAGTGAACCATTTTCCTTGAAATAGTAGAACCCTGCACTGATGTCACAAGTGTGATATCTTTCCTTGCTTTGGCGAGTGAAAGACACGCTTGGATAGATTGGGCAGGACTTCTGGGCCCCTGGCCTGAAAGGGGGTTCTACCCAGCCTTCACTTCCTAGCCCCGGGGGTCCATTAATGCCGCCTCTAACAACACCAGAGACCCTGCACCCGGGTATACCTCCTACTCTGGGTGGGAGGGTCACCAAGTGCAGCGATGAACAGGAAAATACACAATGCCCACCCCTAACTCGCTCCCCAGAGCAAGCACCAGTCTCGTTGCAACTATCTTACATTTTGCAGAGTTACGGCATTTTTGCATTCTTCTATATCTGCGCCCTTTGTCTAAGTGCTTCCAAGCGCTACAAAGAAAACGTATGTACATCAATTAAATGCACATACGCTTGGGATAGCTGCACAGCAAAGACGCTCTCCGCATCACTACCCCAGAATAAAATATCTTATATGCAGCGCTTAGAAGCGGCAGAGGTGCAGATATGAAGCACTACACGACCGCACGTTATTATGCTTCTTTTTAAAAGTCAGAGCCAAGCTATGTTAATTAGGACACTGTAGGGCCTTCATGTCGGATTGAATGATTTCCTGAGCGCACATGAAATTCAGCATTCTGCAGTTCTTTCTAATTCACCCTAACAGCGTATATTGGTCTTTCAGTTCATCTTTCTAAAAGCTTAAGCTTCAGAAAATAACAAATGAATAATATAGCTATTCATAAGTTTGGGTCCCCACCAATCACACTCGGTTACACTCTCTAGCTTTACCGTGCGGTTCCACAGCTCTTGCTACCCCCTGCGAGCTGTAGACATGTTTAACTTCTCTCTTTGCTGCTCACCACAACTTAAAGAGAAGTTAATACTTTTCTGTTTATATCAGATGACAACAACAATCTTATCCCCAGCAAAGGTTTTTCACTCACAGATGTGTTCCCGGTTTCATTTACAGTGGTTTCCCGTGAACGGAGGCTTCAGCTTATAACATCACAGTTACAATCATTACAGTTACAAAATAAAAAAACAGGAAACAAACATGCTAATCAGTAGGCGACGATGCAAGATCTTTTGCTCCATCCTGGAGTTCGAGCCACAGGTTTCAGAAAGTGGACTGTGGAGACAGTGAGACTTACTTGCGTTTGTTGCTATAGCCTGGTGTAAGCAGCATGCCCTTCCCTCGCAGTCACCCCGTAACCATAGCCAGGCCGATGGTATGGAAGGCCAAGTGGAGCTCTTAAGGGAGATGGTGTGTCTGCGGGCAACGATGCCAAGATCAAAAGAGAGTCGGCGAAGATGCTGCGACTGAGCCGCATGCACTCTGCATAATTTTCACCTTGTGGCGCTCTCTTACAGTGACTGCAGCCGGTGACCGTGCCAGTGTATGTCCCGAGCAGCAAACAGTGAAACACATATAATACAGCACACCTGCTGAGTAAATGCCGATTATGCCGAATTCAAACCTGCGTCTGCGCAGCCAAACTCTTCCACAACCCACGCCCCCAGCTCCCATTATCCAATAAGGAGGCCTTAAAGTAGCGCGAAGGCAAGGGAGTGCTCCAATTATTGCCACCCACTATTCTGACTTTAGATAGGCCAGCCCTGCCCCTTGCCATTGTTTTCAATAGCGCGCTGCGAAAACCGCCTGGGCCGCAGCATAAGCGCCCCATTTAAAGCCAACCATTTGCGCTTTGTCTGGCCACTCCCTTCAGGCTGACATCCCTGTTCTCGCATGTGCTTCCAGGGCGAGCAATAGTCCTCGCCCCGGTCAGCACATGCGCAGGAGGTCTCTGACCTTCCCCCCCCAAAAAACTACGGAATTTGTCATCACACGCAGCAGTGAGCAAGCACTTCATTTGAAGTTGCTGCAGTGCTGCATGGCATACAGTCTCTCTCTCTCTTATCTCCTCCCGTCGCGCACGCTAGGCTCGAAGCTAGTAGGGCAACGCCCCTTTCGCCCCTTAACACCAGCCGCCCCTGAACATAGAATGGAAGAGAAGGACGTTTATAGAGGGTATTTTGTTTTTTAAGAAATGCGGGTGAAAATGTTAATAAATGTTGGCAAATACCCTCAGTTCAGGTGCTCAGCATCGCATGGCAATCATTATATGAACAGATGTACACGCTTCGGGTATCGGTTGCTATTTGTAGCATACAGGAAGAGGCTGGATATCAGGAACTGTTAATTGCATTATTCATACGGTCATGACGCTGTGTGCTTCTTGAATTCTCAGTTTCACTGATGATGCTGGTAGGAAAGGGCACATAAATAATGCACTGGTTCATCCAGTATATCGTGTGAACTGGAGATTTGAAACAATCTTTTAATCTCGCCATTTTATCTTACTTCCAACTAATCTGTACGGGTGCCAGCAAGATTTTTGTTGTACGATGTATTGCCTTCGAAACGGTAAGTAAAGTGCTTCTCTGTGCTGAGGAAGAGGGAGTTATCCTCATTTATAACAAGCTAATGGCTTCTGTCTGGACAGATAGCCACTGTGATTGAAATTCCACACCAGTGTGAGCCCTGGGGGCTGCCTGCTAAATGCTACGTGTTATCAAGATCGTAGTGAGGATATTTTGCTAGGAATCAACTATTAAGCATACCACGTGTCTCCAGCCTAATGCAATGGGTACCTTAAGCAGGGCATGCAGTTTAGAACTGAATATAGGTGGCGACTTTAACAAGAGATATCATTTGGACTGTCTTGTTTGCGACAAAGGCCTTTCTATCCCATGGATAGCATACTTGAATTTTTTTTTCTAAAAGGTCGGGATGCCGTACACATTCTGTGAACGTGGCTCTAGCAGCCGCATAAATGGCGGACATTGAAAATGCAATAGGGCTCGCATTTGTTTGAGTTAGAGCTATTGGCTTTGTACATGGCAATGTCTTTACCTATGGGTTTTTGAATGCATGTATGTGGTGTGTAGTGGAATTATGTGTGTTGGATTGGATTTGTTGTGTAATTGTGTGGTGTGGCGTGAATTGGATTTGTGTAGTGGAATTAATGGGGAACGGTGTGCTGTGGAATTATATGGATAGTAAATATGTGGTATTGAGTGTACTGGGATTACGTGGAGTGGGATTGTGTGTTATGGAGTGTAAATATTTGGAAAGGTATTTTGTGTTGTGGAGTGGTATGTAGTGGAGTTTAATTATATGGTGTACTGTTGAATTTGGTGGCACGATGTGTAATTGTGTGGTGTGGATTAGACATATGTGGTGTGTTGTGTAATTGTGTTGAGTTGTATTATGTGGTTTGGTGTTGAACTATGTGGTGCGGATTGCAAATGTGTGGAGTTGAATTATGTGGTGTAAATTGGATATATGTGGTGTGTAGTGGAATTGTGTTGTGGGGTGATTTTTTTTTCTAATTATGTGGTGTGGAATGGATTTGTGTGGAGTTGAACAGTGTGACATGGAACAGTATGGTATAGAGTGAAATTATGTGGCATGGTGTGGATTGTATTTATTTTGCGTGGTGTGGTTGTATTGTTCATCGTTGTATTGAGTGGTGTTGCATAGAGTGGTGTGGGGTTGAGTGGCGTAAAGTGGAGTGCACTTGTGTAGCGTTTTGTTTGGAGTGCAGTTGGTTGGACTGGTGTTTCATAGAGCAGAGTGGAATTGTGTGGAGAGGAGTGGGGTTGTGTGGAGTGGTGCTGTGTAGGGTGGAGTGGCATTTCAAGAAGTGCCATTGCGTGGGTGGTGATTGATTGGCATTGATTGATGCTGCATGGAGTGGTGTGGCACTCAGTGGAGTGGAGTTGCGTAGAGTGAGGTGGCATTGTGTGGAGTGGAGTGCAGTTGCGTGGAGTAGCGTAACGTGGAGCTGCGTGGACTGGCGTAGACTGAAGTGGTTTAGAGTGGAGTGGAGTGGAGTGGAGTGTGGTGGCGTGGTGTGCGGCAGCGTGGAGTAAAGCAGCGTGGAGTAAAGCAGAGTGTAGTGGAGTATAACAGACCGGCATTGAGCAGAGTGGAGTAAAGCAGAATGGAGCGGAGTGTGGTGGACTAAAGCTGAGTGGCGTGGAGTAAAGTTGAGTGGCGTGGAATAGAGTAAAGCAGAACGGTCTGGAGTAAAGCAGAGTGACGCTGAGTGGAGCAGAGTGGAGTAAAGATGAGTGACATGGAGTGAAGTAAAGCAGAGCGGTGTGGAGTAAAGCTGAGTGGAGCAGAGTAAAGCTAAGTGGCGTGGAGTAAAGCAGAGGGGCATTGAGGAGTGGAGTAAAGTGGGGTGCTGTGGAGTAAAGCAGAGTGGAGTAAAGCAGAGTGGAGGTGACCAGAATGAGTTGAGTAAAGAAGAGTGGAGTAAAGTGGCGTGGAGTAAAGTAGAGTGCCATTGAGTGAAGTAAAGCAGAGTGGTGTTGAGTGGAGTTAAGCAGAGCAGAGTGAAGTAAAACAGAGTGGAGTTGACTGGAGTAAAGCAGACTGGAGTGGAAGAGAGCAGAGTGGGCGAAGTGTCACAGCGGAGAGTTACGTTGCCTTGAGTGTCACTCCTCGGAGTGGCGTTGCATGGAGTAGAGTGGGTTGGGTAGAGTGAAGTGCAGTTGTATGAAGTACAATTGCTTAGAGTGAATTTGCGTTGTGTGGAGTGGCGTTAGTGACACAATTGGCTTGAAAGGAAATATCAGATTCAGAACTACATTAAAGAATTGTAGAAGGAGAAATACCAAAACTGTGAAAATGTGCATAAACAGTATCTGCAGTAACCTAAACCAGAGTAGTTGGTTCCCTGTTTACAAATATGGTGCATTCAGATGTGAGGGCCATCTGGCTGGATTGCGATAGGGCGGGTGGGAAGTAGAGGGAACGATGCTATTGGCGAGACTGGGAGTAAAGAGCCATATATTTTAAACATTGCCTCCGGCATGCACTGAGGCTTCACAGACCTATTAATCAGTTTAACATAAGGATGGGGGAAGCATCAATGGCATGGAGCACATGGGGGGAAAAACACAGACCTCGGTCTTTGAATGCACAGCAAATGAGGCAGGATTAGACAAGATTTACAGCCCTGTTGACAAAGAGCTCTGTAAATCACGAGCACTGGTCTCATGTGCTCTAGCTCAAAGACACAAATAGTGCTCTCAAGCTCCGAGTAACAACACATGTAACAGGGGCAGTTGTTGAAAATGGGCTGTGCTTCTAAAGCTCATATCCTGACTACAGCATATCTTGCAGAGACAGCGCAAACACTGCCTTGGCGAGACCTAAAAAGCATGTACAGTTGTTACTATCTAATCAAACCTGATCTCTCAGACTTAATGTGGAAAAGCTGAAGCCCGCCGTTGCAGTTTTCATGAGCTGTAGCACAGACAGCCCATTGACTAGCTCTCTCCTGAGTGCACGAGGGCGTTGGGAATGTTGTCTGTGATTTCGTTTTAGGGCAGATACAGCAAAGTATTTGCTGGTTTCCTCTGGGCTATCAGAGGAACCTTGGCACTAATTTCTTGTGCATGTGATGGTAGATCTGGACAAACTATGCTGCATTTTGCCTTTTTTTGCAAGTCTTATAGAATGTATACCAAACAATTTTTAATCTCTTTTATAAAGTCTCAGAATTTAAGGCAATTCAAGCCAGATTTAATTTTTTGCAACAATTGACTGACACTGAGACAAGTTACTGTGTAGGCTCCTTTTGGAAAGCCGCTCTGCGGTCCCCATAGCACCCGGAAGGAGAAGTTCAAAATGTTGACACTCGCTCAGGTCTTGTCTGCTCTCCACCCTGGTGACTGGATGGTAGTGTTGGACTTGCAGTACGCCTATTTTCACATCCCCGTTCTGCCTGCCCACCGGCGTTACCTGCAGTTCACGGTAGGCCACTAGCACTTTCAGTTTACCGTGCTCCTCTTTGGCCATACCAGCGCTCCTCGGGTGTTCACGAAAGTGATTGCGGTGGTCGCAGCTCATCTGCGCAGAGCAGGGGTTCCAGTCTTCCCCTATCTCGATGACTGGCTGTTGAAGGCGTGCTTGCCCAAGGCTGTCATTTCCCACCTCCAGAATACGACCGTCCTCCTGCATTCACTAGGCTTCTCCATCAACATGCCGAAGTCACACCTGATCCCCTCTCAGAAGCTCCTCTTCATCGGAGCAGTTCTGGACACAACGCAGTTTTGGGTTTATCCTCCCGAACAGCGAGTCCAGGATATTCGGGCTTTGATTCCGATCTTTCAGCCTCTATCCCGGGTTTCTGTGGATCATGCCAGATGGCATATGCGGGCTCTGCAGTGGGACCTGAAGTTCCAGTGGGCACAACATCAGGGAAATCTGTCTGATTGCCTCCAGATCTCAGAGGGCACTGCACACCAATTGCAGTGGTGGCTTACGAGCCAGGATTGGGTCGACGGAAGATCCCTCTCCCTTCCTCAACCAGAGTTCACAGTGGTGACTGATGCATCACTTTTGGGAGGGTGGCCACATGGGGGAGGTGGAGATCAGAGGCCTCTGTTCTCCAGCGGAGTCCGGGCTCCACATCAACCTTCTGGAGCTTCGTGCGATTCATCTTGCACTCAAGGCATTCCTTCCCTCTGTCCGAGGAAAAGTAGTGCAAGTGTTCACGGACAACACCATTGCCATGTGGTATTTAACAAACAAGGCGGGGTGGACCCTATGTCAAGAGGCTCTCCGCCTCTGGGCATAGCTGGAACATCAGGGCATATCTCTGGTGGTTCAACACCTGGCAGGTCCTCTGAACGCTAGGGCGGACAAACTCAGCGGCAGGTGCATGAGGGATCACAAATGGCGTCTTAACTCAGAGGTGGTGCAAGGTCTCTTTCAGCGGTAGGGAGAACCTTGGTAAGATCTTTTCGCCACCGAAGAGAACGTGCAATGTCAGCAGTTCTGCTCGTTGGAATTTCCAAGGCGGCACTCGCTAGGCGACGCTTTTCGTCGCGAGTGGTTTTCTATACGCCTTTCCGCCTATACCACTGAAGAAGATAATGCGCGACCAGGCCCAAGTCATTCTTGTGGCTCCGGTTTGGGTACGAAGAGTCTGGTATCCCGAGCTGCTCAACATGGCCGTCGATCCTCTGATCAGACTGCCTCATTGGGAGGATCTTCTGTCTCAGCAGCAGGGAACGGTCCTCCACCCGAACGTGTCCAGCCTCCACCTCCTTGCGTGGAGATTGAGCAGCAGCAGTTGATGTCGTTTGACCTGCCTCCTGAAGCCTGTGATATTATCTTGGCAGCCAGACGTCCCTCCACTAAGACGGTATACGCCTGCAGATGGAACAAATTTGTGGCATGGTGAACAGCAAAGGCTGTGGATCCCCTTTCCGCCCCTCTTTCTGAGGATCTCTTGTTCCTGCTTTCTTTGGCCCAGCAGGGCTCTACTCTGGACACTCTAAAGGGGTACCCCTCGGCCATTTCAGCCTTCCTTAGGCTTCCTGAGCAGCATTCTCTTTTTAAGTCCCCTGTTGTAAATAGATTCCTTAAGGGCATTACTCATCTTTTTCCTCCTGTTCCCTTCATAATGTCTCAGTAGGACTTGAACTTCGTTCTTACCTACTTCATGTGCTCTCCCTTTGAGCTGCTACATAACTGTCCTCTCAGACTTCTCACTTTGAAAACTGCCTGTCTGGTGGCTATCACCTCTGCACGCAGGGTGAGTGAGCTACAAGCTCGTTCTTCCAAGCCTCCCTTTCTGGCTGTCCATCTGGACAAGGTCGTCCTGAGAACTAGACCTTCTTTTCTTTCCAAGGTGGTTACTTCTTTCCACATTGCCCAAACCATCACTTTGCCCGCCTTATTTCCGCCTCCGCAACCTTCAAAAGAGCAAGAGAATCTCCACTGTCTGGATCCAAATTGTGCACTAAACTATTCCAGGTGGACGACCAGCTCTTTATTGGTTACGTGGGCGCTAAGAAAGGTTGGGCTGTTCACAAATGAAACATCACCAGGTGGGTTGTTCTGTGCATCAAAGCCTGCTACTCTTTGGCAAAGAAGGAGCCTCCATTGGGGCTGCGCGCCCATTCCACCAGGGCGACGGCAGCTACTACTGCTTTAGGACAAGGAGTCTCCCTAAATGACATCTGTCAGGCAGCTGCGTGGGCATTGCTAACACTACTGCCTAGACAGCCAAGTCCGTTCTGTTCTCCAGGACTTTCTGGTGTGAACTTGGTTTGCAGACCTACCGCCGGGGTTGGTTTTGCTGGGGTATCTATTCTAAGGTAAGGAATCTTATAACTAACTCTTTCTTTCAGATGAACAAGTTACTTTCCTTCGGTAATGATATATCTGTAAGAAACATAGTTTAGTTATAGATTCCTTACCGCCCCATCCATCCTCCCCGTTCTGCGAACTGACTTCTAGGGTTAAGGACTTCCTTTCAGGGCCGTAGTTTTGTGCACCTGTGGGTCAGTGTCTTGCATGGCTCTGCACTTCTGGCGTGGAAAGTCGTGTAGAGAACTGAGGTCAGGGCGCGAGGGCGGCATCTAAGCAGCTACCGCTACGTCATCCCTGCAATCACGACGCTGATGACGAACGCGGAGTCGACCGACGTCATCTTCTGACGCACAGGGCTAAGGCTGATGAAAAACTTTCCGAATCCAGTCTGACGCCTGGGTGTAATTTTTAGGTAAGGAATCTATAACTAACCTATGTTTCTTACAGATATATCGTTACCGAAGGTAACTAACTTGTTCATCGGGGCTTCAGCAGCGCAGACAAAGACCTAAGCGCAGACTTATAGCAACCCAAGTGCCTAAACCCTCAGCTTCGCACACCCACCAAGATAGACAAGCCGCGCTGCAGGCCGTAGCACAAATCCTTTCACCCATGCACCAGGGTAAAGCATCGGGGACATCAGCTGCATCGGCTGATGCATTGGCTGAATCTGGGGACTCCCTTGAAACCTACCCCCGCTGCCGAAGCTCACTCTGCAATTGGCCAACGACATCGCCTAGCTGTAGTAGATCTCTGGGATGCTGTCTGCACTGGCACATATCTTATAACCCCCCCCCCCCCCCGAGAATCCACATAAAATAAGGACTGCTTTTAGACCTGGCAATAAAAGGGTTCTCCTGTTTATGGACATGGACTAGCGACTGGGCAATGCCGTTTGAGGACATTGTCATGTAGTGGGGTTGGGACGTGGTGCCTTTGCTACACCTGAACTCTGCATCCACCCATACCACACCATAGGGGACCGCCACTGGAGTTGGAGGCGGTGTTCTGACGGAAGTGAAGTTTTATTGCAGGTTTGGGCAGCTGATCTATGTCAGTACGCTCACGGGATGGGGAGATATACAGTTAGGTTGTTGTTCTACATCATGGGGTCCACTACAAACACTGATGGGGGGTAGCTGGAGTGGGGGTGGGGGAGAGAGGGCATTGTCTTGAGTTATGGCTGGGAACCTTAGCCATGCTGAGGAGTTTAAGCTCCTGACTTGGAATATTCGAGGTATGGGTTCTACTTCGAAGCGGTACAGCATCCTTAGATATAAAAAGCGCAGAGGCGCGCACATTGTGATGCTGCAGGAGACCCACCTTACAGAAGTGGAGGTTACTCGGCTACAACGCAGATGGCGGGGGCAACGTTTTGCGACTATGTTTTCAGGATATGCAAGGGGAGTGCCTGTGTGGGCAGGCCTGGTGTCCCGTTTCAGGCTTCTCACAAAAAAATTAACACTGACGGGAGATGCGTTTGTAAAAGGCAAATAATAGGGAAAGATGTGACGTTGGGGAGTCTATGCACCAAATCAAGATCAGGTTTCCTTGCTGACACGATTTTCTAAACCTCTGCAAGGGGTGGCCGAGGGAGATTTGATTTTGTGGGAAGATTTCAACTGTGTAAGTGATTTGGATTTGGACAGATCATCTCCCCCATTGAGAGGCACAGTAGTGGCCACAACCGCTAAGGGCCTGAAGAGTTGGGTCACGGGGTGGGAGTTGTTAGATTTTTGGAGGTAATACTCCTACTACTCCTCCCTTTACGACGTACACACTAGATTGGATATGTTTCTCTGCTCAGATAGGCTGGCCCGATGCTGGCCAAGGCGAAATATATTTGGGGAGATCCATTTCTGACCATAGCCCCCTACTGCTGCGGTTTGACCCCACCCCCGAAAGGGCCCCCATACCGCTGTGGCCCCTGGAAATGTACTGGACAATGACAGCTTTAGACAAATGCTCTCTGAGGCTATAACAACATACTTTGAGAATAACCAGGGTACGGCTAGCTCCTTTCTAGTGGAGTGGTACGCCTTTGAGGTGGTGGTCAGGGGGCAATGCATGGGACAGACGGTGGGAGCCAGGAAAGAAATCAATCGCAAACTCGAATCTCTGGAAGCCCAGATATTGCTATTAGATAGGGAGACTGGGGGAGGGGCTGACACTCAGAGACATCTGGCAGAGGTAAAAAGTGTTTACAATGCCGCATGGGATAGATAAGGATGCTGGACACCCGAGCTTACCAAGAGTGGTAGCATGTGGAGGGTGGCAGAGCGGGGAGGTTACTGGTGTGGTTGATTAGGCCGGAAGGCAGAGGGGCCCGATTCCCAACATATTGGATCCTACTGGATAAGTGATCTACTCCCCGAAAGGAATCCACGATACATTTAGGAGTACTATTAGCCACTGTATGGGACACCGGGGAAAGTAGAGGGGCAGGACAGTTGCATACCTGGAGGGGTTGGGATTGCGGACACTAGATCACGCCACTCGGAAACTTTGGCACCACCAGTCGCCTCACAAGAAATTAGAACTGCCATTAAAGAAATGGCACAGGGGAAGACCCCGGGACCAGATGGCCTTCCGGACGAATTTTATTATCCCTTTGTGGATATATTGGCCCCGAGACTAGAGCAAATGTACGCTGCAGCGTTCAGAGAGGAACAGCTTCAGTCATCGGTCAGGGAGGCACTGGTGATCACTTTGCTAAAAACTAAGAAGGAATTAGTGGGCGCAGCGGACTTTAGGCCGTTGTCAATGTTAAACCTTGACTTTAAATACTTAGCCAGGTTTTCGCAGCCCGGCTTCTGCCCCAGATGCAGAGATTGGTCCACTCTGACCAAAATGGGTTTATCCCCTCACGTTCAACATCTAATAATTTGAGGAGGTTGTACCACGTGTTATTCCATCTAGACCTCGGGCTGTTCCCTGATGCAGCAGTGATGGCAGTAGACCTGGAAAAGGCCTTTGACTCCTTGAGGTGGGATTTCCTCCTAGCGGTGATGAGGCGGATGGGGTTGGGAGAAGAGTGGCTGAAATGGGTGCGTCTTTTATACACGGGCCCTAGTGCTAGAGTGCGCACAGGTGGCACAGTGTCTGTCCAATACACTATCCACAGAGGAACACTCTTCAGGGGTGCCCTCTGTTGCTTCTGCTTTTTGCCTTGGCGATGGAGCCATTGGCGGAACGACTTAGGCAGGAGAGTAGGAACATCGGAATATTGCTTGATGGGACTGTGCATATCATCTCGCTATACACAGAGGATATCTTGGTGTATATACGAAACGGATCTCACGGAACCCCAATGGTGCTACGTATGCTGGAGGAATTTGTGGAATTATCGGGACTGCGCGTCACAACCAAAAAAAAGTGTATATTTCCACTCAGACCTGACCTTAGCAGGCCATTGGACCTCCTGATGGACCTAGAGTGGACCCCGGGCTCTTTTAAGTATCTGGGAATATAAGTATACGATTGGCAACCAGATCTGCTGGAGGGGAACCTGGGAGGAGCCTTGAGAGCCCTGCAGTCGAATGTGACCTTCTGGCGCTCGCTTCAACTACTAGTTCTGGCTAGAGTGGCATTAACTAAGATGGTGGCGCTACCGAGGCTTTTATATTTTTTGTTAACCTGCCAGTCGTGATTCTGAAGAGTTGGTTTAAGACCTTGGACACCGTGTTGAGGGATCTAGTATGGGACAGCGGACGTAACAGGGTATCTCTGCGAACCCTAAGAATGCCATTAACAAGGGGAGGGGGCTGGGTGCTCCCGATTTTGAGGCCTATTATCTGGCGGCGCAGCTTCAGTGGCTGGCCAGATGGCTAGATGGACGGGGGTTGGAGTCATAAACATTGCCGGCTCTCATCGCCTGGGGAACACTCCTTGCCAGGATGCTCAATCCTTGCCAGAAGATCAAAAGTATGGGTGTACTTCTTAAGGTGGCCGTGACGTGTTGAGACAGATGTATAAAGCGGGCGCCATATGTACCGCTGTACGCACCAAACCTACTACCCACAGGGATACCACAGATGGGAACGGGCCCTCCTCTCACATGGAATCAACTGCGGGGCTGGGAACAGGCAGGAGTTCTGTCTGTCGAAGATTGTTATCAGGATGGGGTGCTGCTTCCAATGGATGATTTTTTGGAATACCGCAACCTACCCCTGGGACAATTCTTAAATTACCATAAGATACGGGGGCACTGGCTACGTTAACGGGCAGCCACACGAGAGAGCCTGCCACCCACGCGGCCCTCCAAGCAATAGTGGCACGGTCTGCCGGACATCTGTTGAAATGGCTATATATGACAATAACTGAGATGTCACGACTGCCTTTCCCCCAAATACAGGCAAGGTGGGTAGGCACACTGACAACTGACTTAGAAGGAATGGGAAAAGGCCCTGGGCAGCTCAAAGAAGGTGTTGAGGAATGCAGCCTTTAGCCTGGTACAATTTAATACTCTGCACAGAACTTTCCTCACACCACATAAACTGAACGTTGTATACAGGAGAGATGAGTTTTAACTTGGGGAATGCCCCCTTACCTGCACTGTAATTTGTTGTAACACTGCTGCTTAGCGGGTCCGGTCCCGGGGTTTCAGGAAGTTTAGGAGGGAATCGGCTCCCATATTGTGAGTGGACTGGGTGACACAGTTTGGGCGCCATCTTGAGTGTCCCAGTGGTGCTGATCACTCGCGGACGCCCTATTTAAGGCGGTGCATCAAGGGGGTCAGCTGGACAAGGTACCTATGATTACTAGTGTGCCATTGCACTAAGCGCTGTGGTGTAGGCGCGCTGTGCATTTTCCTCTATATTTTAATCGTTACCCGTTTTTTCTATTTTTGTTTAATTTTAAGTTATTTCTCCCTGTTTTAACTTGGGGAATGCCCCCTTACCTGCACTGTAATTTGTTGTAACACCACCGCTTAGCGGGTCCGGTCCCGGGGTTTCAGGAAGTTTAGGAGGGAATCGGCCGCCATATTGTGAGTGGACTGGGTGACACAGTTTGGGCGCCATCTTGAGTGTCCCAGTGGTGCTGATCACTCGCGGGCGCCCTATTTAAGCCAGTCCCTCAAGCGCGCAGCGGTGACGCGCAGCGGGGGCGCCCTCCCTGCGCCTGAGTCGTGCCAGAGTCCTGCCCGTCTGCGCTCGTCCGCGCCGAGTCAGGGTTAGGCAGGGCCCCGTAGCCTTTTTTCCGGTTGATGTAGTTTTTGTACTTTTCCATATCATGCATACTAGATCTGCTCTGCTTAGTTTTTGTAACGCCTTGCCCTGCACGCATATTCCGCTTCATCCTCTCTCTGGCCCTATTAATTGTCCTAAGTGTGATTTTAGACTTCCATCTCCTGTTCCTATCTCTGCATATAGGAAAGTTCCCTTAGGCTGCCCAGCTGCCATTCCGCCTCCGCTGGTAAAATCTCAGGATCTGTCTATTCTTAAGGTCTGCCATCTTAATGTGAGGTCTCTGATTAGACATCATCAGGATGTGCATAGTCGGACGAAGCCCCTGATGTTTTGTTTATGTCAGAGACATGGTTGCATGATGATGCCTCGGCTGCGGTGAACTTGGCTCTTCCCTCTGAGTATGTGATTTTTACTCATAATCGTAACTCGAGAGGAGGTGGCATTGCGGCCGTTATCAAATCCTGCTACTCATGCGTATGGAAAGCTATGGATATAGCCGGCTGCGAAAGTGCTTACTTTCGCATCTGGGTTAATCCCCATTTTACTTTCTCTGGCCTACTTATCTATCGGCCTCCGGGCCCAGACGCCGCTTTCAGGTCAGCCCTTCCTGAAGCTGTCAGTACATTAGCTTTAAGGACTGCTAACTTTAGTATCATTGGCGATTTAAATCTTCATTTTGATACTTCCCTTTCCCCTGCTGTTAGTAGTGCTCTTGCCGATCTGGAAGCTCTCCAGCTATTTCAGCTGGTCAACCATTGTACTCATGTTGGTGGTCATATTCTGGACCCTATTTTTACCAATCTATCTGCGGCTAAAGTGCTGCTTCCCAGGCCTATGGCCTGGACTGATCACCATCTCATAGAGCTGCACCTTGTAATTAAGGACCTTCCTCACAGAGTAATTTAATCTATGCCTCTTAGGCGTCCATGGAGAAAGCTGAAATTAGCTGACTTTCATCGGCTTCTTGGTCAATATCCTCTGGGCCCTTTTTTGGATGTTGAGTCAGGATATGACCTGTTTTGCAACTGGCTGACTGGAGCCTTGGACTGCCTGATCCCAATTGCGGAGAGTAAACGCCGTCGGGCTGATCCTAGTCCTAGGTATGACGATTCGCTTCGGCTCCTTAGGAAAGCATGCAAACAAGCTGAAAGAGCCTGGCGTAGGTCTTATTTGCCAGGCATGAAAGCGATCTACCGTGCCAGGACGAAGAAATATCATAGAGCGGTTAACAAAGCTCGGGCTGCCTACTATTCTCGCAAATTCAACACCAGCACCAATCCTACCAAATTAGTATTTAAGGTGCTTAAGGATCTTACAGCCAGTAGAGCTCCAGTCGCTGAGATCTGTTCTGCCTCGCACTGTGAGGACCTGGCTGCCTTTTTTGTGGAAAAGGTTGAGGCCATTTATCGTTCCTTTTCTGCTCCATCCGTCTCTGTGGGGAAGTTGGAACCTTGCCCAATGACTACTATGTCTTTGTGCTCTTTCCCAGAGCTTTCGATGGAGGAGTTTAATAAAATTGTAGCGAAAGTCAAATCTGGCTCTCCTAGTGATCCTCTTCGGCCTGCCCAATTTAGAGATTCAGCGTCACTTTGTCTTCCTCCCCTGCGTGATCTTGTCAATCTATCTTTGACGTCTGGTTCTGTCCCTGCTAGCTGGAAACAAGCTCAGGTGATGCCTATTTTAAAAAAACCTGCCCTGGATCCATTAAAGCTGGAGAACTATCGCCCTATATCTCTGCTCCCATAGGTCGCAAAACTGACTGAGGTTCATGTTAATGCCATTTTATCTAATCATCTTCATTGCGCTCACATTTTTTTTTTTTTTTTTTTTTTTTTTTTTTAAACCGTTTATTACAGTTTATAAAAGTTACAGGTATGGGCCTACAACCACACGGCCGGCCGCTAGAGCATCAGAAGCATATTACATACATACAGCAAAAAGTCTCTCAGCGGTGCACAGTAGGAAAACAGGGGTAGTCAATGGTGTAGGCTACATAGCTCCATGCCCACAATACGGTTCCATTTTCTTAAAACAAAACAACATCAACAAACCACAACCGCAAGGCAACCCGCGATCCAAAGTGACAACACGTGCTCCATAAGTGGGGGATCCAAACAGCAGCAAAACTCTGAAGAGGGGGACGGGAGTAGATCAGGGACTGGGGGACCGCGCGCCCGCGGCCGAGGGAGGGGGGCCATCTAGGGAGACGGAGCAGGCGAGGCAGCCGGTAGCAGTGGCGGCTCACAAATACCCCCGCGGTAGGCGTTCCAGGGGCCCCAGAGTTTCATCCACGCCCCAGGCTTACCCCTCGCCACATACACCACCTTTTCACGAAACATACACCAATCCATATGCTCCTTCCAGGCCGACACCGCAGGGGGCCTCTGGGATCCCCACAATTGAGCAATATCACGCTTAGCTATCATGTATCCCAGAGTCACCCACCGCGTCTGGGGGACCGAATAATCATTAGGTTCCCAGACATTCAGCAAGCATCTCCTCGCTTCAGGCAGCAGCGCGACACGCGTAACCACTCGTAGAACCTCATGCACACCACGCCAGAATCGCTCCACCTTCGGGCACTCCCACAGTATATGCATGAAAGTCGCCAACGCACCACAGCCACGCTTACACATTCCATCACCGGCAAAACCCATACGTAGAAGCCTTGGCCCCGTCACGTAGACCCGGTGAAGGATCTTGAGCTGGACGAAACGAAGGCGAGCCGGGATGGCCACCTCTTTCGGAGAGGCCACCGCAGAAATCCAATCCTCGTCGTCCAGCTCCAGCCCGTCGGCGACCCAAGCCGCGCGGAGACTAGTCAGCAGGCACGATCTATCGTTGATCAATTTTTTGTATATGAAGGAGATCGTGCTGTCCGGGACATGGCCATCTAGCACTCTGTCCTCCAGGGGGGAAGACTCCGGAATGGATGCGACATCCGGGAAGACGGAGCCCAGCGCATGGCGGACCTGTAGGTACCGAAAGTACTCACTGCCCTGCAGCTGAAACTCCGCCTGCAGCGTCTCAAAAGTTTTGAATTCCCCCCTCGTCCAGAGATCTCCCACCGTGCTGATTCCGATCGTGTCCCACTTCTCGAAGCCCTTCGACATCCACAGGGAGCCCAACCTCTCAGATGCATACAGCGGAGACGCTCGGGTCAAACGGTCCTTCCACCCCATAGCTGCATTAGCCGCGTGCCAGACACGCACCATGACACGCGTCGGTCCCGTCAAACGGGAGTCGGGCGCGCCAGAGTAGAGCGCTCGATTATAATCGCCACCGGGCAGAAGCATCCTGTCCATCTCAAATGCCGGGTTCAAGGCGGGCCCGTAAAGGCCATGATTAATTGCAGCTAGTTGGGAGGCCCAGTAATACCGTTTGATGTCCGGGAGGGCGACCCCTCCATCGTACCACGGGAGCGTCAATTTAGCCAGAGCAATGCGCGGCCTCCCGTCCCAGAACAGGCGCCGCTGGAGGCCCTCCACCTCGCGAAAGTAGCGTGCCGGGACCAAGTCCATGGTATTCTGGAGGGCGTAGAGGAAGCGCGGCAGGGACATCATTTTAAATAAGGCCGCTCGGCCGAGCGGCGAGAGCGGCAAACGCCGCCAGCGCACCACGTCCTCCCTCAAACGCTGGAGGGGGGGCAGCAAGTTCCGCTCATAGCGGGCCTCCGGGTCAAAAGTGATATATATACCCAGGTACCGGAAACCCTGGGAGGCAATCTGGATCGGACAGTCCCGTGGCAGGACCGGAGCCTCCCCGGAAAGCACATAGACACAGGATTTCGCCCAGTTGATGACCAGGCCTGAGTTGCGACCGAAGGAGCGCAAAACATCAACCAGGACGATCAGTGATTTGCGCGGGGAGGCGAGATACAAAAGGATATCGTCAGCATAGAGGGACACGCGGTCCTCATGCTCGGGGGTCCAGCGGAGACCACGGATAGAAGGGTGCCACCGCAGCCACTCCGCCAGGGGCTCCATGGCCAGGGCGAACAGGAGAGGCGACAGGGGACAACCCTGTCGCGTGCCCCGCCCCAGCGCGAACGGGGCCGATACTCGCCCATTCACCACCACCTGCGCCAACGGGCCCGAATAGAGCAATTTGACCCAGCTGACGAAACCCGGGCCGAACCCAAACTTCGCCAGCATCGCCCAGATATATGGCCATTCGAGCGTATCAAACGCCATGGTGGCGTCCAAGGACGCCAAGATGGCCGGCTCCCGCACAAATGGAACACGCGCGAGCACCCCATGTAAGCGCCGCAGATTAAGCGCCGTGTTGCGGTGTGGTATAAAGCCCGATTGGTCTTGGTGGACCAAATCGCCCACCACGCCAACCAACCGGTTGGCCAACACCTTGGCGAGGATTTTGGGCTCCGCGTTCAAAAGCGAAATCGGCCTATAGGATGTGACCCGTTCACGGGGCTTCCCCTCCTTATGGATCACTACAATTGTAGCCAGACGCTGGTCCGGCGGGAGGGAGCCCTGCGAGTGGGCCGCAAGGAACATCGCGCGCAGGTGGGGCGCCAACACATCCGGGCGTAGCTTGTATAGCTCAATGGGAATACCATTGGGGCCCATGGCCTTGCCGGATGCAACCGAGCGAATAGCCGAGGCAATTTCGTCCGAGGTGGGCGGGGCATCCAGTGAATCCCTGTCCTCCACCGTAAGGGAGGGCAGTGCGATGTCCCGAAGCAAGGCATGGGAATCTTCCTCCGAGCAGGGAGAAACCGGGGAGTAAACTTTGCGGAAATAGTCCGCGAAGCAGGAAACAATGGCCTCCGGCTCGGTGACACACACTCCATCCACGCTCTCAATCAAAGGCACCACGCGGCTCGCTCTCTCCCTCTTATCCAACCACGCAATCAGTTTGCCAGCCTTGTCACCCACATCATACAATCGCCCCTGCTGCTCTCTACTGAGGCCCCTGGCCGCCTCCGTGACGAGGGCCCGATAGGCCGCCTGCTTTAAATGCAACACATGCAACTTGGCGTCTGTTACCCCGCTCCCCAGGTCACCCTCCAGTTCTGCAATTTCGGCCTCAACCCGGGTCACCTCCTCCCGCTCGCGCCGCCGGGCATTGGAAATAACGGAGAGGGCCTCCCCTCTAAGAACCACCTTGAAAGCCTCCCACAGGGAGATGGCAGACGGAACCGACCCCACATTCTCATCGAAATAGCGCTGTAAGGATTTGATCAAGTCGGCACGAATGGTGGGGTCGCGCAAATACCATGCATTAATCGGGGCCACCCTGCCATCCCCCCTCGGGAAGACATCGAAATGCAACAACAATGGGGAGTGGTCTGAGATACCCCGTGCCAAATGGCGCACCTCCCCCACCCTCCCTGCATGGGCCGCCGGGACAAGGATATAATCAAGCCGCGAGAGGCTACCATGGGCCCCCGAGTGGAAGGTGTACTGTAGCAATCCAGGATGCTTTACGCGCCAGCAGTCCACCAGGCCCAGCGTGTCTAAAAGGCCGGGCAGCCATGCCTGTGCCCGGGGGAGGTCCCTAGGGGGATGGCGATCCATAGACCCGGAGGCAACCGCATTAAAGTCCCCTCCAACCACCAACAGGCCACTCGGAAGGTCCAGGAGGAGGCGCCCCAGGTCTGCAAATGTAGTGGCTTGTAACCCAGGCGGGACGTACACTGAGATAAAGATAAACACTCTACCCTCCATTCGTCCCACCAGAACAGTGTAGCGTCCCCTCTCATCATGACGCACCTCGTCAATCTCCAACGGGAGCGAGTTCTTGACCATAATGCCCACCCCCCGCGAGCCCGAAGTGAAGCCGGAGTGGGCCGCCAAACGATATCCCCGCCGATTCATTGCATGAAAGGTGTTACCTATAAGGTGCGTCTCCTGCAGGAAGACAACATCTGGTGAAATACGTTTTAAATACTGCAGGACCACACCACGCTTAATCCTATCCCCCAGGCCGTTAACATTCCATGACAACACAGTCAAATCCCTACCCCCCATCATACGTCGAAACAATCGGTCGTCCCCCACCGAGCATCTTAAAAACGACAAAACAGTTGCGGGTTTGCCTTGCGGTGCTAACAAACAACACACCCCCCCCACCCCCCGGTCCCAACAGAACTCCCCCCTCCCTGCACCCCTGCATGAGCCCAGACAGCCCCCCCAAAGTGCAGTGTGCCTGTCGCCCCATAGCTAAATACTAACTAGTCCCCCAGAGGAGGAGGGAAGCCCCCAGCAGACCCCACCCGACCTCCATGGGAGGGGAACATACGAAAGCAATATATGGTAAAGGAACAACATCCAGAGCAAGGCCTATACAGTCACCCCTCAATTCTGATCCGGCGGGCCCTCCTCGCCAGCCGCGCCCCCCCCGCCCCGATCCCCAGGCAAAGTGTCTAACCAGTCCCCAGCCGCCTCGGGCCGGTCGAAGAAGTGCGTACGGCCATCCACCTCCACCCTCAGCTTAGCCGGAAAGAGCATTGAGTACTTGAGGTTTAGGTCCCTTAGGCGACGTTTAACACCAAGAAAGCTCTGTCGCTGCTTCTGGACCGCCGGAGTAAAGTCTGGGTAGAAGTGTACGTCCATGTTGTCCAGCCTGACCGGTCCCTGTTGCCTGGAGGTCTGGAGGATGGCATCTCTGTCCCGAAAATTAAAAATCCGGGCAATAAGAGGCCGCGGCGGGGCACCGGTCTTAGGGCGGCCCCCGGGGACCCGGTGGGTACGCTCCACCGCAAAAAGCTTACTCAGCCCCCGGGGCTGGAGATGGGTCAGGATCAATTCTTCCACGAAGAGATCCGCCGCCTCCGCCTCTCGGCCCTCCGGCACACCAATAATACGGACATTATTCCTCCGGGCCCGACCCTCGGAATCCTCTAGTCGCCGGTCCATCAGGGCGCTCACCTGGCCAAGCCGGCGCACCTCCCTCTGGAGGGCCACCACGTCCGTCGTGAGGCTCGTTGTGGTGTGGGCCAGGGAGTCGACTCGGTCGTTTGTTTTTGACAAGTCTGCCCTCACAAGGCCCACATCCACCAGGACCGAGTCAATTTTTTGCGCCAAGGTATCGAAACGCTGGTCCACTGAGGCCTTCATCTCCGCGATGGCGCCCATGACGTCCCGGAGGGTCAGATCTGCCGGATGGGCAGGTGCCTCCGTCGGGCCCACCGGGGATGTCCGCGATGTCTCCGGAGAACCCTTCTGGAGCGTGTAGCGATCCATACTATTGGCCTGGTGCGCCGTGCCACGGCGAGTTGTCTTCATCTTCGCCCGGTCGCCATCTTGTTTGGTGGACATGCTGGCTCTTCCACCGTCGTGCCAAGATCTCCAAACGGGCCGCCACACCAAATCACGGGTGTCAGGGGGGGGGCGGGGGCGACCACCGGGCCGCGGGTCAACCCACCGCCGGCGGGTCAGCCGGGCACCTGGACAAGGCCACACCACCGCACCCCGCTCCGCAGCCCGACCCCGCTTGAAGCAAGGAGGGCGCAAAAGCGAAAGTGAAAGTGCGGGGTACGCGAGCCGCCCAGCCCCGCTCGCCGCTGTTATTCACTTTGTCCCCGGATCGCCCCACTACTCCAATCCGGGGGGCCGGCGAGGAGAAGGCCGCAACCGTAGATCGATGCTCCCACCGGTGTTCGGGGTCCGATTCGAGCCCAGAAAACGGGCGGCGCCTCAGCTCGGGTTCCCCGACACAGTCCCCTCAACAAGGACAGGATATCGCCAGGATTAATTCAGGAGGTCGCGGAGGTCCTCGGGAGCCTCGCACCTACGCGGCCATCTTGGTTGCGCGCTAGGCTCCTCCTCCGCGCTCACATTTTGGATCCCTCGCAGAATGGCTTTCGACCCGGCCATAGTACTGAGACTGCGTTGCTCTTTATGGTTGAGCACCTGCGTACTCTGGTCGACTCTGGTCAAACGGCGGCACTGGTGCTTCTCGATCTCAGTGCCGCTTTCGACACCGTCTCCCACGCCATTCTAATACAGCGTCTGGGTGAGGCTGGTGTCGATAACGTGGCACTCGAGTGGTTTCGATCGTTTTTATCTGGTCGCACGTTTAGGGTTGTTACTCCTCCTTTTCAGTCTAAACCCTATCCTATCACTCAGGGTGTGCCGCAAGGGTCAGCTCTGAGCCCCACACTTTTCAATCACTATGTGCAGCCGCTGGCTGCTGTCGCCAAGCGTTGGAACCTGACTATGGTGTCCTATGCTGACGACACGCAGCTGGCGGTTGCATTAAGTGGGGCGTCTGACCTCGAGGTTGCTGAGTTCCACGAGGGACTGAGCTCAGTGGCCCGTTGGATGACAGATAATTGCCTGCAATTGAACGCTAAAAAAACCGAAGTGCTCATTGTCGGCAAGCAGAGTCATCTCTGGGGTGATCATTGGTGGCCACCCGAGCTTGGTTCAACTCCTCTTCCTGTCACCGAGGTTAAGAACCTTGGGGTCTGGTTGGACTACAAACTCAGTTTTGCCTGTCATACTAAGAAAACCGCTGCCACGTGTTTTGGGATTCTACGTAGGCTCAGACCTATCTTTAAATTATTTGATGCTCCAACCAGACAGCTTATTGTTCAAGCTACGATTTTGTCTAGGTTGGACTATGCGAGCTCTCTTTTGTTGGGGGCTAATTTGGCCGAACTTTCTAGACTTCAACGCGTTCAAAATGCTGCCGCCAGGGCTCTGGTGGGCTTACCGCGATTTTGCTCGGCCAAAAATACCATTGTCAAACTTCATTGGCTCCCTGTCGCTCAGAGGATTAAGTTTAAATCTCTGTGCCTTGTGTTTAAAATTCTGAAGCACTCTTCTCCTCAGATTCTGGAGCACTTTATTCTGCCTTATGTTCCCTCGCGCTCTCTAAGATCCTCGGGTCTTCACTTGGTCACAGTTCCGCGCTTTAAGAGAGCTAGGTCTGGCGGCCGCTCTTTAGAGTACTTGCTACCGGGCTCTGGAACTCTCTTCCTGTCCATGTCCGTGCAATTAACAAACTTTTTGCCTTTAGGAAGGCTGTTAAAACCTTCCTTTTTACTCTGGAGTCTTAGTGCTGCTCTGTTCTTGTCTTTGGTATTACTTGTGTCCGGTATTTTGTCCTTTATAGCGCCGGGACGCCCCTTTGCTGGGGCAGCTGTGCGCTTTATAAATCCGGATAACATAACATAACATAACATAACATAACATGACCAGACTTGTGCCAGGTGTCTAACGGTGGACGCCAACTTCGATCATATGGTGTGGTCCTGCCCAGAGCTTCAGCAGTTTTGGACCACGATAGTGGAGACGGTAAATGTGTTCTTGGCTTACACTATGAGGCTTTGCCCGGAAGGGTTGGGACACAGATTGTAGGTCTGGCCTTCCTACTTGCCAAATGGAGAATAGCTCTTAGGTGAAGGGCAGCAAAGTGCCCACTAATAGCTGACTGGGCATTGATTCGGGAAGACAAGGTCACAAAAGGGGGTAAACCTTTGGCTGAACAATGGGCAGAAATTCTGAGGGCATGGTATACACATAACACAACTGACTTGGATTCGCAGACAGAAAACTCTGAACCGGAGACGGCGCGAGAGGCACATAATAGTTTAGTGCAAGCTTAGCCACTGTTGGGTAATCGTGTGACAGAGAAGCCATGTAGTGACGACATGAACCAGGCACACTACAACATAGGGACGCAGTTGGTGGCCCCTCTTCTTCTACCCCCCTCTTGTCCCCTCTGCCTTCCTGGGGCCCTTTCATCGACTGCCTCCCCCCCCCCCGGCGAGACTCCCTGCCCACCGGGCTACCCCCCACGATTGGGAGAGGTAATAAGGTGACATTCTCTGTAGACAGTGGACTCTTGGTAGACTTAGTTGCGTTTAATTCTGGTTTGCTATCTATTGTTTCATAGATGCCTTAAGTATTTTTCTTTTTTCTTTTCTCAGTTGCTTTGTTTTATATAAAGATATGCATACAGACTCATAAAGGACATGTTTGTGCAAAGGTGATAATGCAGACAACAGACACAGCTACTCCCCACAGGACACCTTGACACAGCAGGAGCATAACATTAAAGTTGACAGGAAAAAAGGTTATTACAGCTCGCGAAAATGTTAACTGAGGTGATTTTCAATCCTAGAGATTGATTAGTGTATGCTTAGTACTGAAGATGTACATAATTGACGTTTAATGTTTTTTAATTGCGTGGTATGTATCTGCTGTCACTATGAAAATGCATAGATTGTACTGTAACAATTCTTACAAATAGAAATAAAGATGATATTTAAAAAAAATAAAAAAGGTGGCCAGGTCTTACGAAGCAGACCAAGGGGTTTGTCCTTAAGTGCGACATCTGTCAGCAGATGAAAGCTTCCACCGTAGCACATCCACCGCAGACACCACTACTAATTTCAGACAGACCTCTCGCATGTTTCTATGTGGACCACTGCGGCCCATTACAATCTGACGGGGCTTACAGATATATCCTGGTTGCAGTGGATTCATGCTGTAGATTCCTGTGGGTTTGGCCCCAGCACTCGGCTGATTCTCGAACTGCTATAAAGAATTTATGAGTCTTTATAGGGACATATGCAATTGGCACATTACACTCTGACCGTGGCCCTGCGTTTAGCTCTCGGCTTCCAAAGAAGCCATTCAAAGTTTGGGTTTGGTCTTGCGGTACTCCTCTCCGTATCATCCAGATGGAAGTTTGATTGTGAAGAGGAAAAACTGGGACTTAAAGCACTCCTTAACAGCAAGGGTATTGGGCTTGGGTGGCAGTTAGATCAATCACCTATATGGAGTCCAGAGGGCACTTAATAACATGCCAAGAAGTTTCCTAGGAGGCCGTACTCCATATGAAGTTCTGTTTGGGACTAGAATGTGGGTATCCCACTTCGATTGTGGCAGCTCAGTGGCGGATGAAAACAATTTGACATCAATGATAGTTTGGCTATTTTACAGGAACTCAATGGATTCCGGGCATTACAAAGCAACGACTAAGTAAAACACACCGCCACTGGGGAAGTGAAAGCTGTTTCAGCAAGACCTGCCTGGGTCCTGAAGATTAGGGACCTGGTCAGAGAAAAGATTGTGGATAAAAAATAATTTGGGCCATCTTACCTGGCTGTCGAAGGAACTTGAACTGTACTTCATCAGCCTCTTGCCTGCAAGAAAGAAAAGAGATTCTTCTCCATTGATCTGATCAAAACACACTGTGTGGCCAATACTGAATAGTAGGCCGCATGGGCTCCTGGTTAGCTGCCGATCTCCTCTTGCTACCCTGCAGTAAGTTCAGACAGAAAGATTAATAACCTTTAATGATTCTACTCTACGAAGTGAAGGAGTACCAACAATTAAATGGAACTTGTGCCTGTTGAAATTGAAAAACAACAAAATACAAATGAAACCCAGATCTCAATTAGCCCTAATACCGACATCAATGTGAATATCTTGAAACGAGTCATCTGAAAGTTCTGCAAAACCTGATGGGCTACCAAAGATAGATCGAACTGCATCTGGCTACTTCATAGATTTCAATATGTTCTCTCTGGATTCAAGTGAACCTGAGTCACCACCAGGTCCTGTCTCCTACAAACAACAACTCTGTGATTTCTACCTTTGGTTGAAAAAGACTTACTTCGTCTCTCCCTGGCTACAGCTTTGGGATTGCTATAGGTCTACTGTTCCTATTCATTTCGATAGGTGTAGTGACTGTCTTTACTGCTCCTGAATAGACACTATCTCCCAAAACGCTCCGCAGTACAACATGTGAACTTGGTGCTGAAACCACATGCACCATCAGACCGCGAAAAAGAGGCATGTCCTTAGTGAACATTATAGCAGTTCCGGTTCCAGAAGTTATAGTTTGGGACAGAGTTTCATATGATGTATATGGTCCAACTGAACTTTTTAAAATACCTTACCTGTTTGAAATGTCTTTAAGTGATCTCATCACCTCCAGTACTTTCTCTGAAGATTAGGACTTTGAAACTGTAACTACTATGCTGTCTGATTAAGAACAATCTGCTGCATTTTCAAGTAATGAATTGTATGATGATACAACTGATTTTGACACCATGTATTGTTAACAACACTAAGGTCATCATTTCTTGCCCAAAGCAAGTATCCCACGTAATGTTTTCATTTACCATCAATGGGAACATTGCCCGACACCACCAACAGGTAATTCACAAACGTTTGCACAAAAGTTTGCTTCTTTTTCTGGGTTTAACACTTCAGACCCGAGGTCTTATTATTATAAGCTTGCACCTACACCTGCAAAGAAAAATATTCTCACTTCACACAAAACAGATATACTCTGCTTCCTTTATTTTCCAGCTGTCTGTACAGGGTTTTGACTTTTGGAGGGACGCCATAGACACTAAATCTGTCAGGGGGACTAAAGATTGGCAGGTTCAGAGAGCTGAGGCTTTATTTAGAGCATACCTCCTACCACAGCAAATTATCTTCCTGAACAACACGGTGCAACAGACTGTCTGTTTTGGGTTAGCCTGAATACACCTTGGATTCCCTCACCTACACACTTTGAGTATGGGTTGTTGTATAACTTCATATTGTTTTTTCACCCTTTAAATAAGTGAAATGAGGTGACGGTGTAGAAAATACAGTGGAAATGAGAGTAAAATGAAATGAAATAAAAAATATATTGATTTATATACAGGTTGGATGTACTGTGGTGTATACATAGATCAATCTATTGTCAGTGGGGTGTGTTTTGTTGTTTTAGTTTTTTACTGATCCCTCCCCGATAATGGCTTGATAGGATCAAACCCCATTGTTTATAATGGAATTTAGAAATATAGCAAATGCTTTCTGTCAGCCGGACAAATCCTCAGAATCGGTTCGAGACTCAATAATGTTCACCTCTCTATAGCCCCAATTCTGTAATGCTATAATAGCACAGAATTTTGATGTGATCAATTGAGGGAAGGGAACAGCTGGGAAGGAGACCTGCAGAATAAATAACAAGATATCAATTCAAAAATAGCTAATTAAAATATAAATCATAAAAGCACAGTTTATCGCATAATATTTCATGCAGTAAATCACAGAAATATAAAATTGTTAAAAACGATATAAAAGTCATACGTTAAAAGCCAGGTTGAAGTTCCACATTGATTTACTCGAATTAATCACGTATTTTAAGTACATGACAACAGAAGTAGTAAACATTTTGTATTGTAAAAGTTGTAACATCAAAAAAGCTGGGCAACATTGTCTCATGCCCAGAATTTGTAGGATTGACACTATCCATCTTTTTCTGGGAGCAGAATACAATTTACAGAATAAAAAAGTATGCATCGTGGATTGTTGTGACAGATCGTCGCATGGGCAGCCGCCCAGGTTTTTAGACCAATCGTTCATAACTGGGAAACTTGTAAGTCTATGAAAAGTTCCCAGGCGAAAACGAGTCCGCAGCATCCTGTCATAACCCCCAGTTACGTAAACAAGATAGGGCTGAATGCCATAGCATGACATCAACAACTGGTTTTCCAAGACCGTGGGCTTAACAATTTCTTGTGATGGTCTAATTAACTGTAAGTGCTGTAGGCAGTCAGCTTTCAATGTTTTTCTTGGGATTGATGCGATACTATCCGGTCTGACAAAATATTCAGGATGGCCAATGTCAATCATGAATTTTTTTATGTAAGTTTAGCCAGGGAATAAAAGATACCCTATCAAGCTTTAAACAATCATTTATAATGTCCCGATTGAAACTAGAGTGAATTGTTACCCATATTTTATGCCATAACAAGATAGGTTCAATCTTAATCAGGTCAGATATCTATGGGATCCCAAGCTCGGCGTGACAGATGTAAGTTGTAGTGCTATTAGGGACTGCCAATAACAATCTGACAAAGGCATTCTCAATTAATTGTAGGGGCTGAATATCGGCATGTTATCATGAGATGTCCTCCTTCCTGGTTCACTTTTATGTATATATGTCCTTGGCTTCCCTTAATTACCTGTAAAGCAAAAGACCAGACTTTTTTTCGTATATGGAAAGGGATAAACTGTATTCCGTCCCAGTATCATTTCTACAGATGATTCCTTGCAATAGCACAAGTTTAGAGCGCTCATTAATCACCTGTTTATTTTCAGATCCTAGAAGTAGTCTCTCTGAACGGGAGGCGCTGTGTAATGGTCTACACAATACCCACCATAAAAGTAATGAAGCCTTGCATCACAGGGGAAGAGCAAGCCCATGGACTGTTAAAACGGCAAATCAGCAGTACAATTTATCTCACAAATCCACATTGCTTCAGCGCTTATTTACATCCATAGCGTGCAAACAATGCAATAGTCAAGAATTTCAAAACGACAAGTCAACAAGCAATCAAAGAAGTTATGTTATTTTACAGAGTCTTAGTATCAAGTTGAGGGCCGCATCCTAAGCGCAACTGCGCGGTGTACAGAGACTGTAGAATACCTCTCTTAAATCGCCGTAGCAGGTATTAGATTGCCTGGCTTCTATGACGTGGAGGATGTGCCCCCGCTGTGCGTTTCACTGGTAGAATGACGAAACTGAGACTCATTGTGCATGCTGATATCCTTGCAAACAATGAGGCAGCAGCGAGTGGAATTGGGGGAATAACTGGTGCAGGTGCACTCTTACCGCTCCTGCCAGGGCCGTCTTGGAACTTCTTTGTATTGCTGAATCTAAGGAATAATCAGCAGCACAATGCGGCTATAGGGGAGCCTTATAGGATGGCACGCCTTACCGTCACCGCGCTATCTGTGTTGCTACGTGCGAGCAGACGCTCACTCAGCCTCATGGGGGTTGAAGTCTTTGCTGACGTGTAAACCCATATATAAGGTGATTTCACTACCCTCCTACGAAGATGAGTGTTTGTGGGCTTACCTATACACCATGATGTTTCTAATAGCACCCTAAGCTCTACCATGCTCCTAACCACTCTAGCAAATAGGCATACAGGGTAAGTTCACTTGCTTGTGTTATGGTGACATTTTGTCTCGTCTTTTTATGTTCACTGCTTTGACCCCCTACAATTGCTTGCAGAGTTTGACAGTTTCTGGGATAGCATGCAATATCAGGATGTAAGACTGTGGAAAAAACATTATATGGAGAGAAAGCTCTATGTTAGGTACGTTTTATAGGCCTCCAGGCTCATGTGTGCTCTTAAATGACCTGTTGCACTCGATCCTATGAAATTACATTTATTTCTTTGTTCATAAATCTTTTAGTAGAGCAATATCCTCCAGTTTAATTAACACTATTATTAAATAACTGAGTAGAATCCACTTTGGATGCCTTGGGTTTGAGGTCGAGGACAGCTTCCAGAGACAGTGGAAATGTATTGCATGCATCTCTGTGCCTGGAGAGTGGAAATCCAGGCAATGGGTGAGGGAAGTGCAGACACGGTCCCTTTAGAAATTCAGTGAAATTTTTTTTAGCAAGTGGCTGCTGATTACACTCCCTGAAACACTGCTTTTGGGTAGATAATAGTGGTGAGTGGTGGGCCTGCACTTTTTGTTGTGCAAGTGAAAGGCATTGTTTAGGAGATGTCTTCCTTGGTCACACTTTCAGTCGGGCTGATCACAGATAAGTGCAGAAAGCTCACACCTCTTTGTGCCTGGGATACTATTCTGCTCTGATGGTTTTGAAATACATAGGCTTTGCCTGAAGAGCTGCCTGGAATATAATAATTCATGGGCAGGTGACCCCATGCGCCGAAGCCTATCTTATTAAAGTACATGAACACACAGGAGTTAAACGCTATAAAAGTAAACAGTTAATGCTTATGTAAATGTTTGTCTTGTCTTTACAAATCCCAAGAAGCAATTCTATTTGATTGACTAAATTATTGATTTTTTTTCTGTCACATCATCTAAAAAAGCCATTCTGTTAAGTGCATTTTCACAATGGATGAGCTGGAATCACACCCTCTTTCCGCAACGAAATTCTCTTTGCAATAATCTAATGGTGCGAGACATGAATTCCCCGTTTACTGTGCTCTCTGGTATTTTTTTCTTGCAGAACCACTATACCCACTGAACAAAAACAACTCCACCCAGTCGTATTCCCTTTTTAACATGTGCCTGGGTCGAAAAGTGTTAACTAACATAGTCTGTTGACATGTTATTTCTCATGGATTAAATGACTGAACTCGGGACTGTGGGGTCTAGTAACTTTCAAGTACTTCAGGAAATCAGATCCATTTCTTCAGTGTCTAATGAGCTGTTGACTGTTCTTGTGAAAGCTTTTAGCTAATCTGCAAAGATCAAAGCAGATCATACAAATAAATCACCTCTCATGTTTTTTGATAAACAATTGTATTGAAAGTGTACAATCGACAAATTGAACATAGCGTCACTGTGCCATAATGATCATTTCAGCATAGCATGCAACTTTCCCTTGTCAGGGCAAGAACAAAAAAAAAAAATAGCCAAATTGTTTTCCTGTCACTCTTCCCAACCCATCTCATGATCGATCAGCCTGACCGGTCGCCCATCAGCTCCGTGCCTCATATCCTGTTTTTTCTTGGTTGACACACCAGTCTACACTCCAGTGCCATTTTGCGAGCGAGGGAGCTGCTGAGTCCTTCCACGCTGCTGCGATGTCTCTTTTGGCCACCAATGGGGCTGTTCCCAGGAGTACCTTGTCCGTGCAGGACCTGTCCAACCCATCCATTACCCCCAGCGAGGGGCAAGGGGACTAAGGGGGACAGCCCAGCCCAATATGCTACTCAGTTCTGTTACGATCGACCTCCAATACTTGGAGAGAGTGACACAGGACAAAATCATATGATAAAAATCAGCTGGCTCCACCCCACAGCGTGGGAATTTTGAGGATGGGAGGAAGCCCGCTTTGTGTAACCTCGCCGGTGTAAGATATGCACAGTGTAAGTAGTGGCTTTGAATAAGCTGGAGCCTGGCCGATTTAGTTAGTACCCTGGGGGCCATCAGAACGTCCCTCTGGTCCTCCTCCTATAAGGGGCTGACCCAATGTTCCCAACGGTCCTTAAGGGAATCTAGTGTGGATGGAGTGTTGTTTATCAGTGAGCGGTACATTTGGTATTTTCCTCCCTTCCCTAGGTTCCTCATGAGGAGTTTAGCTTCCATAGGACTGAACTCTGGGATTGCCTTGTGGTCAGGGTTGTGGAGGGTAAGAACGTGTTGCAATTGGAGGTACTTATAAAATTGGTTGGGCTGCAGGGAGTATGTTTGCTGCAATTCCTGGAAGGAGGACAAGTGTTCACCCTTCCACACATCTCCCAAACGAGAGATCCCCGATCAGATCCCATTTATTGAAATCCTGTTAGCTTCCTGACCTCCCGCAGCCAGGTGGTGTGCCTAAGGGGTGTCTGTAGCGTGATTTTACCATCCCATTGGCTGTGTCATAGTGCGGACCGCCATACCAGGAAGGCCATCCGGTTGACTGATGGTAATGTGCATGCGATTGGCACCCCATATAGCACGGCTTGAACCCCCGAGAATCCAAGGCCTTCTAACTCTAATCGATAGGGCGGATCGGACCGTCCACCGTTAAACCAGTCATGGATCACCAGGAGGCGGGTGGCCAGGTAGTATAAAAGGGGTTCGCCATTCCCCCATCGTATGGGCCCGTTGACAATGTGTAAGGGCCAAGCGCGATCTCGCACCACCCCAGAGAAAAGACGTGATAATGCCATCAAGCCTGCGGAACCAGCTCAGTAGGAGGTGTAACGGGAAATTCTGAAGTACATATAGGAGATGAGGAAAGACCATCATTTTGAAGAGGGCGATCCTACCAAGGGGGTTGAGCGGGTGGGGTTGCCAGCACCTGAGATCATCGTTTGTACGTTTGAGCGGTGGGTCGACATTAAGGGTCCAGGTCATCTCCGGGAGAAGGGCCACCCATATGACGAGGTATTTAAAGGAAAGCCTCCACAAGGGAATGTTTGTTTGCCAGTCCACACATTCACGTGCGACATGCAAGGGCACCAGATAGGATTTGGCCAGCCACTTCCCCGAAGGACCTGAGAATCTGGAAGCACCTCGGCCCAAATAGTGCCGAATCGGCCAGAAAGAGCAGGACATCGTCCGCATACAGAGCAATCTGGTGCCAGCGCCACCCCTGAATCCGCTCGTCAGCACGTATGCTACAGGCCAGAGGCTCTATCGCTAAAGCAAATAAGAGAGGGAAGAGGGGGCACCCCTGGCGGGTACCGCTCCTAATGGGAAAGGCGCTTGATGATAATGCTCAATTTACAAGGACCCTGACTGCCGGGTTAGAGTACAGGACCCCCACCAACTTACGATAGTGAGGACCAAGGCCCGTTTTCTCCAGCACACTCCAGGTATCTCCAGTCGACCGTTTCAAAGGCCTTTTCAAAGTCTAGTAGCACTAATGCTAAGTATGGAGTGAGGAGATGGCAGTGAGCGAGGACCACTTGAAGGCATTGCAGACAGTGCGGCGTGCTACCACATGGCATAAAGCCACACTGATCGGGGTGTACCTGCTTCAGCCAGGTGGCCAGGCTCGTCGCGAAGATTTTAATCTCGGTGTTGATTAGCGAAATTGGGCGGTAATTAGAGCATGAGTCTGTTTTGGGTATCACCAAAATGGTGGCCGTGTCTGTATCAGAGGGGAAAGCGCCCCTTTCCAGCACCTCAACGAACAGGGCGTGGAACTATGGGATCAGAATTTCTCTGAACGCCGCGTAGTAATCCATCCGGGAGCCCATGTGGCCAAGGGGTCTTGCTGGTAGCCAGTGCTGAGATTGCCTCTCTGATTTCCTCAGGCGTAATGGGCTCATAAAGGGCCCTTGCATCACTCTCCGGGAGCTGCATAAGGGGAACATTTTGCAGGAAGAGGGATCCAGCGGTTGTTGTCCGTGGGCGGTCTGCTGTGTAAAGCCCCGCATAATAGTTCCCAAATGTCTGTGCAATGGTGACGAGGGAGCGGAGGACCTGTCCTTGAGGGCTCCGAATCTCGGGGACTATCCGGGTTGCAAGGGATGGAGTGGCAAACCAGTGGAGTATTTTGCTGTTTTTGTCACCCCAATCATAGACCTGAGCCGCTGATGACCTCCAGATCCATTTGTCAGATTCAAAAGAAATAGTCCTAATCTCTTCTTGCACTAAGTGAAGTTGTCGGCGATCTGCCTCTTCATTTGACAAGGCTGCCAACTTCTCCAGACGGAGAGCCCTAGTCTCAAGTTGGGTGAGATGCCGATCTTGAACCTGCCGTCTGTGCTTGAGAAACCCTTTGGCATATCTGCAATGTGTAGCCTTCCCCGCCTCCCAAAGCGTACCCTGCAGTTGAACTGTGCTCTCGTTAGTGTGGAAGTAGTGTTGCAGCTCCCTCTCAATCGCGGGCTTATATTCTTGGTCTTTGAGGAACCATGCATTCATCCTCCATACTGGACGTAGGACGCCCGTGGACCCCCCTATCTGCAGAAGGATCAGGGAGTGATCCGACATGCCTCGTGCCAGGATCTGGACATCTTTCACTGACCTACAGTCTAAGGGCAGGCATGAAGATGAGGTTGATGCGTGAGTGGGTGTGGTGGGTGGGTGGCTGAAGTATGTGGGTAGGTGAGCGTTTTAGGGGTGCCAGGTTCGCCAGACATCGCAGAGGCCAAGCTTAGAGGACCAGTCTCCGAGACGTCTAGCCCCAGTGTTCCTATGGGGGAATGGTGGGCCCTTGGCATCTTTGGCTGGTTCGGAGACCGCATTAAAGTCTCCCCCAATCACCATCAAACCTTGGGAGAGGGAGGATAACGTCTCTATCGTTGGGTGAAGGGTACAGTCTAGGTTTGCTGGTGAAGCATATATTGACATCAGATTGATGGGTGCATCCCTGAGGGTACCTATGATGGTGACAAAACGGCCCTGAGGGTCGCTCACCACACAGGCTGGTGTGAAGGGGAGGGAGCGTCTCAATAGGATCACAGTGCTGCAAGCCCCTCTGGTGAACCCTGAATGCCACACCCTGTCGAGTCCCTGACACACCAGAAAGGGGCACCAATTTCGATCAGGTGTGTCACAGTCCATTTAATATTATATAAGAGTCCATTAACGTTCCATGAAAGGACTCTAAGGGGTTCTCCCCCACTATAGGGTCGTGACATTATGGTAGGGCTGTGACATGTGCGGCCAGAGGTCTGGGGTGTTTAGCAGCTCCCAGGAGGTCGGCCCAACAATAGGCTGAAAGCGCTCCGCCGTACTATTCGGACTGCGCAGGGAAACACTATGGATACTGTACACAGTGTTGTAGAGAAACAGATAAAAATAAAGCAAATCAACAGCAGGGAGAACATTCCCTAACCCTACGCCCAACCCACCCCCCCTCCCCAGTGAACAGAGACTAAGAGTGTAAAATAATTAAGTACGGTAGTGTGGTGTGGGTCAGTGCGTTGAACCCCTCTACAGTTAAGGATTCACATTCCTCCAGTTTGAGTCATTGATGCGATTAAACCTAATGTTCAAATATGGGGGCTGCGTGATAGGTTGGTGTCCTCAGATGTTGCCCTTGGGGAATCAGTGGAGCACAGCTCAGGTGTCTGATCGGACCACTCAGCGCCTCCCTGTGATCTCGATGCTCTGCTCCATCCCTGAGGGGATCTCGCTGGCGAGACAGTGTTCCTGCCACGGGTATTGCGTCGTCTATGGGATCCAGTATGCCTCGCCCGGGTGTTCGCCATTGCTCCCGTTAATGGTCATCTCCGGGCTCAGAAGGGGAGTTGCCCTTCGGCTGGTGGACTGGGTGTTCCTCGGACACCCAGTTCCAGGCCGCCTCCGGCATGTTAAAGAAGTGTGTTTTGTTCTGGAATATTACCTTGAGGGGAGCCGGGAAGAGGAGTCTGTATTGCAGGTTGAGGGCCCACAGTTTCTGTTTCACTTGGGTGTATGATCTCCTCTGGGCTTGTACTTCCTTCATGTAATCGGGGAAGATCATGATCTTGGCATCATTGTGGAATAGCTCCGATTGGGAGTGGTCCCTAAAGTTCAGAATCTTTGCTACTATTGGCCGATGCGGGTCTCCTATCTACTCTCACTTCCCCAATCTTCGTTTCCATCGACTCTTGACCGGTCTTGATGGCCTGCAGGATGGTGGCCAGGTCTCCATCCCGGTGGTTCGTCGTAGGGGGTGCCGGCTCTCGATGCCTGGGGCCGTTGACTACATACTGCTCCATTCGGGTCTGTGTTGATGAGGGTTTAGATCCCCTATCTTTTCCCATGGCTGCTTGGCCTCGTCCAGGAGACGGCCCAGACTCGTCCCTCCCCAGGATGCCAGGCTTCAGGGGTGTTGGTCTGAGTCGCTGTGCAACGGGAACTCGTAGGTTCAGTGGGGTCTCGGCAGGCTATTGAGGCCGGGGTACCTGGGTAAGTGCATCTTCCCACTCAGGTCGTCTACCACTCAAGAGGTGCAAAGAACACATGAGTGAACGCTAGTGGCCCAGAACGGATTCACAGGCCTATTTGGTGCCTCAGTACCTCCAGGTATTGTCACGGATATTGGTGCCCACCAGTGGCTTACTACTGCTGATCTCGCCCCCGCTGGGTCCTTAGTTCTGTGTGTTGTTGTGCAGATTGGGGAGTGCCAGGTGTTGCCCTGTTTTGCCACCCACTTCTCCTTTGCCTGTTTCGGGGAGGCCCTTGTTTGGTTGCAGTGTCTTTTGTTGCCGAATTCCCCTCAATGCAGGTATCGGTGGGCCCGTTGTGATTTCAACCCCACTCTCTCCCCTTGAGAGTAGCTACCGCCGGCTGCGGGTCGATTTAGCATCACCCTGATTTCGGTCTGCCTCGCGTGTCTTCACGGCTCAATTGGGCAGTGCGTCGCGCCTCAATGTTGTCCTCTAGATCACCGGCCAGGTGCTGCGAGCAGGCCCCAACGAGCCAGGAGTCGGGGGAGGGGTGAGCAGAGCCGGTTCTAGGGAGGGGCCGCGCCCATCGTGGGGCACCAGGGCTCACCTGCAGCTGTTGGCGGGTTCGTTCGTTTAGCAGGCCCTCTATGCACCTTCCCTGGGGATGTCCTGCCGCTTGCAGGTTGGTAACCACTGGTTACTGCCGACTAGTCCACCTGCATCAGCTAGGGGTCACCCCCATCATGTGTGTGTCTCTGTGGTTCTCCCCGGGTCGCCTCCGCCGCAGGCTCCTGCTCCGGACACCAAGAGCCCCAGGTAACCAGGGTCAGGCACGGGGCAGCGTCGCCCCTGGTCGGTCACGGGGCAGGCTGCATCTGCACCACCAGCAGCAGGTATGGAGAAAGCAGGATTTGATTCCGGGGGCCACCGCCAGCTTCCGGCTCCCCAAGTGCTTCACCTCTACGGGGCTCAGGTCTCATCTACCAGCGCTTCATCCGGGTACCCCGATGGGCGTGGGCCAGGACACCCCGCGACCTGCCCTCCCAGGGCACCGGGGGCTTTCGGTGCTCCCAGGAGCAGCGCAGGTGTCAGCGCAGGAGTCTTGGTGCTTCCCTCAGGGCCCCCTCCTCACTCCGCCTTCCCATGCTGTATTCAGCAGTCCTTATCCCAGGTGGGTCGTCATCCCAGCATCTCAGTTCAGTCTGGTTTTTGAGATCGCCGTGGGCAGCAAGGGGTGGTGGGGGAGTCTCCCGGTCAGTCAGCAAGGTGTGTAGCGCCTCAGGACTGGAGCAAAGGCTGTCTATGGACTTCATAGAGCCGGCTTCTGGGGGTGGACCCGGCCGCCGCCATCTTGGCTCGAGCTGGGCCGCCTCCTGTTCTGCTGCTTCCTGCTTAATCGGCTCCTTCGGGCAGTTGTTTGTCACCAGGTTACTGCAGGGGAGGGCGCCTTAGGATCGATGATACTCCAGCTGAAAGGGGTCCACTGGAGGAGTATAAGGATGGTGTCAGATCTTGGAGGGATCTGGAGCCCTCTTAGAGTGCGACAGCCATCTTGACTCGTCCATCAACTCTCATGTTAATGTGTCCAGTAAAATAACGAAAATGGCCTCAGGAATACTGAGGCCAAATTTTGAAACTAACATTTGTCAGAAAAACAGCCATAGATCAGGTTTCCGATAGGGCAATTAACTTTAAATTTTTTAGGACATGTATCGGGTGGAAAGTGGGTTGGACCAAGATTGTGTGAAAGGATCCAATGAGCATTATACATACACTATAATATTGGACTACAAAACAGCTCCTGCGTGGAGGCTAGATGTTGTGTATAGAATAAACTTATCTTTTGTACGGGGGCCAAGATTTTAGTTGAAAAGATTCTTTGAGTGTTACACACAATTAGACAACTCCATTCAGTTTGAGGTCAGACTGTGAAGCGCTTAGCCTTCCGTTTACTAAAGCATTCTGCGCTCCTGTTTGACCGCCTTTTTGTTACTCGATTTAGAATCTGTTCTTCCGAATGGAGGCAAATAGGCTGGTATCCTGTCACATGTGTCACAGTTCATTGTGTAGACTGCAATATTGGGTATGAAGTGAAGACAGAATTATAAACCCAGGTGCAGTGCACTTCTCCCTTCCCTTGTACTCACGGCAGCCCAAGAAGACCTGGTTGATCCACACCACAGCAAACCCACAGCAATATCACAGTTCAACACTCCGTCCATCATCCCCTTTGGTTTTGCCTTGATCCACACCACAGACAGAGCAAAACATTGGTCTGTTTGTCCGTGGACATTATACTGGGACACATGCCATATGATAAACTGCTTGTGTGCTTCCCACTGCTCGTTGCTCTAAAATAAGGCCATGGTTTGGTGCGTTCTTGTGGTCTTCTGCAGTCCAACTTCCACCCATGTGGATGCCAGCGGCAAAGGTGCAAAGACAGTTGTGATAATGGGTGCATCCTCTCAGCTTTGTTTATTTTAGGCTGTTCCCTTTCAGTAACCCACATGCAAATCCCTCTTTGTCTGAGGGAGGCAGGCTGACTGACTGGCAAGCTGTCTACTCGCAAATTCTCCCTAATGGCCGATCCAGGTTTGATACTTTTGAAATGTGTAATATTTTACTTCGCATAAGGGACAGCCATTTTGGCTGTGGTGTCCATTTTGTTTCTTTCGTAATTCTCCCGTCCTCTGCTGCTCGTCTTTTCACTCTGCTTGTGTTCTCTATTTTAGTTGACTTCCTGACTCAGCTAAAAGCAATGTACGTGCTGAGGGTTTGTAGCTGCCAGAGCACCTGGTCTCCGATGTTAACTGTCAACCATGTACTGCTGCCATAAGCATTTCTGCCCCCTCCTACTTTGCTGACCACGTAGTTATTCATCTGCCCTTGTTTTCTGATAACTATTTCTAAAACTTGTTCTTCCCATTTCTGTTCACATGCTTACATTGCAGAAAACCTGTATAAAAGACCTGTGTTCTGTGAATTCAGTGTACTACCTCCTTGCAGCACTTCAGAGTGATTAATAAACTTATTTATTCCAACTCCAGTGCTGATCTCTATTTTCAACCACAACAAAAGAAGCTACCACAGCACACCTTTTTAACCTGAATGTATTAATTATCCAGAAATAGTACTGGTCCTATGTTAACTCAATTGATCATAAAGTTAATTACACACGATGAAGATGATTAAAAAAGTCCAATGTAATCAAATAATTCCAGTAAGTTTCATCAGTAGAAATTTCTTGTATCCCTAATTAATATCCAAAAGTTAAAAATTCCCAGCACACGATTAGCCAACACGTGTTTCGTCTGTACTTTTCAAGGCAAAAAAATTGGGAATCTTGACAACTGTAGTCAGAGAACAAGTCCGTCCCCTGAACGCATCATATGGAAGTTTTTGAAATCCAAGTAGGGATATCCAGATTTGTAATGATCAAAAACACGCAAAAGTGTAACTGTGCCACACCTAACATCTGACAATGTTATGGGATCCCAGAAAAAAGAGAGCTTTACGGAGCACCAGTATAACCGGAAAAGTGAGCTCCCAGCGCTTATGTGTATACAGCGACGACAATGTAGTCTTGGCGCAAACTCCACGAGTGGCAAGCAATAGAAAAATATATATCGGCAATCAAAGGGCGTTAATCCCTTCTGGATAGCGTGGGGCACTACCCTGGTAAGCAGCCGCTTATCTAGCGAGTAGATCGTCCGGACACACACGTGTGAGTACAGACGAAACACAGGTCGGCTAATCGTGTGCTGGGAATTTTTAACTTTTGGATATTAATAAAGGATACAAGAAATTTCTACTGATGAAACTTTCTGGAATTATTTGATTACATTGGACTTTTTTCCATCATCCTCATAGTGTGTGATTAACTTGATGATCAATTGAGTTAACATAGGACCAGTACTATTTCTGGATAATTAAGACACTCAGGTTAAAAAGATGTGCTGTGGTAGCTTCTTTTGTTGTGTTTGATTATATGCATGTTATTTTATAATGTGCAGTTGACACCTCTAGGTAGTAGGTGTTTGAAGCTGATTTAGCACCTGGTTGCCAATATAGCAATACTTACAAAATATCTCATGCCAATTATTGATGCTTTGAAATATGTGTACTTATTGGATATGCGGTTATTTCCCTTACAAGGAACACCACTACCTGATTTTTTCTTTACTGATCTCTATTTTGTTGGTCTCTGGACCCGTGGACCCTGCACCAGTGTGCCCACTTTTAGGCACATTTCCACAGTTGGCACCCAAAGTAGGGCCCCATCGGAGACGCGGCCGTCCGAAGGAATGGTCTTGACGGAAGATCGAAATCTTACTGAGGAAGCGCACTGCACAAGGAGACCTTTGTCTTTGCAGGCTGACGTGACTTTTCCGTTTTTCCCGATTTGACCCTCCAGGTGGTGGCCGATCTCGACTGGGGTTTTCTTTAGCGCAATTTTGAAAGTGACCATTAGGTAGACCAAGAGATCGGCAGGTGGGAGTTGTAGACTTGTGTTTGGTAAAGTCGCTAAAGCGGCACTCTTGATTTGTTAAGCCTGGGTTTTTTTTTGTTTGAATTTGTTATTCAATCTTTGCAAAGTTTGAAGGCAGTTAATATGGAGATTTTTCTCCTTTTGAAATATTTGTTTGAAGTAGTAATATTTTACACATGTTGGTAAAGCATGCCTGTTCTCAGCACACTCCGTAGGTGGTGTTGCTGCTCTGGTGGTACCAAAGTAAGCTTGGAAAGAAGTCAGCTAGCTCCCCCAGAGGGGACACCTAATAGAGATATGTATGTCAAATACGGTATTTCTTCCATAATGTACACTACATTGTGGAACAAATACACAAAGAAAGATTCTGATCTGCAATGGCCTGTGAATGGGTCATTGGATTTTAAAAAGGTTCAATATGTAGAGCAGTGTTTATTTATAAGAAAAGTAGACAGGATATGTTTGATTGTGTGCGTATGTGGGAGAAAGAAATACGAGAGAAAGTGAAGAGAGCAGAAGCTATAGCAGAAAAAGAATAACGAAACACGATACATCAAAAAGCGCTAGAATTAAAAATAAAGAAAAGAAGGAAAAAATAGAAAAAGAAGATAGGGAACATCGATTAGAGGTAAATGGCCAGTACCCTAATAGGCGCCCTCTCTATTCTCTACTTGATACATCTAAGGATGATTGCATCCTATTAGAACGCCCCCTACCCCCCCTAAATTTCGCTCTCCAAGTGCCCCATATGAGGTTTCTGACGACGAGCATTTGTCCTCAGACGACAAAGAACAAGATAAAGAAGATGGGCGACAGACTTGCTCTACGTTGACTAAAGCAGAAAAAGATAAATTAAAAACTGCTGCTAGGGAGGAGGCTCGTCGGTCTCATGCGGCATCGCTCATTTTAACTATGGTTCAACAGTGGAAGAGTGCAGAGCAATTTTATTTTGTAGAAAAATTAGTTTGGGAGGTAATATTTGATTATAGACAAATTTCTCAGGAACTAGAGCCAGCTGATATAAATACTGATTATAAACGATTAACAGAGGGGAAGTTTCCTTTTTCAAACCTATCTGATATGATTAGACGAGTGGTTAAAATACGAGACGCAACATTACGTTTACGAAAGGAGGAAGAATTAGCTAGAAAACAGAGAGGTATAGAAGCAATTCAAACTCCATCACAAGACGTAGATGATCCGGTGGAAGAGGTTGCAACCAGTAGTACTATAGTTACTGTGAAACCTATGCGTGAAGCTGCACCCCTGTATGTTCCTCCGAAGGGTGCGGGAACCAATGATGATAAAACTTCAGATGATGCAAAGGGATATTTTATATATAATTGGGTTTATACTCCTTGGAGTAGAGCTGACGTGATGGCTCTTAAACCTGCTTTGCCCAACCCCAGAAAAATCCTGCCGCCTTCTATGAGGAGGTGGAAGGAGCCATTAGCTCCTGCACTCTGACCTTGCCAGATATTTATATTTTCTTTGGACTTATTTTGCGCCTTGATATGTGGAGAACGATAAATAAGCTAGATGACAATGTAGCATATGGTGATACCTGGGAACATTTAGAACAAATAGATGCAGAAAGGCAGCCTGCGCAGAAACCTCAGAACGAGATATTAAATCTTCCTAAAGCTATTGTGACTAAGTTAAAGACTCTCATAACCCCTAAGAAAATAGATTGGACTACATTAGCATCCTGTAAACAGAAAACAGATGAGTCCGTTTCTGATTTCTTTTCCAGGTTTGAGGAAACATTCCATGATTTTAGTGGTCAGTCATTGGCCGATAATACGGGTAAGCATTTGTCGATAAATTTGTCGCTAATATGTTACCGGAAATAGCTAGTCGCTTAAAGGCCAGCGAGAGTTCTTGGACCACGTCTTCCCCAGTTTCCCTTTTTAATATGGCCCAATATTATGAGCGGTAGCAACAGGAAGCGAAAGGCAGGGAGGATAAGAAGGTTAAGGAGTTAAAGACAAAAGTTATGTTGGCTCAAATATATGGTCCACCGTTTAGGGGAGGTGGAAGAGGCGGACTTGCAATGTATACACCTGGGATGCCCCCTCTCCCTCGAGCAAATTTGTCCCCTGATCAGTGTGCTTATTGTAAAGAGACTGGGCATTGGCGTTCTGAGTGCCCTCTTTTGCGAGGTCAGCAGTATCAGCGGGGAAGGGGAAGGGGAAGTATGAGAGGACACCCAGGGAATTCAGGAAACAGGGGAGGTACGGGAGCTCGCCCCAGATTTGAAGCAGTTGATCAAGGACCAAATTACTCTAATACTTTTGATAGACAAAATCAATATCAAATGTCTGATTATTCTACTGATGCCCTTGCGGATTCCGATTATGCATAGGGATGCCTAGGATGGGGTAAGGAACCGGTTGAGGTGCCAGTAGATCAAATGGGTCCTTATGTTGACACAAACGTCTTGGGATCTACTGATCGGTTTCTGGTTGATACAGGAGCTACCCTGTGATAGAGCCCTCCCCCAGGTCACAAGCCCCTTACTCACCCCGCCCGGAGTATCACCCCTCCGCTGTTCTCCCTTCCAGGGCGCGCAAACCGGAATGAACACTAAAGCGTCCTTGACAACGGGGACCCCGCCCCTCTCTCTGTTGCAGGATCCAATCCGGAGAGACGACGGACCGGAAGGACTACCCCTTAACCCCGGAAGTCCCGCCTCCATGCTGACGGCCGGACACGGAAAAGACGGAAGACGAGAGGCAGAGGGCGTCGGAGTATCGTGGCAGGAGATTTCGACTGGAGGTACGACGGGAAAAGAGGACGAGAGTGGAGAACCCAAGGAGTGGTCCGAAGACTGGTGGAATCCCCCGGAGGTGGCTGAAGAGCGGCCTTAACTCGGAGGAGAGTTACGGCGGAGCGCGTGAGTACCAGCTAAGATCTTTAAAGCACCCTAGGTGCTCTGTGTAAAGAATACGATCCCTGTGTAAATACTCCCTCTATTTTAGACACGTCATTTCAACTAGATAGCCACCTTGTAAATAATATATAGCACCTTGCACTGTGTAATTACGGTCCCCACACGACCCCCTTCGAACACCCCTCTTCTTTGCCAATTCTTGTCCTTCCCCCTTCTCTTTCCTTTTCCCTCACGGTCTTTTTCCACTTTATCACCCCTGGTTACGGTTACAGTACCTGGCATCGAACCCCCAGCAGGACTAACGGCTCCTTTTCTTTCTCTTACTGCCCTCCGAGGAGCACCCGCCCCGGCCTACTACCGACGTCTGCCATCAAGACCTGGAAATCCCTGGAGCCCCAACCCAGACGGCAGCGGCGGAAGAACACTTCACCGTTCCTCATTCTTTTGTCTTTCTGGAGTCATATCTGGATATCCCCTCTTACTGTACGAACTGCCTTGTGTGCAATAAAAAGACAATATTGCCCACTATATCCAGCCTCCTTGCCTGCTTTTCCAGCCCGACGACCGCCCACGATCACATACCCGTAGTGCTCTGTCTAAAAAACTGGTTCCTAGGGCTCCTCTGTCCGGCACAATGATAAAATTGATAGTATTCGATGGGACACCTAGCCCACTTTCACAGCCACTTGAATTCAGACTTGATAAAATCACTGCAGCATGTCCATTTTTGCTTTCCCCTACCACACCGGACAACATTGTGGGTATAGATATGCTTAAACATTTTCGCGCCACAATACGTTGTTTTCCGGAAGGTGTGCATGTTATTTTGAATGGCAATTATCCATTGGTTGAGAGCTCTTGTTTTATCAATGAGGATGTTTCTCTGGCATCCTTACCCAGTACTTTGTGGGCTAAATCAGATACTGATGTGGGTCAAATGGTTATTCCACCTGTACATATTCAAGTAAAGGAGGATGTTTCATTGCCTCGACTGCCCCAATACAAAATATCACGAGAAGGTGAAGAAGCATTAGCACATATTGTTCAGGATTTGATTAAAGTAGGGGTAGTGGAAGGAGTCCCCTATAACACTTGCAATAGCCCTATTCTTCCTATTTTGAAAAAAGACACTGACGCTAAAATCTACAGATTCATTATTGATTTGCGAGAAGTTAATAAAATTGTAGTGCCCCAATATCCATTAGTTTCTGATATCACTACTCTTCTCACTATGGTCCCTTCTACTGCCACTACATTTTCGGTGCTTGATTTGAAGAATGCTTTCTTCTTGATACCCATTCATCCTGACAGCCGTTATTTGTTCGGATTCACCCTGAAAAATAGATCAAATTGGTTCTGTAGAGCTCTACAGGGCTATATAGAGAGTCCCAGCATTTACAGTCAAGCATTGAAAAGGCAGCTTGATTCTTTTCCTGTACCTAAAGGGGTGGCTCTTATCCAATACGTCAATGACATCTTGTTAGCTACAGATACCCCTGAGCAGAGTGAAGAAGTAACACTGTTATTGTTATCATTTCTTGCCTCTCACAATCACAAAGTCTTGCGAAAGAAATTGCAATTTTGTAGACCGCAGGTTAGCTATTTAGGTCACCTCCTGTCTAAGGAGGGACGTGCACTTTCACCAGACAGCATTCAGACTATTTTAGATACTCCTGTGCCCCATATTCAAAAGGATGTCCGTGCACTGATTGGCCTCACTTCCTTTTGTAGGCAGTGGATCCCTAGTTTTTCACACATTATTAAACCTTTGTTACTACCTTTTGACTAGAGACACTCCAATGCCCCTCCCATAGACTACTGAATGTCAGAATGCCTTCCAACAGTTACGCCAAGCTCTTTGCTCTGCACCAGTATTAGTAGCGCCAGACTATACTAAGACTTTCACACTCTATGTCCACGAGAGGGAAGGTTGTGCCCTCTCGGTTTTAACACAGACACACGGTAAAAAGCAACGTCCTTGTGCCTATTTTTCAGCTGACCATGACCCAGTCGCCCGTGCGCTGCCTAGATGTGTCCAAGCGGTGGCGGCAACGGCTGTATCAATACGTCAGAGTGAAGGAATAGTTTTGTCACATAAACTGCTTGTGTTAGTACTCCATTCTGTTGATGCTTTGCAAAAGCAAACGAAAACACAGTATTTGATTAGTGCTCGCTTGACAGGATATGAATTGACACTTTTGGCCCCTCATAATGCACTGAAAAGATGTTTGTCACTTAACCCTGCCACATTGTTGCCATTTCCATCCACTCAGCCACAGTCACAAGAGTCACATGATTGTATATTCCTTACTGAAGAGCAAATAAAAGGCCACGTTGACCTACAAGATACACCTCTCTCTAGTGTTGATGGGGAGTTATGGGTTGACGGCTCGTGTCTAAAATTGCCTGATGGCACCACATCTGCTGCCTATGCGATTACAACACGTCAGACAGTAGTTGAAACAGCTCGCATCCCACAGAAGTCAGCCAAAGCAGCCAAATTGATTGCAATAATGAGAGCGTGTGAGCTTAGTCCAGACTTACTTGTTAACATTTTAACCGGCAGCCAGTACGCTTTCGGGGTGGCACACAATTTTGGCCGCTTATGGAAAGAAAGGGGCTTTCTCAACTCACATGGGACACAGATAGTGCATGGAGAATTAGTACATAATCTTCTTACTGCCCTACCCTATCCTAAGAAAGTGGCAATTGTGAAGTGTAGTGCACACAAGAAAGTGAATGATAAAATAGGAGCAGGTAATGCATTTGTAGATCACACAGCACGTGAAACCGCAATGCAGCGAAGTACCAAATCTATGTATGTAGTGAAGTCACAAGCTGAACGTTGGCATGATCCAGGCAAGAGGTGCTGGACATGCAACAATCTGCTTTCGCTGATGAACTAGACCAATGGTCTAAGGAGGGAGCACTGGATGATGAGGGCTGCTGGAGGAATAAAGATATGACCAAATGGAAGTTACAGCTTACTTATACCCCTTGATTCACATGGCACACGGGCCGGCACATGTTGGTGCATCCTCAATGGCAAAGCAACTTATGCAAGTTTGGGATCATCCTGATATTGGCGGCACTGCTAAAAAGGTGGTCCAGTCTTGTTTGGTTTGTCTTCAGTATAATCCTGGAAAGGGAACGCAAACTCCAACAGGAGGGTTTGCTACACCAACTGCACCTTTTGAGGTCCTGCAAATGGACTACATTCAGTTTGAGCGCTGTAATAACTTAAAATATGTCCTAGTAGTGGTTTGTGCCTTCAGTAAATGGGTGGAGGCGTATGCTACGAAGGATAATACAGCTCTCACAACAGCAAAAGTTCTCCTAAAAGAGTTCTTCCCTCGATTCGGCATTTGTCGGGTCTTATGGAGTGACAGCGGACCTCATTTAATTGGGCAAGTTGTCAAATATGTCATGAAGTGGTTAGGGATTAAGTAGATATTTCATGCCGCTTTTAACCCACAATCAGCAGACTTGGTGGAGCGTTACAACTCCACCCTGAAGTTGAAATTGGTTCAAATACAGGCTTCCACGTCTTTGAAATGGCCTGATACCCTGCCCATAGCACTAATTTCTATCAGATCAATACCACATACAAGATCTGGCCTTATGCCATATGAGGTTGTGTTTGGCAGGCCTATGAATATTTGGGGAATTCCTAAGCCTTGCCCTATACATGATGTACCCCATGTGTTGATGAGTGACTATTTGTCCCAGTTAACTGACAGGTTGTCGTCTATTTATCAGCAGGTACAGGAAGGCCTTCCAGACAGGCACAGGGTGATGGCCATGATCTGCGGCCTGGAGATTTTGTCTTGACGAAGTCCTTCAAGCGAAGCAGTTCCTTGGAGCCTCGTTGGCGTGGACCAGAACAAGTCCTCCTGGCTATCAGAATTGCAGTGCGAGTGACCAACCGGAAGAATTGGGTGCATGCTACCCACTGTCGTAAAGTTCCGCATGCCCTCGTGAGCCCAGCTGCGTTGACAGATCACCGCGACACCCTGGTCACCGAGAAAGGACGAGCTGTGTCACCTGAAAGACCTGAGGAAGTCTTCCCGGACCACACGATCCCTGGTACATCTAGATATCTGCTTCGATCCAGGAAGAAAGATATTTCATTGCAGAAAGAGACTGTTTGAGCCACTGTCCTGGGTGGTTAAAGACTGACTACAAAGGGGGGTAGCCTATTAGTGACCACTCGTCTCAACGTTAGTGAAGAAACCAACGCCTGCCCAGGACCTTAGGGCACCCTCTGTTTTGTTGTTTACCGACTAAATGAATATGCTGGAGGAGAAGAAATCAAACGCTGCAAAAGTCTGTAGTAAAAATATGATGTTCACTATTTGACTAACTTTGACTGTTGTCATCATTGCTGTAATAATGTGGGTTATAAACAATGTAGCTCCGGCTCAAAACTTATTGACTGCTACTACTCCTGTCCCCACCGAACATTATTATTTTCCTCTTCCCTATCATGAAAAGAAGATTGCAATTTTCTTCTCTTGTTGTTTATGTATCCAATGCGGGCCAATGCTTTGTTCCCACTGTATTTCCACTTGTACTACTTGTCTACCATCTAAAACGAATGTCTAAAATGTAAATGCCCGTTTAGCAATAGACCGAGAAGTAAGCTATATAATGCTAATTGATATACATGACATTTATCATACCCCTTTTAAAGCATAAGAAAATGTCTTAGCTTATGCTAAAAGGGTCGTCTGTGGAAATGTGTAATATTTTACTTAGCATAAGCGACAGCCATTTTGGCTGTGGTGTCCATTTAGTTTCTTTCGTAATTCTCCCGTCCTCTGCTGCTCATCTTTTCACTCTGCTTGTGTTATCTATTTTAGTTGAGTTCCTGACTCTGCAAAAAGCAATGTACGTGCTGAGGGTTTGTAGCTGCCATAGCACCTGGTCTCAGATGTTAACTGTCAACCAATTACTGCTGCCATAAGCATTTCTGCTCCCCCTCCCACTTTGCTGACCACGTAGTTATTCATCTGCCCTTGTTTGCTGATAACTATTTCTAAAACTTGTTCTTCCTATTTCTGTTCACATGCTTACATTACAGAAAACCTCTATAAAAGACCTGTGTTCTGTGAATTCAGTGTACTACCTCCTTGCAGCACTTGAGAGTATTGTGTGGACGTGGTCCCACTCACGAGTGATTAATAAACTTGTTATTTATCCCAGCTCCAGTACTGATCTCTATTTTGTTGGTCTCTGGACCCGTGGACAAGAGGGTGACCCTGCACCAGTGTACCCGCTTTTAGGCACATTTCCACAATACAGTCAGGCTGTATGTAATTTACTTAAAAGCAGAGGTAATTATAGAGAAGTTTTATGGAACAAAAAGTATATTTTCTCTTGGAACTCAAGGAGAAACCTTCAAGAAGTAATAAGGCACCCAGAAATCATTAGATCATGTGATAGCTTTTAAGGGTCAGTTTACCAATATTGTTTTTACATCAGCAAAAAAAGAGCCAGAATGTAAGTGTTGTATTCTGTTTAAGAATTCAGAAAAAATCAGGGAAGTGCCAAAGATGTTCGAAAAAATAACAGTATAGAGAAAAATGTATGTACATAGGGTGCACAAGTGCATGAAGGTAGAACACTTTACCTTCCCGTACTGTTTTCATCATGATAAATTAAGTAATGAGGCTGCATTTCCTCACAGACACACCCCTCCAGACCTAAAAGGCACTAAAGCCACTCCGACACCTACCACCTCCTGTTTTAGTGGGTTGCTACCGACTGGCGACTCAGGCTTTATTTATTTAGTGTTAGTTGCTTTATTTTTCTTTAAAGAAGCTCAGCATCGCATAGAGAGCTTGTCCTGAGCAGCTTTCAGAATCTCTCCTATGCTGCTCGGGAGCTTGAAGGAGGTGTATTGCCACGGTGCCATGTTTCTGCCCCTCTATTCTGAGGTGAAGGTAGGTGAGCAGTAGGTATCCCTGGGGGCTGCTGAGCACCTGTGGGGAGTGGGGGTTGGATGGCGAGGAAAAAAGCTAGCTGACCCCTCCATCGCCATGCTTTGCTTTGCGAGGACAGTGTAGAATGAGGCAGGTGGTGGGTTTCCCCGAGGGTTTAGAGTGCCTGCGGTGGACGCTGGATAAGGAGTAGAGCTGGCTTTGTTGATGTCGCCCTTTCAGGTGGCTGCTTCGCTGTGTAACTGTGAAGGAGGGGAGTGTTAGTCACCCTCAGGGCTGCAGAGCAAATGCAGGGAATTCCAAAAAGATTATGAAAAGCAGGTGGCAATGTTCATAAGGAGGGTTAATTGTGACTGGGTGATTTGGGGCTTAAACTGTCATTCAGTAAATTAAAGGACTGGATTCAAGCACCTATGTTTATTGCTGGCACATGTTAAAGAGTGATGGGACTCATTTATGCCATAATGATTGACGCTCAAGCTTAGTTATTTGTCAAGACCAGGTGTTTCAATTTGCACGTGTTTACCTTAAGGTTTTATCAATCTTGAGATGCAATATGAACTTTCAAAGTTTAGTGATTAATGGTTTGATTGAGCACATGGGCTATTAAAAAATCTTAGATGGTCTGGCATTTGGTGATTGTTCTTTGACTGTGATATGTGGTTGTTGCTATTACGGAGTGCAAGAAGAGTATACACAAGAGATGCTTGCTTTCATCTGGTTCTGAGGGGAGTTTACCTGGTAGCTGCAACCAACGAACCCCAGGAAGCAGTCTCATGGCAGCCCAGCTTTCCTGACTAAGTCTCAGGTTCAGTCCGTGATATAGGAGATGGTTGCTAAGGCCCTGGCTACTAAGACAAAGACGTCCAAGTCCTCTAAGGTTAAGGATGGTTCTCCTGACACATCATCGGATCAGCATCACAGGGTCCAATTACTTTATCTACTGATATGGGCATTTCCAGAGAGGACTAGCACAAATGTCCATGTCAAAAGCAATATGGGATTTGAGGTGCTGCAACCTGCTAGAGGAGGTAGGATCTCTTCCTCGAGTATGCTAAATCACCGGTGCTGGCCTTACACTTCATAAGAGAGTCAAGGGGCTGATCACATGCCCCGTTTCCTGCAGAACATATATGACCTGATGGATGATAAGGAGGTCTTTTTTCCAAACGTTAAAGTGGATTCCGTCCTAGGACCTTCCATTGACAGGCTGGTGATAAACCCAGATGATTGCTTGCAGTTTGATGGAGTGGATCACAAGATGGACAGTGCAAGCAAGAAGTCTTTTGTTGCTAGTTCTGTTTCCATGAAAGCATCAAGTTATGCTGCATATATGGCACAATTGCTGCTGAAGAACTTTAGGCCTCTGTCCTCAGCCATCCAGGAGAATGTGGATTGTTAGATTCTGCAGAGGGTGCAGGAGGTGAAGCTGCTTGCAAATGTCTTCTGGTGTCACAAGGTCTTTCACAGTGGCATCTTGTGCTTCCACTATGGGTCGTCTGAATTTATTGGTGTAGATCTAGCAGACCAATTATTCGGATAAAGCTTCTCTCCTCAAGATACTCTTCAAAGGGAAGAAACTGTTTGACAATCAGCTGGATGCAACCATCACAAACTCTTTCATGAACAGGAAGCACACGCTTCCTTACAAGGGATTATAGTCTTATAAGTCAGTTATAAAACTGGAACTCTAGGGACTTCTCAAATAAGGATTCTAGAGAATATTCTTCAAGGAGAAGGAGATTTTAACCCCAAAATCCTCTAAATCCCAGGAGTCAGGAAAGCAGACTGGATCCAGCAAGAAACTGTAAGGCTGCTGGATTTGTGCAACATTTGGGAAATTTCATCAGGGGTTAGTGGGGACTTAAATCAGTCAAGAGATGCTATTTGATAAAATTCATTAGGAATCATCCAGTAAAGATACCATCCCTATGTCTAACCCCAAAGATCCTATAAAATTAAATGCTTTGTGGTTCGAAGTTGAGGCGCTTTTGGAGAAAAGAGCAACTGTGGCAGTTCCTCCAGTAGAAAGTAGCAAGGAACTCTACTCCATTTTGTTTCTGGCACAGAAGACCAATGGAGAGTACAGGCCAGTACTCAAGCTAAGGGAAGTGAATCTCTGTGAAAACCATCCATTTCAAAATGCTGTCCTTGCAACAGGTAATCCCTATGGTGTCAGAAAACTACTTTCTTGCCACTATAGATATACAGGACTGAAACAAGGTAGACCTTTGTATATGAAGTACAGATGGCAGGTGACAGTTTCACAAAATAGGTTATTCTTAATTAAGGGTCCCATCCACCAATTCACATCAGCTGCTGACCAAGTATGCCAGTAACAGAGTCTCTAGTCATTCTCAACGGCATAGCCGGATTTCATTATCACACTAACACCGCTCTACAGGTTTAAACATTCACAGGCATCACAGATGCATTACACCCCCCCTTCCTCAATAAATTAAAAAAACAATAAAACCTATAATACCAAGATATACATGAGGAAAAATAAATGTGAAAAGTCTAATCTTATATGAACCTCAACATGTGAGGAATCTACCTATCTCACATACTCCCTTAAATAGGCAGGTGGGTTAGCTTTCCTCCTAGACCTTCTGGGGGCCAACTCTGGGGCACCGAACCCTTGCGGATTCCATCATTCCTGCAACCTAGGACCCCAGAATCAATAGAACCCCTGCAGACTATGTCATCCCTGAGCACCACCTCTCTTTTCAGATTCCATATATGATAGTAGTCAATCCTAACAGCATTGTTGAAGACTTCAATAACTTGCAAAGGTTTGAAGAAACCCGCAGAACCTCCTTTAACGCATGGTCTCTTAACCATAACCCAGTTCCCTACTTTGACCACAGTCTTGCTGACAGATTTTGTTTGGTCAAATTGCTTCTCGCGCGCCTCAATCTTCCTGGCCTCCCTCAGCATCCAATCAGCATTAAGTTCAACATGCCCAGATCTAGTTTCCATATTGTTGACCCACGTCAGCGCTACCAGGGTATTGTGCTACCTACACTTAGAGTTCAAAGGGGGTCTTACCTATGATGACATGGGGAGACACTGTGTATGCTTCTACCTTCTTGATGATCTCCTCTCTCCAATCCAACCTAGCATCCTTGGCCATGGTTATAGTCTTCTTTAATACAAGGTTGAAACTTTCCACCATGCCATTCGTTTCTGGGTGGTACAAGGAGCACTTTTTGTGTCACACCATGTTCAAACAGAAAATGTTCCATTTCTTTTGACACTAACTGCACCCCATTGTCCGTAAGTATCAAACCAGGTATGTTTTCCCTCTCAAACTATTCTTTAAGAATGCGTATCACGGGGGGGAGGAGCCAAGATGGCGACCGGAGCAGACGCTTGAGCGCCCGGCTCCGTCGGCCCTTGGCCTCGGACTATCATCCTGATCCCTATCCTCGCCGATTTTCGAGGTGCACCGTGTGCGACGACGCGCTGACCGCGCCGCCGCTTTCCCGGAGTCTTAGCCCGCCCGGATGCCGGAGTTCTTGGTGCTTTTGTACTTCGCACTGGACCCCTGCTCTATTGTGGCCTTGGCCGGCCCCCTGGAAGCTCCGCAGTCACCGGACCCGCTGGCGCAAGCTGAGCCCCGCGGTCCCGATCCCGCCTCACACCACGGACTGTCGCCAGATGAGCCGGGGGAGAGAAGCCCGGACACCTCCTGCGCCCTGCACCTGACGGGCTGGAGCTATAGGGTAAGCCCCGGTGTGGCGGGTCTTCTGGCCCGCTCTGTGGACCGCGCTGTGGGAGGCTGCAGACCCCCTTCTTCTATCGCCTAGTCGGCGGCACAGAGAGCCCGAGGGAGGGGAAGCGACTGTTGGCTTTCATCTGTTGCGGCGCAGACCTGATGGGAATTGCCTCCTTGTAACGACCCCCCCCTGGCCACTGCACCGTTCAGCGGTAAAACATGGCGTTGATTGCCTGCCTGCTGCTGGGGGGGGATGCTCCGGTCTCGCCCGCTACCCGCCTCGCCCTCCCTCTACCAGACTCTAGCTCCACAGTGCCGTCCCGGATTGCTGCCGATGTGGGGGCGCAGCTTCCGCTGACATGCGGCTCCGTTCTGGCTGCCCTGCGGGACTTTCGTCTGCAATTGTGTGCTGGCTTGCAAACACTGAGTGAGCGGTTCGACTCCATACTGTCGGCTGCGGGTCGTGAGCGCCCCGTTTGTTATCAACAAGACATGGGTCGGCCGGTGCTTCTGTCCTCTTGCGGGGCTGCAATGACTGTGTATAACCGTGCTACGCTGGTGTCTGCAACTGGCTTTCCCGGCATCCAGGATCAATCGCTCTCCTGCTCAATTGCGGATACTTTGTTTCCCCGTTCATCGCTGCCTGCCTTGTTGTTGCCTGCCCCACCGCGCCCGCAAGAGTATCCAGCTGAGCAACACCTGACGTCCTCGAGGAATCGTTCACGGTGGCCTACGGCTTCTTTTATGTGGAACTCGTGTACTTTACAGGCCAGGTCTGGATTTTATATGGTGCACAAGGGGACCTCAATAGCCGATCGGCGGCCATTTTGTGACTCTACTTCTCCATCTTCTCCCCAGCGGCCATATTGTCTTTGTCTGCACGGGATGCGGGGCCTTCATGTGGGGGCTGGTCTAATCTTAAGCCCGCGATCGGGCCAGGGCTAGGTTGAGTTATATCACCATGGTTTCACGGCTGGACTGGACTCGGACTGGAACTGTTTGCATATGTTGTGCGCACTCGTCGCGAATTGTCTGCCTTCATTTAAATTGCTGTGACACGTTATCTTCACACGATCGCTTTTGGGTATAGTGGGTTTTCAGTGTGTGGAGGCGTGGCTGGCCGGTGGTCCCGGGCGCTCCGAGGTTACGTGGGGCTCCTCCCCGCTTTCTTTCTTTCTTGTTTTCTTATTTTCTTCATTCTATTCCTACTTTCTCTCTTGTCTATATTTCGGGTTCATTGGGCGACAGGCACTATGCTGGGGGGGGGCAGGCCGTAGCCTCCGCATTGGTGTAGGGTGGGGGGGTAATTCACTGTTTTTTTAGTTCTATGGGCCTTTTTCTTCTATGTCTCTGCGCTATACTTGTTTCGATTCGGGGTCCGGGTGTGGGGTGGATTGAGTGGGGGCGGCTTTGGAGGGGTGCGTATTTACTCACGTGACTATCCTGTTATCTAACTGCACCGCCTCACTGTCTGAGAATTTCTATGGTCGTTTTAATGATGCTGCTGCTCTCCTGTGTGGTGAAGCCATCTTGCGGACTCGAATCTCCTTGGTTCTATCCTTTACTGACTTTTTCTCGAAAGAATTATTTTAAAAACCTTAAAATTAACCTTCACTTCTCCTTCCCCTGGTGTCAAGGATCTCTCCAGTGTATACCTCGTGAATCGTAGCTAAGCTTGATCATCAATGCACAAGGGATGTAATGTTTGACTCAGTGCTTAACCGTATTGTGGCCGGCCGGATGGTTGTAGGCCCGTATTTGTTCTTTTACTATGCACAAATAAAGGTTTAAAAAAAAAAAAAAAAAAAAAGAATGCGTATCACGTGTTTGGTCTCTATTCATTTGCAGAAGGCAATTTCTGGCCACCTAGAGTGCACGACTATTACATAAGACTCACAACCCGCAGCACGTATGGGCCCTAATATGTCCACGACAACCTCCTTCTAAGGACCAATGGGTCGGTCTCTTATCATGGGTTGAACTTATGGTTTGGACACCTTTATACCAATGGCACATGGGAGGCATTCCCAGATGACCCTCTCCACATGGGTGTCCATCCCTGGCCACCAGTATGTTAACCTGAGTCTTTTGTTAGTCTTGGACATCCCTTGATGACCACCATGTGCCAAGCTTACCAGTTCCTCCCTGAGAGAAGTGGGCGGTACCAACCATGTGCCCCTGAATAAGAAACTGTTTTTCTCAGACAATTCGTCCCTGACGTGCCAAAACTTCTCAGCTTCTTCATCATCCTTAAGCCTGGTACTCCATCCACTCTTTAACAATTCCATCGCCTTCACCCTTTCCTGATCAGCGACCAGTGCTTCACGCCATAGTTCCTCAGTGATGCCACCCTCATTTATTTCACAAACCATCTCATCATCCTAATCGGAAACTTCAGGCAAACTCTCCTCATCCACCTCCACCACTCTAAATAAGCAGTCTGCAACTTTGTTGTTAAGTTCAGGTAAGTACTGAACCTCATATTCTTGAAGCGGAACAACCCATTTATTCATTCTCCTGGAAACAGCATCAATGCCTTTCTTTTTAAAGATTTCATATAAGGGCTTGTGGTCGGTCTGTACCTCAAAACAACTACCCAGTAGAAGATTCTTAATTATTTTTACAGCCTAATGGACCGCTAATGCTTACCTTTCGACAATAGAATAACACAATTCTGCCCCTTTGAGACCTTGGGAGAGAAAAGGGATTACATTGTCGGAATCCTGACTACCCTGCTGCAGTACTGCTCCTAACCCCTTCATACTAGCGTCTGTAATCAAAACAGATTTCTTTCTCGGGTCAAAGTTCCTCAATTTGGGGTCGTTCCTCAGTTTCTCCTTTCCCACCTTGAACCCCTCTTACCAAGCCTCATCCCACACAAATTCGGTCCCTTTACGAAGCAGACCTCACACGTGGGCACACATCCATGCGAATCCCTGCACAAACGTATTGTAGTATTCAGCTATCCCAAGAAACTTCATTAACTCTTCCTTGTTGAACTTACGTATGGCATCAACCAACTCCTTCTTGGGCATTACACCTTCCCCAGAGATTGTGTGTCCTAGGTAATCTGTGGACTCCCTCCTGAACTTGCACTTCTCCAGTCAAGTTGATCTCATTCAGTCTGCTCAACACATGCATAACTCTCATCATTTTCAGCATTATCCTTACTGGAGACCAAAATAACATCTTGATAGATTCTCACACCCACAAACCTCTTTGGAACACTGAAGCTGCTGACAGCAACCCAAAAAGAAGTCTAGCAAAGCGATAAGTCTCAAAGGGCGAGACAAATGTTGTGCAATCTCTGAAGGTTTCATCAAGCCTAATCTGATGATATGCAGCTTTTAGGTCTATGGTTAAAAATACTCTAGCTTCTTGCAATAACATCAATATGTCTGATATCTTAGGTAAGGGGTACCTATCTACTATCACATGCTTGTTTAGCTCCCTCAAGTCACACAAACGCAAACTTCTGTTGGCCTTGTTGACTGCTACAACTGGAGTAAGCTATTGTGTTCCTTCCACCGCCTGAACAATGCCATCACTTTTAAGTTTGTCCAACTCTGCTTGCATCTTCTCCCACACAGCTACAGGCATAATATGCACTTTACCAAAAAAAGGTTTGACCCCCTCGTTCAGACGTAAATGGTGGACATAGTGTCGCAGACAACCAAGTGCTCCCTCAAAGACACATGGAAAAATTTCAAACTGTGTACAAACAAATCAAAGGAATCGGCTTGGGTATCTACCCATCTTACATCAACATTTTCCTTCAGCTTGATGGGAGGGCAACTATTTGTGTCAATTATCTCCCCAAGGTCTCTCTGGTGGAACCAACTAAGTATACTGTTCGATTTTTGAGAACTGTAAATCTTGGCATTGGTGTATCTTCCCTCATATTCCATAAGACCCCTGAAATACCCAAATAGTTTAATTGGCTCACCACCATACCACCATATGCACATGGTTTTATATTCGGCAAAATACTTATTTCTTTTCCCTTTATCTTCTTGGAGTAAAAATCCTTTGAAACAATGGTGATCTTGACCCAGAATCAACAAGACCTTTGTAGTCTCACCTTCAACAATCACCTCATCTAACAGGTTACTACTCTCATTAACACTTAGTTGCAGGATAATCTTCCCACACTCCACTTCCACGTCCTCATCACTTGGTTAATCACATTTATCCTTAATTTGGCTCACCTTCTCTTTGATTGTCTTGCCTTTGCAAACAATGTCAAAAGGGCATTTTCTTTTACAATTGCTGCAGGTTGACTTACAGGCTGGACATTTGTCTGTCATTGGCTAAGTGACCTGTCTTCCCACAGCGAAAGCATATACCTATCTTCTCCCCCTTATTGTCAACTTTTTTTTTTCTTGTCCTGCATTTTTGTGTGCGCTTAACCACATGCACTGTATTATTCTTCTCCCCTTCTTTGTTATGATTCCAGCACACTTCTTGGAATGCTCTATTATGTTTTAGCAATGAGGAGGACATGATCCAAAGAAGGTTTATCCTTCTGCCACAGTTTCTCTCTCATTCTTTCAATGTTGCATTCCAACATTAATTGGTCCTTTATCCTCTCATCCACCAAGGAACCAAATGCACATGTTGATGCCAAGTTCTTAGAACAGTAATATAGTTCTGCACCGTTTCCCCTTCTACATGGCTCCTGCAACCAAAATGTTAACGCTTGAGTTTGGTGCTGACTTTAGGCAGGTAGTGCCTATTCTATTTGAGAAAAGCGCCCCCCCAGAGAACTAAACTCATACGGTCTGGGAGTGATGGGGAAATAAACCAAAATTAATTAATAACCTCCCACATGACCTAACTTACTTTAATGCTTGCTAATATATAGCATAGGAACGGGTCATTATCTCATGATTTCTCCAAATACAAGTCTAAGTTTCATTAAAAAATATATATATTTTTTTAAATTTCATTATTCACCTATATACAAAAGGCAATCAAATAACAATCTTAATTCATATTGTCATATTTTCTTTAAACAATGCTGTTTCTTGGCCATATCTCACCAAGTTTGAATAGTAATTTTTTTTAATGATCTCAGTCTATGCAAAGAAAAAACACTCATGATTTGTACACAAATCACTGATTCATACTACACACACTCATCCTGCCCAGTACAGCATCGCAAACACAGATGAAAAAATATACTCGGGGTAAGATCAATGACCCTCGAATGCTATGCTGATAGCTGGGACATCATACTCTCAGGTCGACGTACGTTTCAATGGGTATAAGACATTAACTCCAAACTGGTCTATACGAGAGTCAGAATCAATATGACTCAGACTCAAAGAACTATCACAGGTCTTTCAGCTGTAACTGGCAACCACAGATGTGGTACCTGTGTGCCATGTGACTCAGCATTGGTCATGATCCAGTGGGAGTACAAAGGAAAGGGAGGAGTACTCAAGGACTACACCAACTGTAAGAGTAAAAATATAGTATATCTGATTCTTTGTCCGTGCCACCTAGGGTATGTAGGTGAAACAGGCTGGGAGTTCAGAGTACGTTGCACTGAACAAAAATCGTCCATTAGAAGCAGGAAGATAACATCACCTATGGTTCAACATTGTATAGATTTCAAACATAAAGAAAGTGACCTGACATGGCTCATACTTGAGAAGGTGAAAGTGTATCCTGGACAAGAAGCAACACAGGTACGGAAACGCAGAGAAACCTTTTGGATTTTTAAGCTTGACTGTGTCAAGGAAGGACTGAACGAGGAAATTGTATGGCAGGTCACATGATTTGATAGTACCTATACCATTCACAAAAAAAACCTTACCGTCGGGCCAACATCTTGAGTCATGCGAGTCATTTCTCTCTTTATCTTTAGGACTTAGGAAGGTTAACAACTCATATGGAACCCCTCACCCTGTCTTATCCCCTATGGATAGGCCGGACGTACCTATGTATAAATAAAGCAATCTATTTTCATCTTAAAATTCAATATAGACATGTGCCACCTTATTTGTATATATAAAAAAAGATATTATTATTCAAATAAGAAGTTGGCTCCCATTGGATTGTAAGAAATTCTAACACATCCTCACTATCGGATGTCATCATTGAGCGCAAAAAAAAAAAAAAAAAAAAGAGGTAGGAGACCGAAATACAAATAAAGAGGTAAAACAACTCTTTTTGCGTGTATTTCACAATTTAACCAGCTCAAGACGTATAACATTTAGGAGAAACGCATAGAAATCGAAAGGGGTAGACTTGAAATATGGCGCCCATTTCAGCACGTAAAAACTCGTACACATGTATGAACTCGAAAGTCTCCGTTTTAGTCACACCCACAACACAAATGCGGAAGACCGCGCTTGAGCCACGTCTCATTACGAGAATGCGAGAACCATCGCGTAAGGCAGCCTCGCGATAGTTACGGCATAGTCTGCGCAAATCACCTTTATTTAAGGAAGGGAGTTCCGAGTGGAGAATGCAGGGAGCAACAGAGATCACTACGCCGCACGAGTTACACTTCAGGTAAGTGAACAGAAGAGACCGCCATGCAAGGGGGAGGTGTTTTCTCCGAATTAAGCATGTAGGGCCGAAGACACCGAAACCCAGCTTCTGCAGCATAGAAGCTCAGGATATTTAACATGTTAGACACGCTGGCTAAGAGTAAACCAAGGATAGCTAATTTTAAAGTTTGTTGTCTGAACAGAAGTGTTTCAAACACGCAGGCACATTAGAACATTTTATATATTGAGTACCCTACTGATTAAGCAGACGACCCTTTGAAGTTTACCATCTAATATGAAGCAAGCCCCTTATGTTCGTTTTTTCATTTTTCAGCGCATCTAACGAAATGAACAGATGCTGCCAGTAAGTCCTGTGGTAGAGGAAATCCATCGATAAAGCCATTCAACACAAAAGAAAAAGTAGGCAAATATCAGCATATGTAGTCCATACCTAGATGACTTAAACTATGTATATAGAGTAGAACATCTCTCTACAATTGTGCTTTTACTTTATTTCATTACAGAAAAATAAACAAATAGAACAGCGAACTGCGTTAGCGCCCACATTGGAATGACCAGAGCTCATCCAACTTGTATATAAAATCGGAGCTTCTCAAATTGAAATTAAATAGGATGCGCTTTGAATTTTGTACTAGATAACCAACAACACAAACAGGTCTAATTATAGAGATCATAAATAATTATACAGACCAGTAATTACTCTTTCTCTTTTTTTAACCTCTGATAAAAAATAGTTCTTGACAGCAGATACCCCAAATGACTTCCTAGGGCTCAGGGGTTACTAATACTCCGGCTAGAGTATATTGATATTACAGCAAGAAATAACAGGTAATTACATGTAGAGTATCATGCACAAAGGTGGAAAAGGGGCACTATCACTATTGATACTTTTTCTTTTTCCTCTTTTTGAATAGTGATTGTTTTTAAATTGGGCACTATTGGTCTCTTGAATCGTTCTCCTTGGTAAATAGCAGATATAATGAAAATCGAATATCTCTATTTTACCTCACTTTTTTTCCTTGGAAGAATATCACTGGTGAAGGTTTCTGTGACACTAATGGGCGAGAAGTATTCTCATTTTTTATAAGAGATTTTTCAGGGGCAAAATAGTGAAGCTCCAGGGTCAAAACTCATGATGCAATATTTGTTTCTCCTGTTCAACATTGTGTTTTTTAGATTCCCCACAGTTTACCTTTAAGGAAAAAAGAGATAACAAAAGAACTGATAGGTCCTGATGAAGATGGAGTTAATGTCTTATACCCATTGAAACGTACGTCGACCTGAGAGAATGATGTCCCAGCTATCAGCATAGCATTCGAGGGTCATTGATCTTAGCCGGAGTATATTTTTTTATCTGTGTTTGCGATGCTGTACTGGGCAGGATGAGTGTGTATAGTATCAATCAGTGATACGAGTGTTGATTATATGAATGAGGTGTAAATGTGGGCTTAGTATTTTCTGATAGCAAAATTAATGTTTTGTTACTTGAAAAGACTTAAAGAATTTGTGTACAAATCATGAGTGTTTTTTCTTTGCATAGACTGAGATCATCATAAAAAAATGTACTATTGAAACTTGTTGAGATATGGCCAAGAAACAGCATTGTTTAAATAAAATATAACAATATGATTTTAAGATTGTTATTTGATTGCCTTTTGGATATAAGTGAATAATGAAATAAAAAATAAATAATTAATTTTTTTAGGAAACTTAGACTTGTATGTGGAGAAATCATGAGATAATGACCCGTTCCTATGCTATATATTAGCAAGCATTAAAGTAAGTTAGGTCATGTGGGAGGTTATTTATTAATTTTGGCTGGAAGTGCCTATCCAATTTAGCAATACTAATTTCATACTCACTTAAATCTTCATCCACAATGTTCGGCAAGTGATCAAAAACTTCTTGCCCTTCCGAGCCTTAACAGTGCAGAAGTAACGTAGTCTTACATTCTGAACTAAGTGATGCCTCACACACCCTGAAATATCTTTCAAACATCTTGCGCCATCTTAAGGGTGGTTCACCAGGTGAAGATTAAAAAAACGGTGGTGCTGTTAACTTTTGCATGCTTGAAATGTATACCACAACTTTTTAAAAAACCCTTTAAGTGTAGAAGAAAGCTCTTTCCTAAAATAAATCTGAACTTTGTACAATGCTACTTGAAAGAAATGTGAGGGATTTGACAAAATAGCAAAATGGCAAAAGTCTCAAATTACACCTGCAATGAGTATACACAATAATAGATTATAAGTTATGACATAGAGAAATAAAGAAAACACAATTCGACAAAAAGAGAATTAAACGATTATTCCGTTAGGAATGGAATTGTCACCAGTGTGAAGCAGGCAATTACGACCAACCCTTCATTTTCAAATCAGAGTAGACAGTGTGCCTATCAGTGAAGAGGGAGGAGCACGGTTACATGTGACACGCGGGTGTGCATGTCACTGAGATAAACGCCTCACTCTTCTCCGATTGCCTGTAAAAACACACCAGACATGCCTAGTGTGCGTGTCACAGATCTGAAACTTGATCAGACAGGACACGCCTAGTATGCATGTCACTAAGCCGACGTACTTCACAGATTACTTTCGGTGTACCTTTGTACGATTTCTCTGAAGGAAGATGGCTGCCACATTGTGTCGCGCAGGGACACTTGACATGCGACGTTACCTCAGGCATTGTCGTGTGTCAAAGCAGCTTTGCGAGTCAGGGGTCAACTGCAGGACAATGACACTCGAAAGGAAGAGTGAGGACTCCCTTACACAATACCACTGGCTACAGAGCATCAGAAGAATCCTTGAGACGACCACGAACAATGACTTCTCTACTATTGAGTTGACGTTTAAACGTGCATGCGCTGTAATGCGTGAAGGAAAGCTGCAAGCATTGCGGGCAGGCGCACAAATCAACGGTAGCCAGGACGTTTTCCTTTTGAAAATGCACTCCCCAAAAATGCTTTCCCCTTCAAATGAGCAGGGAAACAACTTGCTCCACATGAACACCAGGCCTCCTAGCACCACAGTCGTGATACGCTCCAAATAGGTATGTCAAACCATCCAGAGATGCCCAAACACATGGAGAACGATATCCAAAGCAAAAACAAAATACCAAAATGCACCCAAAAGCCTGGCTGGGTAGAGCCGCTCCAAACACAATCCAGGAGTGCCCAACCAAACACTGGAAGACTGTTTCAGCGCAGCGCTGGCCGTGGAGTTGTTGAAGGCTTGATCCTGAACGCATATGACGTTGGGACCGTTCACTTGCTACTTTTTGTAGAAGGGTAACACCATCCCACCCTCGTTGCTAGTGACAGGAGGCAGGTGACCGTTTCACATGATAGTAGTGTCCCACCCATCCATTCACATTAGCTGCTGACCAAGTATGCCATTATAGAGTCTCTAGGCGTTATAGATGACATAGCATGATTCCACTACCAAGGTTCATCTACTCTAGAGGTTTAAACATATACAGGCATCACAGATGCCACAATGACGCCTATTTCCATGTCCCTATTTATGAGCAGTATCATAGTTTCCTGCTCTTCTCAGTGAATTCTTTACATTTACTGTTCCAGGTGTTGCCTTTTGGCCTTCAGTCAGCACCCAGGGTGTTGACTGAAGTCCTGGCTCCTCTTGTCGGCATACAACATCAAGAGGGCATTGCCATCCTGCCATACCCGGGCGAATGCCTGGCACTCTAGTCATCACTGGAGATGAAGGAGACGCAAGTCACAAGAGTGCTTGCAGTACTAAAACCTCACACATTTCTGGTAAACTGGAAGAAGTCTCATATGACGCCAGATCAGGGCCAGACGTTCATTGGCGCAAGATTCCTAACCAACATAGGTTTGGATCTCTGACAGAAAAAAGTATTGTCAAGATCCACAGTTATTTGACGGAGATCATGGGTCAGGTCAGTTCATCAAGTGTAAGGTTATCTTGCGGCAACCATCTTTCTAGTACCTTCAGCCAGGTTTCACCTAAACAAGGTTGTAAGGCATATTCTGGCTCATTGGTCCCCGCCTTCTAAGGACTTGTCTTTGAGGATTTCAATGACAGTAGACATAAGAAAGGAATTTTCTTGGTGGCTGCAGTCATCAAACATCCAAAGAGGAGTCCATATTTCATCTCAGCCACTGCTCATTCTGACGACCGATTCCAGTGCATCAGTATCGGGGGCCTGTATAGGGTCTCAACAGGTCCAGGATACCTGGTTAAATGTCCAATAATTGAGATCCTCTAATTGGAAGTGTTTCGCCTGGCTCATCTGGTGTTTGCTCATCTTTTGGTGGACGAAAACATTATGGCCCTGCTGTGACTATAACTTGCGCAGTTGCCATACATAGTGATGTCATTAATGATGTAATTTCAGATGTGATCAGTGATGCTAATAATGATATCCTAGTGTATGTCATGAGTGATCTGATATGTGAAGTCATAAGCAGTGCATCGCAAGTGCACAAGTTATAGTTACTCTAGGTAACTATATGTTTTTTTGCTTTTAAAATGATATTTTCTAATATACATTTTCACCTATAACTTCACTTTAAACTTTGTTTTTTTCAGGGAATTTCCAGGGTCTCATTTTTTTAACGGGAAGTCATTTTTTTTCCAAACATAACTATCTCAACCCCCTGTAGTGCACTGCCTTTGGACATGCGCAGCTGGGGCGGGGTACAGCGCCTAACGCCCGCTGATGCACAGTACCGCAGCATGCACAGCCTTCGGCCTGCACCTACCAACACAAGCACCCTACCCTCAGCCATGCATGACCTGCGGTTGTGCACAGAATGTGGTTTTGCACAGGACCTGGCCTGTGGCCACACCCTTCATCCAGCCCACACAGGTGCCGAAACTCCCCATGCATGGCTGGTGCCCAAACCCCATGGGTGACCAACCCCTGCCATGCATGGCCTTTAGCTGTGTACAGCATGGAGATGGATGCCGGGCCTGCACCCAACTCCCTGCAAGCAGCAAACTCACATCATTGTTGGCCAACTCCCCACGTTCTTGCAGCACCCCATTTCACCAAATCACAAAAAGCACGCTTTCTGGATAAAGATCTATCTTTCTGCTAGATTATATGTAATTCTGTCCAGCCATTTTGGCTGTTGCATTGCCTAAATTTCTGATGATAAATGGCATGGGGAAACTTGTTTGGGGTTGCCACATTGAGGTGTAGATAGATAGATACATATAGATATATCAGCCAGTGGCAGTCGTCACTGTGTTGTTATAGTTACGATCATGGTTAGATAGGATATGTCTTTTTTGTCTTGCTAATAACTTAGGCGCCATTTAATGAATCACCATGAAACTTTTTTTTTTTTTTTAAGTGCCACTTTTTGACTAGTGCATGGAAATTTTCGAGGAGGATCTGCGGAGTCGACAGATCACCTGCTGAGATCTGATTGACTGCCACCATATCAATCAGGAAGTGGTGGCAGCCATCTTAGGACTCGGTACTCCCTGACAAGTCTTTAAAATATTTATTTGTTTTGCCAACGTTTTGTGGAGGATCCATAGATCTGTGGCAACATGTAAAAACTTAAATTTAAAAAAAGGCAAGCTCCTGTGCTTTTCCTAACCCCGGCTGCCCCCCTCCCCCTGGGGTGGGCCAGGGCTCTGGGGGGGAGGGCATCGCAGATGGTTAATATGGGATGTGGGGCACGTGAACGCCATCTTTGGGTCTACTAAAGCCTGGGGACCCCATCTGCCAGGGCTGCCGTTTTAATAAAGGGCAGGGGTGCATGGGGCCTTCCGCCCCAACTCTAATTAAGCCCCCGGAAACCCCATCCCCCAGGCCCGAGTAATTACATGAAAAGAGGGGGAACGCATGGTTTTCCTCCCCATGCCTCATAAAGGCCCTGGTGATCCCATCTTCGGGCCGGTGCATTAATTAAAGGGAGTGAGGCCGTGCGGCCCCCTACCTGAGCCTTTGAAATCCCAGGTACCCCATCCCTGGGGCCGGCTCATTGACTGTGTCCCGGGGAGCCCACTCCCGGGACACTGTAGTTCTCTGCCCGCACTACAGTGGACAGGTAAACATATGTTTGCTCCCGCCTGGAGGGAACATTAACATACAAGTTTGCTCCTACCCAGTGGGAACTTTAAAGAAAATGTACCCGCCAACTGGGAGCAGACTTGTGTTGTGTTTCCCTGCTTGCCGTGATGTAGGTAGCAAAACAGAATACTTATTCCTCCCTCCTGGAGGGAGCAAGCATAGATTGCTGCTTCCTCTGTGCACAAGCAATGCCGGGCACCCACCCCTGGGGCTTCCCCTGCAGCCCTCAGTGTGTTATTGGGTGTCACAGGTGCCCAACGGGGTACCCACCTAAAATGTATGGAGTCCTTAGGGGGATGGGGTCCCTGTGGTGTAATAAGACCCGGGGGAGGGGGCCTGCTCACCCCCACCCTTTTTTTTATTATATTTGGTACCTCAAGATGGGGTCCCCGGGCCTATTATGGCTTGGTAAGGGGGCCAAATGCCTCCCTTCCAATGTTTTAAACTAAAAAAACACAGAAATTAATTGTTATACTTTTCTCAAGTAACTATAAGTCGTGCCAAAAGGTCACGACTTATAGTTACTTGAGAAAAGGCCATGCAGTACTAATTACCTCACATATTAAATCACTCATGACATCTTCTATGATATCAATGATAATATAACTTCAACATTTGCAGTTAAATTATTGATGAGAACACTGTTTATGGCACGGGCGTAAGTCATGGTTTCTTTGGGGCACAAATTATAGTTAATTGAGATAACTATAGCTTGTGAATTGCTGTGTTTTTTTTTAGCTTAAAACGTTTCAATGTTGGTGGATATTTCATTTAACTAGAACGTTACTTTAAACGTTGTTTTTTTCAGTGAATATATATATATATATATATAAGTGATCAAGGCCGCTTGGACGGCCGAAACGCGTCCTGACACACAGAAAATAAAATAATGCTGTACACAGTTGGTCTACGCTGGTGATTTCCGCGCGCTAAACGGGTGAATATCGTGAGTTGCTGAGATATATATCTATACTTAGGACCACGGTTCCAAAGGAAAAGCATTGTTTGTTTTCATAATAACTTTGTCACAGTTTGATGAATCTTCATGAACCTTTCCTAAAAAAAAGTTTCTTTGACCTCAGCTCCTAACTAGAACATTTTGGGGGACCTGCCAACTGGGAGATGAGAAAAGGTGAGTCCAAAAACTGATTTTCCCCATTAATTTTTTATAGGAACCCCCACCTCAAGATTGAAAGGGCCCTAGAGATCCAATCCTCCAGGGCCTCAACTCAGCAAATGGGAAGGGCGATGCACATCCCCCCATCCCAAAGCCATTGAATGACCCTGGGGACCCTATCTCACAGGGCCGGCTCAAGGAAAGTGTCCTGAGGGTCCCCAGCCCCTCAGGACACTGTCTATTTCTGTGTGCGGGAGCGCAGGCAGGGAAAGTGTAACTTGCTCCCACCCGGCAGGAGCACAAAGCAGCTCCCGTTGGGTGGGAGCATAAACCTTTCTCCCTGCCTGCACTCTTATGCAAGGAAATACAGTGAATTGCTTCTGCCTGGCACCAGCAGGCACAGAACACTCCTTCAGGGTGTGACTAATCACTCAATCAATCAATCAGATGACTTGTAAAGCGCGACTACTCACCCGTAAGGGTCTCAAGGCGCTAGGGGAGGGGAGTTGAGGGGGGCTGCTGATCCGCCGAAGGCACTGTGGTGCAGTCGAAGGGCCAGTTCTTGAGGTCCTTCCTAAATTGAGGCAGTGACGGTGATTGCCTGAGGTGGAGAGGTAGGGTGTTACAGGTCTTTGCTGTGAGGTAGCATAAGGACCTTCCTCCAGCCGTGGTATTGGGCGGATATGTGGGACGGTGGCCAAGGCCAGATGGGCGGAGCAGATGTCTCTGGTGGGTGCATTGAATGAGAGGCGGTGATTGAGGCACGCAGGTCAGGCGTCGTGTAGGGCATTGCAGGCGTGTGAGGAGCTTGAAGGTGATTCTTTTGTTGACTGGTGATGTGGCTGCGGCATATTGAGGAGGAGTCTGGCGGAGGCGTACTGAATGTTCAGCAGTTTCTTGAAGTGCTTCTGGGTGACACAGGCGTAGAGTGCATGGCTGTAGTGACTGTGTTTCTGGACTCAGTGGGGATCCACTTGAAGATCTTACAAAGTAGGCTTAGCGTGTGGAAGCAGAATGATGAGACGGCGATGATCTGGCGGTTCATGGTGAACGAAAAGTCCAGGATGATTCCAAGATTTTGTGCGTGGTCTGGTGGTGTGGGTGTGGGGGAGGATCGAAGATCTGTGGGCTACCAGGAGTCATCTCAGGCTTAGGGGGTGGAGCCCAGGATGAGTACTTGGGTCTTCTCTGAGTTAAGCTTGAGGCAGCTGTCCTTTATCCAGGTAGCGACAGCCTTCATCCCATTGTGGAAGTTGTTCTTGGCAACTGTAGGTTTGTTGGTGAGGGAGAGGATCAGCTGGGTGTCGTCGGCACAGGAGATGATGTTCAGTCTGTGTTTCCCGACGATGGCTGCGAGCCGGTCCATACAGATGTTGAAGAGAGTGGGGCTCAGGGAGGAGCCCTGAGGCACTCTGCAGCTGATCTCTGTGGGTTCAGAGTTGAACTGAGGTAGTCTGACTCTGTGTTCAGCCGGTGAGGAAGGAGCGGATCCATTCCTGGGCTTTGTTGCGGCTGCCGGCATAGTGGAGTCTTGTGCATAGGGTACTGTGGGAGACTGTGTCGAAGGAGGCCAAGAGCTCCAAGAGGATGAAGGCTGCAGTTTTGACTCGGTAAAGGAAGGTGCGGAATGTCGTCTGTGGCGGCAAGGATGGCAGTCTCGGTGCTGTGGTTGCTTTGGAAGCCGGATTGGGAGAAGTCCAGGATGTGGTTCGCTTTGATCAACTCTGAAAGTTGGGCTTCAATGGCCTTCTCGATTACCTTGGCTGGGAAGGGGAGCAGGGAGATGGGTCCGAAGTTCTTGAGGTCCATTGGGTCGGCAGAGGGTTTCTCTTCAGCAAGGGGTTGATCTCTGTGTGTTTCCAGTTGTTTGGGGAGGTGGCAGAGTTGATGGCGCTGAAGAGTTCGGGGGCGATGGAGGTGCCGGCTCAGTTGAAGATATACTGAGGGCATGGGTCTGAAGGAGCTCAGGATAGATGCTCTTCATGATTTTGAGGCTGTCAGCGGTGAGTGGAGTCCCGCTGAGCAGGGTCTGCTGGGGTCCTGAGTAGTTGGGTTTGGTGATTTCGGGTAGGGTGTGAGGGTCTTTGACATTTAGGCTGTTGAAGTAGTCTTAGATCTCCTTAATCTTGCAGTGGAAGAAGGTACCGAGGTTGTTGCAGAGGTCTTGGGAAGGTGGGATGTCTGCTGTGTCTGTCCTGGTTTTGGAAAATTCTTTGATCATGATGAAAAGATCTTTGCTATTGAGTCAGTCAGTGTTGATCCTTTCTCGTAGGGCAGCTTTCTTTGTTGTTCTGATGAGGTTGTGGTGTGCGGTGACAGCTGTTTTGAAGGCTGAGTGGTCTTCCTGGGTCTTGCTGCTCCTCCATCTCTTCTTGAGCTGTTGACGGGTGTGCCTGGACTCATGAAGTGTAGGAGAGAACCAGCTGGCTTTATTGGTTTCTTGAGGGGAGCCAGTGGGTCGGCTCAGTTGGGGATACATCAATGGAGGTTGCGTGCTTGGGTATTAGTGCACCGGGACACCCCACTTATAAATTAAACATACTTACTGCTGGGGCCACCTCGCAGTCCCCAACAAAAATAATGGTGTGAAAAAACTGAAGGTTTAAGTGATGTTATAGTTAGGTATGGAATTAATTACTTACTTGGAAAATCAGTAAAAGGTTAAAGGTACTTTATAGCAAAGTGAAAATATCAGTTAAAACATACCGTTTTAAACGTACACAACCACTGAATTTGACCAGTTTTAGTTATCTCACATAACTATAACTCGCGCCTATGGTAACTATAACTTGGCCCTCCCTTTGTATCTCTAATCACCCCAAAAATTACATTTCTCATGACATGTTCCATGACATCATTGATGATATCACTGCAACATTTGCAGTAGCATCATTGATGACAAAACTGTGCATGGTGGGGGATGCAAGTTAGAGTTATTTGAGAGAACTATAACTGGTGAATTTCAGTTGTTTTGTTTAACTGACATTTTCACCTTACTAGAATGTCACTTTAACTTTTGTTTTTTTCCAGTTAAAATATGTGTGTGTATATATATATCTGTCTCTGAGTGAGCACCTCATCAATAGCAGAAAAGTTAAATTAAATGTGCAGCAATTTATAAAGCTATGAAGCTGCATTTGTCCTTCTCTGGTGTACAGCACTAAGCCAAGACTGACCCTCGTTAAGTTGCTGAAATTAGTTAGTAATGCAATTGGGCAGGGTCCTATTCCACAGGAAGAAATGTGTAATAGGGTTGTAAAAAGATAATGAATGCCCTGAGGAGCTGCTCCCATGGGTATATTAGTATCAATATATTCTTAGGTTAATGCCCTTCTAATGTAACGTTAGTTGTGCACGAAGGAAGGTACGTGACTGTAAATAAACAATTCTGCCTGCAGCTTGACTGCATATCCTTTAGAAATGCTCTAATGTTTCTATTTGTTATATTTATTTTTTAGCTTTTTTGTCAGTTATCGAAAAATATATTTACATATTCATGCTGACCACTGTATTATCTTTTCTCTTAGCCCTCGACCTGCATTCATTGTGTTTACATTTGTCAGTTGTTACCTCCCATGAGGACAGTGCTTGTAAGTAACAACCAGTCTGCTTCTAATTGATATTTATGGTTGACTGAAAGCATTTGCACTATCCTAACCACTTAGTATTTGCACTGCCTATTAGCGTTACAGTGTGGATCCTGAAATGCACTACTAGCCATTTATTATTTCCTAACCTAAATGCATGAAACCACTGAGTGTTTCCTGAAACCGTTACTGAAGCTATTGACATGTTTAGTTGCCTTGGGTATGCAAAGGTCTCTCCTCTATGAATGAGTTCGGGATACATGCATCAATTATAATTGCAACCCAGGACAAAAAATTACTCTCCATTTAAGTGCTTGAAAATACTGCTCCTATGCTACTGCTAACATTTTCTGTTTCTTATTATTACATTTCATAAATGTAACAATAGGCTCCTATGAAGTCACATGGGGGTGTTGCTACTATCGTGCAACTTGTCCTCGTAGAGAAATGTTACAGTGCTAGTCGATTGTAAACGCATGAATGTTTGATGAAAAATATTCGTTTCCTCCTAACCCTCTATGCTGCACATAGAGTCCAACAAACCATGGTTTTGCACAATTCAGTCTTACTGCAGAGTTGAAAAATAACTACTCACAAGAGATACGTAATGCAAATTGTGATTATGTAAGCATACCAATGTTTACTCAGTTTAAAAAAATTAAAAGTTAGTATTCGTCACAGAAGTCGACATCGTCTGTACAGTCAGTCCTCTATATCTTTCTTTTCAGCACGACCTTTTAAAATATGTAAACAAAGGTCTCGATCTGGCTTTCCGTTCCAAAATGTACATTCAATTTTCTTCAGGTTCTGTGTAGACAGCGACCATGTTTTGAGCCCTGGGATTTTCTCTAGCAAAACATTTTTAGTAGATGTGTCAGGACACTGAGTTCATGCAAGCAAACAAAGAATACAACACTGTTAACAGTTATATTTTGGAATGGTGACCACAGAAATATTGTGGTACAATTTTATCAATGTCAAAATATTGACATCCAAAATATCTACTAAACATAGTCCACAAAATATTTTGAAATTATATTTCACCTGTTATATATTCTAATAAATAATACTACGTAAACCTAAAATGAAAGTTTAGTTATTTTTAAATAATGTTAATGTTATACCCTTTGCTAAAAAAACAAAAAAACATTACTTACATATGTAATTTTTGCCAAATGATTTACATTTTTAAACAAGCTTTTAGCAAAATACATTTAGTTTGAAAAACAACTTTATTTTGTTTTACTATATAAATTCCGCCAATTATTTATTGATATGCGTAATTTTAAAAATTTTAATATCTAGCTGTAACTGTATTTACTTATTTCTAATTATTTCCCTATATTATAAACAGATGTAATTGTTAATAAATATTAAGTTATAAAATATATTTACATATACACCCCTATTATTTTTTTGAACTATTATAAACTGGTAGAATAATTTATTAAATATAATAATGTGTTTTAAGCCTTTTATAAACAATATAAATATACAAGTGTTCTTCTCGAAAGGAAATATGTTTCTCATTATTACCGACTTCTGAAGTCTTCATAAGACAATTGCATTATGTTTGCCATAGTGATCCCCAAAAACAACAGTTTTTGGTAGGTGAGGGAGAATAACAACAGTTAATGAAATCGGTTTACTTTCGGTCTGCATCATAAAGTGTGTGGTTGGATTACATTTTGTATTCCAGTGTTACAGGTTATGGGAACCTCAGAACCATCAAGGGGCAAAGACATATTTCTGGTCATATGGTTTTTTTTAAACACCCACTGTTGATTCAACCTGCTACTCACTTCCTTAAGATGTGGATGTACACTGATTGTCTCTTCCTGTGGTGGACCTCCAGACAGGCTGATGTTCACAGGCTTATTTAGTTGTTTGGGCGTATGCTGGTCATGTGGCACCAAGTAGCCCGATTTTTCTAGCAGGGAGAAATAAAATAAGCCTCTTTTGGATTTTCAAAATTGCATTCAGCAACATATGTATCTAATACATGCATATTTATTCAATACATGAATTACCTACCTCTGTTTAGTAATCTAGCTTTTGAGGAGATTCATATAAACTGTTTTGTGTCGGATGTCTGATTTTATGATTCTTCAGCCTTTAAAAGGTCATATGGGATGACATCTTTTTAAATTTTAAATTGATTGATGTGAACACATTTCTCTTCTGCTTTTACACTCCTTTATAATGAGGATCTTGCATGCCTTATTCAGGGAGTGTATTGTCAGTATTACGAAATGGTCCTCCCGTACTGGGAAGCATTTTACACTTCTTCATCTGATCTTTCTTGAAGGTTTACAGGTATATCTTGTCACCTCTCTGATATTCCTCCCTGTTAGTTGTAAGGCCATGCACGGTATGCTTAGCACTATGAGCAGATATTTGTAGGTTCCTCTGGGAATAAGAAAAAGTATGTTGCAAATATTTGTGCAGATATTCTACATATTCATGAGTTATGAAAACATCAACCAGCACTTTTTCATGACTGGTGTAAAATATGCTGTGATGAAACTATCTTTCTTCTGGGCTCACTCAGAGGGTAACTTTTAACACCTGATGCTAAAGTACTTTGTAGAGCCATTAGTATCAAGGGAACTGTGTCTTGGACAAACTTTTTCAAGGGACTTACAATTTATTTATTGTTTGATTCCACCCTTCCACTACTAGCAGGTCTATACACTGTATTGAGTTTTCTTTTTCATATCTAGTGTCTCCCACATCCACTAGTAAAATTACTCCCTATACCTGATTCCAGCTCTAGAGGAGGCCAAACATTCCCAGCATGTGATTAATCATCAGAATTGCCACCATCTTTGCCTTACAAGTAGGAGCTGGAATCATTTCACCCACCTGGTGAATAAGCAAGTCACAGTAATAAAATGTATTACCTCTGATGGACCAGAGTTGGGGTCCGATAAAATCAACCTGGAGGTTCGACAGTGTAGAGTAAAACCCCTCATTTGTAACAGTCCTCTTTTGGGTGAATCTGGCTGAAACTGTGCACAATCTGTACAACCTCTGATTTACATCTTAGGGTCTTGCATTAAACAAGTTGAATAACATATTTTTCAAATTGGGGCCCCGCTGTAATATGAGTGACCATGATCTAGCATGGTACCTTTTAAGGCTTTATATTCTACCTATTGAACATATCTAAAATGTGGTTTGCAATCACTTTAGACTCATCTTGTATTTCAAAGGACTTTTGATGTTTAAGGAGCAGTGAACACACAGTCACCTGGAGTGAGAGGATTGGTTTGTGGGTCTTGAATGTCTTGAATGTATTGATAAAACAGGCCAATTTTGGGATCTTTCATTAAAGTAATCAAATCTCCATCTCATAGTATTGTGGCTCCACTAAATAATTGATGACTACTCCTTCTTAAGTCACGGCAGAAGTTTGATTTGACAGATCAGTATATTTTCCATGCAGAGAACCCTCATTAGCCATTTTATTCTGTTTCAACATTTCCATTCTTATCTGGTCCTGCTGCCCAGGAGGAACTAGTTGTCCCTTTGTAGTAGATGGAGCCATGATTCTACTAGGTCATCAATGACTTGACTCAAGTTTTTATTTACACAGAACATACCTCTAGCTTTCAAACAAGACAAAAACTCAACAAATCTATCTCAGATGTAGTTCGAGAGACAATAACTAATCCTTTGAGTTTGTTTTTGCCTACTGTAGCAGCAGCTTTATGAATTGACATCAACTCAGCAACTTGACTACTCCGAGGATTAATGCTATAACCGACTGATTAGGGAGAGTACTCGTAGTCCCACGCCTTTACAATGCAGGCCACAATATCACCCTACGTCTCTTTAAACATGGTGAAGGAACATCCGTAAACGTATTCTATATGCAGCCTCTGATACAAGTTCTCATAATAGAATTTGTGCGAGGAGTGGAGATATGCCTACATGTTACCATTTTAAACTGGATTCAGACAGAATCACAAACATCAGCTGAATTAACCTTTAGTTACAGTTTTTTCTGGAGTGCCCATTTCCAGTGTCTATGGGAAACCCTAACACAGTCATCAGCCAACTAATGAAATGGGAAATGGCCCAATTACCATTCTTGTTTATATCGCTTTGTAAGTATTGGAAAAGTTGGTGAGCAGTTTCTTTTATGTCTTGCTCCCCTTGAAAAAAACTACTGGAACGTTGAAATGTCATGCAGTTGGTAATAAGGCCTTCTTACAGCTGTGACATTTTTCCTCAATGTATGATAACATCTACTAGCATAAGAAATAATTTTGTTGGGCTTGGTCATGCTTTTGATGTAGTAGTTCTGTCACATAATGACCAGAGTGTCTAGTCTCCAAGGAGAACTCTCCCACGTCCCGCTCTGCGGAATGGTCTGTTTTTCCACACATATGATGGTATCAATCTATAGATACCTGCACTATCCTATCTGATCAGTTACCGAGCTCTGTATCCGAGGGATCGGGCAGAGTCAATAAAGAAACTGACTTCAGCACTCAGGTGGTGTTTGAATGCTGCTTCAATGTACCGTCCAGCACCAGATAAAGCTGATGTTGAGACACACTACTCCATCTACCAGCTAGAGGGAGCAATGCTGTTAAAATCTCTCCAGATCCAGCCTGTTGCCTGGGGGTATTCACACTGTGAGAAATCTGCGGTTTGGTAAGTAACTGTAGCGGGTCTGAAAGAATGGGCAGGACAACAGACCGACTTGGGAAGGCTTTAGTTTATGAAGCACCCATCTCCTTCTTGATGCCAGTATAGAACGGTAATATCACTATGTTATTGTCACTGTCTTGGTTCCGGGTCCTTAGGCTCTTTGCTGGGCGACCTCCGGGTGTCTTCCCTCCTGGTTTTCTGGAATGCGGAATGGGACAGGCGCCAAGGTGTTCTCAGGAACCCAAGCAAAGTTAACAAAAGAATATCTGTATGAGTGCTCGTGTAGTTGGGAAGGGGAGTGAGGGAATAACCCCAAGCCAGTGACGCACTTCTATTCTGAGAAGTGGTGGTGCAGGTGTGGGGGAATTAACCATCACAAGCACCAGTAGGGGGCTGACACGTTTAGCCGTCTGGCCTCTCCTGCCTCCCTACCCAGCCCATGAACCGCTCCCCTACCTACTTAAGCCACGCTCCTCCTGGAGCGTTGCTGGGCGAAGCGTGTTCCCGATAGCCTCCTGGCTTCCCTGTGGTCTTCGCGCTTTCTGCGGCCTCTCCTCTGTTCGTCGTCCTTCTCGCCAGCTTCTGGTCTCCTTCTCCCTCCGCGTTCTCCGTCTCTCGCTCCCCTTGTCCTCCGGTGTCCGAACACACCCTCTTCCGGGTCTCGTCCTCACTTGTTGGTCTGCCGACCATGACATCGTCTCTGTGGGCTGAGTCCTTTACAGCAATGTCCCAATTAAAGGGACCATGTCCCATTTCTGCCAGCGCCCCGTAGCTAACCTGCAAGGGACAGAACTAGTCATCCTGTTGTGGGGAAAGTAGAGGTGCAGTGACATCTTGTACCTCCCACCAGTCCCTTGTTGATGTCAGTCCCTCCCTCGGAACCCTAGCCCCGTGACAGTAACTTTATCTTCTGGTTACACCGTTGACATTTTTAGAGAGCATTTTGGGAGAGTTAGGCCCAGATGTACGACCATTTGAAATTGCGACTCGCAAATTGCGCCAAATTGTGAGACTCAACTTGCAAGTCGCAATTTCCAATGTACAACAGTGTCTGAGACACTGTTTGCGATTCCCAATGGGGTCGCAAATTGCATGCCTCATGACTATTAATGAGGCTGTCGCAAATTACGACCCCATTGGGAATGGCGGGCACTCCCAGGGATAGTGGCCTGCTGGGGTCAGCAGACCTCCATGTCTGGGACTGCTTTTAAATAAAGCAGTTTTTTTTAATGCATCCCATTTTCCTTAAAGGAAAACAGGATGCATTAAAAAAAAAAAAGTTACTTTTAATTTTTGAAGGGCAGGCAGTGGTCCCTGGGACATGTTACAGATGACAAAATCTTAGTTTGGGTTATATTTATATCGGATTCTTTTGATTTTGGTTTTAAAACACCCTTTGAAGCTATTATTCCAACAGATCTCTTGACATGCAACTGTGTTTTTTTCAGACACTAGTGTCTGTCACTTGCCTCACTGAAGTCTTTGACGAAGAATATCAAGAATCCAGAACAAAGAAAGAGCATGCATTCCTTTCATAGTCCCTACATCAATCCTATATTAGAAAACTTGAAGCCCAATGAGTGGGCTGTACAGACCTCTGAAAATGTTATCAAAGGGTCCATCAGTTCTGGTGGCCAATTTCCATATATTGTTCAAAAGCCTTTCCTAGATACAGGGTTCAAGAGTATTGACCTGTTTAAACATGTCTCTGGATATTGAACGGTCAAATGATCAAAACAGTATAAATTAACCTTTTTGTTCTGGAAACAATTGCACTGTGAACCTGGACTCCTTTGAGGTACATTACTAGCGATAATAAATTATATTCTTGCACAAGGCTTTTTCATATTCAACCTAGAAAGCCTGACTTGCATCAATGTTTGAATTAAGGGCCAAATGTACAACGGATTTTTGTATGTGCAAATGGGGTTTAGACCCGTTTGCGCATGCAAAAATCCTGTGGGCCATGTACTAACCCTATTTTGCGAGTCGCAAATAATTTCCAACTCAAAATAGTGTTTAGCGACTCACTATTAGGAAGCTATGTAAGAATGTTTTGCGACCGCGATTGCAGGCGCTAAACACTTGCAGTTTACCACCCTTCTCAGAAGGGTGGTAAAGCACTCGCAAACTGGAAGGGGTTCCCAGGGGACCCCTTCCTCTTTGGGAATACATGCGCAAACAATTTTTAGGGCAGCTGCCCTTAGAATTACCCCAAGGCTTAAGACTGGATCCAGAGAATTTTTTCTTGGCAGTACCCCTGCGCGTCGGTAAGTGGCGTTGATCGACTCCGCGTCCGGCATCATGGTCGCCAGGATGTTGTTGCGGTGCCTACTTAGAACCCGCACCTGCGCACTGACGTCGCTCTAAGGCTCTGTCTCCGATACCTACTTTAGGGACAACCCCGCGCCTCCCTTTCCGAGAGCCGAGGCATCTCCTGCTCAACTTCATGCATTTTACGAAGCCCTCCACCATATCTTTGGGCCGCCCGACTTCGCTGGCGCGCCTTCGGGCCCCGCGGAGCCAGTAGGGGGCCCTGGGCCTTCGATGCTTGCGGCTCCGGCCCCAGAGGCCTCCAGTGGATCCAGGCCTGGATCCAGATCTACGCTGGTCCATCTTACCCGACCTTCCCCGGCGACGACGCCCCTGGCGTGAGCCGTTCTCCGGGCCGACGCCATCCCCATCCTCCTCTCCGAGATGGACCTGAAGCCGGACCGACGTCGGTTGCTGTCGAATCCGACGCCGAAGGGTACTTTTGTTCCCCTGTTCATCTCTGGTGTTCCCTATCGCCCAGAAGGTGGTGTTGAGGATTGAGAGGGGTCGCTAGACCCTTTGGCAGACCAGCTTGAAGAGCCAGACTGGAGAGAGGACCTTGATGACTCCAGTGGTCTGGACACTTCCCCACATCTTGGCATACCCCCCTACCGTGGCTACGGAGGAGGGAGCGTCCTACGCTGTGCTGGTGCGAAAGACAGCCAAGGTCTTGGGCCTGGAGCTCCCTTCAGTGGCAGTCATGACTAATCTCCTGACAGAGGTGCTTCAGACTGCGGCAACCTCTTCAGAACCCCTTCTGCCCTTCAACGAAGCCCTCACTGGCGTCCTTCTGGGCACCTGGTCAAAGCTTAGCACAGGGGCTCCTGTGGAAAGGATGATTGCTCGCCGCCACTGCCCGGCTCCGGGAGACCCAGTTTTCCTCACCCTACACTCTTCCCCTGAGAGGTTGATGTTCCAAGCTTCTTCTTCCAAGATCACATTCACTCTGCTTCCCCAGACAGGGAGTCCAAGAAGCTGGATCATCTTGGCAAACAAATGATCTCTTCCTCCTGCTTGGCACTGCGGTCCGTGAATACCGTGTGCCTCTTGGGCCGATACTCCCATACTCTCTGGGATACAGTTGCGCAAGTGCTGCCTCAGTGCCTGTCGGAGGCCTGGGCCATTCTTTCGCCGGCAGTGGCGGATGGAAGAGACCTCGCCAAATTCACGATAAGATGTGGACAGGATATCTCCGACTGACTGGGCAGAGCAATTGCCACGTCGGCCCTTAGGCACTATGCCTGGTTGAGGAACGTCTGGCTTTTTGAGGGATGTCCAATCAATTTTGCTGGACATGCCCTTCAATGACCATCGCCTTTTTGGCAATAAAGCAGACTTGGCGCTCGAGCGCTTTAAGGATTCTCGGGCTATGGATAGATCCTTGGGCCTCACTTCCTGTCCACTCCAGCCTGCATTTCGCTCCTTTCGTGGCTACTGAAAGGGCACCCCACCATGTCTGGCCCAGTTCAGCCCCCTGTCTAAGCAAGTTGCCTAGCCTCTGCGTGGCCGCAGACGTGGGACCCAGTGACCTTGCGAGTCTGGGACCCAGCTGGCGGGCCAGTTTACCCTCCCCCCCTGCAGCAGCCTCCAAACCTTCCTAGTCCGACCCTTTAGGGCCATCAACGGCCAGTGTGTGGCAGGATTCGTCATCACCTTCCCCACTGGCAATCCATCACGTCGGACAGGTGTATTTTGCAAATAGTCCGAAGGAGCTACTCCCTCCCCTTTGAGACTACCCCTTCCTCCATGCCACCGTCTTTCAATCGCATGTCGAGGGATCATTTGGTATATCTGAAAGAAACACGTTAGTTAGATTCCTCACCTTAGAATATCCCCAGGCGTCAGACTGTATCCGGAAGATTTTTCGTCAGCAATACCCCTTGCGCGTCGCTAGGCGTCGTCTGCAGCTCCGCGTCCATCGTCGGCGTCGTGCGCCGGAATGACGTCGTCGGAGTACTTAGACGCCGCCCTCGCGCGCTGACGTCAGTTCTTCTTTTTTCCGCGCCAGGAAGCGCAGATCCGGGAGAGCTACCCCTTTTAGTCTTTTTTGACTACGTTTTTTGATCCTTTTTGATCTTGTCTCGACTCCGGTGCCGGTAGGATGCCTGGTTTCAAAGCCTGTGCTGACTGTAACCGCTTGATGTCGGTCCAGGAAGAGGTCCAAGGATCGGTCGCGGAGCCGCAGCCGACATCATCGCTCGTCTGGCTCCAAGTCTTCGGGTAAGTCGAAGCACTCCAAGAAGTCCAAGAGGCGACACCGCTCTTCGAACTCCCCTCGCCGGTCGCGCGACTCGGCCGAGGGTCAGGGTGGGTCCACCCCCGCGGCTCCAGCGGAGCCGCAGGCGCCGCGCAAGTCCCCATACCCGCCGGTCCCTGGGACTGACGCGACGCCGGCGGAAGTCAGTGCCTTCCTCTCGGCCATGAGGAGCCTGGCTCCGCCGTCGACGCCCGCTGGCGCGCCTTCGGGCCCCGCGGATCCGACTGGGCAACCTTGCATGCGGCGGCTCCGGCCCCGGCGCCGTCGCCGGCTCCGGCACCGACGCCGCAGGTCCCCGAGGGACTCGCCCCCGAGTCCCCGCCGACGCCGGTCGACCTCGTCACGCCTCCTCCGCCGGCGTCGACACCGGTTCCACCTCCGACGCCGGCTCCGCTCGGCGTCGAGCCCCAGTTCAGCCCCGCTCCGGATCCGGCGCCGTTGCGGCGTCGATGGACGCCGCGTACGGCGCCGTTAGAGACACATTATGTCTATCGTCCGGCTCCGATCCTTCCTCCTGTTTACCAGGAATCGGATGACGGGGGCGAATGGGAGGGGTCCGAGGATCCTATGGCCATTCAGGCTCAGCTGTCACAGGACTGGGCAGATGAACTGGGGGAGGCCAGTGGTCTGGATACCTCACCAGACACTGGATTCATCTCTCCTCCGACTGTGGCTTCGGAGGAAGGTGCTGCTTTCTCTGTGGTGCTGCGCAAGGCGGCCGCAGCCCTTGGGCTGTCCAAAGGCCTACCATCTCCCGATGGGTTGTCCTTTGTGAAAAAAGAAACTCCAGTGGGGCTGCGTGCTCATTCCAGTAGGAATCCACGCATGATCTGAGGGTACGGAGATTGCTGGGATATCTTCTCTTTCTTTGACTGCGAACCATCCAGTCATTAACAAATTCCATTAGTACATTTTAGGTGTTTCCGGTCCTGAAAGAAGTGAAAGAATATCGAATGAATCAGAACTTAACTACCATAGGAATCACAAAGGTATCGTCCAGATGAGATTTAATATCATGAAGAAAACACAAGACCAATTAAACTGTCAATTCAAGTAAAGTAACACCCTTAAGCACAAAAATGGAGAACAATACTTGTACCTTACGGAGTGTTGATCCATAGACTAGGGTGGGAAAAAGCGACTGAATCCGCAGGAACTCTGGGTGGAAATATTCCTCGCCTCCTAGTCCTTAATAGAATTGAAACTTTCCTTTGTGTCTACTAGGACATTTTTCATTCTATTGCAGTACCGGAGGCGACGATTATGTTCGTTCAAAGCTTGTCCAGCACCAGGTAAGCCATGTCAATGACCGGTTTAAAATAGAATCTTTTAAACATCGAGTCCGATGACCAGTCGGCGGCATTGTTAATTTCCTCGAGGCGTGCCCAGAGGGTAAAGGCTTTGGAGGCCATCGCTCCTCTCACGGAGTGAGCACCGAAGTGCGAAATGTCAATTCCTGCTTCCCGCATCACCCATCTGATCCATCTTGCAATGGTGGGAGGAGACACAGCCTTGAAGGGTTTCCTGAGAGATATCAGCAGTTGGTTTATGCCATAAGGTGGGTACTCTTCCATCATGCTCTCATAAGCCTTGAGGCAGCGCACCGCACACTATTTAGGGTGTTTATCAAAAGCCGGGTACGAGATTACCCTAGAATCCGACTTAGTGCGGCGTGAAATATAAAAAGTGACCCCTTGGGGGGTAAAAACCCAACCAAGGATATCGAGAGCTCTCACATCAGAGACCCTCCGGCAGGAGACCAAGCAGAGGAGCATGGCCAACTTCACAAAGTTATTTGCGAGACAGGTATCTATTTGAAGGCCAGGACTTAAAGAGATATAAGACTTTGTTAACGTCCCACAATTGTGAGTACTTAGGTAAAGGAGGCAGGGATAAGCCATTACCTCTTATTAACTTACATACAAAAGGGTGTTTCCCTACCGCGTTAACCTGCACCGGGTCATGGCCCGCCGAGATCGCTGATCTGTAGGAATTAATGGTGCGGTAAGCCAAGCCGTCTGTGGCCAGGCAAGCCAGGAAATTCAAGACGTGGACCACTTCGCGCCCCACGGGATCCTGACCCCGGCTAAGGCACCAACCCACCCGTACCAAGCTGAACGGTATCGTTTGTTGGTGCTGTCGGCCCACGTAGCTGTCAAGATGCTCTGAGCTTCTCCTGATAAGCCTCGGAGTCTCCAACGTTGCCGGAAATCCTGTGTGACCAATCCTGGAGGAAGGCGACCGTTACCACTGCCAGAGGATTCGGCTTCCAACTGAAGAACTCTGGAAGCTGGTGGTCCAGATGAGAGACAGAGATCCACTGAGAAGGGGCTCCAAAGGACGTGGAGTACCTGGAAGACTCCGGTATCCAGTTGCCAGAGGCTCACAACCGACCATTCTCTGAAGCACCAGTCCGCTACTACATTGGACGCTCCCAGAAGATACTCTGCTGTTACCGAGATGCTGTTCTCCAGGCAAAAGGACTGAAATTCCTTGACCTTGTCCGCTAGCACCTTAGATTTCGTGCCTCCCAGGTGATATATGTAGCGGACAGCTGACACATTGTCCATCTTGAGAAGGACATGACAACTGATTTTGTCCTTCGTCCAGCACTTGATGGCGAAGGAACCGGACAGAATTTCAAGCAATTGATATGAAGCCGCTGTTCGTCTGCGGACCATTTTCCTCCTGTAAAGGAGTCCCTGCAACGTGCCCCCCAGCCCCACCTGCTGGTGTCCGACTCTATAGCTGTCCTGAGCCGAGCCAAAAATGGCCCTCCCGTTCCAGGCCTTCATGCTGTCCAGCCACAACTGCATATCCAACCTCACCTCGTCTGTGAGGGGAACGAACTCTGGGTACTGCAAACCCTCCTGAGGTGAGTGGCCTTCAGCCGTGAAAGAGCTTTGTAGTGCAGAGGCCCCGGGAAGATGGCCTGTATGGAGGAGGAAAGAAGGCCCACCACCCTGAAAACCTGCCGGAGAGAGGTGGTGTGACGGGCCAGAGTGCGCCTGACTTCTTGACGAATCTTGGAAACCTTCCTGAAGGAGAGACTCAACGTCTTCTTGACAGAGTCTATGATGAAACCCAGAAACATCGTTTGCTGGGCCGGGACCAAGAGGGATTTCTTCCCTTTGATGACAAAGCCTAGGCCCTGTAAAAGATGTACAGTTGTCCAGAGCTGCTCTGTAAGCAAGGCTGGGGATTGAGCCAAGAGGAGGATATCGTCGAGATAAATTAGGAGGCGGAAGCCTCGTGCTCTGAGGTATTCTGCCACCAGCTTAAGCACCTTGGTGAAGCACCAAAGGAGCCGAGGAGAGGCCGAAGGACAGTGTGGTGAACTCGTAAACCTGCCCTTTCCACTGAAACTGAAGGAAACTGCGATGCGGGGAAAAAATCAGGACGGAAAGATAAGCGTCCTTCAGGTCGAGGCGCACCATCCAGTCGTTTGGACGCAGGAGGTCGTGCAGCAGGTGGATTCCCTCCATTTTGAAATGGCGGTACACCAACTAACTGTTGAACTCCTTCAGATTGATAACCGGGCCTTGACCCCCATCTGTTTTGTCCACCAAAAGATGTTGCTTAAGAAACCGCTTGGGTGGAGGGAGGAGCAAACTATTGCCCCTATGCGGAGGAGATCGTGAACCTCTTCGTCCACCAGAGCAGTGTGGGCTGACGTGAATACCAGGGGCCGTGGCCGAGATTCCTGTTTCGGGGTACCGTAGAATTCTATGTGAAAACCCCTGATGGTCTGAAGGACCCATAAGTCTTAACTAATGGCCTCCAAATTGTGAGCGAACAAAGCCAGCCTGCCCCCCACTAGCAAATGGGGGTAAGGGGAGAGACTCACCTGATTGATTTTGTAAATGACCTCTGCTTCCTCCCCTGGCGCCTCTGCCTCTTCAGTTTCTTCGAGATTGGAAGAATTCCTGCTTGGGCTGCTCATTCGCCTTCTTGAAGCCTTGGTAAGGGGCCTGAGTGTAGAAGCTGCCGGTCAAGCGCCCCCGGCCACGACCAACCCTGACAAAAACCTTTGGGTGAAACACTCTCTTAATAGAGGCTTGCGCCTTATCCAAGGTGGTGAAGGTGGAGACAAACTTTGTGAGCTTTTTCACAAAAGGCTCACTAAAGATTCCCCCGTCAGCAACTGCTCCTGCCTCCTAGGAGGCCAAATCCCCTAGTTTTGGGTCCACTTTAAGTAACAAGGAGTGCCTTCTCTCCATCGCGTGGGCGCAGTTCGCGTTCCCAGGAATACAATAGCCCGCTGGGCCCAACCTGAGACCGACTCTGGGGAAAGCGCGGTGCCAGAGACCTTTGCCTCCTCCGCAAGGTCCAATACCTTAGTGAGAGGGCCGCAGGCGTCCAGGAGCTTGTCCTGGCAAGCTTTCCAGGACCTATCGATCCCCTTCTTGCGGTCTCAAATATACTTTTGAAGGAAAGTGGCCATTCTAGCATTTATCTCGGGGGTGACAGCTACCTTTCCCGGCAGGGTGAGGGCACTCCGCCCGCAAACAGGCCCTAACTTCCTTCTCTAGGGGCTTCCTCATCCGGCTGGCGACAAATTGCGTCACCTTATTGCTCGGCGTACACATTGAGGAGCGAGGATGGACCAAATCCTCTGGGACAAGCATGTCCGTAGGGGCTTCTGCCACATTCTGGGGAGGGCCCCAGGGCCTGGAAGGGCCCAGTTCATCAAGGGACTCTGTAGGGGAATCATAGCCCTCATCATCATCGCCCTCGGGCGATAAAGGGATTTCTTCATCTAAAGGGTCTACCTGAGATACAGGAGGACACGCCAAGAAGGCCTTTTTAAGGCGTTCTAACGCCCCTACGTCCACCGCCGCCTCTAATTTCCTTTTGGGGGCACGTGGGGGGGGGGGGGGGGGGGTTGGCATTCCACCAAGGAATAGGCGCAGGCGACATTCATAATGGGCCTTTCGAAGGGCCCCATAGCTGCAGCGAAGGCATGGTGGATGGTAGCGTCCGCCGCGTCGCAAAAAATCATCATCCACAGGAAGAACCTGAAAGGTCTCTTCCTCCACATATTCCCCTTCCATAGCTAGTGAAAAGATATTACATTTAGGGATAGACTGTCCGGTCAAAAGTTTGACGAACCTAAGGTTCTTACAATTTGGCAGGATTAACCCCATAATTTTGGCTTGCTAAGCAAGAAATTACGGGTAACCAACCCTGGGGCCTACCACCCACTGAATAAAGGGGCACTGAGACACTGCCAATGGTGACAAACATCAGTAATCTATTGCCTGGGCTGGGCCCCTGACGGGGATCACAACCTTAAAACAAATAATGGCTCACTGGGATACGCCGAGCAACGAGTTTTGAACACGCGCTGCACTGGCGCCCTCTGGCAGCCACCTGCGTCACCGTGAGCCCACGCTGAAATCCGCGAAAGGAGCGATGAGGAACGCTCCCGCGGACACCAAAAATGCCAATATTAAAATAAAAGCACACTAGCGCTCGCGCTACAACCTTGCAAAATGCCAATATTAAAACAAAAGTACAGAAACAAAGCCAAGCGCAAAAAAAACATACAGCGAAACCATAGAGAATAATGGAATGCGAATTATCTGCTGGTGAGCAGGAAAAGAAAGAAGAGATATATCTCTGCAATCCCTGAACCCTCAGGACATGCGTGGATGCTGATTGGCTGACCTCTCGGACTGTCCTTTCCCTGTGGTTCTTGGGAAAGAGTTTTTTTCTGTAAATGTTGAATCTGCTGGTGTTGGAAAATAAAAAAAACAGAGCATAATCCTCGCCTCCGGTCCTGCCATAGAATTTTCACTCACTTTTTTAAAATGTATTTCGTAGGCCAACATCAAATTAGTATCAATGAGATCTTGATCAGCGCTTAAAAGAAGCGGAGCAATAAACTGTCCTGAATTTTCTCTAATTCAGGGCTATATTAAAGCTTCATTATTTACCTCCACCAATAGAAGTGATGTTAGAACTTGATATATTTTCTATACTATCTAAAAATACCCCTTTTAAATGTGAACTCCACTCATCACTGTGTTTGAGCAAGATCACTACATGTTTAGGTAGAGGAACAATGTGATCAAGGTGCTCCTTTGTTATTCCATTTGTAATATATGTAGCTTGAATGTTCGCCAAATGCATTTCTATCAAATTATTTGACTGTATTAATGATGGGTGCTTTCCAATTATCAGTTATTTCAATAGCATAGTATAGGAGGTATATGTCCAGAAACTATTAACAATGCAGTCAAACAATGGGAACAGTCTTTGGGTACAGTCAGCTTGTAACAATAATGGGGTACCATGAGGTTTGACGATAACTAGACGACAAAAATAATGACAAGATATTTTAAACCCCAGATCTAATTTTCTTCGTCATCAAAATTTCTTAATAGTATCGCCCATGGGTCAAGTATTGGACTTGATGAGACTTAGCTCATGAAAAGGAGCTCGGACGTTTTTCTTTTTAATCTTTTATTTTAATGAGATTTAGCAAATAACGCAATACATCAGCATCATCTGTGTTATTTCTGAGCAAGATTCATTCTCTTCCCTTCCCACCCACCCCTCATCCCTTCCTCTGTCCACTGTAAGTATCTATTGGTCACCCAGTTTTGTATGCAGCAGTTGACCACCAATTGTTCCTCTCCTTGAGCAAGGAAGTTGTCCATCATTGCCGCCCACACCTCCAGGTCTTCGGTGAGCTTATCATCCCTTCTGCAATGTCCAAGATGTATTTCATCTGCCAAGGCCCTTTCCATAACGTCCCGGGCCCACAGTTCTCCACTAGGGTCTACCATCGTCATCCAGTTTATTGCAACACAATGCTTTGCTAGTACCACTGCTAATTACAGGAACTTGTATTCCACCTTTTACCATTGGGTTTGGCTATTATACTTATACAGTGTTGTGGCGAATGTTTCAGCTGTAACCCAGTAGCCTCCTTCAGTTGGCCCACAACTGTCTCCCTAAAACACAGCACAGCCTGACAACACCAGGCCAAATGTATGAAGGAGGCTTCCTCACTGTGACACCCGGGGCAGCCCGCTGATTTTGTTGGGTAGAGTTTGGTAAGTGTGATTGGTGTAAGTTAAGTACAATGAAGAAAGCTAAAGTGGATATCTTTGAATCTCGAACTGCTCAAGACTTCTTTCACCAGAGGGTATGTCAGGGGCCAGTCGTTGTCTGAGAGTTGCTCCACCAAATCTGCCTCCCAAACCATCCTACCCCTCAGTAATGGTAGTTCTTATCAGTTTTGAGGGCTTTGTGCATCAAGGTAACCATGTGCCTACCCGCTCCCACCTGTTGCCCAGTATGCTAGACTGAGGGGGCACATTCAGAAAACATGTTAAAATTTCCCTTGCTCTGCTAGCCAATTTTGTATACTGTAGGAAATGTCAGGCACTAAGTCCAAACATTACCCTCACTTTCTGGGATGTAATAGAGATCTCACTGGGATAAAGGTCGCCTGCTAATGTGCATCCCTCGTCCCTCCATTCTGTCATGGACCTTGTCGAATCAATGTCCTGGAATTGGGGTCAAATCCCATATTTTAAGATCTCTATCAAAGAGTGGGCTCTGTAGTATTTTGGTGACTATCTTCTCCCAGATTATTGCCAATGTGACCCCGCATCCAGTCCACCTCTCTTCAAGAGTAGGTTCGCCATGGTGGCATCAACATATGCCCCAGCCATAAGACGCTAGGTGCTCGTATGTTTTAAATAGATTGTGACTGACTGTCAAGTAAGGTGTTAATGTTTAAATGACTATGAACTATCCTGAGAACATAAAAACACTCCTCTTTTACTGTAATATTACTCAAAATTTATGAATTATTGGAAAATACCACTTATAGTTGTTTTGTCTCTTTGTTTGGGCTCGGAATACACCTGTTTAGGTCCAGAGTTTTTGAAAGTTACAAAGAAAAGTCTGTTACTTTCCTCTTGAGGATTTTGTGCTATCAAGGAAATATTAACAAATTCACAAGCCATGTAAGTAAGAAGGAAAGTCTTAGGAAAATCTTAAGAAAATAGAAAAACCAACGTAATAGCTCTCCCGAGGAAAGAGCTGGGCACTTTATGCTTTAGCTCAGCTCTAAAAGTGTTTGAATTGTGTGCAAAATTTGCATGGAATTTAGATGAGTGGAGACATGTTTGTATTTCAGAGGAAGAACATTTGTTTGGCATGGCAATTGATGGCCCTGCCGGACAATAAAGGTACACTGCCTGACTACACAGCTCCGATCTGAAGATGGTCTGCTTAGGCGCAATGTGGAGCACATTTGGTGACTTTTGCCTTTTTTCTCAAATTAACAATTCCTATTTTTATAAGAGCTGGCCTAGGAAAAGCCCCCCCACTGGTGCCATTGCGACTGGACCTAGGTATTTCTTCAATTAAAGAGTTAGCCTCCTAGAGACCATTATTATACTGGGTACGTATTTGGGCTACTGGCAAAATGCACCACTACAGAAAGGAGCTTGCAGTGATCTTATAATTGCAATTGTCTCTAAAAATCAAATGGCAGGCCTACGTAAATAAAAGCTTGGTATAATCTTGGGTGGGCCAATTCTTGGGAAGACCCTGCCTCTATAAATGCTAACGCTACCCAAATGGTGAAATTGCGATTCCTAGAGAAAGCTTCTGAGCAGAATAAGCTGTACAATACTATGTGCTGCCTTACTAGATGCTTTTAATACATAAATCTACTGCCAACCCAGAGGAATTTCCTAATTCTATTCATTCGGCACATGCGTATTCATTGTTTTTACAGTTTAGATGCGGAACCCTCCAAATTACTGCCTATATTGCTTCATGAGACTCCGCTAGACCTGGGCACTGACACTGCTTCCTCTGCACTTCTGTAGATGAAACAGAGGAACACTTGCTGTTCTTCTGCCCGTTGTATGCGAAACCTAGAAGTAAGAGGATTGTTGGTCTTTGTCAGTGCTTGATGGAACGAGACAAGCACTTGAGATCTCAACACTAGTTATGGGTGTGATATCCTAGTTTTTGTATGTAGCATGGCTTACAATCAAAAGCTGATTCCTAAATTCCGATGAAATGAGGTATAATGGATCCTGTCCTAATGCACTTTATATTTTAGGAACTTTTATCTTTTTATTGTATTACTTGTAGATTTATATTTTGACATTTTAATTGTTTATTAGTGTAATTGTTTTATTGTGTTATGTATCATTATTTTTTGATGAAGCATTCCCTGGATATGTGAAAAAGTGATAATATCTGCAGTCTGCACAGGGAATTGACATGACTAAAAACATCTGCTCTTTTATCCTTTTTTGATAGACTTAAAATATGTAACTCAGCTATTTTAAAAAGGGTGTTTATTTTAGCCAGTGCACTGAATTCTCAGTGTGATAAAATGTATTGATTTGCGGATTGTTGTCCATTTTTCTTAAGCAGACTTTGTCAATACGCAGATAACCCCTTTGATCACAATAGCCAGAGATTGTCGGGTTCAATGACTTCTCTTTTTAGAGGCATGGCCATATAATATTATATATTTTTTACCAATGTTTAAACAAATCTTTCTTTAATATTTCCTCAGTTTGTATTTTATAATCCACTTCTGATACACGTGTTGACAAGAATAAAAAAAGAAAAACTGTATACAGAATATAATGTTGGCTCTTTCCGTCATTGTATGACATTGTATTCAAAACCCACATAAGGGAAATTTGTCTTTGACCAATAAAGTTAGGGTCCTAGTGAATGGCCCTGGTGGCAAAAGCCTTCTGTACGCTCCTTTGGGATAGAGTTATCATACTATCAAGGAGCCCCACTGAGAAGGAACATGTTTCTTAAATATTTTTATTTATTGTGTTCCATTTATAAAGAGCACTAAAGCCTTTAGGTTCATGCAGCTAAAATGTAGGCAAAAACTTAGTGAACAACATAAAAAGAAGAGGACAAACTTAAGAAAGAATAACATGGTCCTCCTTTTGGGACCTTACTGGAAGAAGAGGAAGGATTTTAAAACTTTGCGGAGTCTTAGGTAGATTCCCCATGCACTTAGCTACAATGGAAGTTTGACAAACTGAAAGCAGCTGCCTCCTATTACTGCTCTCCTAACTCGGATTTCCCTCAACAGCTACATGTTTTCAGAGCACAGGAGTAAGGTGTGAGGGAGTGGAATTGAAATGGAAGGACTTAAAACCCTAGCAAATTTTGTTTTCTCCCCATCATAAAAAGCTCTATAGACAATATACAGGCTTTAAACTGTGTTCTGTTGGATTAGTAACCACTTAATTATTCTCCGTAGTGCAGCGACGTGGTCATATATTCAGACACCAGAAACTACTCTGACCACAAAAATCTGCATTCTTTGTAGCTTGGTCATCTAAAAGTCATGCAAGCAGAAAATACAGACTGGTGTAGTAGCCCAGTTTGTGCAACAGCAGGAAGCAGCTACTGCTCTAACCTGACAAAACTGTGCCTATTGATCAGTGACAATCCCCAGGGACTTTGTCTTTTCCACTGGGCTGGACAGGGGATGGTCTGCTAACTTTTCTGACAAAGGTTATGGCCCAGAAGAGCCTTATGTTTCCTTATGATGAGTAACCGTCCAGCTTTCATTGAATTTCAAACAAGTGTGGCTCATTCACTAACACCTTGCAGATACAGATATTTTAACAGCTGAAAACTGAGCATGGCCAGTCTGATGATGTGGTGTGCCATTGATATATGACAAAACATGGAAGACAAACCAAAGGATCAAATAAGGACTGATAATAGATCAACATATATGCTAAATGAAGGTGACTAGAAGAGCCCTCTGGTACTCAGCACGTCTCCATTTTGGCAGAATAGAAGAGTGGAAGCCTCAATGATTAATATCTTCAGCCCAATGCTCCCCAGCTGATGTCATAGTGGATGAATGCTTGCAGCATCAGACCATTCGCTTTGCTGTCCAAGAAAACCCGTCGGTGAGCAGCCTTTTATGCATTGTAATTTCCAAAACCGATCCCTGCCCAATAAATTAATGGGGCAGTACCTGCTATGGATGAACTGGTGGTGAACAGTGATGGGGCCCACCACAAGCTTATAAGGTTTTGTCAAATATTTGTGCACACATTGTCCTGTCATCCTGACTGCTGTAATTTGTGTTCCCGAAAGTGATGCATAATGCATGTCTGATGCCTTCAGCATTAATCTTGTTGCTCCAGTGTCAACTAAAAAGGGAACAGTCTTTTCCCATATTGTCCCTTTCACATATGGACCAGCCTGGCACACTGTTACCGTTGGAGCTATTAGGCAGTCCTACACTCCCGGGCATCCCTAAAATGTTTCTGGTAATTGTGGGGGGAATAGCGGTAAGGCACCTGTTGCATCGTCCTTTGGTATCCATTGCTCCTTGTGTCCTCTAGGGCCAGGTGGGGGTGGAGAGGCATGTGTAGGGTCATACCTAGGTTGTGCCACAATGGGTTACTGCTGTGTACTAAAATGTGAGCAAAAGTGTTGTCGGTGTATGGCAGTGGAGTATTCTGCTAATATGAGTGCTGTCTTTGGAGCCTTTGCTGTGCTGATCTCTGGCCCTGTGACCTGTTGTTTAACATCGGGCAATTGGCCTTCCAATGCCCTGGGTCATTACAGTGGAAACATGCTGTCTCTGGCGGGGGCTGTGAAGCTGCCCTATCATTCTTTGTCCTACCTCATCCCCTTGACCTTCCCCTGCCTCAACCCCCCGTCTGTTGGCCACTGTAGAATTCTCTGGCGCCATCAGGAGGCGCACCTTTTCCTTCTTAACCTTCTCTGTTTCCATAGCCTGCAGGTGTTCCTGTTAGTCAGCACAGTATGTAGCTGCTGCTAGTACTTTTTCTATTGGTTCTTGTTTCTAACACACAAAAGAAGTCTCTAGGTGTGCCCTAATTGGTTGTCTTAATCTGTGGATAAAAGTGGTGACAAATTCCGGCATGGCATCTCCCATGGGGTTCCTCATCCCGCTGTTCTGCTGGTAGACCAGCAGAAGGCTATCAAAATATGATTTTACACTTTCATCCCTTTACTGCTTGGTGTGTATCTTTTTGTTCCAATCCACCTTGTCCTCTGGAATCTTCTCTTTCAAATACTTTATTACTTCCTTGTACTTTTCTTCTACCTCATCTCCTGGCATTCCTCCGTTCCCTCTCTCTGGGTCCCCTTTTGGCCATTCTTCTTTCTTTTTCCAGTCCTCCGGCAAGCCCTTTGGCACTATAACGTTAAATAAAATGTCCAGGTCCACCATAACAACCCTCTCATTGCTACCATCCTATGTAATTCTGCATACTATTTCTGTGGTTATTTCCACAATTTAGAAAAGTCATTAGTCAATTACATGAGATCTGCTCTAGACCACGGAACGTGTATATATGTAGCTGTGTTTGGCTTACCCCTTGGTGGAGGTACTTATCGCAGGGGCATAACTAGGGTAGGCTTCGTAATGGTTGGATAGGTGTTTACTGTCGGTGCTAATGTGTGTGCTACGTCTGTCTGCCAGGGAACTAGCTATTTGTTTCCCACTGATGCAGCTTGTTTACCGCATAGTTTAGTGTCTCTGCTACCCTGATATCCTCTGAAGCTGGTAAGTCAGAATCAGTAAAACTAAACTTAGTGACATTCCAGTCATACTCTTGTGGTAGGGGAGGTAATGCCTGTGCTCCTTTTGTACCTAGGGTCTTGGCTTGCTGCGTATAATCACAGCATGCCTGAGGACCCTTTTCCATCATATCTGCTTGTGCCAACACTAATACAGTTTCCTGGCATGAATGGGGATTTGTTGTTGTGAAGGTGCTCACTTGTAGTTTGCCCTCTAATTCGTCTAGAAATGCCGGGCATTTGGAGCTATCGCTTCTCAGATGAGAGTGTTTCTTCTAGCCTGGGCCGACTCCTGGTGGCCGACGGCACTGGGAGCAGCCCCGACGCCCACCGACCACGCACGCAACCTGGGAATCATCCTCGACTCAACGCTCTCAATGACCAAGCCGGTCAACGCCGTCGACTCCTCCTGCTTCAACACCCTCCGCATGCTCTGCAAGATCTACAGATGGATCCCGACAGATACAAGAAAGACAGTCACCCAGACCCTTGTCAGCAGCAGACTCGACTACGGAAACGCCCTCTATGTGGGAGCCCCGACCAAGCTCATCAAACGACTACAACGCATCCAAAACGCCTCAGCACGACTGATCCTCGACGTACCATGCCACAGCCACATCACACCCCACCTGAGGGACCTGCACTGACTCCCCGTCTGCAAGAGGATATCATTCAAGCTCCTCATCCAAGAAACACAAGGCACTCCACGAGACCGGCCCAGCCTACCTCAACAGACGGCTCTCCTTCTACATCCCCAACCGCCAGCTACGCTCCGCCGACCCCTCACTTGCCACTGTTCCGTGCATCCGAAGAACAACCATCGGCGGGAGATCCTTCTCCCACCTCGCCGCCAAGACATGGAACACCCTCCCACTGAGCCTACGACAGACCCGAGACCTGCTGACCTTCAGGAGGATGCTCAAGACCTGGCTGTTTGATCAGTAGCGCCCCCCCCCCCCGCGCCTTGAGACCCTCACAGGTATGTAGTGCGCTTTACAAATGACTGATTGATTCTATAGTACCGGGCAGAATGCCGGTGTGGTGGTGTTGGAGCTTGGGCTGGCCAGGCTATTCCTCTGACTCGGTTGGCTGCTGCCTGTTTTATAGTTATTAATAGAAATTGGGCTTGGGTCATTAAAGTTATTGAGTAGAGATGCCTACAAGGGATGTTACTTAACAAACAATATCGTTCTTTTCAACAATTATTTGTGAGTGCTCTAATACTAGCATCACAAATGTAAATTTTTAACATAAATATATAAATTCAATGGTGAAACCATCTCAAAAGACAAAAAAAGCCATAACTAGGTGTATTTCTCATTTCTATCAATTTATAACCACAAAAATGAAATTCATATGCAGAACAAAGACCTTTTGATGAGTAGTTGATTCAGAGCTTTTGTTGGTTGTTGATCAATCTAGATGTTGGGCCTTGTTTTTAAGCTTCGTATGATGTGCTCAGTGGAGCCACGTTTAGATAGTGACGCAATATTGACATTATATCCGCGTCGGGATGTGCCACAAGTCTCTTCCTGAACTTTTCCTGCTCGCCGTCCAAGATCGGCGTGTCTGTTTGCCGCCTAGTAGGGTCTACATAGGAATTCTATATCCTGAAGATGCTACTACTTTGTAGTAAAGGTGAGAGGAACCATGGAGAGTGGTAGAGAAATGGGAAATGTTAAGACAAAAATGGGTGGGTCTTTTAATATCATATGTAAACTTGGTCCTCCAGATTCCTGGAAGAAAAGTATACTGATTGACATTTACACAAAGGGGGACAAGAGACTGTCCTGTAATCTCCCTATTAGATGGGATCGTGAAATTGATGGACCGACTACTGTTAAACAGGCTATAGGACTGAGCAGAAGAGCATAATATATTGATCTCAGTGAAAAATGGATTAAAAAGATGTAAAGGGACCATTGATCAATGTTTAAATCTAAGCCTGATAATGGTGAAATATACGGTGGCCAAGAAAGAGCATATTTATATGGCCTTTATGGATCTCTCAGCAGCTTTTGATTGTGTTTCACATTCCAAACAATGGTCCGTTATGGAAGCAATGGGTATAGAGGAACCAATATTAGTTTTCATTCGCCAGATGTTTTTGCAGGCATCCGCGAGTATCGGGTATGGTAGGGAGGGGGAATGTACAAGGCTGTTTGAAATCCAGAGGGGCGTCAGACAGGGGTGCGTCCTTGTCCTCTTTCTCTTCTCTCTTTACACCAATGGAGTGAAGGCCACGTTGTTCGGTTCCACCAGAGATATTCCATACATAAACGCAGCCCCCCTCCCTGTCCTCCTATACACAGATGACGCAGTGTTAATTGCCAGCACCGGCAAGGCGCTGAAGACTCTAATTGACGCCTATACCCTTTGTATGAAACAAATGCCCTTAGAGTGAAAGAGGCAAAAACATATGTTCTGTTGGCAGGGGATCAGTTGAAGTAACTACCCTAATTTCATACAGAAGCACGTAGGCTGGAGGTGGTCCACTCGTTCTACTTGGTGATTCTTTTCGGAGAAAAGCTAACGTGGAAAAGCATGGTAGCAATTATTTCATATTTCAAATATTTAGCTCCTTCCATGGACCATTTTGGGCCCCGGGGACCCCATCCCCCGGGGCCTGACCCGTTTAAAAAAAAAATAATATAAAATAATGGGATGTGGCTCCTTGGACCCCAGGGGTGTGGAATTTAATAAAATATCTACTTGTCCATTGTGCAGGTTGCTTCATGAATCTACTTGTCCTGTAATAAAATCCAGCTGTCCCTTTTGCGCACTGTAATGCGGTGACAAATTATGACAGCAATCTCATTCTATAAAAGCTCTGAAATAGCCTCTCTGTTTATGCCAGGGCTCCTTCATAGTAGGGTTTGAATACCAGCAATTCCCTTATGTTGCCACGTTTCCGCAGCTCTACATACTGGGGCTGAAGGTAATGGTAAGCAGTAGTTCTGGGGTTGGAAGGCCCTTCTGAGTCTGTGCAAATCTACTAACTTGCATGTTTTAAGAGTTTTCACCAACTCTTCTCTAATCCTTTCCCATACTGAGAGAGGTTGGATATTTACTCCTGACAATGGCAGACCTAAAACTTTTAGGGGTTGGAAAATAAGTGGTTAGAGGGAAAGTGAACTTGCAAACACTCAGATGTTTGCATGAGCAAATCTACACCTGCATATCATGCTAAAATGCAGTTCACAAATATTTTCTAGGAGTACTATTTCTTGGCCTACTTCTGTAAAGTTGTGAATTCACAAAAGTTGTATATCTAAACCTAATCCAAGGACATGGGTGCACTTTATTTAATAATTGGGCCCCTAATTTGGTCTGGCGTTAACCATGACCTTTTGTGTGTATTAAAATTGTGTCTCTCTCTTTCTATCTATCGGCTGGCTTCACTGGGAGTGACAGCATTCTGTTCTTTCACAAGAAGCATATCGATAGTCGTTTTGTTCAGTGCCAGGAACTACTATGCAATGTGTGCTTTTTGAGACCAATACTATTTTTGCTTTTGCCAATGTTTGTAATAATGGCAAGGGCCCACCTGCACCCACGCTAATGATGTTTTACAAAAACCATCACGTATTGACAAAACCAAAAGGCTGACCAACGATTTCAGATCTACTGGCTTTACCAATGCTTGTTTATTTGTGTTTCCCATAATCTTATTAAAACTAGTTACACTTATGTTCCATTATTAATATTTTGGGGAAATACTAGCAAGCATCAAAACATTTTACTAAATGATGCTAAGAAATGGTACCTACATTTTTTCAGTAGTTTAGCAAAATGTTTTTGCATTTTTTTTGTGAGCATTTTATTTTGAAAGCAAAGAATCATCAAACTTGCTTTCAGGCTTCTGCAAATATTTGCATGTAATCAGAGAGAGTTCTGGGAGCAGTATAAATATCCTCATATTGTTAAACTTTGCAAATGTGTGGCACATTTTTATACTCTAACCACTGTCAGTAGTGTAGTCTGAGCTTACAACATTTACTTAGCGAGCTCACCCTAATAATAAAGGCTTTGCATTAATGAACCATAAATACAGGTTTGAACAGCATTAACACATGGACACATATATTACCTTAACTCAGGCAATGCCTTTCCCTGATCCATAATGTGGTACTGTAAACTGGCAGCCAAAGGGTTTGTGCTGTGGGGGTTGAACCTACTTGTCCTAAGGACAAAATACACATGAAAACTGTTTGCCCTTGACCCCAAACAGTATGCCCCGGGCGTCGGGCTATAGGAATTCCACATCGCTGGACCCCATTGCCCTTTTTATTAAAATCCGATTTTGTCCTCCGGGACCCCATCCCCGCAGGCCAGGCCTTTTTTTTAATTTATATTTTAATTAAAGGGAGGGGGCCAAGTGGCCCCCCTCCTGGGCCATTTTCAGCCCCGGGGACCCCATCCCCCGGGGTTAGGCCACCTCGTTGGGGACCGTGTGGGGGGCCTGAAAGCAGTGATCCCACCAAGCCATAACAAACTGCAGTGTCCTGGGGGTGGGCACCCTGGGACATTGCTGGAGGCGGTCCTGGGGCGTGGTGGTCCCCATCTCCCGAGGGGGGCCGCGTTGCCCCCTCCTTTGTTCAAATGTGCTATGGAGAGGTGGTGGTCCCCGGGCCAGGGGGGCCACAACAGACCCCCTTAAATATTGCATTTGTGCCTGGGGAGGTGGCGGTCCCCGGGCGTATTACTTAAAATAAAATAAAAACTGTGTGGCCCGGGGGAAGGGGGGTCCATGAGGTCCCATCACATAATCTTAATTAGCCCCGGGAAGGGGGCGGTCCCCGGGGAAGCGGGCGGCTGGGCCTGCATGCATTCAAAATTAACAATGCCCCGATGAGGTGGCGTTCCCCAGGGCTTTGAATAACCCGAGGAGGGGGACCCTCTGCGCTCCCCTCCTATATTTATCACAAGCCCCTGTGACCAGGTCCACCCAAGGGTTATTCTAAAGGAAGTGTGGGAGCTCGCACCTGCTTTTCAAAATTAAATTGCCACATATTTGCGGATTCACATGCGAGTCTGCAGCAATTTAAAAAGAATAATGCTTATTACCCCCGGCGGGGTCCGTGTGGGAGCCCCCCATCATATCTGGGGGGGGTCAAGGTATTCCTACCTGCCCCCTTTTCTTCATTTTTTACGTTTTTCAGGGACTCTGCTTCAAGCCGTGTCCCAAAATGACCACTAACACTTCCTAGTTGAAGTGTTGACAGCCAATTAAATTTTAGTAGGATCTCCTGGTCCATTCAAAGGACTCGCGACCCCAGATACTTTAATTTTTTTAATTAAGATATCTGAAAAACTACTGAACGGATTTACACCACATCACACAAAGCGCACTTTCTGGACCAACATCTAGACACAACATGGGGAGAACGTGTTTTTGATGGAACACCCGGAAACATTCAACACAGCAGCTGAACCAAAAAGGGGACGTTATGGGAAAATTTCATGGCGAATTGTCAAGCGGCGCTAAAAGTTATTGGCAAAACAAAAAATGCTTTTCCTATGGAAACTTTGGTCCTAACTATATCTACCTACTGGATATATATATATATATCCATCCAAGAAGACGCCGCTCATGTGATGCAGGTGTCATGGGGGGTGGTGCCCGGTGCCGGCGGGACACGGCGGACTTACAATTCACAACAGCACATTCAGTAAGGCGCACTCTCAGAAGGATTGCAAAACAGTGGTTGTTTAATCGTTTCTGTAATGTGTTTCGACTGTATGCACAGTCTTGTTCACACACAGAGTAACAATTGGAGCAAGATTTACATATCCGACTAGGCATCGAAAAAGGACTAAATCATGTAGGTATATGCATAGTAAGGTAATGGTGGCGGCCATTTACATGATGTACATGTAAATGTTGTTAAACAAATTGTGTTTCTCATGATAACATTGTGATTACACACGTGTGGTCCTGAATTAATCTACCAAACATTGTGACAAGGTCGGAAATGCACGGACTGATCAGACAACCAGTATCAGTTGCCTCAATAAAGAGTGTATAGACATGTACAGACCCATGTGTTAGTATTGCACATTGTGTTTTGTATAGACAAATAGTGTCAGAGTCAAGCAGGCGGACAATTAATAATAATAGCACAGTGTAGACATAAATGAACATAATATTATCTCCTGGGTAAAGCGTCCAGCACCCATATTCTCGATATCGCCGAGTGGCCCTGGTAATCTCAGTTAAGATGTGCAATGATAGAACATATAAGCATCCCGGGATAAAATATCCTGGTAACCTAATAATAGGTCCACTAAATTGCCGAAGATATGTGAAACCCTAGTGGGATAATAAATGACAAGAAAGGTATCAAAGGAATCATCCGAAGGGGACCACAGCACATGCCTGTAGTATATACATTGCCAATCACAGTACCAATGCTTTCACCTGCGTAGAAAAAGGATGGAAGTCTGATGAGCAGATGTGGAGCCACCCAGAATTGAGAACTCTGCAAATTTATGCCCAGGGTAAGAACTATCTTCCAAGAAGTAAACCAGAACAACAGGAAAGCCCATAGTCTCAATCGAGACATGAAAGAATAGCCCAAGAAGTGAATCCCAATACATTTTAAAACCACAAAGAAGTGTTCAAATCATCTCAGATAAGATACAATTTCCTTATCTGTACGATGTCGTTCACCCATGGGAATCTTAAAGAAAAGGGCAGGGAACCCAGTGCACCGTGAATCCAATCATACAAGTGCCCCTTCCTTTCCTCCTGGAATAAAATGACAGAAAAAAGATATTAAAATCAAACCTAATTACCAGGTAAAGATAGGTAATTCAAGCAAGAAAACATAATAATATAATGGAAATTATGTCTTGTATATCATATTAGATTGAACAGTGCTCAGAACAAAAATATGCATTTATTTTCTCAACACATAACTAGATAAAATCTATGTTGTTTGTTCTTCCTGCAGGTGTATGCCCAGCTCCTCATCCAGGTTGAGTCCCCTAGGGCTTTTGGTTTTTAGTTCCAAAATGTATTTGGACTCCTTTTCACGTAGCTTCAGTACTCTATTGCCACCTTTGGGGTCACCCAATACCTGTTCAATGGCAAAATATCTCAGGAGGGAACTGTTAGAAAGGGGGTATTGTTCAAAGTGTCTTGCTATGGGGTGTTTAGGGCCACATGTGTTCCAAGATTCTTTTTTTCACCATAAAAGTAGTACTGCCACATAGCGTAAGTTGCATGGACATTCGAGGCTATACATCACAAAAGTGGAACTGCAGGTCAGAAATTGTGTGATTGTCCTTTTATTCCTGGGTGTGGTGTATTCCTTTTTCATTTAGCTACTGCGGCACGCCTTGCAGTGGAGCGATGTTTTGCAGTGATGTCACCATGGACAAGGATATAATGTAAATCACGACCCCTTCTGTATGTGACCCTGGGTCTTTCCTGAAGGATGTGACCAATGATGGGATCTCTGGTCAAGATGTTCCAGTTCTTTGTCAGGATTTTCTGTATTTCCTGTGAGTTGCTGTTGTACGTGGGAATGACCCTTGTGTTTTTAGAACCCTCATACAGTTCCCTCATTGTATTGTCAGTGAGTGTGTATTCCCTTGAAACCTTGCTAGCTTGGGTTATTGCTTCGGTAAGTGCCCATTTGAGATAGCCTTGTTCCTGAAATATTTTGATCATGTTGTTCTTTATTATGTCAAATGCTTCATCGGTATTGCAGTTTCTCCTTGCTTTGAGCAGTTCTCCGGATGGAATGCTCAATTTCAAGTTGTCTGGGCGGCTGCTAAGAGCATGAAAGAGACTGTTGCCTGCTGTGGGTTTGCAGAACAGATTGGTGTGTATTGTATTCTTCATAATGCTAATGCCTACATCGGGTAATTCAATGCTCTCTTTTCTCATATTGCATGATAGATTAAGATTGTAATTATTCCAAAAGTTCTAGCACTGTCCTCACTGCCTCCCCAAATTATGAAGAAGTCATCAATGTATCGTAGCCAGAGGGCTACTTGGCTATCCTCTGACATTTCAGGGCATAGGTCCCAGAGGTAGGTGCGGCAAGGGCATTTTGCGGTGTGCGAGTGGGGGGGGGAAGGACCCCGCAGCCTGGGGTAGCACCTCCGTCTCTAGCTTGGCGATTTCAGGCTTATCCATCTGCATGCGGAGACGTGCGATACAAGCAGCAGCTTCAGAACCGCGCACACAACCTCTGCACAGCGTCACCATACAGGGCAAGAGGAATCCTTGACTTTAGGCAGAAGGGGAGGATTGCAGATCAGCATCAGATTGAAAGTTTCCACAACGCTAGTAAAGCCTGTAGCTTCTTTGAATTTTCAAGCAACCTTATTAGATCAAAAATGGAAGAGCAAGTAGAAAGAAAAGCAGATGCAGAGACACTCTTTGCAGGTGCCCCTGGCAAGGGAAGGGATAAACACCCAAACTGGCACCCATACAGGATACGTCCCTAAAGAAAAAGTTAAGAAAAATAGAAAAACTTAAAAAAGCTGAAACATCCAAATGGTGGGAAGCAATATTCCTGCAGGACTACCTGGATAAGGAAATGGTTCCCCGTGGATTAAGGATATACATTACGCCCTCATACGAGCCCTCAAACCCCAAAATGCTTGAAGAATGGATCGAAAACTCTGCAATGAACTCAAAAAACATGTTGAGCATATTAGTCAAATATGCCTGGTCAGACAGGGAGGGTATCATCCAAGAACTGAAAAACACTGAAGAAGAACTAAAATTCAATGGTGATCAAGACACCATTAAGAAATTTATGGAGGAACTGAAACCACGTATGAAAAAGTATTAGGATGAAATAAAAGCAAGGAAGCAAAGAAAACTGTAAGGGGACTGTGGTTATTGAAAGAGGCAGAATTCTCACATACAGTCCCAAATACGACCATCTATACTATATGGAAGATTTTGAAACCAATACAACTTCTGAAACATCAGGACAAACAGGCACTGAACCAAGGGACAGTAGTGATACCGATCCGGACAGCCCAGTCATAACAGCCAGTTTGACTTCAAGAAGTAACAACACAGGAAAAACAACTATTTTTGTTTGACGAGTATCAGCTCCTGAGAAGGGGCAGACAATCAGCAAGAACGACTCCACCGAAGACCAGGGCAAGAGGAAGAGGACAAAGCGGTAGAGGACGGGGAAGAAGACAGGAAGATGTGTTCAGAGGAGAAAGTGTCGCAAACAGAGAGAACAGATGAGGAAGGGGGAAGGAGCATATGGGAAACAAGGCAGGAAGCTCCAAGAACAGACTGTAATGGAGGAACAAATGGTGAACAAAACCATTGTTAATCTTACCAATCAACTCCTATCCAACATGGAAAAAAGTACTAGGGTTATCTATCTGACCATCAGAACTTTTCAACTATTCAGAAACTAGATTTGACATTTACGAATTTATTAGGAAGCTCAAATTAATGAAATGGCACAGCTTCAGAGCAAATGCTAATACCAGAGTGGGTACCTTATTGGGTGCAGCAGATTCCTCTAATCCCATGATAGATCACAATGTTGGTGACCCTGACACCCTTCTCACCCATCATGGACTTCAAAGAAAGACATGGATGGATCCTACAGACATCACTGATACCCTTAGTGAGCTTGACATCATCACTGATCAAGCAGCATCTACTACTTTTAAACCACGCTCGACCTTTTTTTCAGACGTGTCACACAACAACATTGATACCTTTCATGGCACCACGATGAAAGACCTCATTAGGTTTATACATCCCAAAAGGTTTAAGAACAATCAAAACCACAATCTGTCTCTAGCCAAGTCCAAGATCATTCATTCTTTATCAGATGACAGAGATATCATCATACGTCTATCTGACAAAGGAGGCAACATCGTTCTTTGGGGTAGGGAACAATATATCACAGAGGCCCTTAGACAATTTGATGACACCAGATTTTACAATAAGATTATCAAAGAATGCTATAGTAATAGCATCCTTGAAATCTGGAGTAAACTCACTGAATGTAAAGATAGGGGGAACTTAGAGTGGGAGGAATTTTGCTACCTCAAAAATGATTACCCCAAACTTCCCATACTATACCTTCTCCATAAAATCCACAAAGACCATCAGAATCCTCCAGGGAGACATATTGTATCTTCTAGGGAAAGTGCATTAGAAAACATCTCCAAGTATGTGGACCACTTCCTTAGGGAGTTTGTAACTGCTTTACCCACGCCAATTAGGGATACCAAAGATACTTTGTGGCCAAATTGGAAGGGGTGGTGTGGAATGAGGATTTTCTTCTCATCACCTTGGAAGTGCACTATCGTCGACCATGAACTAAGCATTAGGGCGTGTTATCATTTTCTCAAAAACAGAAATAGAGGATATTTCCAACATACCTATATGCTGTTATCAAACATTGCCTGAATAACAACATTTTTATGTTTGACGGTACCATTTACAAACAAGTACTGGGGAGAGTGATAGAGACCTGCTTTGCCCCCAGTTTTGCTAATCTTTTTCTGAGGGTATGGGAGGAGGAGTTGCATGCTGTACGCCCTGAAATGCCAGAGGATGGCTAAGTAACCTCTGGCTATGATACATTGATGACCTATTCATAATTTGGAGAGGCAGTGAGTACAGTGCTAGAACTTTAGTTAAGAAACTGAATTGGAATAATTACAATCTTAATGTATCATGCAATATGAGTAGAGAGAGCATTGAATTCCTCTAACTAGGCATAAGCAACGTGAACACTACAATATACACCAATCTGTTCTGCAGGCAACAGTCTCCTTCATGCATACGTAAAAACCACAGGGCTAGCGGAATCCCACTGAGACAGCACCGGATTTAAGAGTAACTCAACATAATAATATGGTGAAAGAAATTATTTATTCACCAGGAGTGTGCACTATTGGTTAGCACCCGCCAGCACAATGCTATTCCAATACTTGGAATCTACATATGAAAGAACACAGCACCAAATGCACCACTCAATTTATATAATACAAATGAGTCCAAGTCCTCAAAGTAGTACGTATTCCAAAAGGTTCTTCTTTATTATTCAATTTGAAATGTGATTTTTTGACAACAGCAAAAACAGCCGACGCGTTTCGTCCAACTTTGGGATAGTGGGTTTGAACGTAAATTCCTCAAATGATAAGGGCGAATCTGTCTTATCGTGGGATACCCGATTCAGTATCCAAAACGAAATCAAAGGGAGGCGTCCGCCCCGTCCGGAAACAGTTGCTGTTTCCGGACGGGGCGGACGCCTCCCTTTGATTTCGTTTTGGATACTGAATCGGGTATCCCACGATAAGACAGATTCGCCCCTATCATTTGAGGAATTTACGTTCAAACCCACTATCCCATTATGGCTTGTTACTGATGGCAAAGGATTATCATTTGAGGAATTTACGTTCAAACCCACTATCCCATTATGGCTTGTTACTGATGGCAAAGGATCATCGTTTTTGCACACTCTACTTCTAATTAATACTATTCATTTCTATTTTTAAACAGGACAGTGATCTCATACCAAGGATATACTATATCCGATTGGATCGTGGTAGACTCTTTAATTGAGCTAATCAGAACCATATGTGCTTTTTATTCAACCTACTATCTTAGCCCTGAAGAAGTCCAAAGTTGGACGAAACGCGTCGGCTGTTTTTGCTGTTGTCAAAAAATCACATTTCAAATTGAATAATAAAGAAGAACCTTTTGGAATACGTACTACTTTGAGGACTTGGACTCATTTGTATTATATAAATTGAGTGGTGCATTTGGTGCTGTGTTCTTTCAACAGTCTCCTTCATGCTCTTAGCAGCCAGCCAGATAATTTGAAATGGAACATTCCATTTGGAGAACTGCTCAGAGCAAGAATAAACTACAATACCGATGAAGCATATGACATAGAAAAGAACAACATGGTCAAAAGATTTCAGGAACAAGGCTATCCCAAATGAGTACTTAGCAAAGCTAGCAAGGGTTCAAGGGAATATACACTCACTGAAAATACAATGAGGGAACTAGATGAGGGTTCTAACAACACGAGGGTCATTCTCATGTACAACAGCAACTCACAGGAAATACAGAAAATCCTGACAAAGACCTCGAACACCTTGACCAGTGATCCCATCATTGGTCACAACCTTCAGGAAAGACCCAGGGTCACATACAGAAGGGGTCATAATTTATGTGATATCCTTGTCCAATGTGACATCACTGTGAAGCATCATTCCAATGAACAGAACCTTCAGGGATTTTTTTCCATGTGGCCATTGCAAGGCTTGCCTCAGTAGCTACATGAAAAAGGAATACACCACACCCAGGAATAATAGGAAAATCACACAATTTCTGAATTGCAGTTCCAATTTTGTGGTGTATATTTTTGAACGTCCATGCAACTTACGCTATGTGGGCAGTACTACTTTTATGGTGAAAAAAAGAACCTTGGAACACATGTTGGTCATAAACAACAGGGATGCTCAACACCCCATAGCAAGACACTTTAAACGATACCACCTTTCTAACAGTTCCCTCCTGAGATATTTAGCAGTTGAACAGGTATTGGGTGACCCCAGGGGTGGCAATAGGGTTCTGAAGTGACGTAAAAAGGAGTCCAAATACATTTTGGAATTAGAAACCAAAAGCCCCAGGGACACAACCTGGATGAGGAGTTAAGCATACACCTGCAGGAGGAATACACAACATAGATTGTATCTAGTTATGTGTTGAGAAAATAAATGTGTATTTTTGTTCTGAGCCCTGTTCAATCTAATATGATATACAAGACATGATTTCCATTATATTATGTTTTCTTGCTTGAATTACGTATCTTTACCTGGTAATTGGACTTGATTTTAATATCTTTTTTCTGTCATTTTATTCCAGGAGGAAAGGAAGGGGCCCTTGTATGATTGGATTCACGGGGCACTTGGTTCCCTGCCCTTTTCTTCAAGATTCCCATGGGTGAACAGCATCGTAGAGATCAGGAAATCGTATCTTATCTGAGATGATTTGAACACTTCTTTGTGTTTTTAAAATGTATTGGGATTCACTTCTTGGGTTATTCTTTCATGTCTCGATTGAGACTATGGGCTTTCCTGTTGTTCTGGTTTACTTCTTGGAAGCTGGTTTTTACCCTCGGCATGAACTTGCAGAGTTCTCAATTATGGGTGGCTCCGCATCTGCTCTTCAGACTTGCATCCTTTTGTCTACGCAGGTGAAAAAAAGCATTGATACTGTTGATCCAGCGGAAAGCTGCAGAGATGAACAATTCACAAATCCAGATATCTCAATAGGGCCCATACACATTTACTCAAATGTTCATACACTCTCCCTGGGCAGTCCGCTGGGGGGTCAAGTTTTGTAATTCACGTAAGTTCTGATTAGTTAATTCCCTGTAACCACAAACAATTTTGGAATCAAATGCTTAACTAATCTTTCACAAAGCAACACTCTTTCCTCTGGTCTATGGACCATTAGTTGAGTTAGTTGATGGTGATATTAACATGCTATTTAACAACCTATGTAGATCTCAGTGAAATAACCACAGACTCTGGGTAAGATATATAAGTTTTATCTAAGATATTCAGTCATAAATTGAGCAAATACCAATCAATACAATCACAGTGCAAACTCCATCATTCTTCATATGTGAGAGAAAAATTCATTTATCAAATACATTCATTGACACAAATGCATTCAACAAATCAATGCATAAGAGTGGATAGATGAAGAGACAAAAGATACAAATAAAAAATACATTTGCAAACAATATGCAAACTTTGAGATAGAATACTATTTACCTATTTGAAATAGCGAAAACCAACCCTCTGGCCAAAGGACTGGTGGGGTTCCCCTGAGTTAGAATCAGGAGACAAAGACTATAGGACAGGCAAATACTTACTAGTCTTCTCTGCAAACCAGACGCATCAGAGCGCATCCCTTTCTTACACTCTCTCCCTCCCTGATGTTCTTCCGCAATCATCGAAATCTAATCAGGCTGTCATTTGGACCTGAATTTTCTCACACTGCTCTCTTCTTCTCTCTTTATCTCGACCCAGTAGCAGCAGCTCTCTCTCAGTTCTCTTCTTCCTGTGCTCTTGAATCTCTCTCTCTCTCTCTATTCAGCAGCCGTCTCGACTCTTTATCTTTCAAAACTACTCTAGTTATAGTCTTTATTTCTACATGTCCCACCCTCAATAGATGCAAATATCAGTAGAATACGAAATATGATTGGACAAGGCTAGGGGAGTCTTAATCACACTATGCTGACATATTTATTTTTATGAAATTACTATTGTCTTGCAAACCCTTCCCCTTTAGCTCATTGATGATTTTCTATTCCCATACATATATTGTTGCCATTGTAATATTTCATTCAATACAGGCTACATGGACAAGTGTTACGGGGCTCCTCTTTCTCATGTCTTCTGTCCTTGATGTCTGGCAGCCATTCAGCTTTTAGGTCATCGGGTCATCTCACGTATTCACTGAGCATGCGCGACTCGTTTCACCCGTCGCCATCTTTTCCTTCTGTTTTTTCCTCAACAGGCCCAAATGTTCTCTATTAATAAAAGAATCATAAACAAACATTATTTTCTTAATCATGTAATTCTCATTGTTCACCACCCACTTCTACTCTATCCCATGTTATTATTTTTTCTCTGAGCAAAAGCATTACCGGCAGCAGCTTTCTTTTAAGTTCAAGCAAGCATATGCAGGGTATGTTGTACCTCTCGACCACATGTTAGTCCTTCTTGCACATGAGTGAGAGTCTTTTCCTCTCAAAGCGGGTTAGTCACGATATCTCTATGTAATTCTAGTTTGCACATGCGCAAAGCGTTTTTCCAACTTAGAGCAGGTTTTAGTCGCGTTGCATTTAATTCCACATTAATTAAGCATGCTTAAAGCTTTTCTTCCCATGTGTCAGGGTCTGGTGCGTATTAGTCTCGTCTCATCTACAGTTTTAGCGATTAGTAAAAATTAATGAAGGATTGCTCCAAGCAAGTTTAGTTTTCTTGAATCCTTGCTCCATCAATCCCTCTTCTGATTGCATTTTTGAGCCATCATAAAATACCCATCTTTACCAAGTGCCAACTTTTAAATATTCTAAGTGTTAGTGTCTTTTTCCCTTTCTACAAATTCTCAATTTTTCTCTTTCATGTCTTATTCTTTCTTCTTATCATATAGACTTCTTTTTATTTCCTCTAATTCAATTTCTTCCCTTTTTCTCTTTCTTCCCATTCCTTTATTCTTTATTTCAGCCATCATTCAAGTTCTACACTTGCAACACTTATATATCACTACTATCATCATGGTTACTATTGCTATTGAAATTATAGGTATTAGTATTTTCCCTAATAAACTACTCCCAAAAATAGAGAACTAGCTACCTATAGCGGAAATACTTTTACTTAATCTTTCCCAAACACCTTCAACCCCCAGTTCGGTCAAATCTTCATGAATCTTTGAAATATTCTTAATATACCCCTCAATACCTTTACTTTTGTCTGGGATATATTGAATTTTCAACATGCCACAGACTCCACCCTCTTTTTCCAATAATATATCAAGGGCAAGTCGGTTTTGCAAAACCATAGATCTAATTGCAACCATTTCAGTATTAATCATCAAAAACCCTCCAGCAATATCTGTCGATAGACGATCAACTACTGTTCACAATTTGCGTATCCTATGTGAATTCAGTACGACTCCAACTGACGGTATCAATGCACCAAATATGTCACCTACTATTTCTGAAAAAGTTGCTCTTTTTTCCTCGTGTTAGTCTTTCACATAGTACATTCATTTCATTGTTCTTTGTTATGTGATATACATTTGGTAACACTATACCAAAGTAACAACTACTATACCATCGTGCAGGCAACCTATAATGGGCATTTTTACCACACACGTAATAAAACCCTGGGAAAACAGGATCGGTTCCCCCTTTTAGTCCACATCCTCCCATGATTAGGAAGATGTGTTCACATTCACTAGAACCAATGAAAATGTTCTTATAGTCTGTTTTTAGTCTATGCCGACAGAATTTCCCAATTTTGATAAGTCTAGGAACATTTCACCCTGAGTCTCGTCTTTCTTTTAGTCCCCCTCTTTATTAGCCCATGGCGGTATATGTGACTTCTGTTCAACATCCTTCTTTTGGAAATCCTGCATTCTCAGCTCTACTAAATTTAGAAAATCTTTCTCTTTATCACGTAATATACATGTTAGATTATTCTTATGGGCATATGTTATGTCTATTTGGTTTGTCGTTAAGAAGAACTCGCCCATGAATTCTGCATCTTTACTACTAAGCACTGGATTCATATTTCTTCGAATAGGGATTTCTGAAAACACTAAATCCATATTCGAATAGTAATACTGCAACTTGCCTGTTACATAAATTAGACTAGATACAACACTACATGTCATACCATATGTTAAAGGAAGATGGTGATATGTCACCCCTTCTGAGACAGACAAAGATAATTTCATGCAAAGATAACAATCACTCACATCCATTGTATCGACATATTCGTATAAAAGTTTAATGAATACATTTAACGCCGAATCACTATTTGATTTGTCATGATGATACATACTCTCATCCATTTGTTCTACATTTTTAGTAGTAGTTCTTTTAGTAACTGTATCCATTTGTCCACTAATATTTGTGTTATTTTGATTATTAGTTACCATTAGAACAGGTATCACAACAGTTAACAATAACCATATCAACATTACTATTGTAATCCTACAAAAACAACATTTAACACATCTTCGTTTTAGACTAGATTTCGGATGTTCAGTCACTTTCATTTCTGCCATTTTTAGTACTATACATTTGTAAATATCTAAATTATTTATTTTAAAAAAAAAATCTTCAGGAAAAAATATATATATATATATATATATATATATATATATATATATATAGAATATAAATTATTTTTAAAAATAATTAAAATCTTTGTGTGATCCCACACTTCAAAAGCTTTTCAACTTCGGCCCCCTATTCAATATTTCTTTTCTTCTTTGGTTTCTTTTATACTCCTCTTTAATAGTTTGACACTTTCCACCATTTACATCAATGTCTTTTCCCTTTAAGGTGGTATCAAATTTCTTTCATAAGTCCTTTCATTGGTGACATTTCCTTGTTCTTCGTTCAAATCAAGAACCACTGGTCTAGGGTTAAATTGTTATCGTAACAAGCCGGTAACAAAGAAACGTTACAAGCGCATGCATAAATGATTCAGCATTACACATTTTTTGGGGGGTAGTTTATCGTAGGCATGGACTGCATTTAATGTTGTAGTACAGTGCATCATTAATGTTTGTACATTGTCTGACTCAAGTCCAATGGCAGCTGCTCTCAGTCCCAAGTGGTGGGGCAGCGCGGGTGAAATAACTAAAAAAAGAGGGAAAAAACAGACAAAATAATGGGGCAAAAGAAAGTGTTATTGCCTGCGGCTTCTGGACGCCGCCTTGCTCCTCTGCTCCTGTCCCGATCCTCGCCTCCCAGACCTCCATGAACTGGTGCACACTGTGCAGGCTCTCAGATGCCAATTCAGACACTGCTCGATGGAATTGGTCAGAGGAGCCTGGTTGGCGCTCAGACAGGGTCTGAGAGCTTGTGTCCGTTTTCCATCCGGCTATGCAACACAGCTCGGGTTGGAGAAATGCTAAGGCGCATGTTGGTTTGGCTGTGGTAAGACAGACGCAAAAGAAACAATTGATGGGACGGAATGCTGGACAATGCAAACATTCCCCCCCAGTCACAAGGATCTGGGTTAAATCCATCATTATTTTGCTCACCACACCACCCCAGTTTGGACCCAGCCGTATGCAAACCAGTCTTGACCCTGTTCCTTGTGGGAACAGTCCAGCCCGAACTGCCAAGCCAGGTCCTCCCTGGAGCGGAAACAAGCATCCTGGGACCGGTTTCAGGGCATCACCCTTCATCAGCCAGGCTAGCGTGAATCCAGTAGCGTGATGAACACGGGACCCACAAGACAGATGGCCAAACCGACACGAGCACTTACAGTGCCCACCACCACTCCTCCCTGCTGCGGACTCTCGTTGCGTTGACCCCGCCCTAAGACTCGGCTGGCTCTGTGAAAAATAGAATTTGGTTATTATTTAATTTTCGTGTTAGCCTCTGCTGCGTGTCAGCAGTTGGTGCAACACTCCTCCTCATAATGGAGGAGCCGCTGCTTCGTCAAGTCAAAAGACTTTATCCATCAGTTGAGGTCAAGTAAGTACGTGCAAGTGTTTAGTTCTTTTGTCATTTCATAGGAATGCAGCCTCCCTGGTGTGCCCTTGCGTACAAAAATGACATCCAGTTTTGTCCGAGCACATTTTTCAATTGCGTTTTAATCTTGGTCTCTTCAAGGCCTGTTCAAAGTCAATGAACACTTTTCTAATTACTTTTTGTTGATTTTGTTTTCACATTTCTACCCTTTATTGGCTGCTTTGTATGAGAGAACACAAGTTCCCAAATAAATAAAGAAAATTGAAATAAAAGAAGGAAGAAGTTTCCTTTAAAGTAAGCCATGGTCCATTGTAGCTGCCTGTCTGAATTTATTAAAACAGCTACAAAGCTTTAAAAATCACAGGTCTGCTTCACAAATTCATCAGCGAAGTCTTTGTTCCATTCGGTAATTCCTTGATTTACATTGTCCGATTAAATGAGCTCCACTTGCTGTACACAGCAAAAGGGTAGATCTCTCGAATGATAAGACATAGGCTACTGTTATTTTAGGCATCATTACCATCACTTCTTTCAAGGGTGCGCTGTACATATGTGCCCTCTGGTGTTGTCTTAGCTCTCACTTTGAATTCTAGCGCACATCTCACGTCCTGCACATTTGCCATTAGCATTAATTATTCACCTTGCAAGCTACACATTTTAAAGTCACAAATTAATTTCCTACATGGTTAGCGATTGTTTTTTTGGTTGTGCGATGGAACAACGCATGCCTCAACAACGTATGTCTGAACCATGCAGTCTTAAACACGACCGCGTCTTTACCAAGCATGCCTTTACCACACAATTTTATGTTAAAGCAGGGGTGTGGAAATTTAACAAAAATCTACTTGGCCAATGGACAAAATGTTACAGAAATCTACTTGTCCTGGGAAGATATCTGCTTTCCCCACCTATTCCATAAATCACTGAGGTGGTTCTGCACGAGAGAACCCGCACGGCAATGAGTGCAACATACTGTGCAATATATACTTCAAATGCAAGTCCAATTATGCAGTGCATGCTCATACACCCTTAAATTCAACTGTTCTACTGACGATGTACTCAGCATGTGTGCAGATGTGTCAGTGTACACTTCACTCAATTATTAACCAGTATGCATGTGACAAATTTTCAAATTTAGAGAAATAGTACCTAAAGGCAGAGTGCAGGCTGGTAATTGACTACATTTCTTGAAGCGTATTTGGCACAGTATACCGGAATATGAACCTGTAGGGCAAAACGTTGTTCTCCATCCTAGGGCCAACTCATAGCTGTACAGTTTAAAAAATACATGTGATCACGCTCCGATAAACATGTGGATGGGAATAACCACTTCTCGGCAGAGCTTATGAACTGTTTATGGGGCAGCAATAATCACATAGCAGAGGTATTTAGTTCACTGAAGCAGTATCCACAAGTACGAATACACAAGAGAAGGTGATGGGCAGTTAAATTAATCTCTCCTTTTACACTCCTGGGCCGGTGTGGTGTGATTATATTATTGTGCACTCACTGCTACATCTCCACATTCTTCTACCACACAAGGAGCATATGCAACACTGGTAGTAGCAGTACAGGCTTCTCTTGTGCACAGTACTGGTTAATAATGGCACCAGGCAGAGTAAGCTTCCCTAACATGAAGGGGTGCAGATCAGCCATAGATGTGCAAAATTGTCTCACTGAGATTTTGAAAGTACTCACTTTTTTCTTTAGAATTTCCAAGTTCTCTGCCACTTGTCTCTCTTCTTCCAATGTCCCCAGCCTCCCACTGCCCACCGAAATGTGTGTCATCTTCCGGGAAATCCTGTAATTCTGCTGTAGGATGCTGATATACGAGTATTGGTAAGCCTGGTGAAAGATATGGTTTTAACATTGCAGCAATTTGTGCAATCTTTATTTCAGAAGATGAGCATCCTGAGGGTCCAAGGGATGATACTTGGATATTTAAAAATGGGCACATGCACAAAGAAGGCACAAAGACAGCCACACAGGAAAAACACCCATTGGCAAATCATGTAGGGAAAGAAATACAAACCTTTAGGTCTACATAGGACGAATATTCACACAGGCGGAAGAGTCACTTTCCCTTAGATCTGGTATGAGCTCGTTTTTACTGATGACTTATCTGTGCAACAAAAATGCAACACTACAGCAGTTGCATAAAATTCTGAGGTAGAAACATTGTATATTTTCACCCAGTTGTAAATAAAACATGATTGTGAGACCTACAAATTTATATTTTGATAATGTCTGCTTTATATTTAGCTCACTTCTAAAATTTTTGCCATTTTATATAGTTGCAAATGAAATATGGTCCCCCACTGGTGACAGATCCCGTGTGATTTATATACAGAGCCACATAATCTGCCATATAATCCAACACATGCTGCGTAAACTGCATATTGTAACAAAAAAATGTTGATATTAGCTCAAACAGATCAAAAGTTACTAAAAAGGGCGTAATATGTCCAGCCACACAGTGAAAAGACCATCACAAGTAGTGACTGGTCTCTTTTACATTGCTATTGCTGTATTTGGGTCTTAATCTGAAAGTAATTGGGCAAAACATTTATACAGCGTTAACGTGTACAGATGTCAAAATAATGAAGTAATACTATCAACGGAAATGTGCTGCATTCTGCTACCTAATTCTCATTTTTGTGGCCACATAATTTAGTCAACCCTGCCGCGTAATTTAGAACTTCCCTGCTGCATAAATTAGACCTTCTCTGCCGCTTCATTACTATGGCTCTGCTTTTATAGCACAAACTGACAGAGAACTGTGCATGGTGGGGCGGTTTACACTAGGTACAGGAGACGAGAAATGCAACCGAATAAAGGTACAGGCTAACGGAAATGAGCCCTAAATGTGGAGAAAAACCGGTTTCTTGACAGGATTAAGCCTATAAAAATTGACACGGACGGGAGGCTTTTCCTCTGCAGCAGTGGCAAGATTGAAAGATAAAGTGTGGGCAGTGATTAAGCGAGAAGCCGTGGAGCGAAGAGGAAGGTAACAGAATAAGGAAAAGGCAAAACAGACTGTGGGGGAGGGTATTGGTAAAGGAGACCTCATCTTGTGCAAAAATGTGGACATTGCAACGTTTCAGACGCCAAGAGAGGCCCACATCTCAGTGAACAGTGTGAAATACGCTGCACACATAGAATTGCCTGGATTACAGAAATACTGCATTATGTGGTGTTTCCTTTATTCAATTTAAGCTTGATTTGTTTAACTCCAGGAAAACAATGCAATTTAAAAAATGTTTCTATTAACAGCGCACGCATAATCTTGCAAGGCTGCATTTTCTGTAAGCCTGCCAGGTGTTTAAAGTATTATCGTTTGCTCCGTTCCCCCAAATGCGACCTCGTCCATAAAAGCAGAGACAAAGTAAAGGGCAATGTCTCGCTATAGTAAACTTACTTTGATCGTGTTTTCACTCCTTATCAACGATGTACTGGTTTCATTGCTAGATTGCAAAAGGAGAGGTTCCTGACTTATTGTAAATTGTTAACATGCCACACATTTGACCCTGCCCCCACGCTCACTGAATCCAGACCTTTGCGTGCAGAATCACAGTTAACATTTTTTTCTTAAAGCTCGGAATGCTGCAAAACCCATTATCAGACCGACTCACCTGCTGGGGAGGCATACAGTGTGTCAGAGATGCCGACTTGTTGCTCTCAATTCCAGGAAGTGCGCAGCAGCGCACCAAAGATGAGCGGCCTGCCTTGGACGGATCCCACTGGACAGGGCGATCGAGCTACGCAGCAATCAGCGCAGAGAAACCACCAGACCACTTGACCCACAGCGCTGGGACCTGGCAGTGGAAAAAGTGTTTCCTGCCTCAGGGCCTGCCCTTGCACGTTCGGCAGCTGGGTTCCAAGAGCAGATGGGCTGCACCAGTGAGGAATCTGCGCTAGAACACTGACGTTTAGTGCAAGACTCCCCCATTCAATCACTGGCTAGATAGAGCCCAGTCATGGGCTTTCAGCCAGTCAGTGGCCTCCAAAAGCTTTCTGACCGCCCTCCTAATTGGCTGTGAGCCCCAGAGGGCCCACAGCTCATATATTTTTAGTGATTTAATGTCTACTTGTCCGTCGGAAAAATTGACAATAAATCTTCTTGCCTATTGTAAAAATCCACTTGGTTCGGGCGTCGGGCGATACGATTTCTTCACCCCTGGTAAAGACATGATTGGTAAAGGGACGTGTGTGATTAAGATCACACTTCTGCCCTGAGACCTAAAATGTGGCCCTCCTGCGGTCCATTCTACCTGCCCAAGCCCTGTAAACTTCCCAGACCCCCTATCCTGAACCTTAATACTCAACCCCTCAGCCCCTAAAAACGACTCTGACCACAGCTCCTCTCCCTGAGGTCTAAAACCAGCCCCACCCCTAAAACCTACCCCCACTTCCCTCCTACCCCAGCCCAACTGCCCCCTCGACCTGAAAACTGCCCCTTTCCTGTCTCCTGTCATGAGCCTTAGAATTCAGCACCCTAAAACTACCCCAACCCCCAGCCCCAAACTACCCCCCAACCCAAATAAACTACCCCCACCCTGTCCCCTGCCTGAGCCCTTAAACTCCTGGCGCCCTCCAAGCCCTAGAAACTACCCTATAACTACCCCCCAGGCCCCCTAAACCCCACTTACCTCACCGCCTCATCCCGATCTTTCCGTTTCCTGCTTCCTGTTCTTCCACCGAGTTGCAGCCAGCAACTAGACCACACAAATGCCTTAACCACGCATATGTGTGGTTAAGGCATATGGGGTGGTTAGGGCAAGCATGCTTACGCTTGCGATGTCGAACACACATGGCTCAGGCCGCGATGTTCTGACTGTTCCCTGTTTTTTTTTCAGACAGAACTCTGCATAGGATGCCTTTTTAGTTCTATATCAAAATAATGGCTTGGTTTCGTTTTCAGTTTACACTGTTTCCTTAAATTATGAGGCGAAATAACTAGTAATTTACAGTAAAAGTCGACTGCTACCATCTCATCTGGTACAGTAAGTGAAGTAAGGATGGACAAACTTTTAAAGTTATCAAATTTAAGCATCTTGAATAAATAAAATGTTTTGATCGGTCAGATGGTCAAACAACGGTTAGGCTGACTGGAGAATAGTTTCAAACAGAGTCTTAAAAATGGCTCATTGTATGGAGAATTTGTACAACACTTCATACCCCTGACAAGGCAGCAAACCTCTCTGATTTCCATAAGATTCAGGGAACCTATTCAAACAGTATGGTTGGTAGGGGTTTGAATGTAGTATGGAAAATGTTGGGTGAAATTGGAAGAAATGCTCCAAATATGATGCTGCATACCACACAGTGCATGCGTGGAGGGTGTGAATTTAGGCCATGCATATGGTACCTCACATTGCATATGTATGATGTGTTGTGAAGGGTGTGACTTTAGGCCACGCTTATGAGAGAGGGAATTGCAATTCTCCTAATAACATGACAAGAGAATCTGGATTTCATTAAAGACACGGAGGCTAACATTATGTATATTTCTTTTAATGCTAACTCCAAGCAGCCACTTAGAAGCAATACATCATAAAGTGAAACAGATCTAGAATAGAATCTTCCAGATGTACAATAGCCATGCACATAAGATAGTCTGCCTCTTTTAAATGCAAGTTAATAAGGCAAGTCTTCTTCTGTGTAGAATTTTCTTTCATTTTTTTTGTGTGCATTCCAAACATATAGAAATAATGACGATTGAATGAAGGGGACACTGAGTTAATTCTTTCTGAGCATCTTCCTTGCGGAAACAGCAGTATAGGTAAATCAGTTATGTTGAGTTATCTGAAATAAGAAAGAGTATAAGTGCTCTGTTGTCATGTAACTGAGAAAGGTGTAATATCAAAGCAGGCAAGTTATATGAAATTTTCAACACATTGAATAAAGGTTGTATCATAAATTATGCGTCTATTGTTCAGTAATTCATGTATCCACCCACGGGAGGGGAAGGGTGGGATAATGTTAGCCTCCGTGTCTTTAATGAAATCCAGATTCTCTTGTCATGTTATTAGGAGAATTGCAATTTCATTACAAGACAGGAGGCTACTATTATGCATGTTGGTAGTTTAGTAACACTACATCTAACATATGTTTAATAGGTTTACAATAGTGTTTAGCAAAAGTGTTAGAATTTGACCAATCCGCTGCTTTAAGAATGTCATCTAGTTTACCTCCTTTCCAAAGTGATTCGCTAGCCAAAGCGCACCTTATGAATGTGTCTGGAATCTTTTTAGGTCAATATCAGCGGATTGCATTGCATATTTAATCCATCTTGCTATAGAAGCTGATATAATTGGTTTGAAGGGTTTCACAAATGAGATAAGTAATTGGTTAACACCATTCGCATGATCGCTCATTCTTGCATCATATTCTTTCATACAATCTACCACATGTTTTTTGCATGCGTTAAACTTTGTGTGGAAAATGGTATCTGACATAGTCTTAGTTCTCTTAATAATCTCGAAATTGACACCAAATGCGTCATAGACTCTTAGTTACTTCTAGCGCTTTAACGTCTGATACTCTACGGCAGGAGAACATCCCATAGGGTTACAAGGTCCACCAAGTAGGTGACCTCTCCCTTCTGTTCCAATATGGTATGGGGTCCACTCCATTTGTCTTGGAGGGCTGCTGGGGCCACTGGCTCCAACACCCATACCTTCTGTCCTGGCTGGTACACAACCAGTACAGCCTTTTGGTCATTCCAGCCTTTTTGTAATTCCTGACTTGCCTCAAGGTTTTTTGTTGCCTTCTTCATGTACTCGGCCATCCGGGAGCGGAGACCAAGTACATAGTCCACAATATCCTGTTTAGGGGGTTTGAGAGGTAACTTCCATCCCTCCTTCACTAGACAGAGTGGCCCTCTGACAGGGTGGCCAAACAAAAGTTTAAAAGGGCTGTAACCAACCCCCTTCGGTGGCACCTCCCTGTATGCAAAGAGAAGGCAGGGCAGAAGAACATCCCATTTTCGCCTGAGCTTTTCCGGGAGTCCTTTGATCATACCCTTGAGGGTCTTGTTAAATCTTTCAACAAGCCCATTGCATTGAGGTTGATAAGGGGTGGTGAACCTGTAGTTAACATCACACTCCTTCCACATTGCCTTGAGGTAACTACTACATAAAGTTTGTACCTCTGTCAGACAATACCTCCTTAGGGAACCCTACCCTGGAAAAGATTCCCAGGAGGGCTCTTGCCACCACAGGGGCTGTGATGGTTCTAAGGGGAATAGCTTCTGGGTACCTGGTGGCATGATCCACTACCACCAGTATAAACCTGTGCCCAGATGCTGTTGGTGGGTCAAGGGGACCAACAATGTCAATCCCTACCCGTTCAAAGGGAACCCCCACCACAGGTAGTGGTATCCGGGGGGCCTTTGTGGACTTACCTGCCTTGCCACTGGCCTGACAGGTAATACACAAGCTACAAAAACTCTTGCAGTCCTCACTCATTTGAGGCCAATGAAAGTGAGGGACAATTCTGTCCCAAGTCTTATTTTGGCCTAGGTGTCCTGCTAAGAGAATATCATGGGCTAGTGTGAGCAGGAAACCCCTAAACTACTGAGGTATGACCAACCTCCTGGCTGAACCAGGCTTGGGGTCTCGACCCTCAGAGTAAAGGAGCCCATCATCCCAATATACCTTATGGGTTCCACCAGCATTCCCAGCAGCCTCAGTAGCAGCCTGCTGTCTGAGGGGTTCAATAGTGGGGCAGCTTTGCTGCTCCAGGCTCAAGTCTGCCCTAGAAGGCCCCCCTGTCCCCAAGAACTCAACCTGATCAGGCTCAAGTTCCTCTGAGACAGTTCCTTCTTCAGGGGTAAGATCCTCTTCTGCTACAAGAGTCTCTTCAGACTGATCCTGGGGGGAAGACACTGCCTTGCCCCTGCTACTCCTCCTCTTGGGAGGTCCTTGGTTCATTTTTCCAGGATCCAAGGCCTGTTCAGTTTCTGTCAGCTTAGCTTTTCACCTTGTCAGGGCAAACACTTCTGCATGGATACCCAGCATTGCTGCATCGATAGTTAGCTCCACCTCAGCCCATGCTGAGGTCTCCAAATCATTTCTTAGCAAACATTCTACTGGTAGGTCTGCACTTACCACAACCTTCTTTAGGACAGTTACCCCTCCCCAAGAGAAGTTCACAACGGCCAGAGCATGGTTAGTACTGACATTGCTCGCATTGGTCACTTGGTAAATTTCCCCAAGTATGATTTTGCTAGGGTCCACAAGGTCCTTAGTCACCATGGTGACACTAGCTCCTGTGTCCCTGTATGCTAGAGACTCCCTTCCATTTATCCTAGGCTGTTGTTTGTATTTGCCCAGACCACTGGGACTCACAAATAGGGACAGGTCCCCATCACAAACTAGCACAGCCTGAGTAGGTGTTCTGACTAGGCCAGAATCCTCTCCGGGTCCCAGGGTCAACCCTACTATACCCTTATTCTGTGTACCACCACCTATATCTGAACTAGGAGGAACAGATGCCTTAGGGGCATTTGGAGTGGTTGTTGTGGAGTCTTTGGCCTTGTTACAATCTGAAGTCCAATGGGTTTTCTGCTTACAGTTTTTACACCATGGCTTCCTTGGCTGTTTAGCTTTGTAAGATTGGGAATTTTCAGATGCTGCTTTTTTGGGGCCTGTTGAAGACTGCTGGTCTTTTCCCTTTTCCCCACCCTTCTCAGAGTTTTTGGCATCTTCCTTTTTAGTTGCACCCCCAAGGGCTGGACCTTTTGCTTGTTCCTGGTTCTGACCCATTTGTCTGCCTTCTTTCCCAATTCTTGGGGAGAGGTCAGATCTGAGTCCACCAGGTGCTGATGCAATAGCTGATTCTGACAGTTATTAAGGATCTGTTCCTTCATGATGAGATTGTATAATCCTTGGTAATCATTGACTTTACTGCCATTTAACCAACCCTCCAGAGCCTTGGTAGCACAATCTACAAAGTCTACCCAATCTTGATTCTGTGCTTTCTGGGTATCTCTGATTTAACTTGTATTGATCAGTGGTTAGGCCAAACCCATCTATTAAAGCACTCCTCAAGATATAATAATCATCAGCATCCTCTTCTCTAACAGAGAGGAGCTTGTCTCTTCCTTTGTCAGCAAAGGAGAGCCATAAGATTGCTGCTCACTGCTCTACTGGGACCCTCTGAACCTTACAGGCCCTTTCAAGTGCAGTGATCCACTTATGGATGTTATTCCCTGTCTGATAGGGGGGCACAATCTTATGCTTGTTCCTATTGTCAGGAGCTCTCTCTCTAGCTCTAGGGGTATTATTACTGCCATCAGGGGTCTCTAGACCCCACTTCTTTGAAGCTTTCTGAAGCTCCAGGGACTCCCAGTCTAATGCTAGCTGTTCTCTACTGAGCTGAAGCTTGGCTTGCTCAAACCGGATCAGTCTGCATTTCCTCTCTTCAGAGGACTCTCTTCTCTGAGAAGAGGCAGAGGTCCTGTTGGATCTCCCAGAATGGGCAGACCCCCTTGAGGGTGATCTGTTCCTCCTGTATGGATCCACCACTCTCTCATTAGGGATGGAGGGGGGTACCCCTTAGGTCCCCACCTGCATGTTGTGAGTGGTCTTGTTCTTCCAGGTCAAGTTCATTGTCCTCTTCCTGGTCCTCATCAGAGTCCACCACCTGGGTGTCCTCTTCTGTGGGATGCCCACCCAACCTGTCTACCCCATCAGACACTAGAGTCTGCTTGAAGTCTGCAATGAGCAGAATTTCTCTGAGATGTTGTGTGTTGGCACCGTTGGTTGTCTTCAAATGTCTAGCAGTGCACATCTCCCTAAGCTCTGCAAAAGTGAGATTGTCATACCTGTCGACTGGGACCTTTTGGGGTCTTTCCAGGGCCTTATGGGTTCCTGATCCTGAAGACATTTCTAGTGTAGTGGATTGTTGCATCTACCTACACTTGGTGTGGTCTACTGAACCCTTTCTTGAGTTGTAGTCAAGGTGTGCTAAGCCCTCTACACACAACTCCTAAGTTCAGTAGAACTTATTGTATTCTATGCTGAATTTATATGTACCTTTAGTACCAAAGTGGCTTTCACCTTAGAAATTCAATTTGTTATCTGGTAAAACAATGGCAAGCTTGAATCCAACCGCTGCACACCAATGTGAAAAGTTGGCCTGGCATATGCTGTCCACTAGTTATAGGGGACCCCTTGCACCAGTCCAATTCGACTCTTAAGGTGATAGGTTAAAAGACAACCTTTAAAGAAAGCTATCCTAGTGGTAGCTGTGGAGAGCAGCCTTCAGGCTAAGTCTTGAAGGAGTGTTAAGCTTATTGTTTTACCATGGATAACCTCTTGAATGACCAAATGAAAAAGTAGTCCACACAGGTATATATTCAAAATATATGTATTTATTCTAAGAACCAATCCCACTAGTCTCTTGTGAGGCTGGAGGTAAAGATACAATTCAATAAAGCATTTATAACAACAATAAATGGCACTGGAATCACAGGGCCCCGGGGGGGACCAAACCATATATTTAAAAAGTGGTATAAGAACCACAACAGTTCTGCAGACAGTGCCTAGGGCACTTAGGATCGCTGGCCCCTTACGAAACCACCCAAGGTAGTGAGAAAGGGGAGCCACGGGAAGCGTGTGCAGTGTTTAAACTACAGTCGGGATCCCTATTAAACCCTATGGGAAATGTCGCGGTTGGAAATTGCAGGAATCTGGACACTTCTAGCAGGAGTTCAAGTTCAGGAGTTTAGAGTTAAGCTCTTGGAGGGCCCACACCCACGACAGTACCGAGGTACCACTGTTACCTGCCCCAGGGAAGCCGGGTCGTTTTCGGTGTCGGGTCGATGTCTCGTTTTCAATGGAAAAATGTGAAGAACTGCTGCTGGCGTGAAGCGTCGTCGATGTTGTGCAGATTGAAGATGTAGATCTTGAAGGTGAGGACCTGAAAGCAGAGGGGACAGAGTCTGGGTCACTAGCCAGTGACCAGGGGCCTTTGGAGAAAGAGCCCTTCAATGTCGGGTGTTTTCAGGTTGTAGACGGGTAGCTTGGATCAGCAGCCACGGGGTCCAGGAGGCTTCAAGGAAGGCCAGCTTCTGGAGGGCGACTGTCCCACTAAGGATGAAGGCCGCTGCGGTGTTAGTGTCCGGATTGGATCCACTAAGCCTTGGCAACCGCAACCCACACAAGAATCAGAAAACAGCTACGGTGCAGACCCACGAGGTCTGAGCGAGGTCTCCAGTGCGGCGACTGTAGAGCAGGCATGGAGCAACCAGGGGAGCCCTTTAAAGTAAAGATTGACCTCCGCTAGGGCCCACCAGTCGAAAGACAAGGGACCGCGGGAGGCAGCAATTTGGAGTGCGTAAAGATGAGCCCACGGGTCGCCGGAGCGGGCTGGAGCGTCGTCCTTTGGCACAAGTGATGCTGAGAGGTTGGCTCAATGATGGGCCAAAGCACAACTTCCCCACTGGTCGGGTTTGTGTGCTGTGCAAGAGGTGGCCAGTGTCCTGGGGTATTGGGTATCTCGGCACCCACGGGGTCCACGGTGCTGAGCTTTGCTGTGCACACTCACTGGCCTCTGGGATGCTTGGGAACCCCCCTCAGGGTAGGCAGGAGTCTTCGTTGTCCGTAGGAGCAACGGAGTTCCAACCGGGTCACTTGCAGTGTTTCAGGTGCCTGCCAAGCAGGAGGGTAACTCCTTTACCCCAAGGGAGATTTCTTCATTCAGCTGAGCGGCAGCTCGTCGAAGTTTCAAGTCTTAGAAGCAAAGTTCTCGTCCAAGATTAATCTGAGGCTCTGCGGACCCTACACCCACCTTTATCCAGGGATTAGGGGAGTGTCTAAATCAGAGCCCACCAATGGGAGTTCAGGCGGGAAAGGGTGGCTACACCCTCTCCCCTTTGTGTGTTTCCCACCTGGGCAGGGGACAGGATGCCCCTCAACCGGTTTGAGGCGGTGTATGCAGAAGTAGGCACTGGAGAAGCATACGTGCAAGTTTGAAAGACATCCTAAGGTGCACCCACCCAGTTCCAATCCACATAGTCTGTCTGGGGAGGTGGGGACACCTCACTGCAACAAGATCCCTATTGTTCAGCTGCCGTGGCTGGAGTTCTGCCCAGCAACAGGCAGCCAGAATCGTGTGGGTGGCGGGTAGCATCCATTTTGTACTACGTGTGCTCTTTCAAATTGGTGTCTAAAATCTGCCGCTTTTACCATATCACCCCTCCAGCAGGGGGGAATCATGCCCTCATTCCCATTGAACGGATTGGGGGTATGATTCCACGATGTTTCACACCAAACATGACATGGTTCTGTGCAGCCACTCTCAAGTTATCACGCTATCGCGATTACTTATAATGCGGTTAAGAGTATATGGTATGGCTGCACTAAAAACAACCTTGCAATAGTTTTAATGAAGGTTGCAGAGGGGCCCTACTCAGGTAGGGGTTCCACCTCACACATATCTCAGCACCCTGCATTTTAGGATTAGCAAGGCCTGCCTTAGGGGTGACCTATGAGGATATATGTGTTGTATTTAAGTGGGATACAGGATACCTATATCCCTTTAAGGGGTGCAAGCACCACCTTACCCAGACTACAGTAGTGGTCTGGTGGTGTCAGTTTGTATGGCTGTCCCAGGGGTGGCACAATAAGTGCTGCAGCACCTGGTAGGCCTCTGAGGGACCCATGCCCTGGGTACCTAGGGTACCATCTACAAGGGCTCACAGGGTGTCCTCAGTATCCAATTGGTATGTACCTAAAGTACTCACATCAGTTTAGAGAGGAAGCAGATAGGCTGGGGTCCTGGATAGCAGGGCCACAGCCTGGCTAGAGTAAAAAAAACAGTCAAACCATCAGCAAAAAGTTGAGGGCAACTATGCAGTCGATGCCACTCTCGTACACGCCCGCAAACCAGTCATTGATCACAAGGAGCCTCGTGGCCAGGTAGTATAGGTGGAGATTGGTGACCCCCATGAACCCATCATAAGGAGGTATGCGACAGTGTGCCAGGGATAATCACGGCAGTCTGCCCCCCCACAAAAACCGGGAGAGGGTACTGTCTAGTTCCCGAAACCAGCTCCCTGGGAGGTAAAGGGTAATGTTCTGTAAAATGTACAAAAAACGGGGTAGGACCATCATTTTGTAGAGGGCACTTGTGCCAAGGGGGTTGAGGGGAAGGGATTGCCATTTCCGGAGGTCCGCTTTGGCGACCAGGGGTGTAATTTTCAGGGCCCATTCGAGTTCCGGAAGGAGGGCGACCCACACCCCCAAGTACTTGAATGAATGCCTGCGCAGGGGAATGGACGTTTGCCAGTCGAAGCATTCCCGGGATGGGTGCAGGGGGACCAGTGAGGATTTCGCCGGGTTGAGTCGGAGCCCAGAGACTCGTTTGAAGGCCGAGAGGGCGTCCAGGCAACGTGGGCCCGAGCTCTCTGGGTCCGCCAGAAAAAGGAGAACGTCATCGGCATATAAGGCGATCTTGTCAATATGGCACGGGTCCTAAGCCCAGCCGCGGATGCGGGGATCCTGACGGATGAGGGAGGCCATCGGCTCAATTGCTAATGCAAATAAGAGCGGCGAGAGTGGGCAGCCCTGGCGTGTGCCCCTGTGAATAGGAAACATCTCCGAAAGCATGCCATTAATCATCACCCTCGCCTTGGGACTGGAGTACGGTACCCGGATAAGGCGTCGAAATGGGAGCCCAAAACCCATCACTTCCAACATGTCCCCCAGATAGCTCCAGTCAACAGTGTCGAGCTTTTTCAAACTCGATGAAAAGCAGGGCCAGATACGGGGTAAGGTGGTGGCGGTTCGCTAGGGCTAGGTGAAGGCGGCGTATGCAGTGCCTGGTGCCCCGGGCCGGCATAAAGTCACACTGATCTGGATGGACCAAATCGTGCAAGTGGAAGCGGAGTCTCTGGGCTACGGCAGTGGCGAATATTTTTACCTCGGTATTGATGAGGGAGTTGGGGCGGTAGTCCGCACGTGCCAGAGAGGGTGGCTGTGTCTTCGGGAGGACTACGATGGTGGCCACATCCGTCTTGGAGGGGGGGGGAAGGACCCCATGTCCACCGCATGGTTGAACAAGTCCAATAAGGGGGGAACCAAAGTGTCGCGGTAGGTGGCATAGTATTCTTGGGGGTAGCCGTCCGGCCCTGGTGTCTGGCCCGAATGTAAAGGTGAAATGGCCCCCTGTATCTCCTCCGGGGTGAAGGGAAGATCCAAAGTCTCCGAGACCGCCTGGGTGAGGCGGGGCAGCCGGGTCCCGGTCTCGGACAGCAAGGCAGTGAGAGAGAAACCGGGGGGGGGGCGGGCTGAGTAAAGGGCAGCATAGTAGCCTGCGAAGGTTTGGGCGATCGCTCGAGAGGTGACGTGGTGACCGCCGGTCTCATCACGGATCTCGGGAATAATGCGGTTGGCTTTGGGGTAGGACACCAAGTTATGGAGCAATTTACAATTTTTATCGCCCCAACCTTATACACGTGCCACGGAAGACCGCCATAGCATTTTAGCTGACTCCAGTGAGATCTGACAAATCTCTTCACAGATCAGTGCAAGTTGCCGAGCGGAAACATCGCTGTCAGAGCTAGCCTGGGCCCCTTCCAGTTGTGCTGCGTGAGCCTCTGGCTGCACAAGTCGGGCGGTCCGTTCCGCGCATTTCGTATGGACAAGGCCTCTAGCGACTCCCCGTATAGTGGCCTTGCCGGCCTCCCATAGCGTACCCGGCGACTGGACGAACCTGTGTTGGTTGAGAAATAATGCCCCAGTTCCTGCCTGAGTGCTTCGACAAATTTGGGATCTTGTAGGAACCAGGCATTCATCCGCCACACCGTGCGGGTACCACTAGGAGAGTATGATTGTTCTTTTTATATGTATTTTTATATCTATGATTGTAGACTGAATATTATCAGAAGTGTTATTTGTGCCTGTACTGCTTTTATGGTTTTTACACTTAAAACCGAATAAGGTTTAGATAGATTGATTGATTGACATGGCCTAAGTATTCAACTGTTTCTTTTAAAACTTCGTTTGTATCTCTCTACAACACAACACCCTGCTGCTGGATAATCATAGGAACTTGATTAAGTGTAACATCATGTGTCTAGCGATCATTGGCAAAAATCAATACATCATCTTGAAATATGACTAATTTCTTTGACTATGGAAAAGAAAACCCGTTGGAATACAGAAGCAGTCAATGCCAGGCCAAACGGTATGCACCAGTATTGATATGTACCCCACGGGGACACGAAGGCAGTGAAATGTCGGCATTCCAGATTCAACTGTATCTGGTGGTATGCCGATGCTCAGTCAAGTTTGGTGAAAAACTTTGCCCCAGCGGCCGAGAAAAAGATTTAATTAATTTTAGGAAGAGGATGACAATCCACCCATATCTCCTTGTTAAGTGCACAAAGGTCGAGATAAACTCTCAACTCTCCATTCTTCTGATGAGCAACCATCAAAGGGGAAAGCCAGAGTAAAGATTCCACAGATTTTATGACCCCCTTTTTTGACAAAGTTTCTAATTCTTTCTCTAGGTCGTCTCTCACACTGAAAGGTGTACCCCACTCCATTTGTGTTTAACGGGTGTCACCCCATCCTTAATTTTAATTTAGTGTTTGAACCCTTATATTTTTCCCAGTTCACTTGGAAAAAAAACTAGGGAACAGATTTAGCATCTCTTCAACTATACTGCTGTTTTTAACAGCTAGCCCCTGTTCCTTTGCTCCAGGCCTCAAAAACATGCTGAATGTTCCCTGCTGAAACCATCCAAGTATGTTCAAACCATTAATCGCTGCATAGATTTTTCCTTAAATGTTTCTTCATTTGAAAATTAAAATATCTTCAAAATAACTCAGTAAATCTATTCTGCGTCCCACATAGGAAACCGGTGACCGGTTTGGGGACAATAAAGGTCTGTTATTCCATGTGAGTTGAAACAACTCTTTTAAAAAAATAATAATAATAATTTATCCTCATATCACCAAATATGCGTCTGCAATTCTTATAAAGCCGCCCATCTGATCTGTGCGCCCCGCTGCCACTGCATTCGCTTTGGTCTGTGAACCAATCCAGACCTGCACCCTTGTTGGTGGCTTAGTGTAATCATTGGACCGTGAGGGATTATTTGAGTCCCAAACCTCTACACCACGTTATAAAGGCCTGCCAGATATCAGGACAATTCTCTTTCCCTCCTCCCCGGTCCAAACAAGCCATTTTAGAAGCTGCTTTAACCCAATCCTCCAGCTTAGGGGGCAGGGGGTCTCTCCATTTCATGCATATTTCCCTCCGTGCTATCAAGACAAGATACAGCAATAGACCTCTATGTGAATGCTTCATCTTCTTACTTATCGTACCATATTCCCCAAAGAGAACAATTGCCACATTTAAAATGATTTCCCTGCCAAAGATATCGCATGGGGCATTCTCAATTCCACTGCAATAGACTCTCAGCCTGGGACAGTCATAAAAAACGTGAAAATCATTTGCTTTTATAAAATTGCATCTTGGACATTTGGGGGTGGGAGATGGGACAAACTCTGCTATCTTAAGCGGAGTCCAATACAGCCGATTGATAACGAAAGAGTAATTCTTCTTGAGGTTAGCCGGTTTTACATACTTATATATAGAAGTTTCTAAGAAAGTTCATAAATTGCTTCAGTATCTCACTCCAATAAGACCTCATTCCATACTGATTGTTGTGGAGGATACTCCTTTTCATCTGCCTCCAAGGATTTCTTAGACCATTTAGCAATTTCCTTACTTTTCAAGATTTACATCTTGAAGGGATTGCTCCAAGTCCCAGTTCCCACAGGTTTCACTTTTCTCGGCTGTAAACCATGATACTAATTGCAAATATTTGAATCTGGAGAAGTCACTTCCAATCCTATCTGTTAGAACCTCCCATGGATGGACCCCCTCTGATGTTATCAGGTCTGACCAGATTGTGATGCCTGCCTTTCGAATTGGAATAGTTAGGCTATCTTTAAGGCATAGCGGGGTCCCAGGGGAATCCCATATTGGGGCAAAATCAGAGTAGTAACCCCCATCTGCTTTTAACCTTATTCCACAGGCTGAGAGCAGACTTGAGAACTTTTAAATGTACTTTTTTGAAGTACCTTAGTGCCCCAGATTTGTACAAGAAACCGTCGCCCCCCCCATCCTGCCTTATCATCTCAGCCAGAAGTCTTCCCCAAGTTGAATCATCAGACTTCATGAGCAACATTCGGATGTTCTTAAATTGAAAGGCTACACAGTACCAGTTGATGTCAGGGAGAGCCAGACCACCTTTGATAAGCCTGCGTGTAACCTCCTTCCAGGCCAGCCTAGCTCCCATATAGGCCCAAACAAAACTTACTATCTTACTCTGGATTTTACTAATGGCCAGCTTTGGGAAATTGAGGGGGATGGCTTTAAACAAGATTGAGTTGATTGGAGATAGTTTTTTTTCCCTCTCTAACTTTCTTCCTTCCAACAAACTGGGTTAACATGTCCGCTGTTTCTATCCTCTTATTCCCTTGCAGAATTGAATGAGGTTTCAATACTTTTAGCTATTTGAATAGTATCTAACAGTGATAGGTTACCCAGGAAAGAAGTTTCTGATGTACACTTCTAGAAGTACAAATGCAAATTAATTGATCACACATTAGTTGGTCACTGAAATTTTCAAATTGTCATTTAGCGTCAAGTTTGCACAATGCTGGGATATACATGTCTACATCCTTGTTGGGTCCTTGGATTCTCTTGAAAGCATGACTAGAATCCACCCATATTGGTGGTGCATCAAATCTGTTTACTAGTTTCTTGAACTGCATCCTTAAACTTGTCAAGCTCCTCACCCTCCACTAGCACAACATCAGGTAGGTGCCTAAAAGCGGATCTTCCCTCAAAACTGAAAGAATGAAGTAGCAAAAACTTATTTTTTCCGGCCTGAACCTTGACGCCCCAATGGCCCCTAAATACATCTCAAACATGTCAAAACACTCCCTCTAAGGAATAGGTGGTTCTCCCGAAGTTTCCAATAATGGTGGTGGAGGGTTCACAGACTCAATGTGGGCACCAAAATAGCTGAATGAGTTAAAAAACTTGTTATTAAACAGCTTGGAATAAAAATACTCTACATGTAATGCGAATAAGTGTTCACAATTAACTGGTATATGTGCTACCGGGAAATTGGTGTGCACATCACTGTCTGATGGAAACAGGTGTGCACATCACCATATCAATGCTTAGCAGCCAGGTTGAACATGTAAAAACAAAAACAAAAAAGAAATGTAGAAAGTGCCTTCTTATACTTGTGAGCAGCTCTCTTGTATTTTTTTCAAAACCAAATGCTGAGGTAGCACATAGAGATTAACCAATAAACAAAGTGGGTACTGCGTGGCACTTTTGCGCATGCGAACAATAGTTTGTCTATCATTGTAAATAGGCTGTAGATCCCATTGATGGCCCCAGGTGTGCCTATCACTGTGAAGGCCACAATAATACCAGCACCCTTGTGCAGCCTTCCGACTGGGACTGTGGGAACGGGACAAGTTTATTCTTGCGTGCGATTTCATCATGCTTGCCATTACACTGCACAAGATTCAGGCTAATGTCCCAAAACGTCGTTGACGTGGTTGTGTTTACAGTCAATAAGGCTTCTTCTATCACGCTTCTTCCGATCAGCATATGCACAGCGAAACAGGCCCACATGTCGTGTCAGTGCTAGAGACTGACGGTGAATGCTGGTGCACAAGCCGGGTAGCTAGATGTCCCAAAATAAAATAATATCCTGATAGGGAGGAACACAGGACTGTCATCAGCCTCCTGACTACCTCCGCCGCAGAACCAAAACGATGAAGACCTCAGGCACTCTTCTGGAGACTGTCTTACGCTCTGAAGGTGAGCCCAGGTTCGCAATGAATGGGGTGGTCTCTAGTTTGCATGTCGCCATATAAATATGTAGTGAGTAAACACAGAAGCCAAGACAATTACATTACTTTGTTTATTCGTACAAGTCCACAATACAGAAGCCACCCCGAGCTGCTCACAGCCGCACACTCCCTGTATTGAATTGTCAACCATTCAATTTCAGACATTCCACCAAATGCTAGCTCCACACCAACCCTCAGCAGAAAGCATCACAAAGAGGTGCAGAGAAAATCCAGATTACTATAGTTTGTTACTGGAACACTAGAAGAAAGCGCTTCTTTTGCCTTCAAATGTAAGAGTATTTGTTGCTGAAGTAACGATAAAGCGTGGTCACACATTACACCCTCAACACATCTAATTTTGAAATACGATTATATAAGGTGTTTTTACCAAGCAATGCATTACTTTCCCACCAAGATAAATGTAATTGTAACAGAGAAATACATTTTTTGTGATCCGTCCCTATGTTTAATATTTCTCCTATGTGTAGACCTGCAAAGCCAAAGAAGCAAGTAATAGTGACTTTAAAGTAGGGACTACCTGAAGGTAGCATCCATGATCTCAGGCCAGCCATCAGCTATAACTGTGTAATATCAAGTAGTCTTGTCACATATTTCTAAATTAGATTGCGTGCCAAACTGACAGGAAGAATTCTGACAGCAAATCTGCAAATTATCCACTTTTAACAGCCAAGGCCAGTGTGTAAGGGTGCACTGGGACAAGGAAGACTATGACTCAGAGTAATGAAGATTACCAGCAAGTAACTGGGACATTAGGCAGAGAAAAATCAGGTACAGAGAAATAAATAGTTTACTTAGAAACTGGTATTAGCATAGTTGTGGAATTAAAAATACAGCTGAGGAAAAAGGAAATGCTCACGGTTAAGAGAAAGGATAATGCATTTGGCATAATTATATGTGAGAGAATATTGAGTGTTAACCTATAGCTGCAAACCTATTATATTGCATAAAGATTTTTTACATAAGCATTGTCAGTAGTAGCATTTACTAGTACTCGTACAAGTTTTGAAACTTTAACTCAAAATATGCACTTTTTATTGCACTTGCTCTATCTTTTGAATTGTTTCAAAGCACCAGTATACCTACAAACAAAACATAAATGAAAGAAAACTCCACTAGAAGTACCATGGTATTGTATAAATACATATGGTTCATATATTTTTCATAGAACAGAATATGTTTAAAACCAACAAGGGCAGACTTAAAGGTTGTGGGATGCTTCAAATAAAATAAGTGTGTTTGTGTAATAATGGATTTAATAAGTTGGTGGTGGGATAAACTAGTAAATGTCCTTAAACCTGCCTTTAGGTCAGAGGTAGTCAATATTTTCACTGACATGGCCTTACTATTCTTTAATAAATGTTTAACAGCTGTTTGATAAAGCCATCTCCAATTTCAGCATTGCAAAATTGTTTGTGTCTTACAGTTGATATAACCTCACTAGGTAAACCCTACCTAACCTGATGGGGCTACCTGTGCCCTCCACCCATGGTTTTATTCCACTGCATGTTTGTCCATCATGAGTTCCAGTCTCGTGTTTGAATATTATTTGGTGTAGAACCTCTTGTAAAAATGTCTGACTTTAACTCTTGATAAAAGGGCTATGCTGTGTTTTGAAGAGTGCTATCATAAGTCTAACATATAGCAAGAGGGATAGCGGATGTACGCACAAAGCGTGTGGTGCAGGTCAGACCTGAAAATACAAAATGTGGTGCAAACGTGCTATAGCAGCAGTAGGCGCAGTGATTGGTCCTTCTCTAAGTCGTTCACTGCAGTAAAATGGAAAGCTCCAAAGTGTTAACTCTGGTTTTTTGATCACAGGCCTGGAACTCTCCTGTGGTTGTCTGTACGTCTGCTATGAATCGCTAGATGTTTGCATTACTGTGTTAATGTATGAGGCTATAAAGAATTAACAGAAACTGAGTACCTAGGCCTCAATGCCTTGCTTTTTCCGTACTCATTTCAGTTTTGCCCTCATGGCATAAAAAGCTGCGCCACTGGTCAGTTACAGTTCTGCTTAGATTATTTCTCTAGCGGCTCAACGGCTATTCATTAACACCACCAGAATGAAATTAACTAGCAGGAGCAAATACAACAGGTTAGTTGGTGCCCTGCACTAAATGCACCCAGCTTAAAATGTATTTCCTTGCATGTAGCAGCTAAATAAAAATAACCACTAACCAATAAAAATACAGCTGTTAAAAAAAAACTGATTCATTTAATGGGCAGGCCTATGATCACAGTGGGGTAGCACATTTTTTCATCATAGCTTGCGTCTTTATTGATCATACAAGGCCAACACTTAATGCTGAGGAAGGTTGCTATGGGTTTTCCCAAACCTAAGACCAACTGAGAGCTGATGATCATGTCCATAAATTTTAGGGATGCTTTTTGGAGTTAGCCGCATTAAAGGACTTCTACAAGAAGATAATGGTGCACTGTAAAAATAAATTGTTATGGTGAAAGTACTTTTGTAATCCTATTTTTTTTATTGTCTGGTACTGTTATTAGAATGTAGAAAAATACTACTTTAACGTTATAAATGCAATGACCGATGCCGGTAACATTGTGACATACTTGTCTCTTTCATTACAGTTACAACTACTCCCACCATTGGAACGGGTCACCTTATAAGATGTAATAAGAATCAGAGAAGTTACTGCGTCAATGGAGGAGAGTGCTATGTTCTCAAGGACATTACGAGCAGTACAAAATATGTGTGCAAGTAAGAAATACTTTACTGGACTATTTTGTGAATGCATGTTTTCCATGTATCTAGTGGCCCAGTTTGTCAAGTCGCCGCCGCACCAAAAAAGTGTAAACTGTACACATAGGAAAAAATATGCATCTACAATGTCAAATAAGATATTCACATGAGTAGTAACAATATTCTGTGAATAAGCACAACTTTCCGCTAGATTAACTGTATTTATTTATTATTGGAAACAGTGTTTTTTAACATCATTCCTCTAAGTATTCTCAGTTAAGTTATGCACCATTTTATTGTAGGCTAATTTATTGGTCTCATCCTCAATCACCATTCTTATTTACTGACATGGAGGTTTCCACTAGAAATGTCCCATCGGCCGCGTTGCTTTGTCATTCGGGCTTTGTTATGTGTTCATATCATTCTGATGCACTTCATCTGCCTTAGATTTAATTAGACCAGAGCTTTGCAGCAAAATTTAAACGCTTCCAGCTTTTTGACTGGTTTACATTATACCACATTCCTATGGTCTTTTCACCAGTAACTTTACAAGGGTTTTTGATTATCCAATCTAAAAGTATGTTTATTGTGTAATATGCTTTAAAAGAGTAAAACCAAACTACTGTCTAAATATGATTTTAACCGTCTGATACATTTAGCAACAGGCCTCTGGTGTACTATTTCTGTAAGCTTGAGATCTTACTTTTTAAGTTAAATAATGACTACCAGACCACAATAATAATGGTTCTCTTTCAAAATCATGATAGGCTGGTGCACATTCACTCAATCTTGTTATGTTGTGAAAGTTTTTCCATAAGAGCATATGAAATGTGGTCTTAAATATGTCATGCAATACTTGCATGTAATAATCAGCCCGGTATTAGTAATGGTATATTATTAATTCAAATATTAATTTCAGCAAGTTTAAAAGATTTAAACGTTTGCAGTATTTTGTTTCTCAGTGGGTTCCTAATTTACTCGTACGGATCCAGCTCTAGAGTCTCTGATAATCCTGCATCCTTCCAGTCAAGGTCATAAGGCTTCACAAGACACATATATATATTTTTAACTTTAACACTTCATTTATTATTTTCAGGTAACAAGAGATGACTGGACATTACAGACATCAATATATAAGCATTAACAATACTAGCATGTTTTAACATACAATCAAAAGACATTATGGAGGACCTGGAATCATGTAAATTTGAAAATAAATATTCTGCAATGATGTCTGGAGTGGGATGATGGGAGTCGGGGGATGTCAACAGTGTCTTGGCTAGTGGTACAGAGGGAAGCCTTGTTGGTAGGCGATTGAGGGGATGTATTTGGAAGGTCTGATTCTAGAGTTTGTAAACAGTTGCGAAGTGGTTGGCAAACGTCTTTGGGTCTGGAGGAGGGGGGTTGTAATTGGACATAAACTTTGCTGGTTAAATCGCAGTATGTCATACTCCTGAGCCTGGCTGTTGTAGTGGGACGAAATGTATTCGTCCCACTACTACAACGAAGGGAAATCTCTTTTAGCCAATAGCAAAGCAATGGCTGAGAACGAGCAAAGATTTTTAGGAAGGGACGAAACACTACCCAGGTGTGCCAGGAGGGTAGAGGGTCCAAGGTTCAGTGAAGTCATATGGGATAATATCTTGAGGGCCGCTGTCCAAAAGTGGCGATGATGGGACAGGTCCATGTTGTATGTGTGAAGTCAGCTTCTGGTGCTTTGCATTTAGGGCAGAGGGAGAACCTGGAGGGATCTATTTTGGACAGGCTGGCTGTCGTAGTGTACGTTCTGTGTAGGAATCGGAAATGGAGTAATGTTTAACAGTGATTGGGAGATAACCAATTTAGTTTGCATACAGCAGTAAGTCCAATCTCTGTTGGTGAGAATGTGGTCGAGATCTTGTTCCCAGCGTTGCCGGACCTTGTCATCCTGGGTACGTTTAAGAGGCATACAGGCGCGATGAAGCCTAGAGATTAAATGTCTTTCATCTGGATCTGTAATTAGTAATCTAAGAGGTGTAAACTCCTTAGGTGCCAGTGGATAAGAGGGGAATCGAAAGCGCATCGTAACAGCTAGTCGGCGGAAGACAAATTGATCCATATGTGTGGCATCGGAGATGTTGGGGTCCGTGGCGAGGGATATTACATGACTTTCCAGGAATAAGGAACTGAATGTGTGGCGATCATACTTGGTCAGTGTGTGCTGCACTAGTTTTTCAAGAGTTAATGTTAGCCAGGGATTGAGAAACAGTGGGCATGCTGGGAAATATTAAAGGTTCAATCTCCGCTAAGTTTTCGAAGGGCCCAGCATGTTGTCGATAGGGTCTGTATATCTGTGGGATCCAGTTTGAGGCCTTGTGGTAATAAGGCAGCCAAAGGAGTGGGATCCGCTAGGACACGCTCGGGTTTAGCATATGGCAAACGGGCATCATGATGATGCCAATGGTGGGCAAACTGAGACTGTGCGACAAAACAATAGACTTGAAAATCGGGGCCTGCGAACCCACCGCATTCATACAGGATGACAAGGGTGTCCCAAGCGACTCGGTGCCTACGTCCAGCCCAGATCAGGCGAGGTAATAACCCGCATAGAGATGCAATAAAGGAGGCTGCCATAGGTATAGGTATATTTTAGAAGAAATAAAGAAAACAGGGAAGGACTACCATTTTAATAAAGGCAATCCGGCCGCCATGGATAAGGGAAGTGATATCTAACGTTCTATCTGTTCGGTTAGTTTGTCAATGGCGGGGCCCTAATTGAGACAAATAACCTGTTCTGTGTCTCTATGTAGGACTATGCTAAAATATTTAGTGGAGTTAGTGCACCATGTGCGAGAGTAATCGCTTCAGGGGGGCTAGTATGTTGGTGAGAGAGAAGTTCAGATTTGTAGGCCTGAAAGGCAGCCAAAACGTATAATCCCACGAATGAGGGGCCAAGTTTTCTGAGGTGTGTTTGAAAAACAATAGGATGTCATCTGCATACATTGAAATAAGGAGGGGCCTGGTCTAAAATGAAGACCCCAGTGTAGGTGTTTCTCTTGTAAATGGCGAACCAGAGGGCCCATAGCAATGATGCACAATAAAGGTGAGAGAGGACACCCTTGCCTGGTGCCTCTTGTTACTGTGAAGGGGTCCGATAAAGAGCCATTGACCCGTATGCGGGCATTGGGTGCAGAATATAAAAGGGAGACCAAAGCCATGAGTTGGGGAGGGATGCCAAGTCTACGTAGGGTAACATAAAGGAAAGCCGCTCCAAAGAATCAAAGGCCTTCTCCACATCAAGAAAAGCAACCACAGCCAGTACATCACAGGAGATTAAATTAAAAATGTAAAAAACAGTACTCTAGTTAAATGAGGTAGATCTATGAGGTATATACCTAGTTTGGATAGGGGATATGATTTGTTCCAGCAACAGCAAGAACCTATTGGCCATTGCTTTAGCTAAGGTGTTGTTGTCAAAATTGATTAAAGATAAAGACCTATAGGAGGCACACAGAGCCGGGTCTCTGTTGGGTTTAAGGAGTAGGGAGATTGCTGCTTCTCTCATCGTAGAAGGAAGGGATCCTTTATCTAGAGTCTCAGTGGAGACCTCTAGGAGGGGGGTATGAGGATGCCTTTGAACGCTTTATAAAAGGCACCGGTAAGGCTGTCTAGGCCAGGGGATTTGGATCTGTCTAGTGACTCAATAGCCATGGTGATTTCTTCAGAGGTGAAGGACTCGGCCAGAAATTGAGATTGACCAGTTGTGAGCCAGACCATAGCTATTTCCGCAAAATAAGCCAATCATGTTGTATCGTCTGGATCAATGTGTGTGGTATATAACGATTTATAGTAGGAAACAAGCTTCTGAATTATATCTTCATTCTCCGTGACCTGGGTGCCATCATCAAGGCAGAGTTTAGTAATACATCGCAGTCCCCGAAGGGGAAGTAGGCGGTGAGATAATGTGCGGTCAGGGCGTTCGCCCTCGCCGTAACGGCGGGCTGTCGCGTATTTCCCAAGGTATGTGGATTCTCTCTCCACAAGGTCCTGAAATTCTGTCAATAATGTTCGTTTGTGTAAGTAGGTGGGGTTGGGGTTAGGGGAGTTTGTCCTATTAAGGTTTACAAGGATGGCCTCTACTCGAGCCAGGTCGTTGCATTTGGCCCGCAGGACTCCGGCGTCTTTTGATATAAACTTTGAAAGTGTCCTATAACATGGGCTGGGTGTCGACCGAGTTGGTTTTCAGGCTGAAATATTTAATGATCGCGTCACGCAATCCTGAATGAAATACAGCATCTATCAAGGCCGTTGAGGGGAAGCACCATCTATGTTTCCAACCTCCTCTGTAAGGTAGTGTAAGCGACCATCTAATTGGAGCGTGATCTAATATTGTGCATGGTAGTATCTGTATAGCCTGTATCCAAAGGGCAGCATTACAAGAGAGATCCCAATAGTCGAGCTGGGTCCATACCGCGTGAGGGCCAGATTAGAAAGTGTGCCCTGGAGTGTTTGGTTGATGAGTGCGCCAGGTATCCTTAATGGCATGAGTGTCTATTATGTCAAGGAGGGCGCACAGTGAGCGGTGTTTGCCACTGTGGCACAGGCTGGATGTGTTCAGCAAGGGGAGAATAGCTAAATTTAGATTGCCTCCCAATAATGTAATGTCCGTGTCAAAGCGGTCTATGAGAGCCTGGAGGTCATGAAAAAAGGAGGGGTCATCCACATCTGGGTCATACACATTCAGCAGTAGAACTTTCCTCCCCAGTAGAGTGCCTGTGACTAATACATTCATACACATTTGCGAGCCTCTTTGAAAACCTGGCTCTTTCCCACCCAATAACAACCTCTCCTTTCTCTGAGTCTCTCATATCTCTGCTACTCTTAGCGCCAAGACGCCTCGGCAATCGAGCGCTTTATAAATCTTTACTTACTTACTAACATGTAATGGCCCTCAGTTTCAGTAATAGTAGCGTGGGGAATAGTAGTGTGGGGATGGAAAGGAAGGCTCCTATGAAAAATGCACACACCGCAGGAATATGAGCTGTAATTGGAGAAGTATCTGTGGGTTCCCCATGAGTCAGCAAAGGAGGGAGAGGGCTGGGGGGGGGGAATGTGTTTCTTGTAGAAGAGCCACTGTTAGCCCGTGTTTATTCAGATATGATAACACCTGCTTAACCTTGTGAGAGTTATTGAGTCTTCGAATTTTCAAGGTGAGGAGAGGAAGATTGACTTGCTGTGTGTTACCTCCCATCATCCAGGAGACAGAATACATGTCAAAGCCCACATATAAAACCATGATTAGTCCTGTCCGACCTAGTGAAAATATTAAACATAAAGGAAGAAAACAAAGAACACAAACTGAATAAGCCCATGTTCTCAACACCCCCCCCCCCCCCCACACACCCACACTGGATATAAAGGAACCAGCGAATCCTGAAAAATACCAAAATGTAAACAAAGAACCCAACATGAGATATGGAGTACTCCTTAGGGGGCGAGGGACGCAACAGGAGTCACTGCTCGATTTGAAACATACACTGAGATTTAGTCTAATAGAATTAGGTTGCATAGCAGGAATATGCAATGGAGGAATGGAATGGACAGAGTATTGAATGCAGCCTTCAAGGGTGCTGCACAGGACTAAGTTAGGACATGAATGCGGAACAGGTAGGTCAGCCGCAATTGATCAAGTCAGCACTGGAAGGCATGTTTAGTTCTGGCGAGGAGCACCCCAGGGAAGCGTGAGATGAGGAAGTTTTACCAGGGCCTGGCTGCCTGCAGAAGTATATGACTTCAGCTGAGTATTTGAAAAATTTGGCTTTGTTGACTACCATCACCTGAAGCCTTGCAGGGTACAGCATGCCAAATCTGAAGCCATATTTGCAAAGCAATGCCTTGGCGTAGTCGTATTTCCGTCTGGCCCCCTGGCAGTCCAGGGGCCAATGTGAAATCTGGGTAAATAGAGTTCGTGGTGTTCTGGTATTAAAAGGGTGACAGTTTATGGGCTAACCGGAGTAAGGTGTCCCAGTCCCTATAATTTGAGCCTTGCCACAGTAGGGCGAGGGGGCCGAGGGCCCAGAGACTTATGTGCTCTCTCAAAAATTAACGTAGAGGAAAAATGTTCAGAGACGAGTAGCTCGATGAGGAGAGATTCTACAAACTGTCTGGGCATCCCATATTCATTGTTTCAGCAATGGCAGTTATTTGAATGTTGTTTTGACATGATTGGGCCTCTAAATCCTCATTCTTGATGGCTACTGCCTTTAGGAGCCGCTCCGTCTAATCCATATGGGGCACAATGCTGGTCGTGCTATCCCACACTCCGGAAACGCGTTCTTCCATGGTGTCTAGTCAGTGACCGTGCCGTTACAGAGGTTCCCCCATGCGGTCTAGCTGGGAGACGAAGCTGTCAAGGCGGGCATCCATGGCACTGAAACTGGCCCTTAGCTCTGCCACTATCGCTGTAGCGCCCTTCAGAACATTGGGAGGGTCAGGTGGCATTACTGCTATCATCTGCATCCGATAAGAGCTCGGATCTGCCGGTGAACTTGGCAGGTTCAAAAGTAAGTCTCCATTGTTAGGGGTCTCCCTGACCCATGGTGGGCACACAATGGGATATGTAGATGGGTCACAAAGTTAATAGAGGCAACAGGAGAGGTGGTCAACGTGTGTTGTCAAGAGCACTTAACTGGGTGTTGTCTGCCTGGTAGCAAGGTGGGACCCCATTGAAGATGTTACATTGAGGGCGATCAAAGGAGGCCTGGCAAAGCTGTGGGAGATGAGCCTGTCCCCCACACAGTGAAGGCTATTTAAAATATGCAAATGTCCTAGAAGTAGGCAGAGAGGAAGCCATAGAGGAGTTGCTTTCTTAGGAGTAATCTCCAGTAGGCAACCGGGAAGATCAGGGACTAGCCCTCAGGGTCGGCCTCCTCCTTAATGTGGCCCAGAAGCAGGATTACGTAGAGGGAGTGGTCACGGCGCTCCCATCGCAGCCGAAAAAATAGTCAGACATCCGACTCTGCACTCCCTCGCAGGCCAGCAAATGGCAGGTATGCGGCCACCCGTAAGGAGAGATACAAAATGGAAGCTCTCGTCTATCGGGGCAGGGCCATCCCACACAGCGCGGACGCCACAACCAGCACCTGGGAAGTAAGTCAGTGTCGCAGGCGCCACTCCGTGGAGTGCAGGCAGGCTGTGGGGCTGATGCTGTGTGCCATCAAGAGAGGGCCAGTAGAGGGAGCAGAGTGGGGGTCCAGCGGGGTACCGCAACCCCGGCCTCGGGCTCACCTGCGGCCCCTGTTGCTGCCGGCCTCCGAGGCGAGCGGAGTTGCACTCGCCCCGTTCAGCTTAAGAGGAGCCAGGAGGTCACAAGAGGCGGCTCCCAGTGAGTCCTATGTTTTCCCCGTGAATCGGGGGCAAGTTCCAATCCCATATTTAAGTTACAGGAGGATTATCGCTGCGTAACCTAAAGGATGAGGGCAAAGGGCCCCGGAGCTTCATAGTCAAGCGGCCATTACGTGCGATGGCTTAGCCACGGCCACCTCCTCAAGACATATTTTAGCGGTGAATTTACTTTATACACCCCAGCCAGATTTCCTCCCCGGGTTTTTCAACTTCCAAAATACCGTAACACCTTTGAAAGTACTTCTTATCAATACAGATACATATGTGGAGATGTAACAGTCCTCTTTGTTTTATTCCTGCCAGATAGCTCTTAAAGGGAGGGAAGCGAATAGGTTGTAGTAGGATGGAGTCCTGGCCCACTCTATCCTCCCCCTGATACCCAATTCAAACCTGCACTGCTGAAGTACTAGAGAAAATGACCCTTTTCCTTCCACCTTCTGACCTGGACATCTGAGATTGATTGCAGACGGCCAAGAAACCACCCAGTATTGAATTCTCCTGTTAATGATAGGCTGGTGTAAGGAGTTGGCTCCACAAATAATGATCTGCCTTACACTAAGCTTGCTTTATTCCTTTTTCCTGATGTTGTCTGGTGTGTTCGGGGTGCAGTGTGGCCACATCAAAGATTTTGAATTTTGGAAAGTAGGAGCTCCTTTGTTAGTGCGCCTGGTGCCCTGATGTCTCCCTACCACAGGGCATGAACCACAAACGTTAGGAGGCTTGTACTTACTAGAAAGAAGTTAAAGTACGACCCTCTGTGACCTGCCAACACAGACCACCATACCTGACACAGGTGTAGCTGTATACAGTAGTAGTGACTTGGTAACACTTGAACTGTAGTCAAATGTACTAGTACAACAGTGGCTTCTATGTACCCTGTCGCACAGCAACTATGGTTTAAGAAATATAAAGAATGGTTAAGGAAGCAGCAAATAAAGTTCAACAGAGCCAAGTTGTTTTCGGGACAGTAGAGTAATACACATTTGCTTATGAAGGAATGACTATCCAAAGTAGAAGGGGGTTGTACGAGTCAGATATCGGATGGCTTCTCGGCGATCAGATGATGTGACATTGCACACTTTTTGTTAGAAACTAAAAAATATAGGAATATATGCTACCAGTAATTCTAGATTCATCAAAAATGAATAAGTGGGTACAGTTGCAGAGATAGATACCAGAATGACATAGGGGAAACATCCTAAGTTGAGGCCTCCAATACATCACCCACAACGGATTTTTCAGTGGTTACCTAGCAGTTAGTGACATGGTATTTTCAAAACTGCTCTTTCTGCGTTAATTGTGCCACCTTGAAAGGTCAGCAAACAATCTGCAAAAAGGTCTAGCATTCCATGCCACTAAACAGTTAAGAAGCATGTAATGTGGAGGACATATTTTTTCTTTTCCTTTTTATTATTTATTCAAATTTGAACAGGCAAAGAAACATTCTTGAGTTAAGTACGTGGAAAGAAATGTTTCTTGGTGGCTCAGCCTAGTTGCAAAAAATGATGCAAAAGTATTTCTAATTTCCCATCTGTTCATTTTAATGCACTTTGCCTTCTATGTGGTCAAAGAAGTTCATAACAAAAGATGGCATCGCTTGAGGCCAATGTGCATCGTTACATAGACACAGAAGTTAATGACTACCAGGAAAATATCTTTCCGTCATAGATCTAAAACTTCATACCCTAGTTTAAGTTAATCTTTTAGGATATGCTTTTGCGTCATCACATACCACTGGCACAATTCAATTCGATACTTTATTTTGACTGGTACAACCTTAAAAGTTCATGAATAAGTACATTAAAACACGAAACTTCTTATTCGTATTGAAATGATAAAGTAAATGATTCCGGATGACCTGCTTAAAAAACCCCTCTTGGGGCCTACCCATTTGAAAAAGAAAAACAGGTTTTACAAACGGAGCCAATGTTAAAAAGACAAATACAATACATTATTCTGATACAACTTCTTTGTAGCCCATATGAATAAGTATGTTTAAAAGATTTAAATTAGCAGCAACAATCTTGGAAACAGAGGTACTGTTTATGGTTTGATCACAGTCATTAAAACTAGAACTCCTTCCGACTAAGTACGCACAGATAGTCTGATTCTCCATGCCCACGTAAAGAATATATAAACAGCAAACACAGTGGGCTCCTTTGTGTCACACCTAAGTATCCTAGATGCTCCCTAATAGTGCACAGTGCCCATCAGCTTGCATGCAGGTATAATCAGTTTGTTCTGGGGCAGGACGTAGCTAGAAAAGTAAGAGAAAATGGTCCACTGTTTCTTCCAACTGCGGGCAAAAAGGATAACGGTAACATAAGGAGTAGCTTTTATCCCATTTAAATGTTTTTGCAGCACAGTGCAGATTCTAAACGTTTTGTATAAATTTTTAGCTTGGGCGGGGCGTATCCTTTCCAGATATGGTGCCAACATAAAAAAAAATATTAATAGCTCAGAAATTTCTCAGTGATACTCCCCACATTTTGATCTTTCCAAGTTTGTTCTAACATAAAGTCCCAATAAGCTTGGTTCAGTTTTATAAGGATACCTTTTGCAATTGAGGCAGGGGGGAGCCAGCCAAACCTCCTCCATTTTGACAAGCTCACACAGAGCTTTTATTTTCCTAAACTTTGAGGTGCGAACTTTCTTGTCAATAGCAACTATCTCCACCGAGGCTTTTCTACAGATCTCCCGTTCCGGTGTCATCCAAAGACGCACCCAATATATCAAGAGGTTTTTTTTTTTGATAATCAATTTTATTAGCATTTATAAAAACCAAAACCTAGGGAGACAGCAATGAAATGCACGATACATCAGTGTCAATCATCGACAAATAATAAGGTAGCCCAATCAAAATACAAGGCCCTTGCACTGGCTCTCTCGGACCTAAAATAAAACCATAAAGCAAGTGGGAAGTCCATGTGAATTTCAGCCCAGCATGTTCAGCCACTTGCCCCACACCATCTCAAACTTCTCAGGGCAACCTCAGGCCTCAAAAAGAGGTTCCTCTTAGGCCACGCACCAGTCCACCCCTCGGCGCCACCTACACACAGTGGGAGGCTTTACCTGTGACCAGGCCGCTGCAATGTCTCGTTTGGCCACTGCCCAAGAAACACTTGTCTGCTCGTGAGCCATCTAAGCCGTCAAACACACCCAGAAGAAGATGGGTGGGATCATGTGGGACCTGCCATCCCAAAGTGTATGTGAGTTCAGTTTCTATACCCGCCCAGAAGGAGGTGAGTTCGGGGCACAGCCAGAGCGTATGGAAAAAATCGTCTGGGGCCTGGCCGCAACTTGTGCAATCCGGCGAGGGGCGCAGACCCGCCCTGTGTAGGCGTATAGGTGTAAGATATGCCGTGTGGAGATAATACAACTGAATGAGGCGTAGTTTCAAAGAGCATGTCAGGGTCTTGGGAGCCATCAGTGCATCTCGCCAGTCCACCTCCTCCAGGGGACACACCCATCCCTCCCAGCGAGTCCTCAATGCATCTAAGGTAATAGGGCCGTTGTTCACAAGGGAGCGATATATTCGCGACACCCCCCCTTTACCCAGATTGCCCATCATAACCTGAGCCTCTAACGGATTAAATTCAGGAAGAGAGGTACCGTGTGGGACGTGAGTGGTAAGGGTGTGACGGAGTTGCATATATTTATAGAATTGAGTAGGGAGAAGGGAATAACGTTGCAGGTCAGACAAAGCCCGAATGTGGTCTCCCACCCAAATGTCCCTGAGGAGCATAATCCCGATCTGATCCCACTGCTGAAACCCTTGGAGCCAGGTACCGTGCCACAATGGTGTATGTCGAGTGAGTTTCTTATCCAATTGTGTGTGATGCAGAGCAGTGCGCCAGGCTGTGAGGACTGCTCTGGTGATCGGTGGGATGGTCAACGGAATGGGGGCCCGTAGAGGTAGGTTAAAATCTGTGGGAAGTCCATGGTCCTAAGCTCCGTCCGGTAGGCCGGGTCAGACCAGCCTCCAACAAACCAGTCATGGATGACAATGACTCGGGTGGCCAGGTAATCGAGGTGAAGGTTGGTCACCCCCATACCCCCATCAAAGGGAGGTATTCGACAGCGGGTCAAGGCCATACGTGGCCTCCCATTCCCCCACAGAAATTTGGTGAGCACCCCATCAATTTCACGAAACCAACTGCTTGGAAGATGAAAAGTAATATTTTGGAGGATGTATAAAAAACGAGGCAGGATCATCATTTTAAAAAGTGCCCCTCTGCCCAGGAGATTGAGCGGGAGGGACTGCCAACGCTTAAGTTCGGATTTGGCTTTAGTGACAAGGGGTGTGAGATTAAGGGCTCACTCTAGTTTGGGAAGTAGGGCTATCCAGATCCAGAGATACTTGAACGATTGCCTCCACAGGGGGATAGAGGACTGGCAATCAAAGCAGGCTCTTGAGGGGTGGAGGGGGACCAGGGTGGACTTCGCCGGGTTGAGGCGCAGACCCGAGATTGCCTCGAACTTCCGAAGCGTCTCCAGACAGCACGGGCCGGAGGTCTCTGGGTCGGCCAGAAAAAGCAGGACATCGTCTGCGTACAGGGCTATTTTGTCAACCTGGTGAGGGTCCCAAGACCACCCTTGGATTTGAGGGTCGCTTCGTATGAGGCATGCCAGTGGTTCCATTGCAAGCGCGAATAAAAGCGGTGAGAGGGCGCATCCCTGGCGGGTGTCTCTGCAGATGGGGAAGGCTTCTGAGAAAGCGCCGTTGGTCAGGACCTTTTGCCATAGGCTTCAGTACAGGACTCTGATAAGGAGTCGGAAGAGAGGGCCAAAGCCCATTTTTGCCAAGACAACTTCCAAGTAGCCCCAATCCACCGTATCAAAAGCCTTCTCAAAGTCTGTCAGGAGCAGGGCCAAGCACGGGGTGAGCAGGTGGTGCTGGGCTAGGGCCAGATGGAGGCGTTGTATACAGTGTCACGTGCCGCGGGTATGAAACAGCTATGGTCCGGATGGACCAGCTCGTGCAGCAAGGGTCGAAGGCACTGCGCCAATACAGTAGCAAAGATTTTCATGTCAGTATTGATGAGCGAGATGGGGCGATATTCTGCGCAGGAAAGAGAAGGTGGATGGGTTTTCGGAATGACCACTATGGTGGCCACGTCAGTCTTGGGAGGAAAATAGTCCGACTCTACCACATGTTTAAAAAGGTCGGCCAGGTGAGGGACCAATACATCGCGATAGGTCGCGTAGTATTCCTGCGGGAAGCCATCGGGACCAGGTGTCTTCCCAGAATTGAGTAGGGAGATAGCACTTTGTATCTCTTCAGGAGTAAGGGGGAAGATCGAGGTCAGCCGAGGTGACGGGGGACAGACAAGGGAGGTGGATTCCGGTTCCCCCCAGCAGGTTGGTCAGGGAGGTCCCGGGAGTCCGGGCAGAGTAGAGTTGTGAATAATAGCCCGCGAAGGCCTGGGCGATAGCCACCGATGTATTGTGGTGGGTACCAGGGGAATCCCGGATTTCAGGAATGATTCTGTTCGCCTTGGGGTAGGAGACCAAATTATGAAGCAGCTTACCATTTTTGTCGCCCCAACCGTAGACACGTGTCACATTCGGCCAGAGCATCTTGGCCGAATCCAGAGAGATCTGGCGGATCTCGTCGCGGAGCATCGTCAGTTGTCTAGCCAATTGGGCATCTTCTGTGTTTCCTAAGGCCATCTCAAGCAATGCGACCTGTGTCTCAAGTTGGGTCAAGCGTGCATCTTTTTTCACCCTTTTCACATGGACCAGACCTCTGGCCACCCCACGGTGGCTGGCTTTGCCGGCCTTCCACAGAGTACTCGCGGAGGAGACAGATCCCGTATTGGACAGGAAAAAGTGTTTCAGCTCCACCGCAAGCGCGTCCCTGAGGTCCACGTCCTGCAGAAACCACGTGTTGAACCGCCATAGCGAACGCGGGCCACTGGAGGTGTGCCCCAGGCGATGAGAGCTAGCGGAGTGATCCGAAATACCCCATGGGAGAATAGAGATGTCGGAAACTAGCTGACAATCTGTGGCGGGAAGGAGGAGTAAGTCAATACGAGAGTGGGTATGATGGGCTACTGAGGTGTGAGTGTATCGCTTCAGGCGGGGGTGTCAGACCTGCCATGCGTCACACAAACTGAGGGCAGCCGTCCATTCCGATAGTCGTTTCGAACCGGCAATGCGTGCCGAGGAGAGATTACCTGTGGCATCAAGGATCGGCCTCATTACTGCATTAAAGTCCCCCCCCCTATTATGGTGTGTCCTAGGGGCAGGGCAGAGATTACCTCTGTCAGGTGTTGAAGGGTGGAGGGAAGTGTGGCTGGAGGAATATATGTAGACAGGAGATTGAAGAACTGTCCCTCAATCTGGCCGGAAAGGGCCAAGTAGCGGCCTTGTGTATCAGTCTTGACCTGCGTAGGAGCAAAGGGGAGCCCACGCCGAGTCAGGATAGCCACCTCCCGAGAGCCCCGTGTGAAGCCCGAGTGCCAGACCCTGTCAAAACCATATTGGGCAAGGAAAGGAGCATTGGGTTCCCAGTAGGTGTGTCTTGGAGAAAAAGTATATCGGAGGACTGACGTTGTACGCTTTTGAGGATGGCAGTGCGTTTGATGTGGTCGAGCAGCCCGTTGACATTCCATGACAGGACGTGGAGGGGCCTACCTAGGACAGGCATCTAAAAAACAGGTGGCCAGGGGAGAAAAGAGCTGGAAGAGACCCGGGCCTCTGGAAGATGACATATCTTGGTTGCGAGAAGGAATGGGGCTGGTGCTGGATGGTATGACGCGGGTCCTGAAGGTGTGAATGTACGTGCGTTGAGCTTTCTGAAATACAAAGTCTTTCTGCACAAACAATGCTGTGAACAGTGACTCAAACAGAGTCAGAATGAACAAAAATTGAACAATAGCAACCCCCCCTAACCCTCTCCCACCGCCCCCTCCCTATACTTCCAAACATTAAGCATCTGTCGCCCAATTCAAAAACAAGAAGCAACACTAAAACGGTTAGCTGGGAAAGTCGTGGTGATAGCGATGGACCCCTCCATGCAGTCGGATAGTTCAGTATCAATGGTTGATTATTGCCGCCATGAGCCCCATAAGGTTAGTGTTGCTTTTAGTCCCAAGAGGCCCCACACTCAGAGTCCAGCATCCTCCCCAGAGTCACGCAGCGCAGAGCTCCTGGATAGGTCTGAGTCAGAGAGGGCTGGACGCAACAGCGAGGTTGGATATTGTTCCTGATGTAAGTTACTCAGTGAGCTGGCCCAGGTGTGCTCCTCCAATATCGGGGGAGCCCCAGAGGCGGACCGCGACTGAGGGGCCGTGCCCGGTGATCTTGAGCGGTCCCCCCGATGCTCCCCCTTCTTACGAGAACGGTTACGCCTACTTTGTTGTTTGGGGGAGAGGATAAAGCTCAGGGAGGGCCAGACATGGGGGGGGGACGTGGGGGGGAGCCGCAGGGGTCGCTCCTCCGTGAGCCACGTCCACGCTACCTGTGGTATATCAAAGAAGAGTGTTTTGTCCTGGAAAATGACTCGGAGACGGGCCGGGAAGAGGAGCCCGTAGCGCAGGCCCAGGTTAGAGAGTTTTTGTTTAACCTCAGAATATGTGCGGCGTTGAGCCTGGACGTCCTTCGTGTAGTCCGGGAAAACCATTATAGTGGTGTTTTGATATTTTAGGGGACCGTGGGCCCGTGCCTCTTTCAGGATAGAATCTGTGTCTCGGAAGTTAAGAATCCTGATGATAATAGGACGTGGTGGGGATACGGGGGGAGGTTTGGCCACTAGTGAACGGTGCGCGCGCTCAATGGAGAACCACAGGGAGAGCGCATCCCTGGGGATCCACGACCTGATCCAGGTCTCCACGAAGACGTCTGCGCGAACATGTTTGGCCATCTCGGGAAAACCTATGAGGCGCAGGTTGTTCCGCCTCGAGCGGTTCTCCTCAGCACGACGGTGCAGCTCCGATGTCTGAGCCTGTAGACGGGCCACCTGAACCTTCAACTGTCCCAGGTCGTCCTCGGCGGTGGAGATGCGTGACTCCACCTCTGACAATCTCGCCGTGGCATTGCGGAGATCCTGGCGGATAAAGGCCATGTCCACCCTCACCTCACCAATTTTACTCTCCACTGAGGCCTGGGATGTGCCAATTGCTTGCAGGATGGTCGAGAGATCTCCCCCCGCCAGAGGTGGGCCGCTAGACGCCACCTGGTGTGGACTCCGGTCAGCAGTAGTGAATTGGCCCATTTTGGTTTGGGTTTGTGGCGCAGGCGTCTTCGGGGTGCGGTCCCTGCCCATCCTGGCTGTTGACGTGGGATTCGGATCTACCTGCAGAGGTAAGCGATGGTCCTATGGGCGACCAGCTCTGGGTCGGAGTAGTGGGTGGGGGCCCGTCTGTGGACCCCTCGCCGCTCAATGAGTGTGACCGAAATCACCCCCTTTCACGGGTTGCGGGAGAAGAGGAGGCCGCCTCAGGGACCACCAGTCAAGGCAGAGACCGGAAGGGATGTACAGGGAGTGGACCAGGATGGCACCAGGCAGTAAGCGAGGGGGGGGGGGGTGAGGGGGAGGAGAGGCCGGCACCACGCCGCTCGATTTATGCGGTCGAGGGAGGATGACACCAGCAGGCCCACGGCACTCCTCGAAGGCGCCAGCGGTGTACGGCCGTGTGCAGACGACCAGCCCCCGTCCCGGGCACCGCCTCGCGAGGGGCCGTGAGTAGAGGGTTCCCAGCGTCCAGAGGCAATCTCGCTAGGTCAGAGGTAGATAACCCGTTGATGCTGGAGGCGCAGCAGCCGCACCTGAGGCAGGAGTCAGACCGGTGTGGGGAGCAGGTGTGTCAGGCAGGATGGTGCCAGGCAGGATGTGTCAGGCGGCACTCAGTGATGCGACGGGGTGGGTCTGGTCGGGCGTAAACCAGGGAGGGAGGGGGGGCCAGGTCTGAGAATCCCCACCCACCCCCACCACAGGTGCCCAGCACTCACCCAACAGCGCCTCGTAGGCTGCAGCCAATAGGCCCGAGGCAGGGAGTCGAAAGGCCTCGTGGCCCGTCACCTCAGCCAAAGTAGAAGCCTCCAGATCCACCACTCCGTAGACGGAACAGCCGGCGCAGGCTCAGGTCAATGGGTCGCGCACCCTCAGGCCACAGGCGGTCCAGGCGGCAAGGCGGGGAGAGTTTGCTCCAGAGCTCAGTACGTAGGTGGCCCTCTGAAGAACGTCCGATCTTCCCTCGTCAGGGAGCTGGGGGCCGGGTCGGGGCCAGGTTTAAGTCCGTCTGAAGCCACGGGTGGGCAGCGCCACAGCCCTCGCCGCTCGAGTTAGCGGCCAACGCCAAGGGCATCCAGGGCGGCCAGACTGCAATAGGCGGGCCCAGAGCTGGAGGCCGGAAGACAGTTAGGGCCGCCACCCACTTCGCACCAGGAGTCTCCAGGTCCGTGGCGTCGGGTGCAGGGCAGTCTGGCGCCGGGCAGTCGAATAGCGCTTGATCCCACAGGTCGCAGGATGCCCACACAATGGCTGGGGGGTGCAGCACTGTAGATCAAAGCACATGCGTTATCGTGCCTCTCTCAGGCAATGCCGGGTCTCCATGTCACTGGAGCCGAGGAGGCAATGCAGGTCTGGCCACGCCCAGGCGGAACCGCCAAGCAGAGGCGCGGCACCCCGCCACTCAATCTAGCGGCTGATGCCGATGGGGCAGGGGGGCACCTCCGGCGCCGCCCACCTTCATCCCGGACCGACTCGTGAAGAGTAGCGCATGGCCAGGTTGGGGGGGGGCGTGACGGGCGGCGGGCGGCCACTCACACAGGCTGAAGGACTCACGGTTGGCCCAGGGTGTCTCTGGGCCTCGGGGGGGACTTCAGGCCCCCAGCGGGACTTCAGCGCTGGAGACTCCGGGCCAGGAGCTGGGTGCCGCCATTTTGAGTCCTCTGGGAACGGCGATCAGCATTGCAGCCGCTAAGCCTCCCCGCAGCTGTTCGGTCCGGTAAAGCAGCAGATCAAGAGCTTGGGACACCAGCAAGCACGGCGAGTAAATAATGGGGGTCTGTAGGGCACCGATGGCAGTGGATTCTCAACGTGGATGATGGAGGGGTCCGGAGCACTATCAAAGTGCGACCGCCATCTTGATGCGTTGGCCACGCCACCATATATCAAGAGTTTTAATGGTATCACCTGATCCATTGTCTTGGGCACTATATCTAGTTAGAGGTGTAAGAGGTGTGCTTGCTGGGAGGCTGAATGAATTGATTTTCAGTTAGGTTAAGCATAGACACATAGGCATATGCCCGGGGTTCTGCACCATGCTGGGAGATTGAATAGAGTCCTAATGAATTGATTTTTAGTTGTTAAGCATAGGCCCATCAGCACATGCCCAGGGTTCTGCACCATATGTTGCCCCTGACAGTGCTGTAGCCCTATATACTTAAAGGGATGGGGCTACTGCTCGGCTGGAGTTGGCTTTTTGTTTACTTCCTATTGACGATGCCCATTGGAGCAGGAAGGTTCTACTTTTCCCCAGCTGTGGTGCCCAGGACATATTATCGATCAATCTTACACACAGGTAATTAAAACATTTTACTTGTTCCAAGGGCGCCCCTCTATCCTCATTCTGCCTCTAAAGAAACGGTGAGGGATCAGTGCCAAGAATGTTGACTTTGGCAGATTTATCTTAAGGCCCCTTGAAAAGCAAAAAGATCCAAAGCAATCCAACAGCCGCTGAAGACCATAAGGGGTTGGGGATATTAAGAGCGTGTCGTCGGCAAACATAAGAATTGGGGAATTATTGGCTGGAGATCTAGGAGCATCGTGATTAAATTTTGCCAGCCATTCTACTGCTCCATTAATATAGAAGCTAAAGAGCATGGAGGCAAGCACACATTCTTTCCTGACGCCACAGCTTATATATAGTTATCCTAGGTGTAAGATCCATGTCCATATTTCAAATAACCTGTGCGGGTGTTTTTGAGTGTAAGATTTTCAGGATCCCTAAGAGATCATCCAAGATACCATTTGACTCCAGCACCACCCATAGGTTGTCATTCAGGACCAGATCAAATTGCGCCCTTTGATCCATAAAAGCAACATAAAGGTGATCCTGCCTCAGGGCGACTAACTTCCAGCAGATCATCCTGAAGTGGTGTACCTGCTCCAGGGTACTGACCATAGCCCTGAACCCTACTTGGCTATCTGATAGATGTGGTGATCTGTTATCCATGTTAAAAATGTTGATTAGTATCTGCCTGGCAAACATTTTCGGGCTGATATCAATCAGACTAATGGATCTGTAGTTGGATGGGACATCCCTTCTCCTGTTTTTAGGTCCCAGCTAGCGTAGGCTGAGCACATGCGCAGTCTCGCTGGCGAGATTTAACGGTTTTAAGTATTTTGTGTAAAGGGCATTAAGCCCTGCCCCTGTTTTTCATTGGCTGGCATCACCGTTTATGCTAAACTGTGGCCAGCCATTGGAAAAGAGCTGCTAATGACGTTTTCCTTTGGCCTTTTGAGCCGGCCCATTTGGACGGGCTCGTCTGCCTTCCTTGCGTCGTAAATGGTTTTTTATCTTCATTGGGCCAAGCACATGGCCCCATAAAGATAAGAAACCTTTTACTGAAGAAGGAAAGCAGGCGAGGCCGTTGAAGTGGGACGGCAGAAAAAGAGAAGTCCACGTCGCGGCTGCCTGGCGAGCGCTTACAGACTTGTATTTGGTAGGCACAGGGAGATGAGGTGTTTAGCCCAGAATCACATGGAGCTGAACCGACCCCAGCTCCAAATTTGCCCTTGTATGGGTTGTAGCGTGTAGTACCCCGATGGGGCGTCGAAGCGCTTATACCCAGTTTTGGAGAAGGGAGGTGATATTTTCTCCCGTAGTAGGCAGGGTGAAGTTATTCCTGCCCTCTATGCGCGCACCGTGTGATCTTGGGAGTAGTGATATTTCTCTCTGTCATTAACAGCTCGGCCTGTTGTCTGGTAATGCCCCTTAGCCCCGCTCCCCCTCCTCCCCCCGTCCCATTGTGTGGGCATCCTCTAAGCCTGTTGGTGACCCCATGCATGTCCTAATACAAGCAAGCCTGTTGCTAAATGCTATGAAAGCGTGGCCCATCCTCCGCCCCTCCCATAAGCCGGTCACAATTATAAAGCGCATTTGAAGGTTAAAAGGCCCGGGCGGTGGGCAGGTGCCAGGTGGCACTGGACGCGAATCCCAGCGTGCCGCTGCTGCCCCTAATTTACCAACCAGCGAGGGGTAAACCATTAATGAGAATTGCCTGGGCATCTCGGAGGCTCTTGCAGGTGCTGGCAGAGCCCATCCCTGCCGGCAGCGCGAGCCCCAGAGACACAGAAAGCGCCCAGACGGGATCCCAAGGCGCTGAGCCAGCGCCTCCTGCTGGCGGAGCCATTAGGCTCACATTGTGTTTGTTGCTGTTACCCGAGCAGAAGTGTCTGTTTTCCACGGCTGAGGTATCAGTTTAAGGTGAACTCTGGAGACTGTTGGAGGGAGGACAGATGTCAGTTCACGTTCCTGCTCCGTTTCCAAAAAGGCATGTTTAGGATTACGTATCAATATACTGTGTTTGGATACATATAATTAGCCAAAACGCACCACAGACAGGATCACCTCTAGGCACTTAAATGATCTGTTGTTTTGATCCAGGTCAATGGAACGCTTTTCAGCACCACCAGGAGGCGGATGCAAAGCGGAGTTGGCTGTGTCTGTGCGTGTGTGTTGCAAACATACTCTCGGTGTCAGGGGCTCCCAAATTAATGTATCGATTTCGTGGGAAATACCAGAGCCCCCTTTTATCTAGGTTAAGGCTGCTGTTCGTTTTGATTCAAGGATGCTGGAAATCTCTAGGAAAAAGAACATTCAATATAGATTCTTTAAGCAAAATCGTATTTAATAACACTGAAAAGGCTCTGTAAAGTCTTCGCTGCTGTAAAACCCCTCATGTGGTCCCAGTGCGAGAGCCATGTTGGGGGAGTGTTGGTTGAAGGCTGAGTACCACAGGTGGGAAACTCATTTTCATTGATATGCCTTGGTCACCACTGGTGTGTCCATGGTCCACCATGGATGGTCATGTGCTGGTGTGTCCGTGGACCACCATGGATGGTCATGTGTTGGTTGGTGTGTCCATGGCTCACCATGAATGGTCGTGTGTTAGTGTGTCCATGGTCCACCATGAATGGTGTTGTGCTAAATTATGCTTAAAGAAAGAACTCCACTACTCACTCTCTACTACTCACTACTACTCTCTACTCACTCTCTACTATTCTCTACTACTCACTCTACTACTCACTCTCTACTACTCACTCTCCTACTCGGTCTCTACTACTCTCTACTACTCACTCTCTACTACTCACTCTACTACTCTCTATTACTTACTCTCTACTACTCTCTACTACTCACTCTCTACTACTCACTCTCTACTACTTACTACTACTCTCTTCTACTCTCTACTCACTCTCTACTACTCACTTTCTACTACTCTCTACTACTCACTCTCTACTACTCTACGAATCACTCTACTACTCACTACTACTCTCTTCTACTCTCTACTCACACTGTACTACTCACTCTACTACTCACTCTCTACTATTCACTCTCTACTATTCACTCTCTACTACTCACTCTCTACTACTCACTCTCTACTACTCACTCTCTACTACTCTCTACTACTCTCTTCTACTCACTCTCTACTACTCACTTTCTAGTACTCTCTACTGCTCACTCTACTACTCACTCTCTACTACTCACTTTCTACTACTCTCTACTGCTCACTCTCTACTACTCTCTACTACTCACTCCACTACTCTCTACTACTCATTCCACTACTCTCTACTACTCACTCACTACTACTCACTCTCTACTAATCACTCTCTACTACTCACTTTCTGCTACTCTCTTCTACTCTCTACTACTCACTCTCTACTACTCACTCTCTACTACTCACTACTACTCTCTTCTACTCTCTACTCACTCTCTACTACTCTACTACTCACACTACTACTCACTCCACTACTCACTTTCTACTACTCACTTTCTACTACTCTCTCCAACTCTCCTACTCTCTACTACTCTCTACTACTAACTCTCTACTACTCTCTACTACTCACTCTCTACTACTCTATACTACACTCTACTACTCTCTACTACTCACTCCCTACTCTCTACACCTCTCTCTCTACCTCTACCCCTCTATCTCTCTACCTCTACACATCTCTCTACTGCACACATATGCATATATATATATATATATATATATATATATATATATAATCTACTGGCGGTCGCCAGTAGATAGTTATAGTTGGGACCGTGTTTCCATAGGAAATCTGAAAATTCTATTTTGAATAACTTTGGCGCCGCTTGACGAATCTTCGCGAAATTTTCAAAACTAATGGGGCGCTCCGCTCAGCTCCTACCCTGAAAGTCTCGGGGGGATTCGTCAAGCAGGGGCCGAGAAAAAAGGGGGGTCCCAAAACACGTTTTCCCCATGCATTTTTCCATAGGACCTTTAGTCGAAGGTACAGCCCGAACGGCTGAACAGAATTACTTGAAATTTGGCAAAGAGGTAGTCCTCAGGTCAGGGAAGTGCCTTTTGCATATATGGAGTCAATCTGTTCAGTAGTTCCTGAGAAAATTGAGTTAAAAGCACATAAATATCTATAGCCGCGCACCCTAACGTGCGCGAGCGTAATTCTGATTGGTGGTTAAATGTCAGCCAACGTTCGAATCGGTCGAAATCAGGAAGTGTCGGCCGCCATTTTGTTTGTTTTGAGTGCGAGAGTGAAAAAGGAAGGTGGCGAACGAGGAAAGGGGTCAGGGTAGAGAGTTCCTGACCCCTAGCCTTTGTCAGGGGGTCCCTGAAGGACCCCGAAGGGTGAAAAAAACATTTTTTTTTTTTTTTCAAAAAATCGCGGGGTGCACGCCCAGTGCGCGCACGGTGAAAAAAACATTAAAAAAAAAGAAATATAATTTTGAAGACGTAGTTTATTGTAAAATAGATGAATAAAAAATATAATAATAAATACATAACTTAGCATTTAAAAAACCGTACAAATTCACTGAAAAAACCATAGGTTTCACACACGTTATAGTTGGGAATTAGCATTTAAAAAACCTTGCAAATTCACTTAAAAAACCATAGGTTTCACACATGTTATAGTTAGGTGGACATTTCACTCGTAAAAAACCAATGAAATTCCCCCGTTATAGTTAGTTGAGATAACTATAACTCGCGCGACCGCCACGCTATCACAAGGATGATGACATCAGTGATGTCATGAGTGATGCCACTGACCATGTCATGAGTGATGTAATATGTGACGTCATGAGCAGAGGATTGCGGGCATTCCCTGGAATTCCAACAGTGTGAAGGTGCTGTGGTGAGGTACCAGTAGGTGGCAATCCTGTAGGTCATCTCGGTACTGGCCATGTTGTGAGCTGTGTGGTGTACCCTGTAAAATATGTCATCCTATTCCTTGTGCGACAGAGTCCCCCCCCCCCCCCCCCCCCCCCACTTCACCTCTAAGTGTAGCTGTCCCTTGGATTTTGTCATTTGTGTGCCATTAGAGAGGAGGGAGTATAGTTCGGCGACCGGTTATTTGTCATCTGTCTTATTGATCAGCCATTGTTCGAAAGTGGTCGAGGGCCGAGAGACCCCCTATTTGTATGCTGTCGACATTCCCCAGTGCTTTAATTGTAGGTAGGTAAAGTAATCTGCTGGGAGTAGTGAGTAGTCCTCCTTCAAGTGCTCAATGGAATGATCCCATCATTGTCATAAAGGGAACCTATGATCCTACATCTTCCCTCGTGCCAGCGCCTGAAAGCCTTGATATCTTCACTTGGGGTAAAGTCTGGGTTGTGGCGAATCGGTGTCATTAAAGATGGAAATGTAGTGAGGTCCGACGTGAGAGCAACACTGTCCCAAACTTGAAGTATGGAGGCCGTCACCGGTAGAGAGTATAGACCCCTTGAACAGTGTTTGCAAGGAAGGCACACTTCCTTCCATATGTTGGTACCTGCTACAGCTTGGTCTGTGAAAGACCAGTGCTTCCCTGAAGCGGAGCGGCTCCATTCCATTAGGTATCTAAGATGAGTGGCTTGATAATAACGAATAATGGAGGAAAGGCCCAACCCACCCTCTTGCTTCTGGCAGGATATCCAAGCGTGGCTAAGGCACGGTTTCTTGTTATTCCAAACAAACCTGTGGATAGTATGCTGAAAAGCGCAGAGGGCGTTAGGCAGGGGGTCAGGGGGATGGCTTGTAAGAGAAAGAGTAAGTAAGGAAGGACCGTCCTATTTACCGCTGCTATGCAACCCGGTGATGACAACTGAAGGCGGCACCAAGAGGACAGTTTTACTTGTCTGAGAGAGGGGGGTGTCATAAGTATGAGGCAGAGTTTTTGCCACCTGAATTCCCAGATAATTGATGAATTTCTCAGTCCAAGCAAACTGAAATTGAGAGCAGAAAATTGGTTTGTGCGTGAGGTTGACCGATAGGTTCAACATCTGGGATTTTTGTTGGTTGGCCTTAAAGCTGGAGGTCTCATCAAAGAGCTACAGTTCTGTAGTAGGGGATCTCTGTGTATAGTCATAATCTAGTAAATAGTCCCGCCCATGTGCGTGGACCCCGGAGCAATAAAAAATAATCTCTTAAGGTGTCAAATCATGCAGACCTGCATCCACCTTTAAGAGAGAATTTAATTTAAAGACAGATAATGCAGCCTATACCCACAGGCTACACTGTCCAGTACTTCAACTAGAATTCCACCAACATCCACAAACAGCACTGCCTGTCCATCTTTTCTCCACACAGGAAAAAACCCTGCCTCTACCAGCAAAAGCCTCTGGAATGATAGAGAGGAAGGAATGGACAGACAAGCCCCATAGGCTGCCATTATGTGGCTGAGAACAGGATACTGTGCCTTTAAGAAAACTTTCCAGATTTCCAGAACTTTCCCAGTATCCCAGAATGCACAGCAGGTCCCTTCTACTTTCAGTTCTTTTTTCCGGCTCCTGCTAGCAGGACCCTGGAGCATTGAGCTCTCCCTTTTCAAGGGTTATTTGTTACTTTTCAAGTGTTAGAAAGTCCTTTTTCCTTCTGGTGTTATCAGAATGACTGGCTTGTTCGACAAGTGTCCTGATTGTGGAAGAAAAAAGGCTAAGTCAGACACACACAGGTTGTGCATCGTCTGCCTTCCCCAGTCCCACGTGCCTGAGGAGTGTGAGATCTGCCGCTCTTTTTCAGCCAGGACCCTGAGAGAGAGGAAGAAGATCAGGCTCCAGGTCCTGGAGGACAGAAGGCTGAAGGCACGAGGTGGGTCTGGAGGGGCTGATTCTGCCCATGCTGAGGCCTCTGGGGGGCTCCCCAGGGGCAGGAAGACCAGCAAGCGTCCCCACTCCCCGTCGACGTCGAGGGCGTCGACGACGGCGTCGAGGGGGATGACTACGGTCTGTTCGCCATCTCCCCAGGGCTCTGGGGAGAAGCGGCGTCGACGTCGAAGGAGCTGAACAGGCCGCCGTCGACGACATCGGCATCTTCTGCGATGACGCCGTCGACGTCGCCGTCGAGCCATCGACGGCGAGATCAGGCCCGGCGTCTGCGCTCGCCGTCGAAGGGGGAGCGCCGCTCGCCGTCGGCGAAGAGGCGACGGTCACCGTCGAAGCGATCGACGTCATGGAGATCGACGTCAAGAAGATGATCAACGTCGAGAAGACGCCCGCCGTCGAGAAGACGATCGACGTCGAGAAGACGATCGACGTCGAGAAGACGAGGCGATCGACGTCACGGAGGTCGACGTCACGGAGGTAGACGTCGAGGCGGCGGTCGCCGCCGAGAAGGCGGCCGACGTCGAGAAGACGCTCGACGTCGAGGCGGTCGACGTCGAGACGGCGCAGGGGGCCTGACGCCAGGAGTAAGAGGGGAATGGAGTCGCCGGGATCGGGGTACTCCGTGGTGTATACACCCCCTCGGAACCCTACGCCATCACCACCTCCGCCGCCGCCACCACGGCCGCCGACTCCTCCATCACCACCGCCGCCTCCAACACCACTGCCGCCACGGCTGGCGTCACCACCTCCACCTCCCCCTCCGCGTCCTATACCACCTCGCACTCCGTTGGGGTCGCCTGCAGTTCCACCGAGGTCGGTCTCCCTGCCCAGGTATCCGACTCCGCCGCAGGGGACGCCGAGGCCGCGTCACCCACGGTTGCCGGGCCCAGGTAGACCGTCGGACAGGCCGAAGCCGAGGAGGTCGCGCTCCCGCTCCGTCAGGAGGAGAAGGTCGCGGAGCCATAGGAGGTCGTCGTCGTCGACATCGGGACGGCGCCATAGGACGCACAGGTCCAGGTCACGCACACGGTCCTCGGCCAGGGACTTCTCGCCGACGCTGTCGGACTCACCGGGGACTAGGGTGTCTCCGGTGGATGATCTGGTCTCCTTCCAGGAGGTGCTGCTGCGGGGGGCAGCCAAGTTGGGCATCTCGGTGACGGTACCGACGCCCACGACGTCCGTGATATTCGAGACTCTACACAAAAAACACCTGTCTCGCCCTCTGCTGCCTCTAGTGCCGGGACTGGTGTAATCCGCGTTGGAGTTGTCCTCACCCCCGTGGTGACGAAATCCGCTCCCTCACGGCTCATGAAAAAGTATCAGGCCCCGGACTCGGACCCTGCTTTTTTACAGATGGACCCGAAGCCGGACTCTGTCATCATGACGGCGGCGAGGAAGCAGCATGCGACTGCACCTTCATCGACGGTCCCGCCCGACAAGGAAAGCCGCTGGCTGGACTCGGCGGGCAGGAAGGTGTGTGGGACCGCATCTACCACCATGAAGGCGGCAAGTGCGGGGGCGCTGTTGGGCCGTTACGACCGGGCCCTGTGGGAGTCCCTCCCAACAGAATGCGGACCTGCTGACTCGGGACCGGAAGGAGGATTTTCTGGAAACGGTGCGAGAGGGCATGCTGGTTTCGAACCAGGTCATCAGTGCGGAGGCGGATGTCTCCTTGTTGGCGGCGCACTCCTACTGTCATGGTGTCCATCAGAGACGTCACTCGTGGCTGCGCCTGACGTCGCTCAAGCCAGAGGCTCAGCACAGAGTAGCCAATCTGCCCTTCTCGGGGGAAACCCTGTTTGGAAAACATGCGGATGATGAGATGGCCCGCATGAAGGCGGAGGCGGAGACCCTGACGGCTGTCGGGTTGGAGAAGGCCGAGTAGAAGAAGCGCCCGTTCCAGAGGCGGTTCGGGTCTACGGGCAGAGGGCGTGGGCAGGGTTCGGGACAGCAGCAGCACCAACAGCAGCAGTTCCGGAAGCCCTTCCAGAGACGCCAGAGGGGTAGAGGAGGCCAGCAGGCTGCTACCACTACCAAGGGCCCGGCCGGGTCTCGGCCCTGAGCGACTACTTCCCCCTCAACCGTTACCCACTCCGGTGGGGGGAAGCATTCAACTTTTTCCGGCAGAATGGAGAAAAATTACTCAGGACAAGTGGGTGCTGAATATTGTTTGCAATGGATACAGTCTTCGGTTTATCAGCCCGCCTCCAGCGATTCCGCCGGTAAGCTCTCAGTTTCAGCTGCGAGAGCTCCAGGCGGAGGCAGACATCTTGTTGAGAAAAAAGGCGGTAGAAGAGGTACCTCTGTCTCAAAGGGGAAGAGGTCTGTACTCTCGGTTCTTCCTCGTTCGCAAGAAGGACAAGAACGAGTTCAGGCCCATTCTGGATTTGCGACAGGCAAACAAATGGATTCGCAGAGAGAAGTTTCGCATGCTATCGTTGCATCAGATTTACCCTCAGCTGCAACGGGGAGACTGGCTCTGTGCCATAGATCTACAGGATGCGTACTTCCATGTGCCCATCGCACGGAAGCACAGGAAGTTCCTGCGATTCCAAGTCGGCGCCAATCACTATCAATACACAGTACTGCCATTCGGGCTAAAGTCTGCGCCCAGGACCTTCTCGAAGTGCATGGCGGTGGTGGCGGCACACCTGCGGAGGAACAAGGTGTTTGTCTACCCGTATCTGGACGATTGGCTGATCAAGGCATCATCCTTCTCGGAAGCGCAAGAACACTTCCGGTGGACGTGCGCTCTCTTGCACAAGCTGGGGTTGCACGTCAACATGTCCAAATCGGTCCCGACTCCGGTCCAGTGCATACAGTACCTGGGAGCCTCCATCGATACGAGGTCAGCAAGCGTGTCTCCTTCGGAGGAGAGACGGTTATCACTCCTTCGGAAGGCTCAGGACCTCAGGACTGCTCCATCGACGACAGTGAGGAAGGTGTCTGCGCTGCTGGGATCGATGGCCTCCTGTATCTTCCTCACGCCTCACGCACGGCTGCACTTGAGACCACTGCAGGAGTGCTTGGAGGATCAGTGGGATCAGAAGACAGGTTCTTGGGACGACAAGATACGGCTGTCTCTACATGCTCTTCAGTCTCTGAAGTGGTGGTGTTCGGCGGAAAACCTCCTCAGGGGGGTTCCCTTCCACAAGGACATTCCCACGAAGAGTGTCGTGACGGATGCGTCTCTCCAAGGCTGGGGAGCGCATTCCGGGGACTTGCAGATTCAAGGAACGTGGTCCCCGTTGGAGTCGACGTACCACATCAATTTCCTGGAACTCAGAGCTGTCTTCCTGGCACTGAAGGCCTTCCTTCCGTCCTTCCAGACCAACTCGCTGCTGATACAGACGGACAATACAACCACTATGTATTACCTCAACAAGCAGGGGGGTCGAGATCGCGCACTCTGTCGCAGGAGGCACAGGCGATCTGGCACTGGCTTCTGGCCCGAGGACTGACGATTACGGCCACGCATCTGCCAGAGGTGCAGAATGCTCAGGCGGACGCACTGAGCAGGCTGATTCAGGAAAACCACGAATGGGTCATAAACGACGAAGTACTAGGAGAGGTCTTCGCAAGGTGGGGGACTCCAGACGTAGATCTGTTCGTCACCGCCGAAACCAGCAAATGCCGAGACTTCGCATCCAGGTACTACCAGCGGGGGACGCTGGGGAATGCGTTATGGATCGATTGGTCGAACAGCTTTCTGTACGCTTTTCCACCCATTCCCCTGATTCCGGCAGTGCTCATCAAGCTGTCCCAGTCCAGGGCGCGGATGATCCTGATCGCCCCGGAATGGCCCAGACAGTGGTAAATGTAAATGTAAATGTACAGATATTTATATAGCGCAAATCACCAACCGGTCTCTAAGCGCTTGCTTAGGGAACCCGTCCTGGTATTCCCCTGTGAGATAACCCAGCAGGGCATCCACAAGGTGAAAGCCAGGCATCCCGCCGCGAGGGGCCATTGTGGAGATTAAGCAAGCTATTGCCCAGAGTCGCAGAGTGTGAACCCATGAATTGAGTATGCACTGGAGCGAGAATTATCGAGTCCATGGACAATTTATGGACTCAAGACCCAGCCGAGCCGGGTCTTGAACCACCACCAGTGGTGGTTCACGGACCTACTTCACCGGTCTCTCCTTCCTCACATACGGTTGCCGTGCAGGCCGGACCTTCTCACGAAGTTCGGGGGGCGGATGGTGCACCCCAACCTCTCGGCTTTGAGTTTGGCTGCATGGCTCCTGAAATAGTGCAATATGGCCATCTGAATCTGCCAGACGATTGTATGGACATACTGAAGGAGTCTAAACGGCCTTCCACTAGGACGTCTTATGCATACAAGTGGAAGAGGTTCTGTATCGGGTGTAAGTCCAAGAACTTTGATCCTACGACATGTAAGGAAGATGTCATCCTTCCGTACCTTTTGCATTTGGCGCAGTCTGGCCTTAATTTCCATTCCATTAAGGTTCATCTGGCTGCTTTGACTGCTTACAGGAAATGCCCTTCACAGACTTCCTTCTTTCAGATCCCTGTGGTCAAGGATTTTTTGGAAGGCTTGAAGAAAGTGTTTCCTCCTGTCAGACTTCCCTCGCCTTCCTGGGACTTGAATGTGGTGCTGTCCAGACTGATGAAGGAGCCTTTTGAACCCATTCACAAGGCTTCATTGCAGCACCTATCCTGGAAGGCGGCGTTCCTAGTGGCCATTACATCGGCCCGCAGGGTGAGTGAACTTCAGGCATTATGTTGTCAAGAACCTTATACTGTATTTCATGCTGCTAAGGTTGTGATGCGTACTCACCCTAAATTTCTTCCTAAGGTTATCTCTGATTTTCATGTCAACCAGACCATAACTTTACCTACGTTCTTTCAGAATCCCTCTTCGCCAGCGGAAAGGTCTCTCCATTCCCTGGATGTTCGGAGGGTGTTGAAATTTTATCTGGATAAGACCAAGGATATTCGTAGGTCAGACCAATTGTTTGTTAATTATGGATCAGTCAGGACCGGTCTCGCGACCTCTAAGCAGTCCATTTCTCGGTGGATTGTGTCCTGCATACAATTGTGTTATCAAAAGGCTAATAAGACCTTAGGGGGTAAACCTAAGGCTCATTCCACCAGGGGCAAAGCTGCCACGACGGCTTTGCTGCGTAATGTTCCGATTGCAGAAATCTGCAAGGCGGCCACTTGGAAGTCGGTCCATACCTTTGCTGCGCATTACTGTCTGGACACGGATGCCAGGGCAGATGCTCAGGTTGGGCAGGCTTCGCTGCGAAATTTGTTCGCACAGTAGTGGTGTTGTCTTGTGTGTTCTCCACCGCCGCTGTTGTATGGGGATGGGCTTGCCATTCTATTCACTAGATTATGACTATACACAGAGATCCCCTACTACAGAAGGAGTAGTTTCTTTTCTGTAACTCCAGTTCTGTAGTAGGGGTATCTCTGTGATAGTCATAAGCGCCCGCCCTCCTCCCCGGTGGAGAGATAATTCTTCATGTGAGGAATGCTACAGGTCTGGCGTGCTACGCCTTCAAAAAGAACTGAAAGTAGAAGGGACCTGCTGTGCATTCTGGGATACTGGGAAAGTTCTTGAATTCTGGAAAGTTTTCTTAAAGGCACGGTATCCTGTTCTCAGCCACATAATGGCAGCCTATGGGGCTTGTCTGTCCATTCCTTCCTCTCTATCATTCCAGAGGCTTTTGCTGGTAGAGGCAGGGTTTTTTCCTGTGTGGAGAAAAGCTGGTTTGTGGATGTTGGTGGAATTCTAGTTGAAGTACTGGACAGTGTAGCCTGTGGGTATAGGCTTTATTATCTGTCTTTAAATTAAAGGTGGATGCAGGTCTGCATGATTTGACACCTTAAGAGATTATTTTTTATTGCTCCGGGGTCCACGCACATGGGCGGGACTATTCACTAGATTATGACTATCACAGAGATACCCCTACTACAGAACTGGAGTTACAGAAAAGAAACTACTCCTTCTTCTTCCACAAGCAGAGGCAGTGAAGTCAAGGTGTCGGACAGCCAGAGGATGACATCATCTGCATAGAGGCTAATAAGGTGTCACTCGGAACCAAAAGGGATCTTGAAGATATGTGGATGGTCTTGCAGCCATTGCGCCATTGGCTCCTTATAAAGTAAATAAAGAAGAGGGAAGAGGGGGCAACCTAGATGGTTACCGCAAAGAATGGGAAACTTGGAGGACGACACTCAGTTGACTCGCCAAAGGCATGTGGAGCACTAGTTTTCCCCTCTTACTCCTAGACCTTACACGCCCTTGGAGGGGGTCCCTTCATTTACAAGAGCACTATATATACTACAGACCCAATGAAGGAAGGTGGCACTGAAGCCAACGCTTTAAGAGTCACAAAGACATAGAGCCAATTGACGTGGTTGAATGCTTTCTCTGCATAGATAGAGAGAAAAAGCGCTTCCTTCCTTGACCTTACTGTTTTAACTATAAGGTGTAAAATGTGTTTGGTGTTGTTGCCACATTGGCTTGTCGGTATGAAACCAGCCTGGTCCGGATCCACCAGTCCCGGCATAAAGAGGGTTGAGGTGCTGTGCTAATATCCCTGTGAAGAGCTTGGCGTCTAAGTTGAGGAGGGAGATGGACCTATACGAGCTGCATAGCGCAGGGTCCTTGCCTGGCTTAGGAATGACCGAGATGGCCACATTCAGCATAGAACCAGTCAGAGACCCTCGTCAGAAAAAGGTGCCAACTTGCAACAATTTTTTAAATGAAATTGGGCTGTGAAACCATCTGGGTCCAGAGACTTTGAAGTCTTTAAGCGGGAAATGTTTGAAATCACCTCATCTATGCATATAGGTTGGTTTAGTGTGGTAGCCTCAGCAGGTGGTAGGGGAGTCCAGGCTGCATTCTGTAAGTAGCGGAAGGGGTCCCCGGTATGACTCTCAGTGGTGGAATATAGAGAACCGTAAAAGGCCTTAAAGGCCGAGGCTATCACAATGGCAGTGTGCACGTCTTCAGAGGAAGCTGTGTGTATCATCTTCACTGAGTTGGAATGGATTTTACTATGGAGGCGATGAGCCAGCATGCCGCCATATCGGTTACTACCCAAATAGAATTTGTGCCTTAAGCGTAGGAGCTAGTGCTCCCCTGTCAAGATCGAAATGTTGAAAAAGGAACCTTGTTTTTTCGAGCTCCCGTCAGACCCTAGAGGCATCCGTGCGCTTTTGTATTGCCTACAATTCCATTACCGACTTCTCTAGCTGCTGTTGCTTTTCTAGAAGCTTGTTATTCTCGTCAGCAGAGATAGCTATAAATTCCTCCCTTTCCACTAGCTTCAAAGGTTTCCATATTGACGACAAAGAGACCTGAGCGTTGTCATTCGTGAGGAGGTAGTTCATCAAGATTTTCCATAAGGCTGCGACCGCGGTGGCTGACTTTAAGTGGGAGTTCCTTAGGTGCCATTGATGTATTATGAGCCAAGAATCATTTAGATGGAGATTCACTGATAGCAGAGCGTGGTTCCTCAGGGACCGGGTAGCGATGGCTGCTCCTGTAACATGGGCTTACAAGGCTGCAGATGCCAAGAAGTAGTCAATGCGAGCGTACGTCTTGTGTGCAGCATAGAAGAATGTGTAATCTCTGAAAGAGGAGTTATGGCGACGCCAGACATCAGTCAGACTGCAGTCCGCCTTCCATCGTAGGTCTGAGGAGGATAAAGTCCCCGCTTGGGTAGAACCCTGATCCAGATCGGGTCCATCACCAGGTACAGGTCGCCCCCAAAAACCAACCCCCCCAAACAAAATGGCTGCATCGGGGGTGGTCAGGGCTGCCGTCAAGGAACTGACAACAAAGGCTCCTGGCGTTCGTTCGGTGCATGTATGTTCACCAAAGTAAAGCAAAAGGAGCCTATCTGTAACTGATCACTAACAGACAGCCCTTGACTTCAGCAACAGTGGATAGAACCTCCACTCAAAACACCGGAGGAAAAAGGCCCGCTACGTTGTTCTTTTTGGATGGTCCAGAGGACCAGATTTAGCAGGGAAACCAGTGGGATTGCATTTAGCAGTGTCTTTTGCGAGTAAATTAGTTTCTTTAAACAGGTATATGTTGCAACCCCATTTATCTAACAGCGAGAGCACTGCAGCCCACTTCACCAGATTGTTCAGGCCCCGTACATTAAGACAGAGGATCTGGAGGTTGTGGAATTGAGACAAATTGTAGAAGCGGAGACCACATAGGGGTTGGGTGGCTAGGACATGGGTGCGCAAGTCAGCAGCGTGGCAGGTGTGCAGAGGAGCTGGAGGAAAAGTAAACAAGACCCCCAAGCAATAAAGACCCTGAAACCAATAGAAGAAAAAGCGAAAAACTCAATAAGTAAAGACAATAATTAGTCACAGTGGGTTACATCTCGGGAAACATTTGGCTAGTGGTGCAGAGATCTCCAGTCATCTGAAGAAGCAAGAGTTCTAGAAAGGAATGTCCTGGTGGATGATAGAGTACCATGGTGAACCCACGCTGTAGTGTGACCTCCCTGCTTGAACGCACTGTATCTTGCATACGTAGGATCCTGCGCTTCGTTACTCTCCTTTGTGTTCTAAGCCCTCACAAAGTATCTTCAGTGTGGATTGTCTCTTTTTCTCCATAGCGGCAGGGTGTGGTTTAGATCCAGTAGTAGAGCCGTTAGTACGCCGCCATCTTGGTCTTGAGTAAGCCGAGTTCTTTTTTGAGCCTCCGAGCTGATCCTTCAGGGCAGGATCCATGATGTCCAAGATGTTGCTGACCTCCGTGAGAAACCGTAGTTGGTGCGCTTTCCCTTCGTAGTGGAATATAAGTCTGACTAGGAATCTCCTACTTCAGGGGTCACCCCCCCCTGAAGTAGGAGATTCCTAGTTCGCGTAGGTGAGCTGTTACGGGGCAGAAGTCTCGTCGCTCCCGGAGCATGATTGTGACAGATCTTGATAAAGTACCAGCGAGTGACCTCTGAAATAAATTGTGTGGAGCACCCAGCCCTTACGAAGGATATTTTATTTTGCTTGGAAGTTGTGGACGCAGATGAGTATGTCGGCGGTGGGGGCTTTGTCCGACCTAGGTTTTCCCTTGCGATGCACTCAGTCCAGTTTAAGGTCTGCGCCCTCCAGGAGTCTGAGGAGTTGGCCAAATACATATTCCTTGAGGTCAGAGCCCTCTGCCTTAGACGGTACCCCCCCACCCCCCCATGCAAATATTATTTCTCCGTGACTGGTTCTCCAGGTCCTCAGCGTGAACCTGCAGTTCGATGTGTTGTTCCTTCAGGTGCAGAATCTCCTGTCGCAGCCACTCTATTTCCTCGTTCCCGTGTGGTCTTCCATTGCTGAGACTCTATTTTCCACTCCCTCCAGGTTACGCCAGAGCTCCCAAAGGTTGGAGGAGAGCTCTGCTTTCATGACCTGCAGATCTTTATGGAGGGCTGAGAAAAGAGTCTCCAAGAATGATTTGGTCACCGGGCTATCCATATGCGCTGAGTCCGCCAGGGGACCGCATCTGCTATGGGCGATTTGCCTCACACTGGCCCATTGGTCCTCGTCAGTAGGTCTTTGACGGACCACTCCTTTTTGCCCTTGACATTGCAAGCATCCCAAAGCGGCAGAGCCTGGGGCTGTCACCTGGTTAGGGATGCAGGTATGTTGACAAGTGGCCTATACAGCAGCCAAAAGGAGATGTTGTTTCCTCCAGGGAGGAGCCAAAGGGCCCGGGAGAGCCTCGGTCAAGGCAAGAAGGGAGCTCCGATTGACTGCGAGTCCCCCTCTGGTGGCACAGGTGTTAAGGTATGCAGTCAAAGCAGCCAGAAATCGTAGTTCACTCCCAATTGGGGAGGGGGGTATGAGGCGGCAATGTGCCAGGGGAACGACACAGGAGCGACGCCCACCCCAGCCCGATGGCCACCTACGCAGCTCTGTTTCTATGGAGCTCAGAGTCTGTTACATGCGGCCAGGAGTGGCAAACTGAAGTCCCCCTGGCAAACACCTCAGCAAGGTGCAAGCGGTCTGGGTGCAGTGCAATGTGGCCAGTGGAGGGAGTGCCCAAGGGGTGACAATAGCAGAGCCTGTCTGGCCCGTGACTCTCGAGCTCCAGTCCAAGCGGTCCCGCAAGCTCCAGTGGGGCCCTCGTCTCCTCTGCACCACCAACAGGAGCCTATAGGGAGGAAATAGAACACTCAGGAGGCCCTGCCAGCCAGACCCCCGTCCAGCCGTGTAACTCTGTGGTAGGGTCCTACCCAGGAATGTTGTCTGCACTGGGCCTCTGCGTCTCACCGCAGCCCCCTAGTCCAGGCCAGCCACTCTCCCTAGGGATCCAATCCCTGCTGGGCCCTCATCAATTCAAGACAAAGCGGGGCAGGAAAGGAGGGGGGGGGATACAACACTGTGTCCTCAGCCCTCCTCTCCTGAAAGCAGCAGGAAGGCCTCAGCAGGTCCTACTGTGGATCACCTCTTCGGAGCTGGGGCTCAGGCTGTCCCCACCGTGCCGTTCTACATCTGATGACCTTCAGCTGGGGGAATTTGAGGAAGTGTTGGCCGGAAGCAACACCCCCACACTCAGCTGGTTCAAGGTCTGGACATCCACCTCCGTCCGGCGACGAGTGTGGTGTGGGCGCCAAAATGATCGACGGCCGCCATCTTGTAGCCAGTGCACATCTATCCCAGGCCCCATCTCCCCATGTCCGTCCGCAGCGTCAGGAGAGGTGCAATGATCTGCTGGAACCCAGGCAGGGTGCTGGATCCCCAGGAGCTCAGGGCGGATCCTCTGGAACAGGCAGGGAGGATGCTGTGAAGACTAGGTGCACGGCGGGACGGAGAGGCCGTAAAAGACGTCTCAACTCATCAGCCGTCTTGTCCACCAGTTTATCCTTATTTATTTTCAAAGAGAACCTCATTGAGTTCAACTTAAATTGTGTAGTAATAGTTTACTAAACCTTCTAGAAGTTATATCGTATGCCAAGCAGCTGCATCAGAAGTACATCGCAATGGGTTAAATCAAACAAAACAACCTAGGATTATGATTATATCAAAGCATGGGTAGTATAAAGAAGTTATTTAAAATATTTTAATATCAGCTCTCCTGTATTCAGAGCACAAATCAACCTAGAACATATTGCAGATGTCTCAATCTCTGATTAAACTGGAAATCTGAAGAAGCATCATTTTTATGTTCTGTCATTTGAAACTTTAAATAATTCAGAAAAATCAAGCATATAATTTAGAAACGATTGAAGATTGCAGCATTTGTTTTGCTGCTGGCAAAATAATTGTTCAGAGTGTTTGTGTCACGCAAATTATATTGCATGTAAAAGAGAAACATCACATAAATCTTTGAAAATGTTCCCTTTGTTCTTTGTAACTTGTTGATTGAAAAGTGTGTTTCTCGTATTGCTGTGAATCAGTTTTAGTGTTAGAATTTCCAGACTTTTAAAATCTTGTAGAGAATATTTCTACTCACTGCAGGTAGTAAATCCGTCTCCCTTGTCCTAGATAGAGAAGATATCACTTAACCAAACAAAACACGTTAATTATGGCTTTCTTAATTTAGATTGCTTTCTCAGATTTCTAGTGATCCCAGAGTATGCCAAAATAATCTGGGACAAAATTATCTTTCCTATCGCATAGCACTAATTTCTACAATATATGTGGAGATGCTACTTTTAGCTACAGTGGATTATTTCGGTGTTTTAATGCTAGTCAGATTTGCTTAGAACAATCTTAGTTCACGTAAAACTCAGTGTAGGTAAACATCAATGGCTGATTAATAAACACTTTTTCAGTCTTAAGCCTGGTTTACACTTTAAAATAGTCGCTATATACACACACATTCTGTGACTAAAACTGATGTAACTGTATAGATTACTCAGTTTTGATTGTGAATACAGATGTAGTATTCAACTTACTGTATTTAATGGTCATTCTTTGGGGTATATGAAGGAGTAGTCTAAGAAATTTAATGCAAATGTGATAAGGCGATCTATGTGAAAACGAGCAATGTAATAAGGAAGAAATAGAACAACAAGCAGTACAAGTGAAGTAGTAATATTAGCACTTTTTCATTCCATATTAGTTTCATAATAATAAAGAACCCATACCGACTATTGGCATATTATTTAAAGGCCAATTACCTAACCTTAACACTAATTCCAACCATTGCCCTTATACTAACCCTAACATTACCCTACTTCTACAGCATCTTCTACCCTAGCTTTACCTTTACCCTGATAGTAAGTTAAGGTTTCCATTGAAAAATGTTATGTACACTTTTTCACATGAGGACAAATCTTGAATATATTTTTAATACATATAAAACAATTTCCTTGAGTTTTGTTGGTAAAAAAAAGGAAGTGAATGCATATACAAAAATGGGTGTATTAACACATTCTATGTTTATTACTGCTAAATCATAGAAAAAACACCTGCACTGTGTGGAATCATATGTTATATTTGTTATGAAGCATCAATTCCATTTTAATTGACAGAATGATTTATACATAGCACAAATAAAGATACATTTCCATATTGCTTGGTACATTGCACATTTGCCCTTAGAGATTCAACTTTTTAAAATTGATTTTTAGACCCCAAATTCTGTTCCACTCATGAAAAGACTGAACTATTTGCAAACTTTAAAAAGGGCTGGGATATATAACCTTGGTTAGTTGTTATGACTATGGCATTTAAAATATATGTTCGATATATGTTCGAGGCATGTGTGCTGTAGATACACATGCTTTGCATACTCCTGCCATCTAGTGTTGGGTCTGGATGTTTGCAAGTTGTTTTTCTTCAAAGAAGTCTTTCCAGTCACAAGTGTAGGTGGCTCCTCCTTTCGGTGATAGTGCGCATGGGCATCGACTCCATTGTTAGATTGTTTTATTCCGCCACCGGGTTGGGACGTGTATTGCTACGCTCCTGGTTCGAAACTGTTCATTTTCCCCTCGGTGTGCAATCCACTGTACTCTCGACGGTATTGTTTCTTTACGTGTTTCCTTGTTCTATGCATATCGAATCAGTCAACACATTCTCCGTCTTCAATTGAAAACCTCGTGGGCGGCCGTCAAGCCTAGCTGCGTCGGGCCAGCCTTCTACCGATAGACTGGACTCTATTAAATGTTGTCCTCGATGTACCAACGCACCAGCCAACATCAAGTTTGTAACTTGTGCCTCTTTCCGGAGCACAAGGAAAACGACTGCGACGCTTGTAAATCGTCGGGCATGTGACGAGAAATGCAACATCAAAGCATTCAACACACTCCGAATATCTTCGGGGAAGAATCCGAGCAAGAGGCGATCGAAGCGTGCAACAGAAGAAGAACAGGCCTTCTCCGTTTCAGAATCTGATCCAGAGCTCAAGATCGATCTGGAGTCTGAAGATGTGCCTCCGGGACAAGGTGCCGTGAGTACTGAAGATCCTTTCCCTCCCTAAAACTCTTCCAAAATACATAAGGCTTCAGCACAACCTCTGCCTTCTTGCCAAGGTCAGCACCAAGACATTGTTTCCTACACCCCGCCTACTAGCTCGGCACTGTAACTGACCATCAAGCCTTCCGGCTTAGGACAGAGTTGAAAATCCTCTTTGGATCTGAAACCATCAGAATCGAAGACAAAGCTAGTTCAGAGCCAAAACCCTCCGCTCTGAAACAAAAACATGCCTCTGAGCTGAAACCTTCCACTCCCAAGGAGAAGTCAATCTTGATGCACAAATCCAAGGACTGTCTGCCTGAGCCTTCAGAACCAATTCTAGACAATCTTAAAGCCAAATTAGACCCTAAGCTGAAATGTTTTTATATTCATCCTGATACAGGACATATTTCTGCTAAAACACCATCAAAACCTAAACTTCCTTCAGAGGACCCTGCCTACAGATTTCTCTTAAATAAAAAAGGAGGACATGGCTACTAGCCCTGCTCTGCTTATCCTGCCCCACAACCCTCTCCATATCCACCATCTTCTCCACACTTAATAATTGAGGATCCATTACATATAACACCTCAGGGATGTCCACTTACAGATCCAGATTGGGATCATTCCGATGAGGACACCGATTTGCCTGTAGACCCATGCAGTGACTACACCATTGACCCTCCAGTAGATAATGACCCAGACCTTTATCCTGCAAAGCCATCACCTCCAGACGATAAGATGGGCAGAAGAATATCATGGGGTGGCCTTACATAAAGAGTCCTTAGAAGAAGACTTTATTTGAAACTCTTGAGTCCACACGCAGGTCTAGTCAATCACTCCCCTTGCTTAAAGGGATGATGAGGCATGCAGATGATATCTTTATAGACCGTGTACAAGCACGTATTTTAACTCCAAGAGTAGATAAAACATACAAACTCTCACCATCAGATCCTGTGTTTATCAAGGGACAATTATCTCTTGACTCCCTAGTAGTGTCCAATGCTCACAAAAGAGCTAATTCACAAACCTCTGGTGATGCACCTCCCCTAGACAAAGAATCTAAGCTCATTGATGCATCAGGAAAACGAGTAGCTGTTCAAGCCGCTAAGAACTGGTGCATTGCAAACACACAGGGCCTACTAGCCAGGTATGACAGTGCACACCGGTATGAAATGGAGCAGTTGCTCCTACACCTTCCAGAGGAACACAAAGCTAAAGCGCAACAGTTAGTGGAAGAGGGAAAACTAATCTCTAATTCCTCAATCAGATGGGCTTTAGATGCAGCTGACACCTCAGCTAGGGAGATCAATACCAGCATTTTCCTTAGAAGGCATTTTCCTTAGAAGGATTTCAGGGTTTAAGCCTGAGGTAGAACAGTCCATTTTAAACACCCCCTTTGACAAAGAACACCTGTTTGGTCCTGTAGTCGACCAATCCCTAGAAAAAGTGAAAAAAGATACAGAGGTGGCAAAGTCCATGGAAGCAGTCTAGTCCCCATCTTATAGAGGCTTCTTTCTTCGCTCTTTTTACAGAGCAGGATCTAAAACAGCATCCTCAGACCCAAATGCTTCCTCTTACTAAAGCAATTACCAGTTCTCCCCCTCTATAGGTTTCTATAGAGGAGGGTAAAGAGGAAAAATTTCCAAGGGTAGGGGTAAAGGTTCCACACCCCGTAACACACCTTCCACTAACAAACAATGACTTGCCCACTTTTCCCCCATATCACTTAACACCTGTCGGGGGAAGACTTCTAAAATGTCTCCATATTTGGCAATCCATAACAAATGGCTGATCGACATTATCCAACATGGTTATTGCCTGGAGCTTACCACCAATCCTCCAAACATACCACCTTGCATTCAGAAACTGCCTTCAGATCACTTACAGTTACTCAAACAAGAAGTGCAATCTCTTTTAGAAAAAGGAGCAATTGAACGAGTTCCATTACAGTGCCAAGGTTCAGGGGTGTACTCTCTGTACTTTCTAATCCCCAAAATGGACAGCTCCTTGAGACCAATTTTGGATCTCAAAGCATTAAATCTATACTTAGTGTCCGAACACTTCCATATGGTAATGCTCCAACAGGTGCTTCCCCTTTTACAACAAGGCGATTTTATGTCCACACTGGACTTAAAAGATGCATACTTTCACATCCTTATCCATCCAGCTCATTGCAGATAGCTCAGATTTCAGATAGCAAGCAAACACTATCCGTTCAAAGGACTCCCGTTCGGAGTAACTACTGCTCCTAGAGCGTTTACCAAATGTCTAGCTGTAGTAGCAGCTCATCTCAGAAGACAACAAATTCACGTCTTCCCTTACATAGACGACTGGCTCATTAAAACCAGCACACATCAAAACTGTCTAAAACACACTCAGACCATGCTAAACTTACTCTACCGATTGGGCCTCACAGTGAGCGTGCACATTTTCATCTACAGCCCTTACAAATACATTCTCATCTGGGAGCAACTCTCAACTCTCATACAGCTCTAGCCTTTCCCAGTGCAGCCAGAATACGCAATCTTCAAACTCTGTTATTACAGTTTCAAGCCAATCAAACCTTAACAGCCAAAACCTTTATGCAACTGTTAGGAATGATGGCATCATGCATCGCAGTAGTGCCTCACGCAAGACTACACAAGTGTCCTCTACAGGACTGCTTAGCACGTCAGTGGAATCAGTCACAGGGTCAATTAACAGATCTAGTGTTGGTAGACAGCCGCACCCATCGCTCTCTGCAGTGGTGGAACCCAGAAAACTTATCAAAAGGGCGGCCTTTCATCAACCATGTTGCACAGGTCGTGCTAACAGCAGACGCATCTCTCACAGGTTGGGGGGCCATCTACACAATTCAGGGTCTCTGGGACACCAATCACACATGTCTCCACATCAACTATCTAGAGCTTCTAGCAGTATTTCCAGCACTCAAAGCTTTTCAGTCTCATCTCATACACAAGGCTGTCTTAGTCAGCACAGACAACATGACAGCCACGTACTATATACAAAAAGAGGGGGGGAACACACTCTCTCCAGCTGTCACGCCTTTCTTCGACCATCTCGAACTGTGCAATTCATTACAAAATTCATCTTCCTGCAGAACACCTTCTAGGAGTCAACAATCAATTTGCCGATCTCCTCAGCAGAAGGAGACCGCAAATACACGAGTTGGAACTAGATCCCCGAGTTCTCCTTCCATACTTTTAAAAATTGGGATTTCCACAAATAGATCTGTTTGCCACAGTGGGCAACACAAAATACCCAAACTTGGCCTCCAGGTTCCCACACCCTCGATCCAAAAGCAGTGGCCTATAGATCAATTGGGCAAAGCTGTTTGCCTACGCTTTTCTGCCTCTCCCACTCCTTCCGTTTCTGGTTCGAAATCTCAGGCAAACATCACTCACACTGATTTTAGTATTGCCCACATGGGCTCGTCAGCCATGGTACACCACACTTCTGGAACTCTAAGTAGTTCCACATCAAAAGCTACACCTCAGTTCCAGCCTTCTCACTCAGCACTGTGGAGAAATCAGACACCCAAACCCCTAGGAACTCAACCAAGCGATTTGGATCCTGAAGTCATAGACTTTAGATACTTAAATTTGCCACCAGATTGTATGACTATTCTGAAAGATGCAAGAAAGCCTACTGCCAGAGGTTGTTATACAGCAAAATGTAAACAATTTATTTATTGTAATAACAAAATTAATCCTTTAGATGCTTCTGTTCAAAACATTGTTTTTTTATCTTCTGCACCTACAGCAATCAAATTTAGCTTACACATCTATTTGATTGCACCTTGCAGCAGTGGCTGCATATCTGTGAAACAAACAGCATTTATCTTTGTTCAAAGTCCCTGTGACTAAAGCCTTTATGGAAAGCTTAAAAAGAGTAATACCACCCAGAATACCTCCAGCACCAGTATGGAATCTCAACATTGTACTTACAGGACTCGTGAGTCCACCCTTTGAGCCATTACACAATCGTCCCCTACAGTTCCTTTCATGGAACGTTGCATTTCTCATTGCAATCACTTAATTAAGGAGAGTTGGTGAGCTACAGGCTTTGACCCTAGAAGAACCCTTCTTTCAGCTTCATAAAGATAGAGTAGTTCTTCGCATTAACCCAAATTTCATCCCTAAAGTGTTGTCTATTTTTCATCTTAACTGATCCGTTGTGGACCTGTGTTCTTCCCTCAACCTGATTCTGTAGCAGAACGAGCTCTTCACACACTTGATGTCAGGAGAGCGTTACTGTATTATATTGAAAGAACAAAAGATTTTCATAAAACAAAGCAACTGTTTATTGCATTTGCACCACCTCACAAAGGCAATCCTATCTCTAAATCTAACAATTCAAGATGGATTGTTAAATGCATTCAACCTTGCTATGCAAAAGCAAAAATAACTTTATCTATAACCCTGGTGCGCATTCCACTTTTTAGGTAACATTCTTATGGCCGACATATGTTAAGCAGAAACCTGATCCACACCACACACATTTACCAAACACTATTTTGTGGATGTGTTAGCACGACAACAAGAAAATGTAGGCCAAGCAGTGCTAAAACCACTTTTTCAAACAACTACAACATCTACTGGTTAGTCACCACTAAGGAAGAATACTGCTATATAGTCTAAGCAAAGCATGTGTATCTACAGCACACATGCCTCGAACGGATAATGTTACTTACCCAGTAAGCATCTGTTCTTGGCATGTAGAGCTGTAGATTCATAGGTGCCCTCCCACCTCCCCGGTCACCTGTAGTTGTTGCAGTTCTCCTTATTTACATTACATACGCATGGACATCTCATTACTATACTCACATACGCCATTCTCACCCTCTTACGGGAAAACAATCTAACATAGAGTTGATGCCCATGCACATCATCACCCAAAGGAGGAGTCACCTAACCTCGTGACTAGGAAACACTTCTTCAAACAAAAACAACTTGCAAACATCCGGACCCAACACTAGATAGCAGGAGTATGCAAATCTACAGCTCTACATGCCAAGAACAGATGCTTACTGGGTAAGTAACATTATCCTTCAATTGGCAGTGAAGATATTCTCATGCTTTTTAATTTTAAGGCTTATTACAATTTTTATATTCCAAACGCGAAAAAAATCTAATATTGTTTCATTATATACAGTTAAGTATTTTTAAAACATTGAAATGGTTATTTACATAGATCGAGCTGACCTTTCAAGACTTAAAAGTTAGTTTAAATTAAATTTTTAACACCTCGATTTGGTTGGTAAAAAGTTTTCCAACCTTTTAAGCATGTTTAAAATGCTACATTTTTTATGGTGTGCAACTGATTAGGGTGTTTTCAAAAGGCTTGGGGGAAATTTCATTTTTAAAGTTCTAAATGCTATTTCAACATACTGAACATTTTTGGTGATAAGATTGACATCTTGTCAGAGTGCTAAACTTGGTGACGTTGTTACGTTTAGTTTGTGAAATTGCAAGAATATTTTGATAAACTAGGAACATAGTTAAAATAAACAAGATTCCAACTTTCTGGAACTTCTGTTTTTCAAGTCACAAAAAGTCAACTATCACATCAAACTTAAAGCTTCATAAATGTGTAGACAGATTACATTTTTCCTGCTCCTAGATGCCCCTATGAATGGACTGAGAAAACATGTATTGGTTTAGCTCCGACTTTGTAGGAGATCAGTAGAAGTATTAGTTATCAGCACATTCAATTAGTACATTTCCAAATCACCAATTGTGCCTGTCTGTGTGTTTCAAAGCTCACCTCTTTATTGATCTATGTGCCTTGGCTTGGGTTCTGTTCTTTAAAAGATTCTGAGGTGTTCATATAATGGATAAACGTCCAACTATTTTAAGATTTGCACCTGTTCAGTTTAACGTCTGAATTTACAAATAAGCTGGGGTTCTGATTATCAAATTGTGAGCTTCCTTGTATGCTTTAAACATGAGGCCTAACTTACATTAAACCAGTATTAGTTGGTTAAATAATTATTCAAAATCCTTATCTAGAATTTCTGAAAAGAAAAGTATGATCTGTCGATTAATTCAGAGGTACCCTGAAAAGCCAGTGGTAAAAGTCTAAATAGCTTTTTCCATTTAAATACAGAGTTCTTTACACATTGTTCTATGGTACATGAACAGCTGTACCTCAAAGCAAAGTAGTCTTCTGGAATAGAAATACTCAAGTAGGGACACATAATGAAAACATTTGCTATATTAAGATGTCCCATTTATTAAATGTATGAATCATTATCCTTTTCAAACAGGCCCTCTCGCTATAGACCCTAATTAATCCAGATGGTTTCAGTGGCACGTTATATATGACATATTCGAATATAAGTTGATCCTCTTGCTAATAAAATGATCAATTTAACAATGTGTGTATGAATTACAACATTTAGCCCCAAAGGTACTTTGGCACTGGGTAAAAATAATCTAATCAACACAACAGGGAACCTAGCCTAACTAAAGTGAACAAAGCACAGCTATGTCACCAAAGGAATACAACGTTTTGCAAATTTCCTGAAGTTTAATTAATTCACACAGAATGTGGACAAGCTTAGGGACTAAGGGCCTGATTACGATCCTGGCAGACAGGGTTACTCCGTCATAAACTTAACGGATATCCCATCTGCCAAATTACAATTACATTATATCCTATGTAACTTGTAATACGGCTGATGGGATATTCGCCAAGATCATAATCAGCCTTTAAGTCCTCTAATAGGTGACCTCTTGTACATGAGCTGTTTACGTTGGGATCATGCAGTAACAGGCACAAACTACTGTGCAGTGCTTAATGGGTTTTCTACTTTGGAATCAAATCGTCGTGAAGAAATCCTCTGCCTTATTAGTAGCAAATGTAGGGCTGTACATATAGTTGATAAATGATCAAGCGTTTTGAGACACTAGCTTGCGAGCTGAAAATACTGTTGTTTCCTATGTAACATAATGAAAAAAGAAACTGTTGGGTCTTAGTATAGGCTTTACTAGTAATTGATTGGAGGCAGTACACATAGCAGTACATATGCAGCTACAATACTAGCACTGAGCTTTTGGGATAACAGAAGAATCTGTCCTGGTAGATAAAGCACATGAAAGCACATTGCAAAGATCGAGTTGATTTGTGTTTTGAGAACACCTGATGATATGATCTTTCCAGCAGTTGTGGCAGTTCCCCGCAAGCGAAAAGCAAAATTGGCTTATCTATATTTTTGCCTCCTGATTTGCAAAAGCTCTCCTTCATTAGGACTTACTTTCAGAGTGTTTTCTTCAATATGTTATGTTATATGCATTTATATTGTGCGCTGCTACTCAGGAGTGTCCCGGCGCGGTACCTTGCGAGAGAGTGGGGGTCAGACAGAGGAGTTTATACAAAGAGCAGTGTTTTCAGCTGTTTCTTGAACAGCTTTGCATCTTGGATACAGTGCAATTCCAAAGGGAGTGCGTTCCAACCCACGGCAGCCTTATAGGCCAAAGAGCTGCCGCCCATTCTCACCCGGCGGAAACGTGGAATCACTGCCAGGAACTGTGCCATAGAACGCAGGTTTCTTGAGGGCACTTAGAATTTAAAACGCTTCCTGAGATAGCCAGGGCCGGATTGATACAGGGCTTCATGCACCATGGTAAGGGCTTTAAATCTCACTCTTTCCGCAACTGGCAGCCAGTGGAGATCACGCAGATGTTGTTGTATGCTTGATCTTCGAGGGATATTCAGTAAAACCCTGGCTGCGGCATTCTGTATAGACTGGAGTTTTTTCAACTGGTACCCGGGCACGCCAACATAAAGTGCGTTCGCGTAATCAATACGCAGCGGTATCATCATCAAATGCTTTATTCGACAACTTAATGTCATAAAAGTAAACAATTCAATCAGTCATACATTACAATTAAAAAATAAGATGTACTGAATATCAACTAGCAGCTCATGACAATTCAGTAAAAAAGAAACTTAAAGTGCAAGATTCGAAAGATAAAAACACACTAGCAGTATTGGGGTGCAAAACTACAAATGTCTTTTCCTGTATTCCATCTTGTGAGGCTAGAGCTTTTCTAAGCATACAATACAAATGTTATATAAAGTGCAGAATGCAATTAAAAAGCTCATAAATTAAAATGGCACGTTGTTCCTCAGGATAAAATTTCAATACAAAAAAGGCAAACATATTAGGATACGAAGCTTCGAGTTTCTCTCCCCATAATACATCCTAGAGTAAAACATTTTTTGTAAAGTGCAAAGTGCATACGGGATAAAGTGCTAACATTTCATTCCAGACAATCGTAAAAAGTACCATGGGCTGCTCTACATACAAAAAAAAGTTATTTAAAGTGCTATGTGCGTATGAGACAAGCTCATAGTTTTAGGATGATCTTCTAGTATCTTGACACATTATTGTCCTCCTAAAAACAATCCTTCATATGAATTTGCATTGATGTTAAAAACACGATTCTATAAATTTACATTGTGACATATAAGAATCTAAACAATAATCAAGTAACAAATGTCTGTTTTTCTTGAACCTCTTCGCAGCAACCAAAAAACATGCAATATTAAAAATATCCCATGATGTGCTCAATGACTGGAGATAAAGTAATGCTGGTCTAACCTGCAGGAAGCCCCTTCCTCTCAGAATGGGAATTATATACTTTTTACGAATGTCAGAATAAAAAGGACAAAACATCATAAAATGGAGGGTATTCTGGGAAGAAAAATTGTCACACTTACAAGGAATCGCATACTCGGGATTACACCACTCCTGGAAGTCGCCTAATAAAAAAGGAACCAAATTAAAACGAAACCTAGTTAAAAGCCAACGATGGGAGGGTTTATTTACTATTACCAAATAGGGTTCAATACAGGTATTCGTTTTAGTTGGACCTAACTGAGGGTTTCCGCAGCTCTAGTTCTTCCCTTTCTGCAGACAGTAGATTATTAAAATTAGATTTCACCCACAGCACATCCTCCTTCCGGATCTTTTCGGGAGCTTCAAATAGCTCTGGCTGCCCCAATTTGGTTAACATACTTTTAACGTGAGACAACCACTTGATCTTATTAGAGTTGTCTAACTGAACACAGTCTCGTAAAATCTTATGATTCAAAATCAATTCAGGATTTATCCACGTTTTGAGCCAGCAAAGCAACGGAGCTAAGCTCAAAATGTCTGAAATATAACCAATCCCAAGTTCCTGGTGTATAGAAAAAACTGGCGTAGATTGTGGGACTGATAAGAGACTGCGTAAAAATTTGTTTTCGGCTATTTGAATGCCAGGCTGTTCTTTAAAGCCCCATATAGAGGAACCATAGGCCGCAATCGCTACACACTTTGCACTATATATTTTCAATATACTCTCAATTGGTCTAGCCCCCAAACGCTTTGCAAACCCCATTAATCCTAGGGCAGATCGAGTAATAGAATTCTTTTGAATTTTCTGTTGCGGTATCCAAGAAAACTTCTCATCAAAAACAACTCCTAGGTAGGTGAAGGAAGAGACCGGAGTCACTTCCAGCCCATTGCAATAAAAGGAATAGGGTTTTCTTGCTCTACGACCAAATGACAAAATATGGGATTTACTATTATTTACTGCCAGATCCAGCAACTGCATGTGGGCCCCAAAGGCATCTAAGAGCCGCTGGAGACCCACCGCCGTGCGTGCTATAAGAACAGCGTCATCCGCGTATAGGAGAACCGGAATTGAACAATCTCCTACACACGGGATATCCAAAGTCGCTGTCAAAAGGGATCTGTCTAGGTCATTAATGTACAAAGTAAAGAGTACAGGCGCCAAAATACACCCTTGACGGACCCCACGAGCTGATCTGAATGAACTTGAGCATTTGCCATCCTGTGAAATCCTGACCGAGGCAGTAAGATCTTGATGAAGATCAGCCAGAAAATACACTAAGGATGGGTCAAGACCTTTATCCAACAAAATGTTCCACAGCTTTGACCTGTTAACCAGGTCAAACGTTGAGGATAGATCCATAAATGCCATCCTTAAACAGCCTTCTTTTGCCACAGTGTATTTACTGATTAGTAAGGACAAATTAAGGCACTGGTCGGTGGTACTTCTACATTTTCTGAACCCATATTGTAAAACCGAGATAATATTCTTTTCGGTAGCCCAATCTGAAATTTTAGTTAAAATTATTTTCCCTAAAATCTTCACAGAAGAGTCAATCAGGGATATTGGTCTGTAGCACCGCGGGTTCCCTCTCTGGGCCTTCTTAAAAATCTGGATGATAGTCGATCGAGACCATGATGCAGGGAACCCTGAGGTGCCAGAGACATTAAAAACATTAGCCAAGATCTTTGCCCAAAATTTAGGTTCACTTTTGTAGAGATCTGCCGGAACAGAGTCAGGGCCAGGGGCCTTATCACTGATAGTCTCCCTTATTGCTTTCTTCACTTCCTCTTCAAGGAACACAAGTGGGACTCGGATTTGAGTAGGTAATAGGCTAAGAGGCAAGTCCTGGCTCTCTGGGGAGGCGTATATTGCCTTAAAATGGGACAGCCATTGGGCCTCTGTGATATGACAATCCTGAATCTCATTATCCAAGCCTGAAAAAAAAGGTGTATTAATAATTCCCCAGAATTTTGAATTATCCCTGAGTACATCTACGGATAACAGCACATGCCATGCCTCGGCCTTAATCTCTGCTTTCCGGCTGTTAATTGCCATCTTGTACTGTTTCCGCAAATCAGCAATCAAGACCCTGTCACGTGGTGAACTTTTCAATGCTAGATTTAAAAGTCGATGAGCAGGTGAGCATTTATTATCAAACCACTTTAAGCCACGTGACGCTCTCTGTTTGGAGTTAACTCTTAAATCGCTAGCTATTTGATTGCAAATACCCTCGAAGGCTCTAAAAATAGCGTCTTTTGTGCTCAAGGGGTTGACACATATTAGAATATTCCCCTTGCATTTCTCGCACAAATCTATAAAAAAGATTTACGGCATCACTTTGGGCCATCTGAGCCTTCTCCCTTGATCACAGGTAGTTACAATACAGGGTGAGGATTGCCTACTGCCAAGAGCTAATAGGCCGCAGCTTTTATCTAGTTCCAAAATGACAGGGTTATGGTCACTAAAAGGAGATTCCCTGGCATTATAAATGACTACTTTGCCTAATAGCATGGGAGACAAAAAAATGTAATCAATAATGGTGTCTCTAACTTTAGATTTAAATGTAGGGCACCGGTCAAGAATGTTTACAAAACCAGGTTCAAAAAGGTCAGCTTCAGACAAGAGAGGCTCTAAGCCCTCCCCCTGCTCTGAATGTTCAAAATGGGGGGTCGGTGCAAAATTATGACCAAGATCATCTTCAATACAACAATGAGAGCGGCAAGGATGTATGTTAAAATCACCCATAAGCACAACATAAAACAAAGTAGTTTGCATAGCCCTGTAATTTTCTAAAAAAGTTTCAAAATATTCAAGTGTTGGTTCCTATAATCATTTTCCCCAGAATTATAAAAATTCACAAGAAGTATCTTGGGATAGGTTGTGAAACATATTTCTACTGCCAGGCAGTTAATGGAGTCTATGTCAATCCTTTTCGTGGATCCCTGTAGATTCAGAGATAGAAGTAACATAAGACCACCCTTTGCTCTTCCTGCTGGTACTGCTTGAGCTGGTAAGAAATAGGAGCTAAAACCATCTGGCCAAAAATGATCCCCCCTATCCCAGGTTTCCTGAAGGGCAATTATGTCAAAAGATTTTATAAATTTTAGCCACTGGGGGTTGTCTCTTTTACTTCTTATGCCCGCAATATTCCAGCTAATAATTCTGCATTTGGATGAGTTTGCATCACCAATGACTTCTTGGGCATGATTGATACGGGGCATAACAGATAGACACTTTTCACTCCCGATATCAATACCCTCCAGGTCATTAAGGCTAGGTGGAGAGGAGCTATCCTCTGTCACTGGGAGTCAATCATTTGAATCCAGCAGGCTTAAAGGATAAAATCTATTAGACAGTGGTAAACCCTCCTCCTTGAATCCTGACCGCACACCTGTAGTATGAGGAAACAGGGCACAAACACCGCACAAGCTTGCAGGACTAGAAACACTGCTTGCAGGTCTAGGCCGACACAGCGGCAAATGGGAATTAATGTTGGCCTGTGGCCTATTGTGAGAATAGCCTGTACTTGTTGGTGGGTAAAAATAGCCCAACGGGACGGCCCTTATGCCGTCCACATTTAGATCAGTAGCATCCCAAAACAACCTATCCGCTATATCTGGTTTGTTAAAATTGACTATTATACAATCACCTGCGATTTTTTTGGGGTTGATTGCCCACCCAAGACAGCCGTCTAGCCATAATAATATGGTCTGAGATTTTAGAGGAACCAGAACAATAATGGTTACACCAACTTTGTTTTACGCAACAAACCATTTGTTGATTCTTTTTCCGGATGCTCAAGGGAAGAAACCCCCACAAGAACAGCGACCAAAGAAGTAGCTTCTGGGGGGAGATCAATCCTATTATAGTTATAAAAAATAGGATTCTTATACTGCTCAGAATTCCCCCTCATAGCTATAGGCAGCCTTCTAAGTTGCGTAATGTCAGTACAGGGGGCAACATTATGGTCCTTTTGACTTGCAATAAGAGGGACATCCATCCTATCCCCTGAATTCAAGGAACCGCCCCTCCCCAAGGATGGCAACAAAACGCTCGATTGGTGGTTCCCTCTATTAGCTAACCCAGTTGCTACTAGAAACACATCAATATTATCAGTCATGGGACACAATTTCTCTCTCAAACGGGAGTCCATAATAATATTTAAATGATCACATTTCTTTTTTAAATCAGCCACACAGGAGTTCATAGTGTCAATAATGTTCTTGGCAATAGTGGTCAGCATTGATTTGAATCTTGTACTAAAAATATCCTCAATGAGGGACCGCAAGGACTCTTGGATGGATTCATCAATTCCCTGGAAGACCATAGAGGTGCTTATCTTGGAGCCTTTAGTGCGCTTTATAGTTTTTTTTTTTTGAGCGTTTTACTCCGGTGGGCCCTTCCATGGGAGCCCTTTCACATGGTAAATTGTAAGTGCTCTGAGGGCTAGGGATGCCACCCAAATCAGCCAAAGCGGGGGATAAAGCATCAGTCTGTGGTTTGGGGGCTTTAATCAATACCACAGGGTCCAGGGGTACAGGGGCAGATGCCAAAAATGCTGTCTCCTCAATCCCTTCCCTAGGGGCTTCGCTTATGTCCAAGCCTAGCTCCTTTTCCGCATTTGCTATTTCTTTATTCAAGGCACCCACAGCAGAAGTTAGGTAAGACATTATAGATGGTGACTTTCTGGGTATTTTAGCTTTTAGACCCCCCTTGTCAGAGTTACCCAAATATTTACGCTTACCCATCTGGGATTGTTGGAGGGGTGGCCCAGCCCAGACTTCTTCGGGCTTCACCCGCGCGCGTCCCGCGCTGCGTGTGCCCTGAGCTGGTTAAGAGGGCCTTTGGCGCCCTCTGATGATGCCGATTTTCGGCGCTGAGCAGGGCGTTATGGGGGATGTAGTTGATGCGCCCCCAGGAGCCGTTCCCCTCACGGCAGCGTTTGGTGTGATATGGAGCCGATCTCCTTGCAGAAACCAGAAATAATTAAAAGCGCAACGGTATTAGGGCGCTGGTGACCATCTCTTTGGCAGGCTGTGGTAGATGTGGCAGAAACTTCCTAAGTGATCTTAGGGCACCAAAACATTGTACAGCTAATTTTTTTATCTGAGGGGTAAACCTAAGATCCTCATTAAACCAAATCCCCAGATTTTTTACAGGTTGGCCATCTGAATTGGGTAGAGGATATTCGGCCGGCCAGAGGGATTCTTTGAACTGAGAGGGAAAGGTACCATATAAGAGGATTTCAGACTTATCCTCATTGCACTTAAGCTCCGCAGCATGAAGCCATTTAAAAACGTCAGACAGGCAAGCTCTGGCCTGAACCGGAGAAGAGTTATCTTTACTCCAAGTGAAGAGGAGCTGGGTATCATCAGCGTAGGCGATGATCTTGGCCCCCAGCTCCTCTGCCAGATAAATCAGAGGAGTCATATATATTTTAAAAAGGAGAGGGCTCAGAGTGGAGCCCTGAGGGACTCCAGTGGACAGAGCTTGTGGCGTAGAGGCGAACAGGGGCATCCATACTTGCTGAGAGCGTTGGTCCAAAAATGAGCCAACCCAGCTCAGTGCGGAAGCTGTCACCCCAATGTCAGACAGGCGGGCCAGAATCAGCGAGTGAGGGACTGTATCAAATGCCGCAGAGAGGTCTAACAAAATCAGAGCCGCTCTGCCGCCAGCGTCCAAACACTCTCTGATGACCTCAGTCGTTTCAACCAAGGCAGACTCAGTACTATAACTGGCCCTAAATCCTGATTGGGCTGGATGAAACAAGCCTTCGTCTTCCACAAAGGAGGTAAGTTATTTATTTACCGCCTTCTCACAGACTTTGGCCACGGTTGGAAGTAGCGTGATTGGCCTGTAGCTTGCAGGGATCAAGAGAAGGCTTTTTCAGCAAAGGCAAGAGTTTGGCTTGCTTCCACGTCAGAGGCACAGTAGCTGTCCTCAAGGATAGATTAATCAGAGTGTAAACCTCTAGGTTGACTGTCTCAGGTACTTAGGCCAACATCCTGGCCGCACAGGGATCGTACGAGCAACCAGATTTAAGTGCTTTTAAAATTGCCAAAGAATCTTGCAAAGTAATGGGGGGAAAAAGCAGAGAGAGCCGAAGATCCATGCGGTCCCCCTAATACGGTTGATGGGGCAGAGCACTCTACTGACGAAGTCGAGGCTGTCTTAAAATTTTCCTTTATTGCCAGAATTTTGTCGATAAAAAAGCTCGATAGTTTCTCACACCAGGCAGCAATGATATGATTTCCACTGGAAAGGCACTGGGTTGCATGTTCAGAGATATTTAGGTGCAAATAATTGCATGATGTTGATAGGATAGATGTCTTCTGGCGAAACAGAAATAGCCTTATTTTTACCACACTTCCTCTTCACTGGTGAGAAAAGGCTCAATCAAGTTCAGCTGTGCAAGAAAGAGCTGTTGATAAGTTAATCTCATTTGATGGCTGAAATATTTTAATTTTAACATAAATATTTTGCATTTAGGTCCAAAATTGGCTCCTGAGGCGGAAAGCCGGGAGCAGGGGCAAACCATTTTTAAAAACTTACTGTGTTGTCTTTTATTTGCATCTCCTGAACTCTCACGAACAGCGCTACTCGCTGCAACGATTCCCCTCCCTCAGCCGCCATTCCCGAGGGCGAGGCGAGACACGCCCCCTCGGCTGGCCACGCCCCCCCGCCATACCTACAAATAGAGCGCGCTAGTGGCAGGCGTCGCATCTACGATTGGCTCCTGAGGCGGAAAGCCGGGAGCAGGGGCAAACCATTTTTAAAAACTTACTGTGTTGTCTTTTATTTGCATCTCCTGAACTCTCACGAACAGCGCTACTCGCTGCAACGATTCCCCTCCCTCAGCCGCCATTCCCGAGGGCGAGGCGAGACACGCCCCCTCGGCTGGCCACGCCCCCCCGCCATACCTACAAATAGAGCGCGCTAGTGGCAGGCGTCGCATCTACGATTGGCTCCTGAGGCGGAAAGCCGGGAGCAGGGGCAAACCATTTTTAAAAACTTACTGTGTTGTCTTTTATTTGCATCTCCTGAACTCTCACGAACAGCGCTACTCGCTGCAACGATTCCCCTCCCTCAGCCGCCATTCCCGAGGGCGAGGCGAGACACGCCCCCTCGGCTGGCCACGCCCCCCCGCCATACCTACAAATAGAGCGCGCTAGTGGCAGGCGTCGCATCTACGATTGGCTCCTGAGGCGGAAAGCCGGGAGCAGGGGCAAACCATTTTTAAAAACTTACTGTGTTGTCTTTTATTTGCATCTCCTGAACTCTCACGAACAGCGCTACTCGCTGCAACGATTCCCCTCCCTCAGCCGCCATTCCCGAGGGCGAGGCGAGACACGCCCCCTCGGCTGGCCACGCCCCCCCGCCATACCTACAAATAGAGCGCGCTAGTGGCAGGCGTCGCATCTACGATTGGCTCCTGAGGCGGAAAGCCGGGAGCAGGGGCAAACCATTTTTAAAAACTTACTGTGTTGTCTTTTATTTGCATCTCCTGAACTCTCACGAACAGCGCTACTCGCTGCAACGATTCCCCTCCCTCAGCCGCCATTCCCGAGGGCGAGGCGAGACACGCCCCCTCGGCTGGCCACGCCCCCCCGCCATACCTACAAATAGAGCGCGCTAGTGGCAGGCGTCGCATCTACGATTGGCTCCTGAGGCGGAAAGCCGGGAGCAGGGGCAAACCATTTTTAAAAACTTACTGTGTTGTCTTTTATTTGCATCTCCTGAACTCTCACGAACAGCGCTACTCGCTGCAACGATTCCCCTCCCTCAGCCGCCATTCCCGAGGGCGAGGCGAGACACGCCCCCTCGGCTGGCCACGCCCCCCCGCCATACCTACAAATAGAGCGCGCTAGTGGCAGGCGTCGCATCTACGATTGGCTCCTGAGGCGGAAAGCCGGGAGCAGGGGCAAACCATTTTTAAAAACTTACTGTGTTGTCTTTTATTTGCATCTCCTGAACTCTCACGAACAGCGCTACTCGCTGCAACGATTCCCCTCCCTCAGCCGCCATTCCCGAGGGCGAGGCGAGACACGCCCCCTCGGCTGGCCACGCCCCCCCGCCATACCTACAAATAGAGCGCGCTAGTGGCAGGCGTCGCATCTACGATTGGCTCCTGAGGCGGAAAGCCGGGAGCAGGGGCAAACCATTTTTAAAAACTTACTGTGTTGTCTTTTATTTGCATCTCCTGAACTCTCACGAACAGCGCTACTCGCTGCAACGATTCCCCTCCCTCAGCCGCCATTCCCGAGGGCGAGGCGAGACACGCCCCCTCGGCTGGCCACGCCCCCTCCAACCTCCCGACCCACCAGCATAAAGCATGTGTCTTAGTAGGAAGCGCAGCGGACGAGCGCAGCGGGCGCGACTTTTGCGCGCCGAAGGCGCGCCTAAGGCAAGCCCGTCTGCGCCCGTCCGCGGCCGGACGGGGCCAGGGGCACGATATTCTGCCAAAATAACGTCTTATTCTTCAAAAGAACTCATCGCCCTTCAAGGCCACTGGCCACTTCCCGATCTCACCCGCAGGCGCGTTTCCGCTTTAGGCCTCGCCTCTTCCTCCCCCACGACACCACACTCTCTGTTGCATACCCCCCCGTCACCATGTCCTCTCCAACCTGACCCTCACCCCACCACCCCACCCTTGTCTGTATTCCTACTCAACACCAGGTCAGCGGTCAAGCACCATCACGAGCTGTTCGTCCTACTCGATTCAGAGAAACCTGACCTACTGCTCCTGACCGAAACCTGGTATAGTGATTCATCCCTTCCTGTTCTCCTAGCCACCCTACCCCCCTCATATGTGGCCTTACGCGCCGACCGTCCAGCAGGCAGGGCCGGTGGTGGGGTCGCCTTTATCGCCCGGTCGGAATTGAAGTTTCAATCACTTCCCTTTCCCCCTATCCCCTCTGTTGACTTTTTGGTTGTCCGTTCTCTGCTATCCTCCCCTCCTATTACTTGCCTATTAATGTACCGTCCTCCTCAGCCTTCGCCCTCATTCCTACCGGCATTTCAAGACCTGTTGGCCAACTTGGTGGTCAACTACGCCTCGGTCTTGGTGCTGGGAGACTTTAATTATTGGCCCTCTGACCCACATGAGGGTCCGGCCTCTAAAGAATTCACTGAATCTCTCCTGTCTCTCAATTTTATTACGCATATAACTGTCCCTACTCACTCTCATGGGCATATACTCGACCAGGTCTGGTCCCTCAACCTCCCAGTGGCTTCGACAGCCGTCTCTCCCTGCCCCTGGTCTGACCATGCCCTCATTTCCCTCTCCATTTTCCGCAACCCGGTATCAAAAACTCCGCATGCCAAAAACACCTGGGCGCGGAACTGGAACAAACTGGATTTTCCCTCCCTGACCTCCCTGCTTCGAAACTCCACTCCTACCCTCTCCGGCTTATCGTCTACCTCTCAAGCCAAAGCCATTAACACCTGGCTGGCTGGTGGCTGTGATTCAGCGGCTCCCTTACGTCGCATTTCCATCCGTCGACCTAAGGATTCCAACAGATGGTTTAACGACCATCTGAAAGAGCTTAAACTGAGCGTCCGACGGGCGGAGAGGCAATGGAGGAAAAATTACTGTCCTTTATTAAAAACTTACTTCCTTACATCACTGGCCAAATATAAAATAGAAATTCTGGCTGCAAAAACCGCCCATTTCTCTGCAAAAATAACGGCCGCTGAAAATAAACCCAGGGAAATTTTTGGCATAGTAAACGACCTGGCATTCTCAGATCGAACCTCACCCCAAATCCCCCCTTCCCAGCCTCTTTGTGATCAACTCAACGCCTACTTCCTGGATAAGATTGTCACCATCAAGGCCAACATTCCACCACCTTCACCTGCATTCGTTGATCCTTCCCCTCCCACCGTTCAATGCCCTCTCACCTCCATCCCCCTCCTTTCTCAGGAATCATTTCTGGAGATCCTTCCCAAAGTAAAGTCGGGGTCTCCGGCGGATGTCTGCCCGGCACGCATTTTGCAGCAAATTTACTCCTGGTGTTCTGAACCCCCTATCGCCTTCCTCAACAGCTCCCTTGCGCAGGGTGTAGTGCCCCCCGCGCTAAAGGCAGCTACTATAGTACCCATTTTGAAGAAACCTGGCGCGGACCCTTCCATCTCGGCCAACTATCGCCCCATCTCCCTGCTGCCATTCTTGGGCAAGGTGATGGAACGCCACGTCACCGCGGTACTCAGCGCCCATATTGAGACTAACGGGGGGCTGGCATCTCGCCAGGCCGGTTTCCGCCCTAGACATTCGACCGAATCTGTTGTGGTCTCAGTCCTAGATAATCTCAGAAAGGGTTTGGATGATAACAAACACCAGGCACTGGTCCTCCTCGACTTGTCCGCCGCCTTTGACACGGTGGACCATACCATCCTACTGTCCCGTGTCAGGGCGGCTGGAATCGGGGGATCAGCCCTGGTTTGGCTCTCCTCCTTTCTGAGGGACCGCACCCAGGCAGTGCGACTAGGCACCTTCTCTGCCACTCCCCTCCCGGTCACCTGTGGTGTCCCCCAGGGATCCTCTCTTTCCCCCCTGCTCTTTAATCTCTACATCTTCCCTCTTATCTTCGCGCTTCAGCAGCTGGAGGTCACCGTGTACAACTACGCGGATGACCTCCAGCTCATCTTTGATCTGTCCTCCTCTCCCCTCTCTGTCTCTAATTTCCAGTCTACCATGACATTTATCAGGGACTGGATGAACCACAACCACCTTAAGCTGAACCCGGATAAAACCGAGTTGGTTCTCACTGGTGGTTCATCCAGCCCCTGGAACTCTCTTTTTTGGCCCTCCTCTCTTGGGCCCGCACCTTCCCCCTCAACCACGGTTAAAACACTGGGTGTTAAAATAAATAATCACCTCACCCTTCACCCACAGATCAGCTCCGTGGTCTCCTCTTGTTTCCTCACTCTCCGCACCATCCGCTCTGTTTCCCGCTTCTTTTCCCCTCAGGCACTCAAGATCATTATGGCCGCCCTGGTGATATCAAAACTGGATTATGCCAATGCCCTCTATCATGGCATTCCAGCTTACAGCCTGCGGAGACTTCAGTCGATCCAGAACCAGGCGGCCCGGCTGGTTTACGGCCTCCCACGCTACCACCATTCCACCCCCCTTCTCAGGGAGCTTCACTGGCTTCCCGTAAAAGAACGCTCCCTCTTTAAGACGGGCTGCATGGTCTTCCAGGCCCGCCAAGGCACTGCCCCCGCCTTTATCTCTTCTTTAATCAAATCCTATGTTCCCACAAGACACCTCCGGTCTTCCTCTAAGTCCCTTCTTCAGATTCCCCGCTTCACACGTAAAAAGTGGGGTGGGGCCAACTTTTCCACCTTGGCTCCAACCTTCTGGAACTCCCTTCCTGACCATCTCCGCTCTGCTACCCAGTACCTCTCTTTTCGTAAAGATCTAAAAACCTTCCTCTTCAAACTGGCTTTCCCCGCTTAGCTCCCCATTCTTATCACTCTTGTCTCTCCCCTCAGTTGCCGATCCTGCCCACTAGCGCCAAGAAACCGCATGGTGTACGCTGCGCTTTAGAAATGTTTTAAATTAGAAATTAAATTACAAAAAGAGTGTCAAATCTATCTTAACATGAGATGCAAGAATTCAACTGTTCAGATTAGAAGGTTTTTGAAAGGGTGTTTAAAGTTTTAAAAAGCTAATGATATGGATTTCCTGATGAGTGAATACAAACACACTGATGTTCTGACTTTGACTTATCTAAAGCAATTTTGTATTTCCAGTTGTCTGTAAAACAGAGGTTGTCTGTTAAAAGAGTAATGTTTTTGCCACCTGCATTAAAGCTTAGAGAAAAGTTGCTCTTTATTCTTCAGACCTGACACGAACCACAAGCTCTAAAATCCACTGGGCTGCTTATATTTTTGGAAAGGGTGAGACCCTTGTGAGACTCTTGTGTGAGACCTTCTTGGGTGCCTATATTAACATTGCATTAGTGATGTAATTATCCTTGCAGATTTCATGCTTCAAAATCTCCAAAGTGTCTATCAGGCTAACTTGCTTGAACTTTTCTTGTTCAATAATTGTAAAAATGAATAGATATGATCTCTCCATGGAAGTGGCAGAGCAGCATAGATGTTAGCGAGTTATGAGTGGACAAATCTACTGTCAAGTGTATACCTTTTCAGTGCATGGGACTGGTAAACATTTGATGTGGAAGTTGAGGTATGTGGCTAGAAAATCTTAATGGTAATCATCGTGTAAGTGGAACTGGCATAGCCAGGGTAGTTTTGCCTGCCTTTAAAATAGGCTGCTTTAGCAGTTCCATAGGTTGACAGTTGTGAGTACAAAGGCGAGCGGAGTAAGAGTGAATTCTGCTAATAGAAAACTGTGTTTCATAAACAATTCTGGACAATAAGCATACAGACAGTATGTAAGCGTGGGGGGAGTGCGGGCCGGATACACAGACGCGGAGGCTGGATATAGTGTGCAATCTTTGAGGATTTTTACTAAGAATAACAGGTTGGTGGGGTGGTTTGGATAAAGAGGACTCCTTTCTTCTCTTGATAGTTTCTCTCTTCCTTCCGGGCCTTTGGGGTCTCTCTTCTAGGCGGTAGTCTTCTCCGGAGGTGGCTCCTGTCAACAAGGTGGGCTTGCGGAGGCTCATATAGAGGGGAGAGACAAGAAGAGAAGCTGTCAGCTGTTGCTTCCTATGTTTCAGTGACACCAGTCACCACACCCGGTTGGTGAACAAAGGAGAAATGTGCAAAGCTAGGAGTAAGACGAGGGGGGGGAAGAGACGTGAGATCTGAAGGTCGCAAAAGGTCCGGGTATGGGTAGTTGGGGTGACAAGGAGGGGGGGTTTCGTGCAACAAGACAGAGCGTGAGGTTCAGGGTTGTTAGGAGGTGTGCCCCTTGTGCTATACTCGTCTTCGCCTTCGGGTCCGTCTGCTTCTTCTCCTGGACTCGACTTCTCCTCCGATTCTCCTTCGCTCCGGCTCGCCTGCTCTTGCTCCTTCTCCTGGTTTCCTGCAGTTGCGAGCTGTTCCTGGGGAGTTCTGGGTGTTTACTCCGGTCCGGGACTTCCAGTTCCGGGGTCAGCCGTGACGCCTTCCGCCGTCTTTCGCCTCGGGTTGGTTCCTGTAAGGACACATGACACTGGGGCGGGGTTATCGGGGTCGCGGTCGGAGGACATTCCCGCGGGCTTGGGAAAGACCGCGGACGATTTCCACGCTGGTGCCCGCGATGTACAGGTACCCTGCTGTTCCCCATATGCGCCGCCTCACATCCCCTTTCCCTAGCTGTCCTTCTTGTAGGGGGTGCGTCCATGGGGTACCGTGACAGGAAGTCCACGTTTGTTTGTTCTGTGCCCTTTCGGTGTTTCGTACTGAATCTGTAGGGTTGCAGAGATAAGAACCAGCGTATTACCCTTTCGTTGTGGCCCTTGTTGCGGGCTAGCCATTCTAATGGGGCATGATAGGTAAAAAGAGTAAATTCCCATCCCTCCAGGTAGTACCGTAGGGACTCAATAGCCCATTTGATTGCGAGAACCTCCTTTTCGATGACTGCGTAGTTTTTTTCTCGCGGGTATAGTTTCCTACTGATGTATAGGATCGGTTTCTCTTCGCCCTGTGCGGTACATTGCGAAAGGACAGCCCCCAACCCTTGATCTGACGCATCTGTTTGCAAGAGAAAGGGAAGGGAATAGTCTGGGCTGGTAAGCACAGTATCTGTCGTTAGGGCTGCTTTCAGGGTTTCAAAGGCTTTGGTCAACCTAGAGGTGGGTTGGTGTAACGGGGCTTCGGTTTTTATGTTTTTCTGCAATAAATCGGTGAGAGGAGCAGCGGTTTGGGAGAAGTTTGGAATAAACCTTCTGTAGTAGCCGAGCAGGCCTAAAAATGCCTGGATATCTTATTTGTCTGGGGAAACCGTACCTGGGTGATGGCCTCTATTTTACTGCTCTGGGGCCTAATGACTCCCTCTCCCAAAAGGAACCCTAAATATTTCACCGTTTGGGCTGCCAAGTGGTTCTTGGCAGGGTTGATCTTAAGGTTATAGTCGCCTAAGGCGTGAACCACGTTACAGAGGTGAATGAGGTGTTGATCCCATGTTTCGCTATAAATGATAATGTCATCCAAGTAAGCCCCTGCGTACTTTTCATGCGGTTGTAACACCAGGTTCATGGCTCGCTGAAAAGTTGCGGGGGCCCAGTGTAGCCCAAAGGGCAACACAGTAAAATGGTATAACCCGTCAGGGGTAGAGAAAGCCGTTTTCCCCTTGTCTTTTTCCCGCAAAGGGATCTGCCAGTACCCTTTACAGAGGTCAAGGGTACTGATGTATTTGGCATTCCCTATGCGCTCTATCATTTCGTCGACCCTTGGGAGTGGATAGGCGTCGAAGTCAGAGATTTTGTTGACTTCGCGAAAATCTATACAAAAACGGACTGAGCCGTCGGGTTTTGGGACTAAGACGATAGGGGAGTTCCAGTCACTCTTGGACGTTTTGATTATCCCCATATGCAATATTTGTGTAACCTCTTCCCTAATCGTGGCCCTATGTGTCTCAGGTATACGGTAAGGCCGGAGTCGCACTTTCTTACCGGGTTGGGTGTTGATGGAGTGTTCTACCACTGTTGTTCTCCCTGGGGTCAGGGAGAAGACCTCCTGTAGGGGCCAGAGAGCATCTAGGAGGACCTCTTTTAACTCAACGGGTAAGTCCCTATCGATACACTGTTTCATCAGGGAGGTTCCCCCACCCTCCCGACCGCTCAAGACAGGGAGAGGCCCTACCCATTTTTTTAAGAGATTCACGTGGTAAATCTGTGAGGTACCCTGGATTGGATCTAATTCGACTCTATAAGTCACCGGGATCACCTTATCAAGTTTGATATAGGGACCCTGCCATTGGCCCAACAGTTTGTGATCTGATGAGGGCATCATTAGAAGTATGGAATCTCCCACTATGAAGGCTCTCTCTTTTGTCCCCTTGTCATACTGTTTTTTCTGGGCCGTCTGGGCTTCGTCCATATTCTGGCGGACTATAGCGCGGATCTGACCCAAATGGGGTTTGAGTTTGTCTACGTACTCGATTAGGGGTTTCGCTTGGTGTGGCTCGGCTTCCCAGGACTCTTTGGCCATGTCTAGAAAGGAACGGGGCTGATGTCCATATAAGAGCTCAAACGGTGAATAGCCCGTGCTTTGTTGGACCTTACCCCTGATGGCGAATAGAGCGAGGGGCAGCATGTCTTCCCACCTCCGTGTTTCTAAGGAGAGGAGTTTCTTTAGCGTCGTCTTGAGTGTAGCGTTATAACGCTCCACTAATCCGTCGGTTTGCGGATGGTACGCAGCAGTGCGTATTTGTTTTACGCCCAGCTGGTTACACACTTGTTTCATGAGCTTCGAGATAAAGGGGGTCCCTTGATCAGTAAGGACCTCCTTGGGGAACCCTACCCGAAAAAACACAGTGATCATGGGTTTGGCTATGTTAGGGGCATCCGGCTTTCTTAGGGGGATCGCCTCTGGGAAACGGGTGGCGTAGTCCACGAGGACAAGCACATACCGGCACCCGCTTCTAGACGGTAACAATGGTCCTATGATGTCCATTCCTATCCTGTGGAAGGGTTCCTCAATAGTGGGAAGAGGTTGTAGGCGAGCACGGGAGGGTTTATATCTACTGTTCTTCTGACATATGGGGCAACTCTGACAATAATTACGGACTTGCTGATAGATGCCTGGCCAATAGAATTTCTCCAGAATGGCCTGCTCGGTTTTCTTGTCACTAAAATGACCCCCCAAGAGGTGACTGTGGGCAAGGTATAATACCTTCTCGCGAAAGGGGCCGGGAACCAATAGTTGTGCGGGTTGAGTAGGCCCACCCTTTCTATACAAGAGCCCGTTTTTCTTTAAGAAGAAGGGACCTACTTGGAGAGGGTCCTCGTTTTCTAGTGCTTTGTTCCACGCTTCTTGTAGGACGGGGACCTCTCTTTGTGTGGCGTGGAAGTCCCGGTCTGTCTCCCAGGGGTGTTCTTCGATCCGGACTGGGAAGACCGCCTGAGGTTTTGCTTTTTCTTCTCTCCTCTGTCTGCGGCTCTTCCTTTCTTTGGCAGGGGGCCATTCGTGATTCTCTTCCTGGGAAAAGGGAGCTTCCGTCCACCAGTCTTTTGGTTTAGGGGTTGACTCTTTTATCAGATCACTCAACTGCGCATAATCATTCCCAAGGATAAGTTGTTCGGGCAGGCGTGGGATGAGACCTACTTTCAGGGAGGACCCCGGGTCGGTTGGGTGTTGGATGCGAACCTGTGTTGTAGGGTAGTGTTTGGTATCACCATGAACGCACTGTACAACTACGGGCCCCTCAATGGTTCCTGGTATTCGGTTAAGGTCTTGTGGTCTTAGAACACTCTGAAGACAACCAGTATCTGCTAGGGCGGTTAGGGGTTCTCCGTTTATCTTCACCTTACAGCGATATGGTGGTAGCGCGCTTTCCTGTTGGGAGCAGTAATAGTTCCGGGTGAGTCCAACCTCCATGGGCTCCTCTTTCTGAGGACAGAAGCGAGCTATGTGCCCTAGTCCTCCACAGTTGTAACACTGGGGCCCGGATACAGGTGCTCTAAGAAGGGGGGGGCCCTGGTACTATGGTAATAGGGTCCGGTTTCCGGGGTACTGGGGTCGGGGTTCGGCTTGGTCGGTGTGTTCCACTGGATCCGGGTCTCCAGGAGGCCTCTTCACGTCCCTTCTGTAGCTCATGTGCGCGGCTAAAGGCGCTGGCAATCTCAACCGCGGTCTCTAATGTAAGGTGGGCGTGTTGACGTACCCATCTCTGGATGTGGGGATGTAAGGAGGCGAGATACTGTTCGAGGTATATTTTGGACATGATTTCTTCTTTTGTAGAGGTGGAGGGTTTTTAGCCAGCGGTCGGTTAAGTCTCTTACGCGGAAGTACAGTGCTCTTGGGGTTTCTTGGGGTCCTTCTTTTAGCTGTCGTAACCTCATGCGGTAGGTTTCTTCGTCTACCCCTAGGTGTTCAAGAATACACCGTTTTATATCCTCGTAAGGGGTGAGACCTTGTATATTGGCGGACTGATAAGCGGCTTGTAAGTCCCCTGAGAGCAGGGGTCCGAGGTACTGTCCCCACTTATCGGCGGGCCATGCGGCTGCCAGGGCCATCCTTTCAAAGTTGCTGAAGAAATAGTCCGGTTCTTCTCCGCTCACATATTTCTGGAGGACAAGGGAGGGGAGTGTGGTGGTCCCTCTCTGTCGGCGAGTTTTCCTAAGGCTGTTTCCTGCGTCTGGCACTGGCCGGTGATCGTCTGTTGTAGTCTGTCCCGATCCTCTTCCACGACCGTGAGGAACCTCTCCATGGCCCTTCCCAGACTATCCTGACTGTCCGCCATTTTTTTAATCGCAGCCTCCATGTCTCCGGCTAATCCCACTTCTGACACCACCTGTAAGTGTGGGGGGAGTGCGAGCCGGATACACAGACGCGGAGGCTGGATATAGTGTGCAATCTTTGAGGATTTTTATTAAGAATAACAGGTTGGTGGGGTGGTTTGGATAAAGAGGACTCCTTTCTTCTCTTGATAGTTTCTCTCTTCCTTCCAGGCCTTTGGGGTCTCTCTTCTAGGCAGTGGTCTTCTCCGGAGGTGGCTCCTGTCAACAAGGTGGGCTTGTGGAGGCTCATATAGAGGGGAAAGACAAGAAGAGAAGCCGTCAGCTGTTGCTTCCTATGTTTCAGTGACACCAGTCACCACACCTGGTTGGTGAACAAAGGGGAAATGTGCAAAGCTAGGAGTAAGACAGGGGGGGGGAGAAGAGACATGAGGCCTGAAGGTCACAAAAGGTCCGGGTATGGGTAGTTGTGGTGACAAGGAGGGGGGGTTTCGTGCAACAAGACGGAGCGTGAGGTTCAGGGTTGTTAGGAGGTGTGCCCCTTGTGCTATACAATGCCGCCCTCCCTATCCCACCCCTGGTACTGCGTTACCACCCGCCGCCCCTTCTCCCACTATTCCTCGTATTTGTGGACTCACCGGCTCTGCCGCAACCCTCCGGGGTTGCGGCCACTCTCCAGCGTCCTCCGGTGGGCTCCACCAATCTTCGCTCCACTCGTCTTCGCCTTCGGGTCCGTCTGCTTCTTCTCCTGGACTCGACTTCTCCTCCGATTCTCCTTCGCTCCGGCTCGCCTGCTCTTGCTCCTTCTCCTGGTTTCCTGCACTTGCGCGCTGTTCCTGGGGAGTTCTGGGTGTTTTCTCCGGTCCGGGACTTCCAGTTCCGGGGGCAGCCGTGACGCCTTCCGCTGTCTTTCGCCTCGGGGTTGGTTCCTGTAAGGACACATGACACGGGGGCGGGGTTATCGGGGTCCCGGTCGGAGGACATTCCCGCGGGCTTGGGAAAGACCGCGGACGATTTCCACGCTGGTGCCCGCGATGTACAGGTACCCTGCTGTTCCCCATATGCGCCGCCTCACACAGTATCAATAGTGGACATGAGTTGTTCTTTAAAATGTAAGACAACTAATACTGATTCCAATGGAGAAGTTTAAATCAATCAGAGATAGTGATTGCCAAATATTGGGAGGACAGTTCATGAAACTACATAAAGGTAATGAACACCTGTTGGCATCTTTTGGCGTGTTTCCCCTGAGTTTTTGCTTTCTGACCTCCCAGTTTTTACTGTGATTTGCTGGCTTAGTGTCTCTGCGCACTTTTTTCACTGCTGATCACTGGTAAAGTTCAAGTGCCCCTGTGGTAAACTGTGTTTCCATGATTGACATATTTGATTTACTTATCAGTCCCTATTAAAGTGCACGGAGTGTGCCAGGGCCTGTAAATCAAATGCTGTTAGTAAGCTGTAGCACTGGATTGTGTCACCCACACAAACAGACTGTAAATGTGACTGGCCTGCCATTGCAGATCCTGTGTGCAGTCTGGGACTGCTATGTCGACTTGGCAAGTGTTCCCACTTGCCAGGCCCTAACATTCCCTTTTCTGACATTTCAGTCACCCCTAAGGTAGGCCTAAGGTACCCCTGTGGGCAGGGTGCATTGTATCTGAAAGGTAGGACATGCCCTGGTGTGTGTGGCATGTCCTGAAAGTTAATTACTGCCAATTTCGTTTTTCACTATTGCAAGGCTACCTGTTCTAATTGGACATAATTGGGAGTTTGTAACATTTTATAAACATAACTGACCCTGGGAACTAGGTAGAAAAATAAAGTTTAGTACGCCTGTACTCAGAATCTAAAGATTCATCTTTTAGTGAAGGTGATTTTTACGTTCTGTGTCTGAAAATACCACGTTTAGAAAGTAGGTATTTTCTTGCTCAGCCATCCAGTAGGCCTCTGCTGGGGTTGTGGATTGACTGTCAGTGTTTTGGATGACAAGGGCTGGGGAGGAGCCGTGGCTCGAGATAATCTAGATAGGAGGAGCATGCCGCCTATGTGAATATAAACGAGAATCATGGCTGCACCTTCTGTGATGCTGCCCGACTTTAACTTTAGAAAGGAGGCTTCTCCTTAGAGCCCTCTGCTTGAAAGAAAAAGTAACCACCTGCCAGGGAGCCTCTGCTCTATGTTTTACACAAAATGAACTTTATATCCTGACTCGCTGTGGAAAGATTCGTTCAAACTATCAGGGGTGAAATGTACCCTGGTTTGGCTCCCCGACCTAGTCCTCGAATTGTTCAAACGCTGATATTGGACTACTTTAAATACAGGCCTGCGAAAGTCCATTTCCCCATATAATCGCCAAGCATAATCACTTGACAAGAAAAAGACAATCGGAAAAAAGAAAAGAAATTAAAGCAGCCTTGGTGACTTGAAGGAGCCAGCAGGATAACTCTTTCTTATGGCAACAAAAAAACAATGCCTAAGCAAAACTATGATAACAAGTTCTTAAACAAACACTGTCATTTTAATTATTGCACTTTTTTAGACCTGTTTTATTTTTATGTATTGTGTCTTTTTCTATAGTTTTTTTTTTTTTACTGCTCGATTGTAATGCAATGGTTTTAATTAACTTATGCATTTAAATAAATAAATACCATACCAAATAGTCTAGGTGGGTCAGGAAAGGGCCGAATAGACCTGGGCTGCATTTAGAGTAGGGGGGAGGAGATTTCCTTTCACCTGAATGGGCCTGGTCTGCCTCTGACAATGCTGTCTCCAGCTCCTGCCAGAAGCCACACCAGAGAGGGCAGAACTGGTTCTGGCTGGGCACAGACACTCTCTGCCAGATTTTGGGCTATAAAAAGTGGGGCCCAAACCCCTGATTTTTAGAACTCTTTTGGAACAAGAAAACTGCCAAAAAGAAGAGCTGTAGAAACTGTGAGGAGGAACTACCACTTTGCTGTGTGCTTTGCTGTGTTGGCCTGTAGTGGCTGATTCTGTCTTGGGCAGTGAAAGGACTGGACTGGACTTTCTGCAGTCTATTCTTGTGAGTTTCTCCAAGGACTTGAGGTAGAGCTTGCCCCCTGTTCAAGAAGTCTCAGGAACAGCAAAGACTTCAAGTTCTTCTGCCCTCAGCACTGGTAACTGTGTGTTTTGTACTGCAACAGAAGAAAAAGCAACCCAACGCCGTCTACGACACCGCTGCCGACTCCGTGTTCTGAAGGCACCGCAGAGGGCACCGCCGCACCGCAACCCTGGTCTCACTGACGATGCCTGCTGACGCGACCTATGGGCACCTCACTCCGCATCGCCTCACTTAACGACACCACCTTGGTATCCCCGACAACGCCGCTCCGCGCCAAAATCAATGCCGCTGCTTGCACCGTGTTTTGAGGGCACCGCTTGTAAAGTTACACGACGCACCACCCTCATCCCGCACCACAACCTTGGCCTACCGAAGCCAGCGCCATCGACACCAGTTCGTCACCCGATGACAGTGCTTCAGCAACGATGACAACGCTGCTTGCACCATGACCTGCCAGCACTGCGACTAGCACCGCATCACTTCGCACCCCGACCCTGGTCTCTCTGACGCCGCCACTGAGCCGCTGCTCACACCGCGGACTGAGGGCATCACATGCCGCACAGCTGCACTTCGCACCGCAGCACCCGATGCCTGCGCTTCTGACTTAAACCGCGAGGAGTGCCGTCTGCAACGTGTGTGACTTCAAGGGCCTTACGACTTCTGCACCGACCTGCAGATGCCGTGCTTTCGGAAGCTCAACGAGAGGTCACCGACGCCCTGCATTTCTAAAGGTACTGTTTTGCGGGTCTTCCCGACATCGTAGCTGGCCCGCGATGCCGCGGTCAGTCAGAACTGTTTGGATTTGTTTGATCACGACGCCGTGATAGCCCCAGAAGGAGTTATTAACTTCGGGGAACTGTTTTTCAAGGTTATTTTGATAACTGAAGATTTCTAAGTACTGGATTTGTGGATTTTTATCTTTTTTGATCTTGTCTTAAGAATATACAAATATTGGATATTTTTCTAAACTGGTGTGGTGTCCTTTTGAAGTGCTTACACTGTATTACTGTTGGTTATGTGTAAATGCTTTACACACTGCTTCTTAGATCAGCCTGACTGCTCGTGCCAAGCTACCAAGGGGGTGAGCAGGGGTTATTTTAGGAGTGTAACTCCCTTATCCTGACTAGAAGGAATGGTCCCTAGTTGGACAAGGTGCATACCATTGCCAACTAGAGACCCCCTTTCTAACAACACCTTAGCCCCTCTGTGAGAGATGATCAGATTAAATATCTCCCAACGTGCTGGAAATAACAAGTGTTAATTAAGGTACAGAGCAAAACATCTATAGTGACTACCTGCATGTATGATAGTACTTACATTTTCAACTAATCCCCTGGATCTGGAAGCGTAGAGTTCTGTAAAGGGAACATTAGGAATAGATTGCAAACACCCAAGTCTTTCAGCATGAGAAAAAGAGATGATACTAAAGCACTAGCTTAGGTACAAAGATTTATGTTGCTATTAGAGAATTATTTAGTCATTGTACTTTCATCTTCGTGTTGGACTGTCTCACCTGCATATAAAGTAGTTAAACCTCAGCGGCATGGCCCTGAGGCAACCTTGATTAACCCTTAAGTATGGCCATACTTGAGGAGCTTTTTTTTTTTTCATGACCTTCAGCGCGCGGTCGTGCTAACGTCATTATATTACAAAAGTGAAAGTAAAACAAGCCGAAGGGTTAGATTCACTATCACTGATTCAGTGCTCAGCCTAAAGGGGATATCTCAGCCCCCGAACACTGATTCTTATGGGAGAGGTATTGCTGAAATTGAGAAACTCCCTTTTCCTATGGTACCTCTGTTCAGTGGATCCTTGCTTGGGGGCTCGCTACAGGAGAGCAATCCCTCAGAAAGGATCCAATCCAGACACCAGGGATGGGAAAGCGGCACTTTAGGCAAGAGCTTGTGCACCCCCCAGCCTATTTGCGTTTGTCATTCTGCCCGCTCCCCGAGGGGCCAGATGGGGAAAATTGCCACCAATCTGCCCCCCATGGTGGGCAGAAAGCCCACTAGATGCCAGGGTATATGTTTTTAAAACAAACATAGGGGTGGACACTGTCCACCATGGGCATGGCCATACCCTATCCCAGAAAGGGCACAGACAGTCTTTCTGCCTCCCTGGGTCGCGGGTGAGACAACAGGGATTATATATATCCTACTGGCGATAGCCAGTAGGTAGGTATAACCAAGACAAAAGTTTCCAATTGCCAATAACTTTAGCACCGCTTGACGAATCTCCACAAAATCTTCACAAAACTTCCCCTTTTGGTTCAGCTTCTGTGGTAAAAGTTTCGGGGTGATCTGTCAAGCGAGGGCCGAAGAAAAAAGGGAAGTTCCAACAATGCGTTTACCCCATGTTATGTCTATGGGGATTTTTCGAACAAGATTACAGCCTGAACTGCTGAATGTAATTACACTAAGATTTGCAGAAAGCTAGATGTTGGTCCAGAAAGCGTGCTTTTTGTGATTTGGTGTAAATCCGTTCAGTAGTTTTTCCGATATCTAACTTTAAAAAAAATATATTTCTGGGGACGCGAGTCCTTGCAGTGGACTTGTGGATCCTACTAAAATTTGATTGGCTGTCAACACTTCATGGTTGAAGAGTTGGCAGCCAATTACATTTTGGTAGCCAGTCCCAAAAACAAAGTAAAGAAAAAAAAGAAAGAAAAGGGGGCAGGGTCAAAACTCTGCCCCCCACGCACAGATATGGTGGGGGGTAGGGTCCGCTCAGGGACCCCGCCAGGGGTAAATAGCATTGTTTTTTAATCTTGCCGCTGACTCGCAGGTGGATCCACATACATTTTTCTTTTTAAAAGACACGCAGGCTCACGCACATCTTTTTCTAAAGCCCCCAGGTGGGCACGATAAATATAAACAAGGGGGGGGCACATGTGGCCCCTCACCTAGGGGTAAATTGAACCCCAAGGACCACCTCCTCCACAGGGTTTGTTTATCATTTATGCGGGGGTGCCCACATGGCACTCCCGCGCCCCAGTGACCTTCACCTCCCCGGGGCTTGTTTGTTAAATGACTCGACGGAGCCTCTTGGACCCCCTCTGAGCCATGGGGACCGCCACCTCACCTGGGCCTTACAGATAATGAGGCGGGGGCGCGCGGACCCCCCACTGACCCAGGGACCGCCACCTTCCCAGGGCTTTAAATGTAATTAATGCGGGGATGCTGTGCACTTCCGCAGCCCCGGGGACCTTCACCTCCACAAACTGATGGTATAGGGGCCCGCGTGACCCCCGCATGGCCCTGGGGACCACCACCTCTCTGGGGCAGAATATAATATGGAAGGAGGGCCCCCTTTCTCCACCACTCTGCAAATGCACCTCCTGGTGCACTGCTGGTTGGGGGATGAAGTCCCTTTGGCTGCTGAGGGTCCTTGGGGGCCAACACAACCTTCTCTTACCTCCAGTAAGCCCCACACAATGGGATGCCGAGATATGGTCAGAGGCCACGCCCCTTTTCTCCACCACTCTGCAAACGCACCTCTTGGCACATTTCTGGGGGGATAAGGTCCCCTTGCCTCCTGAGGGGTCTCAGGACTAAAGTGAACTTCTTCCCCCATGCATTAGTGTGCCATGAGACACGTTTGCAGTGAAGTGGAGAAAGGGGACATGGCCACTGAAGATCTCTCAGCAATCCAGCTGTGTGAGTCTAACTAGAGGTATCAGGATGGCTAGTTTGCCCCCAAGGACCCTCAAGACCCTAGGGGACTTCATCCCCCAACTAGTCATGCGCCAGGAGACTCATTTACAGAGTGATGGAGAAAGGGGCATGGTCACCGAAAACCTCTCAGCAATCCCACTTTCTGGCTTTTGCTGGAGGTAATAGGAGGGGTAATTGGCCTCCAAGGACTCTCAATGGCCAAGGAGACTTCATTCCCCTACTAATAGTGCGCCAAGAGGCGTGTTTGTAGAGTGGTGGAGTAGGGGGCATGGCCTACTACCAGGTCTCAGCAATTCCACTGTGTGGGACTTATTGGAGGTACCAGGAGGTTCTATTTGGACCCTAAGGATGTCCGTGGGGGCCAAATACCCCTTCTGTTATCTTCAGTAAGTCCCACACAGCGGGATTGCTAAGAGGTCTTCTGAGGTCCCTCCCCCTTATTCCACCACTCTGCAAATGCCGCTTGTGGTGCACTACTGGTTGAAGGATGAAGTCCACTTTACTACTGAGGGACCTTGAGGGCCAAGAAGCCCTCCTGGTACCTCCTGTAAGTCCTACACAGCGGGATTCCTGAGAGCTGGTGGTTGCCCAGCCCCTGTTCTGTAAACGTGGCTACTTCTTAAAAATCCATGGAAATATACTGAAAAAAACAAAGGTTACAGGTATGTTATAGCTAGTAAATAGATTTAAAAAACTTAGAAATTCACTGAAAAAAGCAAAGGTTACAGAGACATTATAGTTAGGCTCAGGTTTTACTCGTATAAAACCAGAGAAATCCACCAGTTATAGTTAGCTGAGCCAACTATAACTCAACCCCCCGCAATGCACTGCTTATTACCTTGCATATTACATCACTCATGACATGGTCAGTGATATCACTGATGACATCTCAAATGACATCACTGATGACATCATCCACAGAATCTCTGAAGCACCCATTCACACCCCATATAACCTTTCATAGACCCATTCCAATTTCTACACTAACATTCTCAAATTCATTCACACATCCATGCCAGTACTTACACAGCCCCTCCCTGATTCTTAGGACTTCACACACACATCTACTCATACACCTGCTCACTCACTGATACAGCCACTGACATACCCAATCAGACACCCGTACAGCCACTCACACACTGAGTCAGTCAACTATAAAGCTACACACACAACTCACCCAACTCACCCATATAATCAATTACAACCACTAACCCATACACTTAGACACACACACCCTCACTTACTAATAAAGATACACATACTAACTCACCTAAACAGTCACTGACACAGGCACACACTCACCCATACATCCACTCACAATCACTCACCCACCCATACAGTCACTGATATATCCCAACAGTCACCTATACTGCTGTTCACAAATGCAGTTCATAACCCATATACTACGGACACATCCACTCACCAACATAGCCATACACACTCGCACTTACCCATACAACCCTTCTCACATGCTCTCACTAACCCATACATCCAATGAGTCACGTATCCATACAGGCAGTCACACATACCCTCGCCCACCCACTCAGACACCCATACAGGTACACAGACAACAAGTCACTCACCCATACAGCCACTTAGACACCAACTGGCACACTGATACAGACATTCACAAAACCAGTCACTCACCCATACATTCACTGAGATGTCAATCACTCACTTATACACTTAGTCATGTACCCACTGAATCATCCATACAGACACTCATACACCTACTGATTAACCAATAAACCTTGGTGTATATATATTTAACACTCATAAACCTTTTAAAAACACTCACACTCACTGGATGATGTCATCAGTGATGTCATATGAGATATCATCACTAATGCCACTGACCATATCATGAGTGATGTAATATGTGACGTCATAAGCAGTGCATTGCGGGGGCACGAGTTACAGTTGGCTCAGCTAACTGTAACTGCTGAAATTCTCTGGTTTTGTACAAGTGAAACCTGAGCCTAACTGTAACCTTTGTTTTTTCAGTGAACACACACACACACACCCCAACCAGGGCATGGCCATGCCCCCACCCCACTATATATGCAACAGTCTTTCTGTACTTCCCCTCGTGACAATTGTCCTTGCATTTCTATGATGTAAATTTCCAGAATACCTCTGCATACACAAGATTTCCTACTGCCGAGCATTCCCCCACTTGTTCCTATAACAAAATTGCTAGTGTCCACAACAGGAAAAGCTCCAAAACGTAATGTGGATACAGCAACATTTCCTGTAAAACAATGATCCTGATTTAGCAATAGGGGTTGCTGCGTTAACAAGTACCTGGCTCAGCTGCCACCTAGGAAAAGCTACCAAATTCACAAATTTCTAAAAATTAGACATCTGGGCGAGTCTAGGGTGGCGTACTTGGCTCGGATCCCATGAGTTTTGCTTACCAATAGTGCCATGCAAACCTCAAACTTTGTCTGAAATCATAAATGTTCCTTGTAGTTCTGTGATGGAAACTTTTGGTATCAGGATGAATCCACATAATTCCTACCACCCAGTGTTACCTAACATGTGCCGATAAAAACACTGTGCCACTTGTGTGGCTGGGCCTAGTGCCCGTGAAAGTAATGGATCAAACCGAGGTCAGTGGGAGTCACCATGCAAGGGTTCCCCTTGACCTTGGTGTGATCCATTCCTGTTGCCTGTACTAGGTCCAGCCACACAAGTGGTGCTGCGTTTTTATTGGCACAAGTTGGGTAACGCTGGGTGGTAGCAATTTTATGGATCCCTGCAGATTCCAAAAGAATAAGGAAATGCGTGATTTGAGGTAAAATGTGAGGATTGCAGGGCATTGTGGGTAAGAAACCTTATGGGATCGATGCAAGGCACACCACCCTGGAATCTCCCCTGGTTGTCTAGTTTTAAAAAATGTCTGTGGTTCTTATGTTTGTAAGGTAGCGTCTCAGCACAGCATTAAATAGAGTGGCTACCCCTGTTGCTTATCTGTCAATGTAGCACTTTAGCGCCTTTTGTATTATTGTTTCTTGGCCCTCCCACGCAAGTGGGGTACCGCTCTTATCAGGGGATATGTTGTAACTCAAAGTGGTAGGAAACTTTGATGTGCTCTGCAGATTCCAGAACTATTCAGCACAGAAATTAGAGGATTTTTTTTTTTATTCAAAGATTGAGGTTTGCAAAGGATTCTGGGTATAAGAACCTGGTGAGAGCCACGCACTTCACCATACCCTATATTCCCCCAGGTGTCTGTTTTTCAAAAATGTGCAAGTTTGCTTGGTTTCTCTGTGTGCCAGCTGAGATATTGCCCTAAATCCGCTGCTCCCCACTTTGTAAAAAGAGGTCCGTTTTGAGTGGAAAATGTGATGTATTAATGTTGTATTTTGGGACGTTTCCTGTCACGGGCACTAGGTCTACTCACAAAAGTGAGGTACCATTTGTATCGGGAGACTTGGGGAAATGCTGTATGGAAGGCAGTTTGTGGCTCCATACAGATTCTTGAACTTTCCATCACAAACAATTGAGGAAAATGTGTTTTAGTCAAAGTTTGAAGTTTGCAAAGGATTCTGGGTAAAAAAGAACCTGGTGAGAGCCATACAAGTCACTCCACCCTGGATTCCACTAGGTGTTTGTTTTCCGAAATGTGCAAATTTGCTAGCTTTCACTAGGTGCCTCCTGAACTAGGGCCCAAAAATCCACACACACCCACTTTTTCGAAAAAAGGGTCAGTGTTGAGTGGAAAAATGTAATGTATTCATGTTGCGATTTTGGCAGTTTTCTGTCACAGGCACTTTACCTACCCACACAAGTGAGGTACCATTTTTATCAGAAGACCTGTGAGAGCATAGAATAGTAGAATATTTGTTATTACCAATTGGATGTTGCTGCTTATGTGCCTTCCAAATGTAAGCCAGTGTGTGAGAAAGAAGGCCTTTTGAAAAATACCCTCTAAATCATATGCTAATATGGGTACCCACAAATTCAGAGATGTACAAATAACCACTACTCCTGAACTTCGTATCTTGTGCCCATTTAAAAAATACATAGGTTTCCTTGATCTCCATTTTTCACTCTACATATTTCACCAGATGAATTAGTCTATACTCTGAACTTAAATTTAAACTATTGTACGATGCAGCTCGTTTGTTGGCTCTGGGTACAAACTCTATATATTCCCACAACCAGATGGGTCTAGCAGATGTACTGTTAGATTGATTTTGTGCATCACACATTGTGATAGAAAGTTACAGATGAAAACATTGTCCCAAATGGCCTTTTTTTCCCTACTCATTTTCAATATTTCGTATTTCAGCAGTTAATTTCTTTTGGAAAACCTTGAGGGATCTGCACATACTCCTTCCTGAATTCAGAATTCAATCTACTTTGCAGAAAACTATAGCCTTCCTGGATCCTCAATTGGTTTTACTCTACTTCCCACAACAAACTAGTATCACGTTAAGAGCAAAAAAGATAAAATTTGGAAAATTGGGCTATCTCTTTGAAAGATGCCAAAACTGTGGAAAATATTTGGTTTTGTATTCAGCTTTATATGTTCCTGAAAGCTGGGAAGATGGTGACTTTAGCACAGCAAACAGTTTGTTGATGCCATTTTTAGGGGAAAAAAGGACTCAAATTTGGCTTGGATACCTTATGTCAAAAAACGTTATGCAGTCCTAAGCGAGAACTACCCCAAATAGCCAATAAAAGGCTCAGTATGGTTGGGTGGATGTGGGAGGGGGGGAGGCTTGGTCAGCAGTTAAGGGGTTAAATGCAGGTCGGTTATTTGACATAGGGAAGCTGAAAGAAGACTTCAAGTAGACAGTAAACCCAGTATATACACAACCCTCACAAATGACAAAGGTCTACCTAGCCTAAGAGAGTAAGGCAAGAACATCTACTTAAGAGGAGTGCAATTTAAATCAAATACAAAAACAACTAAATACAAACAGAATAGGTACGGGCTACGCTCAAACAAAGAATGTAGGGGAGAGGTTCCTAATAAGATAATGAAAAACAGAAAGGTAGCCAACAAGCACAACCAGAGTAACGAGCTGCAATTCACCATCACAGTTACAAAACACACTGTTTTTAATGCTATAGGAAAGCAACTGTCCTTAAATGCAGTACGGTTGTCTGGCACATAAATGCAGAAAGGAAGACTAGATCATTCAGTAAACGCAATACGGTGTCTGAAAATGGCATAGATGGTGGTTATCCACTCAAGGTGGCAGACACAAAATGCAAACGCCAGATAGCTTTATAGGTTGGGCTTGACAAATGCTAGAGTTGCACTGAGGAACAATTAAAACACATTACCTTTCATAATTAATTTCTTTTTTAACCTATTTTCCAACAGCTAATTAGCTGGTTATTTTTCACGGAAGCAGATTATGACATTGACAAAACATTCGACTTTTACTCAACACAAACTTTCTGATGTACTACGACCTGATTTCTAATTCAGAATCAATAATATTCCCTCATTTGCAAAACATATAATTCAAAAATGAAATAGATCAAAAGCTTATTCTTAAAGTAGCAGTTCAGTCTTCGTTTAAAATTATACCAATTCTGCTGTAGGAAAAGATAGCTAGTAGTTGTTAACCTTGCAAAACAATCAGTTAACTTTGTAGGGATACTTCCGTGACTCCACTTTGAGTTAAGCTCTGACAAGCTCAAAATGTTTATATGTAGACATATTATACTGTGCCATCCTGGACTTTCAGTAGAACCGATTCCTTTTAAATATAAAGTATCAACTTTAGTTTAACACCAGTTTTTCTTCCATGTGATATTTTTGTGTAGTCCTTCTCACATTGCTCAAAGACCTGACATAACCCTACCCGTAACAGGAAAGTAATTTGTGCTACAGACGTTTGTTGTCTTGTGAACCTTGAAAGTTACTACTGTGATTCAATTTTGGTTACACTAAGCATTCAAAGAGGTCTGTACAAATAAATAACGATATTACGATCAATGGCTTAATAATAGTGACACCTAAACACATATGTTTAATTTGTTTCACAAACTAACATACTGTTACAAACAACTAGATTAGCAAGTCATATTGGCTGTTTGTCTCTGTGATACCCTGCTACATTGCCCATAGCTGTAAGTCTCAGAGTAAACCGGCACAATCAAGCTTCCTTGGTGAGGTGGTTTCCTCTCTCTTGGGACGGGAAAATCCTTCACATGGTGATGGACATGTACCCCTGCCCGAGTGCCCCAGCTGCAATAATAAAACCAAAGGGGAGGATGGACGGAGTGTTGAACATTGCAAGCACTCACCCCCAGTCACCTGATCTGGGTTTAATCCATCATCATTCTTTAGCTCACTTCACCACCCCAGTTCAGACATGGCCATATGCAAATCAGTCTGACCCTGTGCCTCATGGTAACAGTCCATCCCGAACTGCCAAGCCATGTCTTCTCTGGACCGGAAACAAGCATCCTGGGACCGGTTTCTGGCTAATCAGCCGTCATCAGCCAGGCTAGCTTGAATCCAGTGGGAAAGTGAGCAAGGGACCCACGTCTGGGCATACCCTGCCAACTTAGGGCGAACAAAGCAAAACCAAAGGGCATGATGGACGGAGCGTTGAACATTGCAAGCACTCACCCCCAGTCAACTGATCTGGGTTTAATCCATCATCCTTCTTTAGCTCACTCCGCTACCCCAGTTCAGACATGGCCATATGCAAATCAGTCTGACCCTGTGCCTCATGGGAACAGTCCAGCCCGAACTGCCAAACCTTGTCTTCCCTGGACCGGAAAGAAGCATCCTGGGACCGGTTTCTGGCTAATCAGCTGTCATCAGCCAGGCTAGCTTGAATCCAGTGGCAAAGTGAGCAAGGCACCCACGTCTGGGCATACCCTGCCAACTTAAGGCGAGCAAAGCAAAACCAAAGGGGATGATGGACGGAGTGTGGAACATTGCAAGCACTCACCCCCAGTCAACTGATCTGGGTTTAATCCATCATCATTCTTTAGCTCATTCCGCCGGGTCAAGACTGATGTGCATATGTCCAAGTCTAAACTGGGGTGGCATGGTGAGCAAAAGAGTGATAGATTTAACCCAGATCTCTTGACTGGGGGTGAATGTCTTGATATGTTCTGCATTCCGTCCATCAATTGTGTGTCTTTTGCTTTCTTGCCCTAAGTGCGCCAGGTATGCTCAGACGTGGGTGCTGGGCTCACTGTGCCACTGGAATCAAGCTATCCTGGCTGAAGAGGGGTGAAACCTCGAAACCGGTCCTAGGATGCTTGTTTCCGTTCCAGGGAGGACCTGGCTCGGCAGTTCGGGCTGGACTGTTCCCATGAGGCACAGGGTCAAGACTGATTTGCATATGGCCAGGTCTAAACTGGGGTGGCATGGTGAGCAAAAGAATAATGGATTTAACCCAGATCTCTTGACTCGGGGTGAATGTTTTGATTTGTTCTGCATTCCGTCCATCAGTTGTGTGTCTTTTGCCAGCTGCAATAATGTCTGGTTCCTTGGTGCTGATTTTTGCTATGGGGGAACATGGACAATGTGTGTGTGCCATGACATATGCCTGTCTCACGGATTGCTGCATCGGTGGACCGGGAGAGGTACCAAAAAACTCTACCCTCATAGTGATGAATGGCTGCTGCCTTTGCCAGGAGTTAAGTAGCACAAGCTTGTTGGTGGCACCATACCTTGTAGTAATCAAAAGTGACGAAATCTTTTTACTTGTGCCACTGGTGTAAGGACTACAGGTTCACTCATGTAAAGTTCTGCTGCTGTTTGCTTAACTCGTCCTTAACCTACATCAAGTTAGCATGTAGCGCTATGCAGCGCATTGTGTTGATTGCATGTGCTGAGTATATGTGTGCCTGTGAATGGTCCAATACACGGAAGATTCTGGATTCCATTTTTGGAGACCCAGGGCTGACTGGAGGAGCATGAGGAGGTAGAGGAATCCCCTGAGACAGATTTGTGGGTTGCTTCATTCCTATGAGCTGGGAGGGATACACACTGCAGGAAGAAGAGTCAGGCTCTTCAGTACACTTCAAAGGGTGCTCTTTGATCTATGGAGAGGTCACTGGAAAGGGGTATGGGCACATCAGAGGAAGACAGTGGGACTGACAAGGAAACTGTAAAGAGTAGGGCTGGAGGTTCTGAGGGTAGCCTTTTGATACAAATATCACTGTGGCCAGCATCCAGGTGTTAACCTCTAGTCACTATCATGGCCTGTGTTGTGTGGCTATCAGATTTGGAGTTGCTCCTGCTGTGACAAGCTGTTTTCTGGAGGAAAGGCAGGACAGAAGAGAGGGCCCTTCAAAAAGGAAGCAGACCCCCAACACAAATGTCAAAGACTCAGACTGTATATCACATTTGGTGGCTGGATATGGCGTTTAAGAAAGGGAACTTGTGGCTCCCAAAATCGTCAACTGTCAAACATCCAGTCAGGCTTTGTGAAGAAGTTCTGCAAGGCTTCTGCCTGTGACCAGGGCTAGAGGCTAAGGCCTACCAGTCTCCTAGTTGGGTGAGGGGGGATCATCGCCCAGAGACATTCAAGACCATCTGCCCCTGGAGCACCAGTGTATACTTGCTTGCCCTCTGAGAAAGAGGAGCGAGTTGGAGGGAGTGGGGTCCAGTGTGGGATCCTGGTGAGTGGATCCCTGTCGTAAGGTGCAAGGAGACAGCTACTGCACCGATCAGTTCGTCGACCATGTGCAGGCTCAAATCGGTGACCCCATTTGCCAGACGGCTGTGATAAAGTTATCCGTGCCGATCGGGCGCTAGCCCATGTGTGGAATGTAGTCTCCAGTCCTGTATGCCTGGTGGGACTGATGTGAGGATTACTGTCATGCTGATCAGGCCATAGCCTCGGTGCAGAGTTAGATCGATGACCCTGTGGCATGTGGATCCACTGTTAGAAATAAGGGTAGTTGCAAGGGTTTAACCGTCATTGTGATACGAGGCCACCATGGTGAGCAGTGCAGACAAGAGCCCTGACTGAGGATTGGAACTAGATCAACCTACCCTCCACCTGTGGAAAGAATCATAGGAGCTTAGTCTCACCAGAGGAAGCGCTGTGGACGAGCAGTCGCTGCCCCGGCCAAGCCGTGAATGCTACTCCCCAACAGCAGCTGCTGCGACTCTCTGCGGAAACATCAGTCGTACCATCACAGGAGCGGGTAAGACTGATCACAGTGCCGAAAGGCCCCGGGAGCACCTGTTCTGCTATACATCACTACAGGCGCTGCAACAGTTTTGAATGTTATCAGAGTCGGAGTGGGACTCCTAAGACTCAGACTGCTAGTGTGGCCTAACCTGAATGTTGCCTGTTGTGAATTGGGAATAACCACTATCACTATTGAGCAGGAAGTGAGACTCTGGGACCTACCTACTGAACACTAGAGACCTGACATCCGTACTTTGAGTTGTGAGCCTGTGTTAAACCTCCCGTATCTACCACCCCACCCAAGAAACCTTGGACTGCATAACTCCCACAAGCACTGAAAGTAAAGTGCTGAAAGGGTACTTTTCCCAGTTGCTCAAGGCCCATAGTATGTCGGTTCTGAGACATTGGGAGTAAACAGCCTCAACCCCTTTCGTTCAGGCCAGTACCTTCTGCTTAACCCAGTGGCCATCTGAACGGGGTTCTGACAGTTGCGCAAGTTGTATGGCACCTAACGTTTGAGGACCCTTTGATACTGATGTGTCCTTGCCCATTTCCAATTTAGTACAGTAACTACAGTTTTTATGCATAAAGTTGGTACACATAGACAACCATGTACATATATCAGATGATGGATTTATGTAGGGACAGAGGGTGGGGGGTTACCACAAATAAGGACACAGAGATCCTTGCTAGTTTTATTAGGGAAAAATTTGAGACACTAGGTGTGAGGAATGAGGCTGTAGTTGACTCTGGGGAGGGAACAATGTTAGGAACCCCGCATGAGAGTGCTGTGGATTCAGGCTCCAGGATCCCCTGAGGACATAGCTATCCCAGACACATGCATAGTGTGCCCCCTATTGGATTTAACAGAGTTTCCCCAAGACACTCACCACCTTTAGTTTCTAGAATGTCCCAGGTGTGTAGACCACCTCAAGTTTCCAGTTTGCCGCTGTCATCAATTCCCGTAGTAAACCCCTTGGGTGGGTTTAGTCTAGCAGAGGCTGTGAAATTTCATTTGGCTCTCCAGAAGACTAAGGCTGAGGAAGAGAAGGACAGAGATTTCGAGCTAGCTTATCAGAAACAAGAGGAGAGGAGGCGGGAGAGACCGGAAAATGGCACAGTTAAGAGAAATTGCGAGAGAGGGAAGGGAAACGGTGGCAATGGGAGGAGATAAAGAAAGACTGGGAGGAGAAGTGGAAGGAAAAGGAAAGAGCGCTGGAGAGGGAAATTATAGCTTTTGAGAGAGAAACGTGGGATGGCAGCAAAGACCCCTCCATCTAGGATAAGTGACTTTACTTCAGGCTAAGTTGTGGCCAAGGTTCCAAGAAATCTTATGCATGTGTATGTTAACGGTCAGGACATCTTGAAATAGTCTCTGAGCTTTAATGTCCTTTGTAAGGTCCAGGTCTTGAATAAAGTGTCTAAAGCAATTGTCTTAATGGGGCATATGATGTTGCAAGGGACAGGTGTTTTCTGGAAGGATGCCTGTGACAAACCAAATGGTCCACCAGTGAATGAAGGAAGCTTTGATTAGACACTTTGAGCTAAAGCCAGGTCAGTACCTTCAGAAGTTCCAGAACTACAAGGAAGCGGATGGTGTTCTGTTTGAGACTCGGATTCATGGAGTAGTGCGAGATTGGAATGATGGGAGAGAGGGATGGAGGACAAGGACTTTCAGTTGCTCAACCAATTGATGGTGACTCAAGGAGAAGTGCTCTAGCCCACTTAGGTAATTTCTGTCTAATCAGACAGAGGGGGAGCCAGAGAAGCTTGCAGTGTTGGCTGTCCAGTGATTAGCTAACAGGGTTCTCAAAGAACTAGAACAGTACAGTTCCAAGTCAAAGGGGGCAAAGGAACTCTCCATAGATTGGTTCCAAACTGGAGGGTAATGACCAAAGTAATTCTCATGGATGCCGAGGAGGGCCCAGGCAAAATGCTATTGGTGTGTCTGGGAAGGAGCATCATGAGAAAGGTGGACAGGGAAGTTCTATGAAGTCCAAGGTGATGACTTACTATAAATGCCATCAGGTGGGACGCTTCAAGAGGGATTGTCAGACAAAAGATCCTGACCCAGCAGCACCTGGGTGAAGGGACCCGTGAGGGTTCAGTTGCTCTCGGCCTAGTAGCTATGGAGATCTAGGAGGCAAACCCAGATGCTCTGAAGCACATTAATCCTAATACTATGGTTTTGTGCAGGAAGTCTGTATAATTGGGAGGAAGGTACCGGCCTTGGGGGATACTGAAGCCTTCGACACTATGGTTCAGAGGAAGTACCTTAAACCTCAGGAGATGCTCCCTGATACTAAGGATATATGTTTGGTAGCAGGTAGAGAAGGCATGTAGTATCTGCTTGACATGGTTGAGATTGAACTAAATTTTAAGGCAGCCATGGTTGATGGGATGAAGGACAAGCAAGGTGCTGTATTTCTCTTGGCCAGTGACTTGATTGACCCTGGCTTGGTGTCAAGACCACCCGTCAGTGGCTTGGACCACGTCACCTATGTCGACCAGAGCACTGGCCCCCAGAGTGAGACTGGGATCATTCCTGATTTGCAGAGACCAGCGCAAGGTAGTCTGCAGGGAAAGGGCAGACTCTGGTATGGCAGTGGCTGTGGAGGTCATCGTCTCTGCTATGAAGGGAGAGGAGGATGAGGCTCCTGAAGTGTGCCAGGTGCTCGAGTCTGGGTCACTTCCAGAGCTGCAGAGTTTACCTGTTGGGGGGCCTATGTGGAAAGATTTGGAAAGGCACAAGAAGCATGCCCTATGTTTGTGGTACTTTGGAAGGAAGCCCTGGAACTGGTCAGCAAGGGAGTGGTCCAGAAACACTATTTTGGCTGGGAGGGTCGCGTACTACATAGTGAGCTGGTGAGTCCTGAGCCCGGAGCAAGCAGGGGACTAGTGGTTCCATTTGTGCACAGGGATTTCTTGTCACTGGCCCATGATTTGCTCTTAGCATGATGCTTGGACATTAGAAAATTAGATCCTCTGCTCTACTGCCCAAGGATGCACAGAGACACGGAGGTTCTGTAGAACCTGTCCTGCTTGCCTGATGAATGGTAAGATAGGAGGGAGAAAAAATGCACCATTATTGCTTCTACCAGTTGTAGGTGTTCCATTTGAGCGGTTCGGAATAGACATAGTTGGTCCATTTGATGCCCCCCCTTTCCCGTCAGGCAACAGGTATATCTTGGTGGTAGTGGTTCATGCCATCAGGTGCACTGAGACTATACTTCTTTCCCCAAGATCTTTTCTAGGCTTGGATATCTGGGAGTGGTAATTTCTGACGAGGAACAAATGTCATCTCCTCAGAGAGAGATTTATGAGCAAGCTGGAGCGACATATCACTTCTCCACTGCATACCACCCATAGATCAATGATTTGGTGGAGCCGTTTAACAAGACAGTGAAGAGCATGATGGGACATCTGCCTGAGAACCTCAGAAGGAAGTAGAATCTTCTCCTGCCATGTCTATTGTTTGCCTACCAAGAGATTCCGCAATACGGGGTAAGGTTCAGTCCCTTTAAGCTTCTGTATGGACACCCAGTGTGGGATCCACTCACCTTAGTCAAAGAAGGGTTGGAAGGAATCTCAGAGTCACTACTGAAGGACGTCGTGGACTATGTGATTGGCCTCAGGAAGGTGATGGTGCAATACATGAGTCTGGCAAAGGAGTGCCTTCAGGCTAGCCAAGCACTGATGGAGTGGTATGACCAGAAAGCTATGCTGACTGGGTATCATGAAGATCAGGAGGTGTTGGTGCTAAAGCCTATTTGTCCCATGGATGTGAAGGACAAATAGTTTGGGCCATACAAGGTAGTTCAGAAAGGATCTGAGGTAAACTACTTTGTATACGCAGGTGCCACAAGGGAACCCAAGAGAGTGTTACATGTGAGCAGCTGAAGCCTTACCTCCGGGGATACTACACAGTGAATGGCATAGCTAAGGCAAAGGAAGTTAAGGAGTACCGTGATCTTCTACTTGGCTACTCGACTTACTACATAGTGACATAAGGATATCACTGTAGATGAGTTTCAACTTTCCCCTGAGTTAACGCCTGAGCAGCAGAAGGAGTATATAGAAGTGTTGGGATAGTTTGCCAACCTCTTCTCGCTGGCTCCAGGTTTGACACCTGTCTGTGTGCATGACATAGACACAGGAAACAATCTGCTAATATAGGTCAGGATGTAAAGAATGCTTGACTGCGTTCAGAGATGCATTAAAGGGACCTTTCCAAAATGTTAGACGTGGGGGTCATTAAGAGATGTCTTAGTTCATAGTGTAGTCCTGTGATGCTAGTATCAAAGCAATGGCCTATTGATTTGCAGGTCTCTGTGGACTGCCTAGCCCTCGTGAGGTAACCAAAACCAATGCTCATCCAATCCCAACATCGGATGAGCTAGTAGATCTGTTAGGTACTGCAAAGTGCGTAAGCACCTTGGATCTGACCAGTGGGTACTGTCAGATTGCTTTAGCACCAGATGCCAAGATGAATACTTCATTGTCTAAGCCAGAGGGACTGCATCAGTTTAAGGGTATGCTCTTTGGGGTAGCAAAGCACTCTTGCTCCCGCTACTTTTTAGCACCTGGTGAACCATGTTCTCGCTAGGCTGGAGGAGTTCTGTGCAGCCTACCTGGAGGACATTGCGGTGTTCAACCTTTCAAGGCAGGACCACCTGAGACACCTAGAACAGGTGTTGGCTAGGATACAGGAGGCAAAACTCACCATCAAGGCAACAGTGTCAGGTGGGCAGTCAACTGTAGTCTACCTTTGGGCTTGAGGTGTTGAAAGGGAAGATTCTCCAGTTGGATGTCAAGATTCAGTCTGTGATGGAGTGGGAGGTGCCTACTACCCAGACTGAGGTGAGGGCCTTCTAAGGATTAACTGGATATTACCTAAACTGTGTGGCGAACTATGGAAGTATAGTTCCCCCACTGACTACTTTGACCTCCAAGAAGCAGCCCAGGAAAGTGATATGGACTGAGAGATGTCAAAAAGCATTTGAGGAAATGAGGAAGGCACTATGCCTTGCACCATTACTTAAAGCACCTGACTATAGTCAGCCTTTCATTGTACATGCGGATGGTCTCTGATAAGGGACTTGGAGCAGTGTTAGCTCAACTGGATGACAAGGGCAGAGTGTCCAATTGCCTTTATTAGTAGGAGGTTCTACACAGAGAAATTAACTGGGAATCTATTCAGAGAGAGTGCTTTGCCATACTTTGGGCCTTGTGTAAGTTCTGCCGTTAATTTTTTGGCACAAAGTTTGTGGTGCAAGCAGATCATAAGCCACTGAAATGGTTGCGGTCTAATAAGGGTGAGGATCTCAAGTTGTTGAGATGGTCTATTTCTCTGCAAGGGTAAGCAGGGGAGCACAGAGCCAGATTTATTCTCAAGAATGCTGATGGACTTTCCTGCTGGTTTTACCGATCTGACCATCCTACCATTCCAAGTTAGGAGTTGTATCGGGGTAATTTGATCTGGGAGGGGTGTCTGTTGGAGGAGCCCGCCAGACAGACTTGTGGATTGCTTCGGTCAAGTGAGCTGGGTGGGACCCACACTGTAGGAAGAAGGCACAGGCTCTTCAGTACACTTCAAAGAGTGCTCTTTGATTCAGGGAGAGGTCACTGGAAAGGGGCCTGCACACATGTCAGGAAGGAAATGGGGCTTATAAGAGAATCATAGAGTAGGGCTGAGGGTTCTGAGGTAACCATTTTATATCACTGTGGCTGACATCCTGGTGTGAACCTCTAGTCACTCCCATGGCCTGTGTTGTGGGGCAATCAGATTAGGAGTCGCTCCTGCTGTGACTGACTGCTTTCTGTAGGAAGAGTAGGGCAGAAGATTACTGTTGTGTCGATCAGAATGCAGCCCATGTGCGGAGTTCCAGTATGCCAGCTAATATATAAAAAAATAATGGTCCCTTTGGAACTAATAGGACAATAACACCAATACTTATAATAATAGTATTTGTTCAGCACAATGGCAATATTCAGGGAGAAGATGCACAAGTTTAGAAGAAACACTCAGCAAGCCCAGTACGTAAAATGCAATCATAATTTACGAAGAAAAATCCTGTGGCAGTAGAAAGAAGATGTACATTGTCCCAAGTGAAAATAGAACCTACATATACAAGTGAGATGTTGTGACATGCAGTAAGGTTTCTAACATACAAAAGAGCACAAAACGACCATCCAATCAATTTGCAATAATCATTCACAGCCTCCTGTAACAATGACAGAGGCCTTTACAAGCGTGTTGATGGCGTTTCGACCCCTTATGGGGTATGAGGTCTCATCATGACCTAACATTGAGGGATACCTGAAATCAAATAAAGTAGGGATCAATGGTCTAGTTCACTTCAAGACTGTGAGAAAAGGTTGAAGTGGGCGGAAAGGCAGACTCTATTACCTGGGTTTGATTTTGTATTCTGTCAGATCAGTAAAGTGCACACCCATAAGATAGTGACTCCATAGAGTTAGGGGAGAAGGGTTACTTACATAGGGCCCAGCCAGACACTGTTTGAGAGGAAACATAAAGTTCGAGGCATATGAGCTGCAGATTGTACACTGTGCATAGATCGTCATCTGGTGTTGGGCTCGGAAGCTTGCACCTTGTTATTGTCTTGGAAGAGTCTTTTGTAGTCGCGAGATAGGTGACTCCTCCGTTGGACGATAGTGCGCATGGGCATTGACTCCATCCTCAGATAGTTTTTTTCCGCCATCGGGTTCGGATGTAACTTCTGCACTCCGGTTCGGCATCATATTCTCTAAACCTTTTCGACTTTCTAAAACTCAACGGTATTGTTTTCGATCGTGTGATCTTCGATGCACACCTCATCTACTAGATTCCGGTCGTCGACGCGGCCCTATCGACGCCATTCGGGCCTACAGCTCATGGAAAGGACTCCATTTAAAAACTGCCCCCAGTGTGGAGCTACACACACAGTGACCACCACAAGCTCGGTAACCTGTGTCTCTCGCCCGAGCACGACGAGAACAATTGCCAAGCCTGAGCCTCTTTTCGATCCAAAAAGACCATCCTTGATCGCCGGCCCCCACGACACATCATGGCGCAGCAAGCAGCTCCGGTACCGGTGGACATCTTCGATGAAGGCCCGATGTCCCGGACGAGGCACCATCGGTATCGAAGCCGGGCGTGCAGCCTACTCCTAAAAACACATTGGCACTGAACACCTCGACGCCGAAACAAAAGGCATGGGATCCGATACCAAAACATTCGAACCGAAAAAGATTTCCGCCTCCACATCCAAGCTGAAGGACCCCAAACCACCTCCCAAGGCCCCGGAGCAGAAATCGAAACCTCGCTCGGACCCGAAGAAATCGGCGCCCAAAGCAGTTACCGAAGAGGAAGAACTTTTTCGACCAGATCCTATCAATCCGAAACAAAAAACTCTCCACATAGACTCCAAAACAGGACATGTAGCTACAGTTCCACACAAGAAGAGGAAACTGGACACACCAGGCTTTCCTGTAGAGCCTGTGAAGAAAAAAGACTGTGCCACTTAACCTATACGCCCCTCTTCTCCTGTTCTTCCTCCTAAGTCTGTCTCTCCTCCACATTCTCCTATACTTCCACCAAACTCATCACTACCACACATTGAGGATGATTTAGGGGATGGGGGAGGCAACAATGACCCTCTCACTGACCCTGATGACGGCACAGACGTACCACAGGACGATTGGGACAATTATGATGACCCAGTAGATCCTCCAGACCTCCCTGATCCCTAGCATATCCAACAAAGCCATCTCCCCCAGATGACAAAATTGGCTTTGGTCAGCTTGTAAACAGAGCTGCTCTGTACCATGGTGTTCAGATGCATTCTGACCCCGAAGACGAGGACTTTCTACTAGACACTATTGAACAGTCACAAACGACTGTACAAACCCTGCCAATGTTAAAGGGTGTCATTAAACATGCCCCCAACATATTCAAGGACCCTGTTAGGGCTAGAATTCTCAATCCCAGGATTGACAAAAATATAAACCCGCTCCCGATGATCCCACCTACATCAAGGGTCAACTACCTATAGATTCACTAGTGGTAACTAATGCTAGGAAACGTGCCAACTCTCAGACCTCCGGTGATGCGCCACGTCCGGATAAAGAGTATAAGTTGTTAGATGCTTCTGGCAAGATAATTGCTGCCCAAGCATCTAATCACTGGCCAACACACAGGCATTACTTGCTAGGTACGATAGGCCTCACTATGAGGAACTGGAAACCCTATTGCAACATTTACCTGATCAATATAAGACCGAGGCCAATGATTTAATTCAGGAGGGCAAATTAATAACTAATGCATCAATCAAGTGTGCCCTTGACGCAGCTGACACCGCCTTTAGGCCCATTAACACTAGCGTGTTACTCAGACGACCTGCCTGGTTACTCATCTCTGGCTTCAAACAGGAGGTACAAACAACTATCCTCAACCAGCCGTTCAATCAAGAACAACTCTTTGGACCGGCTGTAGACACCACTCTAGAAAAAATTAAAAAGGACACGGAGACTGCTAAATCCATGAGGGCATTACAGTCTCCATCCACATGTGGTTTCTTTTGTCGCTCCTTCTATAGAGGAGCATCCAAAAACATCGGAACAGACATTGCCTCTTCTTCCTACAAGCACTCCACACAAACATCGTCCAACAAGGGATATTTTAGAGGCGGATACAAGGGAAATAACAACAAAGGGAGAGGCCGAGGTAACAACAACACTCTCACCTCCCCCAGTAATAAGCAGTGACTTCCCTCCAGACCATTCCACCCCGGTCGGAGGGAGACTATCACAGTTCCTACCGGTCTGGACTTCCATCACCTCAGACAAGTGGGTAAGACAAATTATCCAGTATGGTTACTGCCTGGAACTTGCAACAACCCCACCCACCATACCACCCAAACAGCTTCCAATGTCTACGGAACATCTGAGGCTCTTAAAACAGGAGGTTCTCTCACTGCTTCAAAAGCAAGCAATAGAACTAGTTCCCTTACAGCATCAAGGAACAGGGATTTACTCGCTGTACTTCCTAATCCCCAAGAAGGACGGCACCCTAAGGCCAATACTCGACCTCAGACCTCTCAATCTCTACATACAGTCAGATCATTTTCATATGATCACTCTTCAACAGGTCCTCCCACTACTTCAACAAGGCGACTTCCTTGCCACACTAGATCTCAAGGACGCCTACTTCCACATTCCCATACACCCTGCTCACAGGAAATACCTAAGATTCATAGTAGACGGACAACACTATCAGTTCAAAGTCCTTCCATTCGGGGTGAATACCGCACCCAGTGTGTTCACAAAGTGCCTTGCAGTAGTAGCAGCGCACTTAAGAAGACAACAAATCCATGTCTTTCCATACCTCGACGACTGGCTCATAAAAGCCAAGTCATTCAACCAGTGTGTTCATCATACTCATCAAACCATCAAGCTACTACACAACTTGGGATTTACAGAAAACTACACCAAATCACATCTGCAGCCCTCCCACATACATCAGTATCTAGGGGCCACATTAGACACCTCCAAAGCTCTGGCATATCCCAATCCAGCCAGAATAGCCAGTATACAAACCCTAATCACCAAATTTCAACCACAACATTCCCTCACAGCAAGGGTATTCATGCAACTCATAGGAATGATGGCCTCTTTTCATTTTCATCGTACCTCATGCAAGACTTCAGATGCTCCCCTTACAAGCATGCCTAGCACGTCAGTGGAACCAGGCTCAAGGACAACTTACAGATCTGGTGTTGGTGGACAGCCGCACACATCGTTCTCTGCAGTGGTGGAACACACAAAGCCTTTCCAAAGGGCAGCCGTTCCTAGAGCCAGTTCCACACATAATGCTAACAGCAAACGCATCACTCATCGGCTGGGGAGCCCACCTCCTAAACCACACAATTCAAGGCAAGTGGACCACTCAACAAAGAGTGCTCCACATCAATCACCTGGAATTACTGGCAATATTTCTAGCATTAAAATCCTTCCAAGTACATTTACACCACAAGACTGTCCATGTCCGGACGGACAATATGACAGCTATGTATTAAATACAAAAACAAGGAGGCACACATTCTTTGCAGCTCTCTCAACTGGTGCAAAGCATATGGAGATGGGTCATTCCACAAAATATATACCTTCTAGCAGAACACCTTCCATGAGTTCACAATCAGATTGCGGATCTGCTAAGTTGACAGACACAGCACATCCACGAATGGGAACTTCATCCCCAAGTTCTTCAACCATTTTTACAAATGTGGGGTCAACCAGACATAGATCTGTTCGCCAGACATGCAAATACAAAATGCCCAACCTTCGCCGCCAGGTTTCCATACCCGTTGTCCAAGGGCAATGCGGTATGGATGAACTAGTCGCTTTTCCGCCACTCCCACTGATTCCCCTAGTAGTACGCAAGCTCAGACAACAGTCTCTCAAGATGATCTTAGTAGCTCCCACATGGGCACGGCAACCGTGGTTCACAACACTGCTGAAACTTTCAGTAGTTCCACACCAAAAACTACGTCTCTCCCCAATGTTGCTAAAGCAGAACCATGGAGAGATAAGGCACCACAATCCAGGACAACTGAATCTAGCGATCTGGCTCCTGAAGTCCTAGAGTTCGCTTACCTTAACCTCCCACCGGACTGTATGAACATCGTTAAAGAAGCCAGACGCCCTACTACTAGAGTTTGCTATGCAGCAAAGTGGAAAAGATTTGTCATCTACTGCAATAACAATAAAATTGATCCGCTGGATGCTTCAATCCAGGACATCATTTGCTATCTGCTACACTTACAAAGATGTAATTTAGCACATTCATCCATAAGATTACATCTAGCAGCACTTGCCGTTTATTTACAAAACAGACAACACTTGTCACTATTTAGAGTACCTCCAATTAAAGTCTTTATGGAGGGCCTTAAAAGGATAATTCCCCCCAGACGGCCACCCTCTCCAGTGTGGAATTTAAACATTGTTCTTACCAGGCTTATGGGTCCCCCATTTGAACCTCTACACAAATGTGAACTTCAGTTCCTCACATGGAAAGTAGCTTTCCCTGTCGCAATTACCTCTCTCAGGAGAGTAAGTGAGATCCAGGCTTTAACCTTACAATAACCTTTCTTACAAATACATCGTAACAAGGTGGTTCTTAGAACAAATCCAAAATTCCATCCCAAAGTAATCTCTGCTTTTCACCTTAACCAATCAGTGGAGTTACCAGTGTTTTCTCAAAACCCGGACTCTGTAGCAGAGAGAGCTCTTCACACACTGGATGTCAAAAGAGCCATACTTTATTACATTGACAGAACTAAGCCCTTTAGAAAGACAAAACAACTGTTTGTAGCCGTCTCACCACCTCATAAAGGTAACCCCATCTCCAAAGCTGGGATCGCTAGGTGGATAGTCAAATGCATTCAAATCTGCTACCAAACGGCTAAACGCACATTAAAAATTCCCCCTAGAGCGCACTCAACACGCAAACTAGGGGCTTCCATGTCATTCTTAGGGAACATTCCCTTAGATGACATCTGTAAAACAGCAACATGGTCTACACCACACACCTTCATCAAACACTATTGTGTTGACGTGCAGGCTAAGCAACAGGCTTCTGTAGGCCAAGCTGTTCTTAAAACACTTTTTCAAACCACTGCAACAGATACAGGTGACCACTGCTAGGGGAGACACTGCTGTACAGTCTATGCACAGTGTACAATCCGCAGCTCATATGCCTGGAACGGAAAATGCTACTTACCAGTATGCATCTGTTCTTGGCATGTAGAGCTGCAGAGTCGTACACGCCCACCCGCCTCCCCGGAACCTGTATTTGTTCCAGTATTATCTTAAATAGATACATTCACATGGACATCTCTTTATTTCTTACTAACTCCATCATTTCCCATCACGGCGAAAAACAATCTGAGGATGGAGTCAATGCCCATGCGCACTATCGTTCAAGGGAGGACTCACCTATCTTGTCACTACAAAAAACTCTTCCAAGACAACAACAAGGTGCAAGCATCCGAGCCCAACACCAGATGGCCATCTATGCACAGTGTACAACTGTGTAGCTCTACATGCCAAGAACAGATGCATACTGGTAAGTAGCATTTTCCTTTTTTACAAAAGGAGTAGTTAGTTGGGATGAACGTAAAACATGTAGGAGATTTTTTACACAGAGTTGTGGTAAAAAATCGCTCCTGTAAGTGGGAGGTGATCTGACAGTCTGTATTGTGTGTGTCCAATAACATCTCTTATGTTGTAAAATGGTAAACCAAAGAGTCAAATTAGGTATGCTGCTTCTAAAGGGTTAAAAAACGGTATTGGCAGGAAGAGTAGTGCAGTGGCCGATGCGAGGCAAGGCTATTCAGTGTTCATATCTGTAAGTAATGCAGGCTCTTACCTCAAGTGGGAATTCTAATCTGAGACTATAAACCCGACCTTTGGAGTTCCGATGTTTGCTTACAAACGTGGGAAAAAATAAAAGATCATCTAGTACACACATCCACACAAAAAAACATTGGCCAAAAACCCAGAACCTTACATACCACCAGGGATCTTCCACCGGTCAAAGGTCACTATCGCTGTAACAATTGTGTTGCTTGTGATTTCTCTTTCGATACAAAGATGTTTGAGCACAATAATATCAAGCAATAACTACATTTGTTTTCAAACTGCAACTCTCGGAATGTGGTGTACTGTATCTGGTGTCCTTGCAATTTAAAAATATATTGGACAAACTTCACAACCCATCAAGACAGGCATCAGCCAACATCGAAGCAGGACTAAGATGCATGGGTCTGATTACCCACTACAAAGAGAAAAAAAATCACACAGCAGAAGAACTAAAATGGCAGATAATTGAAATGGCTACCATTCCGGAAAGAGGCTGTGACATGGGACATATTGTGCAAAGGATGGAATGCAGATGGATAGACCGAGTGAACTCAATCACCTATGGTCTAAATACCTCAGAAGAATGGCGTGGGTTTGTCTCCACATTAATGATCTAACTCTGAAAAAACAGAACTTTCCATGAACAATATTGACTCAAAATTCTTATTGTATGTCCTGAATGAACTGATAATACGTGTTAACTCATGATTCTTATTCTATGTCCTGAATGTAATGATGATATCTGTACTTCCGTTGTGCATGCAAATTGGTATTTCCCCAGCATTCCCACAAACTACCCATTTAAAACATCTTAAAATATTCAAACAGTGAACACCTCCTCCAATAAAGTAACTTTTTTTTTCCACAACAAAATGTTATTGTCAACAGCCAAAATATGCCTGACAAGGCCAGGTGCCATGACAGTACAATATACATAATAACCATACTGATATCCACATTTTGTCGCCAAGTAGGCAAAGCGGATAATATGCATAAAAACATATCATATTAACAATCAACTGAAGTGTCATTTATCCAATATATAAAACAGTACATTCCAAGTCGTCCCCAGATAGAAAAGTAATGCCACTGATCCCACATTCACACCGCCCGTGTTAGTTGTGGCCGATGTTCATCTATTGAGTGAGCTGGGATAGGTTCTAAATAAATCCCTGATAGTCCGCCCACCTCTTCCAGATCTTAGTATGTTTCTGGGGGCATCCCCTCACAGCAAATATAGGTCTCTCCAACCCCATACAGAAATCAAGGCCCTTCTTTTTTCCAGGCCTTTGCAATGTCTTGCTTCACTAGTGTAAGGCTCAACAATAGTAGGTCACGTTTATATATATATTGCCCCCGATGTCGTCCGTTATATGAAGAATAATTAATCTAGGTGAATATGGGATGTCTCACCCCAAAACCTGTGACATACAAGCAATGACCCCTCTCCAGAACCCTGACATTGATGTGCATAGCCATATAGTTTGTATGAGGGTTCCCTCCGCTGCACGGCATCGTAAGCAGAGTGGAGATGCAATGAGTCCTGCCCGCCAGAGTCTATATCTATTTGACCCTATGGAGGTACTTGAATTGTATGTACCGTAATCGAGTCGCTATGGCGGCGCCTCGTGGGGATTCTAGCGTCTCAGTCCAGAACTCGGCGTCTAAGGGGCCCAGGTCTGCCTGCCAGGCCTCCTGTGTTTTGGACAGCATAGTAGGGCTATTCGTGATTAGTGTACAACAGATTTTGGTGATCTTTTGTTCCCGAAGTTCGCCCGTGAACTTTTTAGCCTCAATAGGGCTAAAGTCTGTTATGTTTTCCTGGAGTGTAAGATATGGAGAGAAAGCGTGGCAGAATTGAAAATATTTGTAAAATTCTGATCGAGGCATCTTGTATTCTTGTTGCAGTTCCTAAAAGGACTTCAGGGTCTGGCCATGAAGAATGTCGCCTATGATAGAAAATCCTAAAGCATCCCATCCAGAGAAGCCTGGCAGTCCGGCTAGCTGCAGTAAGAGGCCGTTGTGCCAGAGGGGAGCCTCTTTTGTTATTCTGCCCCACCATCCCAGCTGGCAAAGTGTGCGTCTCCATAGTTGAAAAATTCTGGCGGTAACGCTTTTAGAGTTGGGCCTGCGTAAAGGATTGCATGTAGGGGTGTGTTGCTCATCAGCCACTGTTTGCATATGCAGGGTCGGACCTAACCCCGTACCACCAATTGTTTAGTATGAGGAGGTGCGAGGCCGCGTAGTATGCCTGAACATCTGGCGTTGCTGATCCACCGCAATAGGTTGATTGAAAACATGTCTTTAATGCCACTCGGGCTGAGCCCCCCCCCCCCCTCCCCCTCCCCGCGACAGCTCCACCCCGAGAAAATGTCGAAGGATAGTGTTTAGTTGCGTGAAGCAACTAGGTGGTATCAGATATGGGTAATTCTGGAGTTGATACAATAAGCGGGGCACGGAGGCCATCTTGAAGATGGTGGATCTGCCGAATAAAGAAAGTGGTAGGTGTGACCAAGAACGAGTCTGTTCCTTAATTTGCATCCATAATGGGGTGAAGTTTCTTTACCAGGACTGGGACGGCGAGGTGGCCAGAAAGACCCTCAAATATTTAAAGCCATTGTGCACCACCGTCATCTCCTCCGACCACAGGCCCAGAGGGCCTGCACTGCACATGGGCCACAGGTAAGACTTGCAGGTGTTCATATAGAGCCCAGATGTGTCGCCAAAAATCTGCATGATCCTGAGCAGCCTGGGTATCGACCGGTCTGGTCGCGTAAGAAAGATTAACACGTCGTCTGCATAGAGAGCTATGCGATCTGAAATCTCCCCAGACCACTCAAACCCACAAATCTGTGCATCTACCCGTACCCAAGCTGCAAGGGGTTCCATAGCGAGCGCAAGAGCTATGGAGAGAGGGGACAGCCCTGATGGGTGCCCCGCCCTATAGCAAAGGTTTGTGAGGAAGTATCCGCAACACGAACTGAGGCAGTAATATCCGTATAGAGAAGTTGAATATATTTGAGTAGGCGGGGCCTAAGTTGAGGCGACTCAGGAGCGCAAAGAGGTATGTCCAGCTGAGGGAATCGAACATTTTGTCTATATCAGCGAGCAATAGAGCAGCCGGTTCACCCAGACGGTTCACCGATGTAATCGCATTGTGCGCACATCGGATGTTGTGCTGTGTTCCTCCAATAAAGTAACTTTTAACCAGCAATAATTCCTCCAATCTGCATATTTAGTTAATAGGGACGTTTTTACCATACAACACTAGCAAGGCTATTGATCTCTGTTAATTTTTCTTCTAATAGAATAATCTTTATAATCCGATTGTTAACGTTATGACGTATCTTTGCAACTGTAAAAGCAGTCCCTTGTTTTCTATAATAGATAATTAGGAGCCTATCTTGGTTCTCAACCCCCCATAACCCCCCACCCCAAGAGTGTTATCAATTGCTCCAAGTTCACTTGCTAGCATTTCTTTATTTAAACTTTATTTAAATTTGGGTTTTTTATGGTTCCACTAATGGTGCGCCCAGGAGCATTCATTTCTTTGAACTTTATTTGTACAAACAAATCGGCATTCCCGATCATGGTAGAGTTTAGGGAATCGCCCATCTCTACCGCTAGTACTGTCTGCCTTCTACACGCTATCGACAATCCTATTTCGGCTACACGCTGCACTCAGGCTGTTAATCCTGACGGCGGCAGACACATGCAGCCCTCTGCGCAGCAGTATTCTCACCCACCAATTGCCAGTCGGACATTCACTGTCCCGACTACTCGTCCCATAATGTTAAATGATTAGAATTCCCACTTGAGGTAAGAGCCTGCATTAGTTACAGATGTGAACACCGAATACTCTTGCCTCGCAATGGCCACTGCACTAGTCCTCCTGCTAATAACGTTTTTTACAGAATTGGAATTTTTGGTTTACCATTTTCCAATATAAGATGCCCTTCCGTCCGCTACTGCCCCCGCGGCCCCTTTCCCCCTGCTGGTTTCCTGCCTCCCAGCTGCGCTACCCACCCCCCCTACTTAATGGCGGCCGCTGTGCAGCTGCACGCAGTGGGCAAGTCGCTGACGCGCCGAAGGAGCACCAAAGGCAAGCCCATCTACGCTCATCCCCGACCGCGGCCAGCGCCAGGGACCCTGGTTCTCCTACCAACTGCCACTCAGCTGCCCTCCTCGCACTCAACCCCGAAAGATACAACAACTGCTACAGATCTACGCCAAACACCACCCATGGCCATTTTTCCTGCTGACAATCCTTCACTGTCAACAGCCCGCCCTTCGACCGCTAAACCCACTACAGACACTCGCACCACTGACATGCATACTCCTCAACGTCCGCTCCCTCCACAGATGCACCACGGAGATCTGGGACCTGCTCGACCCCCTCTTGACAGACGTCGACTTCTTCACAGAAACATGGACCAACGCCACCTCCGCCCCCGAATTTGCCACCGCCATCCCCGACGGATACAAGCTCCAAAGAAAGGACCGCCCCCACCGCCCAGGAGTACTCGCCATCGCACACAAGAGATTCCTCTGACTTACCACCTCCAGCACGAGCGACACGCGCTCCAACACAGAGCACCTCCACTTCCAGATCCAAACCAGCCCCAGAACCACACTGCGCGGGACCCTTATCTACAGACCCCCTGGGCCTCGCGCCTCTCCCGCCACCACCATTACTGACCTCGTCGCACCCCATGCCATCGCCTCCACGTACTACATCCTCATCGGAGACCTGAACGTTTAGCTCGAAAACTGTAACAACCTCAACTCCACCACCCTCCTTGACAACCTCGCCAAACTTGGACTGAAGCAGCTTGTCACCACCCCCACCCACAGAGCTGGACACACTATTGACCCCATCTTTGCAGAAGGGACAAACATGCACTTCAGCCACACCACGCAGCCCCTCTGGACAGACCACCACTGTGTACCCTTCTCCTTCAACTCCACTATCGCATCCAAACCCGCCCCGCGCCCACCCTGAAGGAACTGGAGCAATATCACAGAGGAACTCCTCAACACCACCCTCCTCCACGACCCCCCCTCTGCCACAACCGACGCCAACTCCGCAGCCAAAGAACTACACCACTGGATCTCCAGCTGCGCTGAGAAGCTCGCACCCCTCCGCCACCCCGCCAATTAACGCCCCATGAAGGCCGCCTGGTTCACCACCGACCTCCAAGAAGCCAGGTGCTCATGCAGACGCATCGAGAAACTCTGGCGGAACAAGAAAAACACCGAAGACCTGAACATCTACAGGAACGCCGTGAACGAACACCACCAGCGCATAAGACCTTTATCAAGAACAAAATCCACTCCAACGCAAGTAACACTAAAGAACTCTTCAACGTTATACAGCAGTTCACCAAACCCCCCAGCGAAGCCACGAATGTCACTCCTTCCCATGACCTCTGCGACAAGCTCAGCTCCTACTTCCACCTGAAAATCAAGGCCCTCTACGACAACTTAAGCAAACAGACTCCTGACACCACCCCCCTTTCTACCACTGACAGCCGGCCGACCATCACCATCTGGAAACCTACTACCACCGAAGACACCACCAAGACCATTAAGAACACCCACTCAGGATCCCCCACGGACCCCAGCCCGCCGGACATCTACCACAGAGCCGCCGCCATAGCCCCTGAACTAGGTCAGACCATCAACACCTCCCTCGAATCCGGCATCTTCCCCAACGACTGGAAGCGGGCAGAAGTCAAGCCCCTCCTCAAGAAGCCCTCGGCCGACCCGACGGACCTGAAAAACTACCGGCCCATCTCTCTCCTTCCCTTTGCAGCCAAAGTCACGTCCTCGACTCCTTCCAATCCAGCGTCCGCAGCAAACACAGCACCGAGACCGCCCTCCTCGCCGCCACAATGACATCCGCATGCTACTCGACCAAGGCCACACCGCAGCCCTCATCCTACTAGACCTCTCCGCAGCCTTCAACACCGTCTCGCACCGCACCCTCGCAGCCAGACTCCGCGACACTGGAATACAAGGAACCACCCTCGGCTGGATCTGCTCCTTTCTCTCCGGCAAAACACAAAGGATCAGACTCCCTCCCTTCCTCTCCGAACCTACAGAGATCAACTGTGGAGTACCCCAAGGATCCTTGCTCAGCCCCACGCTTTTCAACATCTACATGGCACCTCTCGCTGCCATCGTCAGACAGCATGGGCTCAGCATAGTATCTTACGCTGACGAAAGCCAGCTCATCCTCTCTCTCACGAAGAGCCCCGACAATACCAGACTCCGCTTTCAAGAAGGAATGAAAGACGTTGCAGCCTGGATGAACGACAGCTGCCAAAAACTGAACTCTGAGAAAACCGTGGTCCTCGTCCTTGGTCCCTCCCCCATGGCGTGGGACAGCTCCTGGTGGCCCCCTGCCCTCGGAAACCCGCCCACCCAGACAGGCCACACCCGGAACCTCTGCATCATCCTAGACTCCTCCCTCACATGACCCGCCAGATCAACGCCGTCGCCTCGATTTGCTTCAACTCTCTCCACATCCTACGCAAGACCTTCAAGTGGATCCCCCACGAATGCAGAAAGACCATCACCCACCTACTTGTAACCAGCAGACGGGACTACGGTAACACCCTCTACGCCAAAATCAACAGAACCCTGCTACATAAGCTCCAAACCATCAAGTACACAGCAGCCAGGCTCGTCCACGGAACCCCATGACACGAGCATATGACCCCGCACCTATGAGACCTCCACTGGCTCCCCATTGAGAAGAGAGTAACCTTCAAGCTACTCACCCACGCCTACAAATCCCTCCACAACATCGGACCCAAATACCTCAACGAAAGCGTCTCCTTCCACGTACCCATTAGGAACCTCCGCTCCGCCAACCTCGCCCTGGCAGAGACCCTACGCATCCGCAGAACCAGAGGAGGCGGAAGAGACTTTTCCAACCTTGCAGCAAAAACCTGGAACGAGCTCCCAGTCCTCAATAGACGCTACCCATCTCTGCACACCTTCGGGAAGAACCTCAAGACCTGGGTCTTCGACTAATCCGGAGCTACCCCCCACCACGCCCCCCAGCACCTTGAGACCCTCTCGGGTGAGTAGCACGCTTCATAAGCCCTGATTGATTGATTGACAATACGAAATCAAACACAGGTAATGGAGTCTGCCTTTCCACCCAATTTATCCTTTTCTCACAGTCTTAAAGTGATCGATCTAGACCATTGATCCCTACTTTATTTGATTTCAGGTGTCCCTCAATGTAAGGTCCTGATGAGACCTCATACCCCATAAGAAGTCAAAGCGCTGTTGACGCGCTTGTAAAGCGAACCATTGTCCTCGGCCTCCATCATTGTTACAGGAGGCTGTGAATGATTATTGCAAATTGATTGGATGATTGCTTTGTGCTCTTTTGTATTTTAAAAACTTTATTGTATGTCACAACCTCTCACTTGTGTTTATATAGGTTATATTTTCACTTGGGACACCGTTAACCTTCTTTCTATTGCCACAGGATTTTTCTTTGTAAATTATAAATGCATTTTACGTGCTTGGCTTTCTGAGTGTTTCTTCTGAACTAGTGCATCTTCTCCCTGAATATTGCTATTGTGCTGAACAAATACTATTATTATAAGTATTAGTGTTATTGTCCTATTATTTCCTCCTGGACCATTGTTTTATTGATAGAGTAGGGTGTTCCTTGTTTCCTTCGAATGCGCTAGTATGCCAGGTGGCACTACCAGAAATGACGAGGACCATCCATTGCAGAGTTCAAGGTAACCTTGTGAGAAGAGGCCTCCGCGTTGACCCGTGCAGGCCAGTGCCTCGACTGTGAATCGGAACAGGAGTAATATGCCCCCCTCCTGTGGGAAGGGTCAGAGGAACTTACTGTCTCTCCAGAGGCAATATTGTGAACGCGTAGCCTCTGCCCTGGCCAAACCACAAGTGCTACTCAGCAGCCGCTGCTGCTCCCTGTATAGACTCTGGTCAGACCATACTCGCCGGAGCTTGGGCCAGAAGGTTCTGGGGGAGCTTGTTCTGCTTCATAATGCTACAGGCCCTGAAAACTTTGTTTTTTTTGTAAAACATTTTTATTTTTGCAAGGAAATACAATCCGAAACACCCATGTCCGTACGATGTATCTAGCAAGATACCATATTCTAGTCCTATGATGAGCCAAAACTTAGCCCCCCCCCCCCATTTATCATTCGGGTATAAGTCAACAAATGTGTCCCAGCCCATGTTGGGCGCGCGTGTAGAGTTTCCCAAGTCGCCTAGTATTGGCAGCTGTGGATTTGGAGCAAGTGTAATAGACGGTGCATATAGTATCGATTGTTGAATCCTGTTTTTTACAACACTTAACCCTCGACGGACGGCTGTGGCGCGGCCCATGCACACAGAGGGTAAAGGAGGGATTTTTACTAGTTAATCATGTAGCCTGAGTATGTGTCATAGAGTTGAAAGATGTGGAAGAGACTGGGGATGGAGACCTTGGGTCTAGAGACGTACAACAGATATCATCAGCGTAGGGGGAGATTTTGTCTTCCCATTACCACACCAGTACGGTCACCAACGGGTCGCTTCATATCCAGCATGCGAGGGGCTGCAGCGCCAGGGCTAAAACCATCTGTGACAGCGGGAATTCCAGTCGGGTGTCCTAATGTAACCAAAACGGACCACATCGCACCCCATTAACTCTCACCTGTGCCAATTGCTAACTATATAGTGGTTTTGCTCAGCCAATATAGTTTGGGCCAAGCACTGAAACACTTTCACTTTTAACAGAGTCGGCGTCTGACTCCTGACACTTGGACTGCTTTTGGGGCCTAACTTGAATGTCACTTATAATGAATATAAAAAAAACACTGCTGCTAGTGAGAGGGAAGTGGGACTAAGGGACCTGCCTTGAAGTACTGGGAATTTTAAGCCCAGCGGTGCAGGGGAACACACCCTAAGACTTCGGGTTTTTCCTGTTTCAGACCTACAGAAACACAGAGTCTTCTGGGTGAAGTCAAAGATCAGTTTATTGGCTGCAGCCCAATTACAGGTATCCTAGAAGTACAACAGCGTGTATGTTCTCAGGAGACTGCTTGAACTTACAGAAACGGGCTTCTCCTTAAATATAAAACATCATGCTTCAGGCACACATTCCTTGTTTTACGATATGGTCATTCACATGTATACATTACAAACGAAAAGGCAGAGTCATGATGACCATCCCACATTCCAGTTAAGCCAGCCCATAATTATTTACCCAGCAAGGCTCAGATCCCACATCAGATATCAACAGGCCCCAATAAACACGAACATCTCCTGTTTGGAAAACAAGCCATAAAGCAGGAAGAGTCAGGTTTGAAAGAGATTAGCTGGAGGCTCGTGTGGGATGAAAAGGCTTTATGGTGTGTCAAGCCCTGATGCTAATCACAGGTGGCCGCAGGACGGGGAGCTCGTGAAACCGGACTGACCTGGGGCAGCGGAGCCAAGCTGCCCAGGTCACAGAGAAGTCAAAGGAAGGCACATGTGCTCTAAAGGCCCGTATTTGCTTCATGATATGTAGCCTATGTGAGGGCAACCATAAGATGGCCACCGCTCTAAGATGGAACCCACGTAGTCAATGTATAATAACGTATACATAGTGCACTTATCAATGAAATGCTATATAAAGCACTTGTACATACCGCATTGACCATTCGCGGTTCGCTAATACCGGAATAGATAGGGGTAGGGCCCTACCTCCGACGCGGTCCCAAATTTCAAAGTACCACAGACCCTCCTTTTGCCCTTACATAGGCAATAACTATGCTCACATCAATCCGAGTCTAGGTCAATATTCACGAAGTCATGGAGATGTTGCTGTAGCATCATCCTATTACTTAGCTCGTCCCTCGATACAGGTTTCCTTACACATAATGTAGCACAGAGGCCACATATCGCAGGAGCACACTGTATGCACAGACAGAACAGGAAAAGGATGGCTAAGATCATTCCAATGACCATCAGAATCTTCCAACCCCAGGCAGATATCAGTTCCCAGAACCACCCCACCAGTGACCAATCTCCTTTATCCACGTGTATGGATTCAGATATTTTATGCAGTTTGGAGATGGCTTGATAAACCGTTGGAGCGTTATCTGGTATGAAAATGCAACAACTAGATTGGATAACCTTACATACCCCACCGCGGTCTGCAAGTATGACGTCTAGAACCATGCGGTTCTGCAAAGTCATGAGGCGATCCGCTTGGAGCTCAGCTGTCAAATTACCAAGGGCACCAGCCGTAACGTTAACAGTGGATTCAACCACACAAGTCAGTTGTCTCAGGTTCCTACTATTGACCATAGGTCCCCAAAACGGCAGGAAACCCAAAAAGAAGTCTCCCGCTTCCTGACCGGCAGTATCCTCCTTACTAATCACGCCCCTCACAACTCTGGTCTTGTGATAGTCAGAGGCAGCAGTAAATGTCGGCGGTAGCAAGTTAGCAATATAACATGTGCCCGAGAAGTCAGGGGGCAACCATGTATATGCTCGGTCATTGCAGACAAAATATGTACCCTTGGCAGCCAAAATCGCAGGGGAAAACTACGATGGAAAAGTGTACGTTTCAGTACAGTCACTTCTCCCCAGTTGAGCTCTTGGATTCTGACCATTACCTTGTAAACAGAACCGACCCATGTGGGGTATGACCCAAATTGGGGATGAGATTTTTCGCTGTCTTTCACCCAGACTAATACTATACCCCGTCGCGTTCCACACTACATAAGCTCTCAGCTCTTCTTTGGGAATGGATGAGTATGCGTCGATATCTCTGCTCATATCGGCAACTCCTTTCATTAAAGCTTTATTATTTGTGCTAGGTCTGATGGAACGCGGTTGTCGCGGGGAGTAGGTATCTAGTGCAAAGAGAAACATGGTCTGGAATGCCCATGACGATCCATTGTAACTAAACGGCAGCACTAGATAAGGAATACCCTTGTTAATGGTATGTGGCATTAAACCGCACACCCAGCAATTGGTTGTATTCATGACTAGTTGGTGCTGGTGCAGGAGCTGAATAAACGAGTTGTTTACAAACTCTGATCGTCTAGCTTCTTCATGTTCAGGCAGAGGGTGAAAAGAGTGTGAGGAGACAGTAGGAGGAGGTATAGGCTGTTCAGTGGTTGCAATGGGCTCTTGAGAGGAGAAGAATACAAATCCTACAGTAAACACTACCATACTACATAATACAAACAGACATAATAATATAAATCGTTTGCTCTTCATTATTTTACACATTTTCGCTTTAAAGTTCATTTCCTCAGCGAGTCTCTCCATCTTGAAAAACTCCATCCTCTAATCGTGCCGATCGCGGCGGGTGAGTTTCTTCTGCTAAGGAGTACGCCTGTCAGTCCAGGAAACGCCTTAGACCAACCAGAACCGTTGACCTAACGTCTTTGGCCTGTACCCCAAAGTCTTTGCACCGCGACCCTGCGGCTGAACCCGGATGGTGGTTCGAAAAACAAAAATCAAGAAAGTCCTTCAGATGGGAGAGCTATGGTATCAAAAAACAAAGAGGTGAGGAAAAGAATATTTATTTGTCCATAGGCCTTGGTCTCAGGTTATAGTGGAAACGACCAGGTACTGTCTGATCTTGAAACAAGAGTTCAGGCTCTGCGGTGTCCAATCGAATTGCCGGTGGCACAGCTTCTTGCAAAATATCGTCACTTTCTTGTGCTGAAGCTGTGCCTCTTACGCGTGCATCACTGAACGGCACAAAACGAGGTACAGTGTCTGTTTCAGAGTCAGCGATACCCTCCTGGACCCACTGGTCATACGGTAGAGGCAAAGGTATCCTCTTGATGTGGGCGCCGTGGATCCAATTCTTTTTCCCCTTTACTCGAACAGCTGATCTTGTAGACAGAAGTACGAGGTGAGGGCCAATCCAACGGGGCTCATCGTTGCTCTTCCGCTGGAAATTCTTCATGAGCACCCACGTGCCAGGGTCGATAGGGTGTCCTGGAGCCTCAGAGGCCTGGGGGAGAGTATCATGCACCTGTTGGTGTAAAACACGCAATTTAGCCGTCAATTCATACAAGTAATCAAGCAGTACTGGATGTTCGATTTCGCTGAATTTCGTCGGTCTTGGCACACCCCATACATTGGCCGGGCGGCCCAAAATTATTTCATATGGGCTAAGTCCCACTCGTGAGTGTACGGTCATTCTGGTGGACAGGAGCGCCAGAGGCAGAGCGTCAGGCCATTTAAGACCGGAGCTCGCCTGGATTTTGGCCAGCTTGAGTTTTAGAGCGCCATTGTAGCACTCTACTAATCCAGCTGATTGGGGGTGATTTGGAGCGTGGAACTTTTGCTTAATCCCTAATCCCTCACACACATTCTTCATCACTCGACCCACAAATTCACTCCCATTATCACTCCACACCATTCTTGGCATTCCAAACCTAGGGAAAAATTCCTTCACAAGGGCTTTGGCTGTGGATAAAGCAGTGTTGTCCTTTAGGGGATATGCTTCTATCCATTTTGAGAAAGCGCAAACAACAACCAATACATATTTCAAGTTGTTGCACCTCTCCATGTGGATAAAATCTAGCTGCAAAACTTCAAATGGATATGATGGAGGCGCAAAATGACCAGCTGGAGTTGGGGTTCCCCTACCAGGGTTGTATTTCAAACATACCATACAATTCTTGACCACATTGTCTGCACACTTGGGAATTCCAGCATTCTGCCATACTGGAGCCAACAACTTACAGATTCCTTCCATACTGATATGTGCCATAGTAACCACTGGAAGCACATATGCATCAGGTAACAACCATCGCCTATGTTCTGACAGATCAATCCAACAACCATTCTCATCCAATTTACCCGTACTTTCTCTCCACTTGCTCAACTCTTTCTCTGTGGCTTCAGCTTGAAGGGACTTCACACTCGCTATTGTGTTTTCACACATTCCAACATCACCAACCCATCTTGCAGGGCCTGCAACATACATTCGAGTCTTCACATCTTTTGCTGTTTCTTTCGCGATTTCATCAGCAAACGCATTACCACGACCAACATCATCAGTGATTTTCTTGTGCGCACTGCATTTCATAATCGCAACTTGTAACGGTAGGGTCAGCGACTCAAGGAGATCGTTCACCAATTTGCCATTCTGAATTTTAGCTCCATGTGAAGTCAGGAACCCACGCTCTTTCCACAATCGTCCAAAACTATGAGCCACGCCAAAGGCGTACTGGCTATCCGTATATATGTTCACTTTCATTCCTTCAGACAACACGCATGCTCTTGTAAGGGCAATTAATTCTGCTGCTTGGGCCGAATTATGTTGGACACGTGCAGTTTCAACAATCGTGTGCAAAGTCGTGATAGCATATGCAGCAGTCGTATCACCATTTGGAAGCTTGAAGCACGAACCATCCACCCATAAGGTACCATCACACTCAGTCAGGGGAGTATCTTTAAGATCTATTCTCCCTTTTGTCTCTTCTTCTGTTCTGAACAGACAATCATGTTGCTCAATCTCATCTAGGTCTGCTGGAATTGGTAATAGTGTAGCTGGATTCAACGTGTTGCATCTCTTTATGTGTATATGATTTGCTAACAGTGTCAACTCATATCCGGATAATCGCGCACTAGTTAAGTGCTGTGTCTTGGTCCTGTTTAACAATGTGTCCACAGCATGTGGAACCATAACAATCAATGTATTATCCATTACTAGTCCAGCAGACTGCCGAATAGACATAGGTGCGGCGGCTGTGGCTCTCAAACAACTTGGCAATGCCCTCGCTACCGGGTCCAAGGTTGACGAAAAATATGCGCATGGACGCGGTCTGTCGCCAAAAGGCTGTGTTAACACTGATAATGCGCAACCATCTTTCTCATGAACATACAATGTAAAAGGCTTGCTGTAGTCAGGGGTACCCAACACAGGAGCTGAACATAATGCATTACGCAATTCCAAAAAACTTTTCTGACACTCTTCAGACCATGGGATAGGATTCGGTGTGTCTTTACATGTTAATGCTAACAAAGGTTTTGCCAGCAAAGAAAAATTTGGTATCCAGTGCCTACAGTATGAAGTGATGCCCAAGAAAGCACGCACTTCTCTCTGTGTTCTTGGCACACTCAATTGTGTAATGGCTTGAATTCTTTTTGGGGTCAATTTCCTTCCCTCCTTCGATAAGAGATGACCTAAGTAGGTCACTTCTTGTCGACAATATTGCAGCTTTGAGAGAGACACTTTGTGATGGAAGGCAGACAAATGACGCAACAATGACAATGTAGCTTCTTTGCAAATCTTTTCAGTATACGCAGCGATTAGCAAATCGTCAACATACTGAATGAGGATAGCGCCACTAGGTAAAACCAGTGCATCAAGCTGCTCTTTCAAAGCCTGACTGTATATTGATGGACTTTCACAGTAGCCCTGTGGAGCGCGTTTAAAGCGGAAGCTACGACCTCCTAAACTGAAGCCAAAAATGTCTCTACTCTCCTCTGCAATTGGGATGCTAAAGAAAGCATTATTTAAATCGATCACTGAGAACCATGCAGCGGAGGCTGGAATCATGGTTAACAAGGCAATTATATCAGGGACAACTGGAAACTGTGGCACAACAATCTTATTAACCTCTCTAAGATCAATCACAAATCTGTAAACGGGTGGCTGTGAAGGGTCCGTTCGTTTTAAGACAGGTAAAACAGGACTATTGCAAACGTTGCCTCTTGTCTCTTCAATTACACCCTTTTTAATCAAATCGCTGACAATTGCTAACAACGCTTTCTGACCTTCATTGGAGATCTTATACTGGGGAACGCGTGGCAATCTTACATTGGCTTTTAAAGTTACCACATATGGCGGTATTTCCAGGAGACCCACATCATTGGGACCAGTAGCCCAAAGGACATCCGGAAGGGATGACAATTCAGGTGGCATTGCATTCTTAGACAAATACACCGGGGAAATCACTTCCTTACCTAATGTAAGTTGTACTCCTGAGGGAGAACAATGTTGCGTCGCATGCAATCTTTTTAGCAAATCTAATCCTAGCAGATTTTCACCACAACCTGTTGTTAGAATGAGGGGTGCTTGTAACTCGCAAGGTCCAACAGAAAGTGACATAGGACTAGAAATCGGGTTCCTAACTGGGGCGCCAGAAAAACCTACTGAAACATTCATTTCGCCAGACAAAGGCGCGCCAGGGAGTTTTGAATGCATAATTGAACTCTTTGCAGCACCAGTGTCTAGCAGAAAGGGCTCTGTTACACCCGCTGTAGTCACTTTCACATATGGTCCGCTCTGATCCACTGGCACTGAAACAACTCCCTCTCTCTGTCTACGGCTGTCCTAGTAATCATTACCTTCCACATTGTCGTCTTCTGCATAATAGTCATTATTATAGTACTGAGCTGTATTACCAGTAGTATTGGCTTGCTGATCAAAGCTATTTATCGTATTTTGAGGCGGAAGAGGACGTGCGTTCTGGGGAGCATTTCCACGCCCCCTACCTCTAGTAGCTTGTTGACCACCTCTACCTCTTGCGCCATACGCATTACTAGTACGCTGCATTAATTTAGGACAACTATACTTGAAATGACCTTCCTCTCTGCAATATGACCATTGATTGGGACCTACAGGGATACGTGGTTGATAATACCCATTAATTTGCTGATTATTCTGGAACTGTTGGGGCTGCTGATAGATACCTTGGGTTTGCCTATAATTATTCTGTCCTCCACGTGGCGGATAAGCCTGCTGCAAGAGGACCTTTGTTTTCAGTTCTTTTCTTTTCTTATCTGTTCTATCCTTCTCATCTTTATCTCTATTTTCATAATACTGTGCAGTAGCCAGTATTTGCGCTGAAGAGGAAACAGCCCAAGAACTTTCTGAATCTTTTAATTTCTTACACAACTCGGGAAGTAGATTCTGCACAAATTTATCCACAAATAACCGTTGGCCACCTTCAGTACTCATGTCTTGACCACTGTGGTCGATAAACGTTTCTTCAAACCTTGTAACGAAATCTGACACTCTCATCTTTCTTCTGTTTACATGCGGATAGTTTATCCCAATTTACTCGCATCGCGGGCATGATAGTTTTCATGTATGTAATAATTCTACCAGGGAGTTCTGCTACCAAAGGGTCAGGCTTCGCACCACCAACTTGGCCAGCGTCTGCAGCAATGATATTAGCCCATGTGTTACCCAATTCTGCAGCGTGATCTACATTACGAATGGATCCCCATAAAGGCTGTGGAACCACATTCCCAAACAACATATCTATGTCAGCCAGATTCATTACACACGATTCTGCAGTTTGCGATAACTCCTTATAATATCCTGTAGGGTTTTTACGGGGGTCAGGCAATGTCTGCTTAAGCGCTAACACCTCAGAACGCTTCCAAGGGACATGCACCCAAACACGCTGAAAATGTGCTGGAGCAGCAACAATACCTAGAGCGGCATTAGCCGCAACGGCTTCCTTCCATACCGGAGGGACTTCTCTCATAGGGTATTGTCGCGCTTTTCCCTTTTTCCCCACAGGGAATTCCTGTTCGAACAATGATTGTTGACAATCACCATTCCTGAAGGACAGTACAGTCGCAACTGCTTTATCTACATTGGGACCCACAATTGTACCTGTTTCAAAATCAAATCGCACTCGACACAATTCCTGTGGGTTTGGGTTTGCACCATTATCCTCCAATTCCTCACAGAGGAATTCACACATTTTATCAAAGACATACCTCTGGTTTGGGGCATCCCATTGGTGAAAAACGTTAACAACTGATTCCACATTATAGAGTGAAGGGAAACCAATCCACCTACGCGCCAGATGATCTAACACCTCTTTCTCGTCAGGACCAGGCAGCTGACTACGCAATTGCTTACGCTGTAAACCGGGAGTCGCACTAGATGACCCAAAGAGAGGCGACATTAAACTAGTAACTACATTAGCTAGTCGTTGTCGTGCTGAAGGAGAAGTTGAGGCGAAAACGGGGGGATAGACAAAGGGAAGAAAAGCGGATTCAGATACAGGTACCTGGGTAGTGTAAGAAGGAGTGCCAGGGGAGGCAGCTGATGTGCTAGGCAAAGTCGCAGGAAGCGCAGGGGCAACAGGTAACAAAACTGGCGGCCCTTGAGAGGGCTGCACTGCAGGGATAGAAGCCAGCTGAAGAGGAGCTGGCGGCTGTGGGAAGGCTTGCGGCATATTTGCTGGAGGCTGCACATTTACAAGCTGTGGAGGTGCGGTGGCATTTTGCGCATACGGGGGTGGCGAACTTAACAAATGGGACATTAGGGAATCTTTCTCTTTCTCTTCTGTCCCATCTTGCACAAGGGGTGACAAAACAGGGTAACATTTATCAATCCCTAGTTTGCGCTGTCTATGTAGCTGTTCATTCATTTGTTCCTCCTCATTATCTTTAAATTGCACAGCTGCTTGCATCATTGGCATACCTCTTTCTCTCTTATTCCTTTTTGCTAGCTTAATTTCCTTCTGTTTGGCTTCCTTTCGCCATAGGCGGAAAGAATCAAACATCGCCGGCCGGGCTTTCTTTTTAAACAATTTAACTTCCAAATTATCTAAGATATCTGTATCGAAACTACCATTTTGGGGCCATTTTAAAACACCGTCCTTTCTGGTGTATCGGATCCATACTTCATTATATGCAATGGGGCCCACGCCATGTTTTACATAAAGCTCATAAGTTGGAGTTCCAATTGGAGGAACCGGACATGAATCCTCTAACTGGAAATCCCTTCCACAACCCAAACAAAACAATCTTCCAAATACACTAGAACCAGGCATCTTCGCTCACTAGTCTAGTTTCAAACTTCAAAGGATTATCGATTACGATAGTCTCGTGAATACACGAGTCCTCTGGCTTTGGCGTTTGCAAACTCCAAATCAAAGTGATCCCGAAGGATACCAAAAATCCCGAAGGATACCAAACAAACTGGGAGACGCTCCACTTATACTTAACTGAATATCGATGATCAGTGGCGTCACCAGAAGACTCTCTCGATTGTTTCGCTCGACCAAAATCGTCAAGGGTCCAAAACAGGGCGATTAATCAGGGCAGCAGTCCTTCGTAGCCGTCGGGACGCGGAGAACCTCGCAGAAAAGACTTTTGGACCACGTCGACATGCAGGGGTCGATGAAGTGGCGGCCTTCCTCCAGAATTTCCACACGAAGCTCCTCACGAACCTCTGGCTTGGACCGGTACTGCTGAAATCGCCCCGAGTTGGGCGCCAACTGAAGTACTGGGAATTTTAAGCCCAGCGGTGCAGGGGAACACACCCTAAGACTTCGGGTTCTTCCTGTTTCAGACCTACAGAAACACAGAGTCTTCTGGGTGAAGTCAAAGATCAGTTTATTGGCTGCAGCCCAATTACAGGTATCCTAGAAGTACAACAGCGTGTATGTTCTCAGGAGACTGATTGAACTTACAGAAACGGGCTTCTCCTTAAATACAAAATATCATGCTTCAGGCACACATTCCTTGTTTTACGATATGGTCATTCACATGTATACATTACAAACGAAAAGGCAGAGTCATGATGATCATCCCACATTCCAGTTAAGCCAGCCCATAATTATTTACCCAGCAAGGCTCAGATCCCACATCAGATATCAACAGGCCCCAATAAACACGAACATCTCCTATTTGGAAAACAAGCCATAAAGCAGGAAGAGTCAGGTGTGAAAGAGATTAGCTGGAGGCTCGTGTGGGATGAAAAGGCTTTATGGTGTGTCAAGCCCTGATGCTAATCACAGGTGGCCGCAGGACGGGGAGCTTGTGAAACCGGACTGACCTGGGGCAGCGGAGCCAAGCTGCCCAGGTCACAGAGAAGCCAAAGGAAGGCACATGTGCTCTAAAGGCCCGTATTTGCTTCATGATATGTAGCCTATGTGAGGGCAACCATAAGATGGCCACCGCTCTAAGATGGAACCCACGTAGTCAATGTATAATAACGTATACATAGTGCACTTATCAATGAAATGCTATATAAAGCACTTGTACATACCGCATTGACCATTCGCGGTTCGCTAATACCGGAATAGATAGGGGTAGGGCCCTGCCTCCTACGCGGTCCCAAATTTCAAAGTACCACAGCCTATTGAACTCTAAAGTCCTAATCTCAGGAGGCTGTATGTATTGTTTGTATATGCCGTATTTCACTTTGTCTTCTTATCTAAATACTAATTTTGTCATAAAAGAAAATATTTTACTGGACAATCATTTACTGCTGTAATTGACTGTACTTTGAGTTGTTGTTCAACCCCCTGTATCTACCTCCCCCCACCAAGAAGCCTTGGAATGTTCGACCCACGTTACTACTGAAAGTCAAGTTCTGAAGGAGTACTTAGTTCTGTAGCTCAGGTTCCATAGAAGGTTGGGTGCTGGGTCATAGGGAGTAAACAGCCTCGTTGGGCTTGGCCCTCTCTGCAAGGTTACACCGAAACCTTATGTCTACTCTCCTTCTGTTTTTTTAACCCATTTTTGCTGGCTGTACTCTTTCTCACTGCTAACCAGTACTAATGTGCTTGTGCTCTCTCCTTGAAACATGGTAAAATTGGCTTACACCCAACTTTTCAGTCTGGCCAACACTATTGAGTGTCAGTCAAAACCACTTTGTTCGGTTACTAAAACACATAAAAGTACCATGCTTAAATCACAATACGATACATAAAACACATGTAATACACCGTAAAATATCTTAACCGAATAATCAATAATAGAGCAACATGAGAAAATAAGGGAGGATAGAAGTCAACGTTCATGAGGTTACATAAAAATCTTGGCTGTGGTTAAAACCATTAAAACAGTGCATCATTTGATAAAAATAATTTAGTAATAAAATGGCAAGTATTAAGAGAGTAATAACATGGACTTTACAAATACTCTTATGATAACATAGGGTGCCGAATTTTCCTAAGTCTCACATCTGCGACAAAAAAGCTTGTGATGTTAAAAATCTCCCATGGGTCATTAAGCAGTTGTAAGCACATTAAAGCGGGTTTAACCTGTATAAAACCTTTCCCTTTTAAAATTGGAACTAAGAACCTCCTACGGATAGCGTTATAATGGTCAGAGCATAGTAAAATGCATTGTATCCTAGATCCAAAAATTATCACAGGTACAAGGACCTAAATCACACGTCCTACTCCAGCCTTGCACGTTACCCAAATAAAAATGAATTGGGTTAAAACGAAATCTGGTTAAAAGCAGGCGGTGGAACGGCTTCATGACGATCCTCAGGTAAGGTTCAATCTCGGGGGAGGTTTTTAACAAAAAGTGGGCTTTAACTGTTGGTTTAATTAATTCGATCTCCTTCCGCTCTAACTTAGTCGGATCCAAAAAGTGTATTTTTACCCATGCCAAATCATCTTTTCTTATTTTATCAGAGAAATCAAATAAGTCTGGACGTCCAAGCTTAGTTAAAGTGTGCTTAACATAGTTTAGCCATGGAATTTTGTTAACTCGGTCCAGGGTGGCACAATCCCTCATAATCTTATGGTTCAGAGTTAATTGGTGGTTAAGCCAGGTTTTAAGCCAGCAAAGCACCAGGTCCAGCCTCAACCTGTCTGCCACATAACCAACACCTAATTCCTGGTGAATTGCAACAGTGGGGATGGATTGGGAGACAGACAGGAGAGTACGTATGAATTTATTTTCAACTGTGTGTATCCTTTCAATTGGCTTGTAACCCCAAATGGCTGAGCCATATAGTGCGATGGCTATACATTTAGACCTGTAGATGTTGAGCATGGCATCTATTGGTTTGGCCCCCAGTCGCTGTGCAAATCCATTCACAGCGGCTGTTGACCTTGCCATCGCATTTACTTTTACTTTCTGTTGAGGTACCCAGGAACCCCTCTCATCAGAAAGTACTCCTAGATAAGTAAAGGAGGTCACCCTGGTCAGTTTTGTACCTTTACAGAAAAAAGTTTTAGGTTTTTTAAGTTTCCGGCCCATGGTCATTATGTGTGATTTGTCTATGTTAAACACTAGATCCAAAGATTTTATGTAAGCCCCAAATGAGTCCAAAACTGTCTGGAGCCCTACAGCTGTGTTGGCTAATAGGAAGGCATCGTCCGCGTAGATGAGCACCGGAACGGGCCTGTCCCCTACCTGGGGTATGTCCAAACTAGCCGATTCTAAAAACTTGCCTAAATTATTAATATACAAAGTAAAATGTAGAGTTGCTAGGATACAGCCTTGGCGAACACCTCTACCCGATGTAATGTTCCTTGTGCATTTTCCTTCTTGGTTGACCCTCACCCTTGCGGTGAGATCGCTGTGTAGGTCAGCCAGGAAGTAGACGAAACTTGGATTGATGCCCATATCTAGCAGGATATGCCAGAGCTTGGATCTATTTACCAGGTCGAAAGCCGACGAAAGGTCCATGAAAGCCAGCTGTAGCGTCCCTGCTTTAGCTATAGTGTATTTTCCTGCTAATAAATATAAATTAAGACACTGATCCATAGTACCCCTACCACTTCTAAAACCATATTGAAGATAAGTTAAAACCTCATTTTCTTCCAGCCAGTCGATTAACTTCGTTAAAATCACTCGCCCTAAAACTTTCACTGAAGAGTCTATTAGTGAAATTGGCCTATAGCAGCGAGGATCCCCTCTCTGACCCTTTTTAAAAACCGGAATAATAGTAGAGGATGCCCACGATGACGGGGAAACCCTGACAGCTTGACACATTAAAAACATTTGTCAGGATTTTAGCCCAGAATAATGTATTTTGTTTATTTAAATCTGCCGGGACACCATCAGGGCCTGGGGCCTTATTGGTAGTCATTTGCATAATTGCCTATTCCACTTTACCTTCATTAAAAGCTATTGTAGGGGAGGCCCTCCTAGGTTCACAACTAATTGGTGCTTCCAGGCTATGAGTGGCCTAATATATGGCTTCAAAGTGAGAAAGCCATTGAGCTTCCGTGATATTGCATTCGATGGGGGCATTCCCTATCCCGGTAAACAAAGGTTTGTTAACAAAGGCCCAGAAGCTAGAGCTTTTTTATAACCTCTACTGATAGCAGAGCACTCCATGCTTCTTCTATGATTTCCTTTTTGCATATGGATAGGGCAAGCTTGTACTCTTTTCGTAACCTAGCTATATAGTCTCGATCTCGTGGGACCCTTTTCAGTTCTGCTATCAATTTTCGGTGTGCCTTAGAGCAATTGCTGTTGAACCATTTCTCTCCTATAGTGTGCCTAGATCTTGTTGATAAGGTGAGGTCTGACGCTACCTGCGCACAGATGCCTTCAAAGGCTAAAAGAACCCCTGGTCACTGTTTGGAGTTATCAAGACAGATTACAAACTTGTCCCCAACCTTCTCACAGAGGTCCTGGAAAAAGAGGTCCGGGAGTACTTCGGCCCGTTTTAGCATCCGTCCTTGATCAGTTATTTTCAGAGAGGTTTCACCCCCTAACTTTTCCAGTTTCCCCTTTAGGCCACAGCCTCTGTCCAACACAAGGATTACCGTATTATGGTCACTAAAATGAGACCACTTAGCATTATAACAGGATACTTGAGGTAGAAGAGATGGGGAAATAAAAATAAAATCTATCATAGTGTCCCTCCCCCGTGCTTTAAAAGTAGGAATCCTCTCCTCCAAGTCAATAGAGATCGGCTCAAAAAGATCTACGGTGGCCAAGAGCTCTCCAAACATTCCCCATGTTGTGTATGTTCAAAGTGTGGCATTGGTAAATTAGCCGGCCCTAAAAAGTCTTTCCCCTGACAGTTCCAATCACATGCATTAAAATTGCCCATAATTATGATTAAATAATACGTGGTTTGCTTGGATCGATACATTTCTAAAAAACATTTCAGTTTAAATAAATGTTCATTTAAAAAACTACTTTCACTTGAATTATAGAAATTTACAAACAACACTTTGATTGAGTTGTGAGCAGTAAATTTGATTGCCAGACAATTGTAAGAACCCACATCCACCATCCTATGAACCCCATACAATTTAAGTGAGAAAAGCATTAAAAGGCCCCCTCTTGCTCTGCCTGACAGGGATGGTTGCGCAGGGACACTATAGACTTTATATCCATCCACCCAAAAATTGTTGTCCATATCCCAGGTTTCCTGTAGCCCAACTATATCGTACTCTTTTTTTTTTTTTTTTTGAAACCGTTTATTACAAAACACATAAAAATATACAAAGATGGGCCTACAACCTTCCGGCCGGCCGCTAGTAAACAAAAGGAGCATATGATACACATTGTAGAGCGTGCATTGCGGCTGAGGAAGAAGCACAGGAGTTAACAGCGTTGATAGCCACACCATCCGGACCACACTATACGGTTTCATTTTAAACTGAAAGAACAACCAGAAAAACAAACCCACAAGGCAATCCACAGTCAGAAATAGCAGCATGTGCTCCCCTAGAAGGGGGACCCTACCAGTCCATGGGAGTAGCAATAAGGGAAAGAGATCAGGACTAGGGCTGGGTAAACTCAATGCCCGGAGCGAAGGAAGATGGATCGGCTAGGGGGACGGGGCAGGCGACGGATCGGACAGTAACGGCGGAGCACAAATCCCCCCGCGGTAGGCGTTCCAGGGGCCCCATACTTTCACCCATGTCCCAGGCTTACCTCTCGCCATATACACCACCTTTTCCCGAAACATGCACCAGTCCATATGGTCCTTCCAAGCCGAGACAGTCGGGGACCTCTGGGATCCCCACAGTTGAGCAATATCACGCTTGGCCACCATATATCCCAGAGTCACCCACCACGTCTGTGGCGCCGAGTAGTCGGTAGGTTCCCACACATTCAACAGGCATCTCCTCGCTTCGGGTAGCAGCACCACATGCGTAACCACACACAGGACCTCATGCACACCACGCCAGAATTGCTCCACCTCCGGGCATTCCCACAGTATATGCAGAAAGGTCCCCAAAGCACCACACCCACGCTTACACAACCCGTCCACAGCATAGCCCATACGCAGGAGCCTTGGCCCCGTCATGTAGACTCTGTGGAGTATCTTGAGCTGGACGAAGCGAAGGCGGGCCGGTATGGCCACCTCTTTCGGGGAGGCCACCGCAGAGGTCCAGTCCTCGTCGTCCAGCTCCAGTCCATCGGCAACCCAAGCCTCGCGAAGGGCAGTCAGCAATCCTGAGCGGTCATTGATCAGTTTTTTGTAGATCAGTGAGATCGTGCTGTCCGGAACGTGTCCATCCAGCACTCTATCCTCCAGGGGGGAATACTCCGGGATGGATGCAACGTCCGGGAAGACGGAGCCCAGTGCATGACGGATCTGCAAATACCGAAAGTACTCCCTATCATGCAACTGGAATTCCGTCTGCAGCGTCTCGAACGTTTTGAATCCTCCCCTCGTCCAGAGATCCCCCACTTTACTGATGCCTATCATGTCCCACTTCTCGAAGCCCTTCGAGGTCCACAGGGAGCCCAACCGCTCGGACGCGTATAGTGGTGTTGCCCGGGTCAGACGGTCCTTCCACCCCATCGCCACATTGGCCGCGTGCCACACACGCACCATGACACGCGTGGGGCCGGTCAGCCGAGCGTCGGGCGCGCCGGAGTAGAGCTCTCGATTATAGTCCCCACCCGGGAGTAGCATCTTATCCATTTCGAATGCCGGGTTTAAGGCGGGCCCGTACAGGCCGTGATTAATCGCAGCCAGCTGGGATGCCCAATAGTACCGTTTGATATCCGGGAGGGCGATCCCTCCGTCATACCATGGGAGCGTCAGCTTCGCCAGGGCGATACGCGGCCTCCCGTCCCAGCACAGGCGGCGCTGCAAACTCTCCACCTCACGGAAGTAGCGCGCTGGGACGAGGTCCATGGTATTCTGCAAAGCGTACAGGAAACGCGGCAGAGACATCATCTTAAACAATGCCGCCCGGCCGAGCGGCGAAAGCGGCAGGCGCCGCCAGCGCGCGACGTCTACCTTCAGGCGCTGGAGGGGGGGAAGCAAGTTCCGTTCATACCGGGCCTCCGGGTCCAGAGTAATGAAGACACCCAGGTACCGAAATCCCTGCGGGGCGATCTGGATCGGACAGCCCCGCGGGAGAATAGGAGCCTCCCCAGAGAGAACATACACGCACGATTTAGCCCAATTGATGACAAGGCCGGAGTGAATGTAAAACATCAACCAGTACTATCAGTGATTTACGTGGGGAAGCTAGGTACAGGAGGATGTCATCAGCGTATAGGGATACGCGGTCCTCATACTCGGGGGTCCAACGGAGACCACGGATGGAAGGCTCCCACCGCAGCCACTCCGCCAGGGGCTCCAAGGCAAGCGCAAAAAGGAGCGGCGATAAGGGGCAGCCCTGCCGCGTGCCCCGGCCCAACTCGAACGGAGCCGATACTCTACCGTTCACCACCACCTGCGCCAGTGGGCCCGAATACAGCAATTTGACCCAACTGATGAACCCTGCGCCAAAGCCAAACTTCGCAAGCATCGCCCAGATGTATGGCCACTCAAGCGTGTCAAACGCCATAGTGGCGTCCAAGGACGCCAAAATGGCCGGCTCACGTATGTACTGAACACGTGCGAGTACCCCATGCAAACGCCGCAAGTTAAGGGCCGTGTTACGCTGGGGAATAAAGCCGGACTGATCCTGGTGAACCAGTTCGCCCACCACGCCGACCAGCCGATTGGCCAGGACCTTGGCGAGAATTTTGGGCTCCGCGTTCAGTAGCGAAATGGGCCGATAGGATGTAACCCGGTCCTGAGGTCTCCCCTCCTTGTGGATAACCACGATTGTAGCCAGACGCTGGTCCAGCGGGAGGGAGCCCACCGAGCGAGCTTCCAGGAACATCGATCGGAGATGTGGTGCCAGCGTATCCGGTCGCAACTTGTACAACTCGATGGGGAGACCATTAGGACCCATGGCCTTGCCGGAAGCGACCGAACGAATGGCGAGGGCGATTTCGTCGGAGGTTGGAGCGGCGTCCAACGACACTCTGTCCTCCTCCGAAAGGGAAGGCAGCGCGATATCCCTGAGCAGGGCACGGGAATCCTCTTCAGAGCGGGAAGACACCGGGGAATACACCCCACGGAAATAATCCGCGAAGCAGGAGACAATTTCTTCCGGCTCAGTAACACACACACCGTCCGTTTTCTCAATCAGCGGGACTACACGACTCGCTCTCTCCTTTTTGTCCAGCCACGCAATCAATTTACCAGCCTTATCACCCACATCATATAGTCTCCCCTGTTGCTCTCTACTGAGGCCCCTGGCCGCCTCCGTGACGAGGGCCCTATAGGCCGCTTGCTTGAGTTGGAGAACATGTAATACGGCATCCGTCACCCCACATTCTAGATTACCCTCCAACTCGGCTATCTCAGCTTCCACCCGGGTCACCTCCTCCCGCTCGCGCCTCCGGGTGTGGGAAATAAGGGACAGGGCCTCTCCTCGTAGTACTGTCTTGAATGCCTCCCACAGTGAGACAGCCGAAGGCACGGACCCCACATTCTCGTCAAAATAGCGCTGGAGGGATTTAATCAATTCAGTGCGAATGGTGGGGTCGCGCAGGTACCAGGGATTGATCGGGACCACCCTACCCTCACCCCTCGGAAAAAGATCCAGGTGTAACAGGAGCGGGGAATGGTCCGAGATACCCCGTGCCAAATGGCGCACCTCTCCCACCCTCCCAACATAGGCCGCCGGGACCAGGACATAATCTAGTCGTGAGAGACTACCATGGGCCCCCGAATGGAAGGTATACTGTAGCTGCGTGGGATGTTTTAAACGCCAGCAGTCCACCAACCCCAAAGTGTCCAATAGACCAGAAAGCCACGCTTGGGCCCGGGGGAGGTCCCTAGGGGGGTGACGATCCACAGTCCCGGAAACCACCGCATTAAAATCCCCCCCACCACCAGAATCCCCCCCGGAAGGCCAAGGAGGAGGCGCCCCAGGTCCGCAAAGGTAGTCGACTGCAGCCCCGGCGGGACGTACACTGACACAAATACAACCACTTTGCCCTCCATCCTTCCCACCAAGACCGCGTAACGTCCCCTGTCGTCATGGAGCACCTCATCAATCTCCAACGGGAGCGAGTTCTTAACCATGATGCCCACACCCCTTGAGCCAGACGTGAAGCCCGAATGGGCTACCAGGCGATAGCCGCGCCGATTCATGGCGCAGAAGGAATTGCCAATGAGGTGTGTCTCCTGCAGAAAAACTACATCGGGCGAAATTCGCTTCAAGAACTGCAGGACTACCCCTCGTTTTATCCTGTCCCCCAGTCCATTCACGTTCCAGGACAACAGAGTTAATTCCCTACCCCCCATCATAAACAGAAGCCACCATTTGACCCCCGAGAGCACTATTGAGCTAGTACAATGATAATTTTGCCTTGTGGTAAAAACGAACAACACCCCCCCATCCCTGCCCACCCATCCCAAAAAAACTCCCCCCTCCCTGCACCCCTGCATGAGCCCGAACAGCCCCCCCAACGTGCAGTGTGCCTGTCGCCCCATATATATAGTAAAGACTAGCTAAACCCCCTAGAGGAGGAAGGAGAACCCCCAGTAGACCCCACACAACCTCCATAGGAGGGGAAATTATGCAAACAGACGCTTAATCGAGAGTGGCATCAGTTTTGTCCAGAACGAAGTCCGATATTACCCCCTCAGTCCCGATCCAGAGTGCCGTCTCCCCCCGACACCAACCCTCCCCCCCCCCCCCCCCCCCGGATCACGATCCCCAGACAGAGTGTCCAGCCAGTCTCCGGCCGCTTCGGGACGGTCAAAAAAGTGCGTGCGACCCTCTACCTCCACTCGCAGCTTGGCCGGGAAGAGCATAGCGTATTTAAGGTTCAGGTCCCGAAGACGGCGCTTGACGCCTTGGAAGCTCAGTCTCTGCTTCTGGACCGCTGGGGTGAAATCGGGGTAAAAATTCACCTCCATATTGTCAAGCTTAACCGGCCCATGCAGTCTGGATGCTTGCAGGATAGCGTCTCTGTCCCGAAAGTTGAAGATCCGGGCAATGAGAGGCCGCGGAGGGGCCCCGACCTTCGGCCTTCCCCCGGGAACCCTGTGGGCCCGCTCCACAGCGAAGAATTTACTCAGCCCCCGTGGCTGGAGATGGGTAGCGATCAGGTCCTCCACAAACAGGTCCGCCGCCGCTTCCTCCCGTCCCTCAAGCACCCCAATGATTCGGATGTTGTTCCTCCGGGCCCGACTCTCGGAGTCCTCCAGGCGCCGATCCATAAGCGCGGTCGCCTGACCAAGCCGGCGCACCTCTGCCTGTAGTACCGCCACCTCAGTGGTAAGGCCCGATGCGGTGTGGGCCAAAGAATCAACTCGGTCATTGGTCTTGGAAAGATCGGCCCTCACCAGGCCAACATCCACGAGGACCGAGTCGATCTTCTGTGCGCTGGCCCACCGAGGCCTTCATCTCGGCGATGGCGCCCATGACATCCCGCAGAGTCAGATCCGTGGGGAGGTCCGGGGCATCAGGAGGGCCCTCAGGGGATTTGTGCGGTCCGCCGGGAGATCCCTTCTGGAGGGTGTAGCGGTCCATACTATTGGCCTGAGGGGTGGTGCCACGCCGGGTCGATTTGGTCTTTGCCCGATCTCCGTCTTGTTTCGTGGCCATGGCCACCAGTCCCCCGGTCGCACCAGCCACGTCGTGAAGGGCAAGCAATCAGGGCCACAAGCTCCGGGGGGGGCACCCCATATCGGCGGGATGGGTCACAGCCGGCGGGCAGGCCGAGTCTCCCAGCGAGACCACACCAGCACAAAGAGCCCCGCGACCCAACCCTGCAGAGACGGCAAGGGGGTGCGAAAGCGAAAGTGCGGGGTACGCGACTCGCCAGGCCCGGCCCGCCGCTGTTGTTCACTTTGTCACTGGGTCACCCCTCAGCGCAAATCCGGGGTCTGGCGAGGAGAAGGCCGCAGACTTCAAACGGTGCTTACTCCGGTGTCCGAGGTCCGATTTGACAACGGGAAACGGGTGCCACCTCAGCTCAGGCTCACCAACACATTCCCCTCATCCGAGACAGGATTAATTCAGGATAGTCGTAGGAGGTTGCGGAGGTCCCCGGGAGCCTCGCACCTACGCGGCCATCTTGGTCGCGCGCTAGGCTCCTCCTCTATATATCGTACTCTTTTAACAGATTTAGCCACCTGTGATCCTCTTTTTTGCTCCTCAGACCCGCGATGTTCCAACTAATAATATGTACAGTTAAGAATGTTACTCTCCTCTCAATCCTGCCCTTTATCGTGTTCACAGATGTTACTCTGATGACGGACGAACGGTCTCAGTCAATCATTTTAATCTAAAGAGGACAAGGGGAGGGATCTATTTTGGCAATGTAAACTATTGTCTTCTGCGGTCCTCTCTGGGAACCCTATTGACATCTTCGGGTCACTTGCTAATCTTTGGTGAGACATAGCAGGACAAGTCTCCTCCCTAGTGTTTGAGTGGAGAGTGGGGCGATTTCAGATATCTGAGTGGGGCCGAAGCCCCTGGGAAGTGGCATCTAGTGACTGTACCCCTTTGGGGGGTGGGTAAAAGAAACCCAGTGGCATTGCCCTAATGCCCCCTGACCCTCCTTGGGACCAGCCCTAAATAACTGCCCCACGATATCTGCACTGTCAAAATTAACGACAACACAGTCGCCATCAATCTGTTTAGTTCTGGGGCCGACCCACCCTACTTGTCTAACCATTATAATGTGTGAAGAGACATTAGACCTACTAGTGAGGTGTTGATCACACCAGTGTTTAGTTTTACGAAGCAGCTCCATAGTTGATTCCTGTCTATGCTCTCTCAGTGGGGGGAACCCTGTAAGTATGGCAACTAGGGGGGTGGCTTCTGGGGTCAGATGGAGTCTACTACTATTATAGCCCCCTCAATCCCTTGGTGCCTGCTCTGAGCCAGAGCCTTAGCATTTGGAAAAAGACCTAGGTGACTCAATCTTGTGACACGTGTTTTCCCCTACCTGGCTCCCTATGAGTACAGCTAAATTAATAACAGGGTTACGTTCCGAGCTAATCTTAAGTGGATTTTTGCTTACCCTCCACCCTGCTATCACCTATGGGCCGAGTTTGTGCCCAAAAAGTGGGGTTGCAATTAGAGATGTCACATGCCATTTTTGTGCCCCCTAGTTGGGTCTCAAAGCTTTCCAGTTTAGCCTTCATCCTCTCTACAGTGGTAACCAGCATAACAATGTCTTTAGAAATGTTCGAGAGAATGGGCCTTAACCATGAGGTGAAAAGTCCGCCATCACTTTCTACACTGCTGCCTCAACACGTGAGTCCAAATCTCCAACCTGATTATGGATCACATCCGCAGATAAATGTCCAGGATTGCTTGGCCTTTTTCCCCTTCTTCTTCCCTGGATTTGATGGTGGGGCCTTTGGCCAAGATCCACCAGCTCTATGGGTCCATTCATCCGTCACGCCGCCCCCCCCCTTGCCGGGCTATAACAGGGTAATGTGCGTCCCCCCCAATTCCCTGCTCTAGTATCCATACTCTCGGCTCAAGGGGGACAGGATTTTTCTGAATGCTGTTTGATAGGTTTGCATTTGTGCTCCCAGGCTTTTCATAGCTTAGACCCAACTCAACCTCTGCGTTCTGGATTTCCTTATTCAGGGCCCCCACCACAGAAGTCAGATATGATATAATAGAGGCATTGTTCCTGGGCATCTTCACTCTTGCGCTCCCCTGATCCTGACTACATGGATGTTTACGCTTACCCATTGTATCTGTTGAAGGTGACGGTGTTAAGGGATGGCCCAGCCCAGTCTCCTTCGGGCTCTGACGGGCGCAGACTGGGCCCGGCCACGCCCACACGCGTCCTGCGCTGTGGGTGCCCTGTAGAGTTTTTAAAGCACCTCCAGGCGTGTGATGCGGTTGTCGGCGACAACATGCTGCAAATGAGCCTGGGACCTGGAGTCCTGTCCCGCTCTGCCTCAGGGTGACCACAGTGGCAGCAGCAAGGTTCCTGGCTTACACCCAATTGGCATATTTAATTTACTTATAAGTCCCTAGTAATTAAATGCTACTAGCGGGCCTCTAGCTCTTATTGTGCCATTTACTTAAGTAGCCCTTTAAAACTTGTCTCAGGCCTGCCATTGCAGTCTGTGTGCAGTTTTCAACTGTCAATTTGACTTGGCAAAATAAACCTTTTGCCAACCCTAAACTTACTTTTTAAATACACATAAGTCACCCCTACGGTAGGCCCTAAATAGCCCATAAAGCGGGGTGCAATGTGTTTAAAAAGTCTGACATGTATTTTTAAGTTTTACATGTTCTGGTAGTGAAAGTTTCTTACATTTCTTGTTTACCTCAAGGCCTACTTCTGCCATTGGGTTACTTTATTACTTTTAATAAGTGTTAACTTTTGATTGGGAACTGGTAGAAAAGTCATGTTTGGTCTCAAATGAATTGTAATTTAAATTCCACTTTAATGGTACAGTCGGATTTTAATTCACAATTCTGAAAATGCCACTTTTAGAAAGTTGGCATTTTCTTGTTCTAACCGTTTTGTGCCTGCAGCCTGTGTACAGGCTCACATCAGTGTGATTAGTGTGCTAGTTGGATGTTGTGTATTCCTCCGAGACAGCTAGACAAAGGTGGACTAGGTGTTGGCAGGATGGGCCATTCTGTCAGGATGGAAGGGGCAGAGCTTTCCTTGTCCCACTTACATTTCAAAGGAGCTGCCTCAATACACTCCCAAAGTACTTCAAATCAGTCTTTTGTCCCCCTAGACCACTTGTAGCCTTGTCAGAGAGGAAGAAAATTCCAGAAACGCCTGTGGAGTGGAAAGGTCTAGAAGTTTCTTCTAATTCAAATCCGGCACCAGATATAAAAATATGACTCTTAGACCCATTCTCCAGTTCACTCCTGGACCTGTGGAGGACACTCAGAAGGCCTGCTTTGTACTTAAGAGGATTGCCTTGGTGCTTGCAGCCAGGCTTCGTACTTCAGATGACTGCCCTGCTGCTCCCAGAGTACCGTGCTGCTGCTTGAGTCCTGTCATACTGCTTGATCCCAGGGCTACCTGAGTGACACAAAGAGCTAATTGGCTAGTCTCCTGTGTTGAGCTACAGTGGCACAAAGAGCTCTAACAACCTGAAGCCTGCACCTGAATCCTGCCTGAAGAGAGTCCTACCCTCCCGGTGGTGCCCACCCAGTCCTAGGCCCTCAGAAGGGGTGCTAAAGGTGCCTAAAGAGGCAAAGCCCCAAACTTGAGACTAAGAAAATGTTCTATCCGAAACTGCTCTGAAAACAGACAGTAGAATGGGGCCTACCTGCTTGCAGATTCGCCCAAGGTGCATCACCAGGGTAGCTCCCACTATGCTCTCCTCCCCAACAGCAAATCCTGTACGACTGCTTGTCGCAAAAAAAGGTATCCGGCCTTGTGGAGCTCTCGTTGGCTACAGCCTGCAGCTTTCTACCATTGGAAATTTTCGGCTTCCAAAAAAGTGATAAAATCCAAACGTGGAGATCTTCACCACGACTCTGTCAAACAGGTTCTGCATCCACCTTCTCCTCAGACATCGACGGCAGCCTTGCCCCGCAGAACTTTACCCTCTTAAACATTTTTCTTCAGAATTCCTTCCAAGACCGAAGGTAAGCCAATTCACCTTGTGTATCTGAACCGTGCTGCATCGATGCTGGCCATAACTTTCGACTTTGCCTCAGTCTCTTGTAACTAAATGACTGTGGTTGGCACTTTGATATTTTAGCCTTTTGGATTTTTGTTGTTTTGGCATCGAATAATTAGTTACATTTTTCCCTATTTTTCAAAATTGGTGTCGGGTTGTGTTTTCCATTTATTACTGTTTGAGTGATTCATAAATACTTTACACAATGCCTATTAGTTAAGCCTAATTGCTTTTGTGCCAAGCTACAAGAGGGTTAAGCGCAGGTTAATTTTGTTACTTTTTTGGTTTAACTTGACAAGCATTGTGGTTGATGCTTAAGAAGGATTAACACCTCTCTTTCCCCATCCCAACCAAAAACCCAATTTCCTACAGGTCTCAACCCTGTTGGGCTCAGTAGCTCCTGCTTTTCCCATTGCATTCTCTACGGGTTTCTGACAATCTGCAACTATGTTTCCATAATATGAGAAAAACACTTTTCAAGTGGGTCTTAGTAGACCTTAATAATAAAACGTGGCCAACTAGTCATTACTACTCGCTGGATGGACATGGGTTTATTTTCTGGTGACATTAAAAATCGGTTTCAAGAGATATGCGAAATACAAACGATATGAACAACCTAATATGACAGATGGCTCCTGCAACTGAGACCATGGTAAGGCAATATACTAGAAAAGCAATCATCACATTTAAATTTAAAGAGGTTTCTAGCATGGAACCCGTTAAATAAGTAAAAAGCAGTTTGAAAGTGTGTTGGGGTAAACTGGAAATATTTTTTATAATGCTTCATCTAATAGCTTAAGTGCACATAATAATATAGGTGAGAGCGGCTTTATTACACTGTTCGAATGACACTAATTGGGAACTTTATATGGTAATCTGATGTTCATGCAAACTATAAAAGATATTAGTCACAAGAAAGTAAAGCTAGGTCTTTTAACAGATGTTGTTTTGCATAGCAAAGTTATAGATTGAAAATAAAAACCAAACATTGCAATAAAAATACAGTTGCAAAGGACTGCTTTTTCATAACAGACACCATGGGACTTAATTGTGCTATTATCTGAATGAAACATTTGTATAGGGGCCTGGTGGCTACAGTCTGGTACGGGGCCCATTGTGAAAAAATCTTTGAGGAGAAGTGTCCATAAAGGGTGTTTTCCTGGCACCACCTATCTTCACTCTGTATAGGAACAACTTGGAGGTTCCCTAGAGGTGTAAGGAGAGGAACGCCCCTAGTGTAGGTAGTAAAACCATTCTGTTCTTACCTACCTATCCGGATGTCAAAGCATTTGATGGATGATTTAGACCTGTCTAATAACTTGCTTGACACATGCATTTTAACCAATCACCTGTTCAAAATCTACCAAAATGAAAAGCGTTTATATTAATGGCCAGCTGCTTGAGAAAGTTTCCTAATTTTATGGCAAGGCACGGATGCCAATATTATGCATTTACCTCTTTATTGCCACACACACAGCAGCAACTACTGGAACCAAAACTTAAAAAATTAGGACTTTTTCAACATTCTTATAAATATATACGTCCCAAGCAAGCAGCCATCTTCCTTCTTTGCTGCTGCTCACGTATCAGATAAGTACACTGTGTGTTTATTTAAGACTTTGATGTATGTGAATGGTAAAGGTTTAAAGAGTTGAGAGTGGTTTAATAACTAGCTAGGCAATAACCAATAGTGTGGATTGTGGGGTTTGGTATTATAAAGTACTAAATGATTGATTGTGTTTAGGAAAGTTGAAATATAAATTGCTTGAAGTATAATAGTTTAATGTAAATGCAAAATGGATTTCAGGTAAATGTAAATCGAGATTAAAAAAATCTGCCAAAAGGTAGATGCTGGGAGGTAATATCTTTACAGCAAGTGTTTCAGGGATCGCGATGTCTCCACTGTAACCGATAACATGAAGTAGGGGAGATTTGCGTGTGTCAGCGCGCGCTGTGTGAGCTCGAGAAAGTCCATCGTAACACACTTGAGTCAGTGGGCTTAGCCTGGGCATAGCCTGGAAAGAAATATAATTGACAGGTCGGCTGAGTGTGCCTCACAAAAACGCGAGTGAGGATAATAAATCTAAGGAAAGAAAACAGTTCAAGAGTAGCCTTCCTTACCTATTCGTAGCTGAGGGAATTTAGCAGTTTTGGCATATTGGGCTTGTGAACAGTGAGAGTAGTTCCGGCGGCCATTTTAAATTGGTATTTTACCATTATTTTTACAGGGTATAAGGCCGGCCATATTTTGTGGAGAGATTAGATCATTTTTTCAAGTCCGGCACATTATAGTCGGTCAGTGTCGAGGATTAGCTGGTAGTAGATGTGTGTTTTGGGAACTGTGGTTTGGTAGGAGAATTTCAAAGTTTTTGGGACTGTAGAGGAGGCAGTGATTGAGGCGTCGGGTTCAAATGCCAGGAATAAAGGCATGTAGAGGGTAAAGAGGTGGCTAAAAAGGTTAAGGACAATGAAGCACCTCAGGCAAAAAGGAAAAGAGCAACTCATTTGGAGTTGAATGAAAGAGTGGCTATAATGGTCAGATAAGTAAATCACAAAACGGTTGCTTGTGAAGAAACGTTTTCAAGTTGAGATATTGTGATAAGTTTTTCTTCCGAGTTTGAGGATTCGGAGGTAGAGGAGTTGGAATTAAAAAAAGAATGAAGGATCTGAATAAGAAAGAAGAGGGGTTGCTTGATCCATTAGGGGAATGCATGTTTAATCCACATTTAATTCAGTACCCTTTGTTCCCTCAATGGACACCTACAGAGCATGTTAAACAATATATGCACTATTGGTTAAGGCAGGAAATGCCTAAAGTGGTACTCAATAGATTACGCTCAGAGTGTCCAATGCCTTCTTTGGAAGACATAATCGTATATTCCCCGAGTTGGATGCAAGATTGTTGGCCTTTCTAAACGGGTCTGGTACAGACCCATGAAAGGGGTTAGACAAAGGATTAAAAGGATGCCAGGATAGGTTTCTTGATGTTTTCAGACCAATGACAACATTTTTTGACTTATTTGAGGAATCATATGTGAATGGAGAAAAGCTGAATGTTGAAAAGCTCAGACAATGGGTGCAAAGGGTGGTTCGCCTTCTGGGCAACGCAAATGCAGCTTTGTGTGTAGAGAGGAGAAAGAGTATCCTCATGAAGATTGATCCTAAACTTGCCAAGTTGGCAAATAAGGATGCTGGTGTGGAGGCCAAGGGTCATTTGTTTGGAGAGGAGTTTGTAAAAGACATGGCCACATTCGTTGGCGCTTTTAATTCTATAGAAAAAGTACAGCGAGATATGCACAGTGTTTTTGGCAGGGCTGGGAGAGCATGGGGTCCGTTTCCTGGCCGAGGATATGGAATCATGAGAGCTTCATTCTCGCAAGGCTTCAGACCCTCCAGTGGATTTTACAATCAGGGGTTTATTCCCCAAACAGCAAAAAGGAAGATACACCAGGGGGTGAAAGAAGGGCGAGAGGATCTAAAGGTATGTTTGCATAAAGGCCCATTACATACCCCATTAAAGCTGGGCGGCAGACTCGTTCACTTTGTTGCCAATTGGAGGGAGATAATGTCAGATCAATGGGTAATTCAGACAGTGCTATGTTACAAAACAGAGTTTGTAGAGACAGACCTGCAGGAACATTTCCCAAAACGGTTACATTTTTCAGAGGAGTGGAAGAATCTAGTAGATCAGGAAGTTAAAACTCTTTTAGAGAAGGGAGCAATAGAGAAATGCTTGAATAATTAAAATCGATTTGTAAGCAATATATTTTTGGTAAAAAAGAAGGAAAAAGACCTGTAATAAACCTAAGAAAACTGAATGCTTTTGTGCAATACAATCATTTCAAGATGGAGGGAATCCATCTGCTAGGTGGTCTTTTGGGGAAAGGAGACTGGTTGACTTGTCTGGATTCCAAGGATGCACACTTAACGATTCCCGTTTGTCAGAAAGACAGGGATTATCTAAAGTTTCAATGGAAAGGGAAGATGTGGTGGTTCACTTGTCTCCCAAGTGGTGACATGGTTGAGGTCAAGAGGTGCGCGTCTGATTTGTTTTTTTTTACTTGGATGATGTGTTAAAAATGACGGAGTCAAGAGAGAGTTGGCTTCAGAACAGGCAGACTTGGCAGTCCGGAATCTAGAGGATTTGGGATTTGTAGTGAACAGAGACAAGTTTTGTCTGGAGCTGAGCCAGTGATAATATTTTTAGGTTTTAAGATTCAGACATTGGACTGTGTGTTGAGATTACCAGTCGAGAAGGTAGATGATTTGTAGGAAGATAAGGAAGATCCTGGAGAGCAGTTACATTTATCAGTTTCTCAGAGGCAGTTGGCGAGAATGTTAGGTTTACGTTCGGCCTTAATTTAGGTGATATTTCCAGCTCCTCTTCATTATGGGCTCTGCAGAGGTTAAAGACTCAACATCTAAGAAGGGGGCTGAAGTATTCCCAAGCAATCCAGTTGAGTTTAGATGCAGGAGAAGTGTTGGAATGGTGGATATGGATGCATGCAATGGGGAAGCAATTCTTGGTGTAGTTCCAGATATGGTAATAAAATCAGATGCCAGTCTTCAAGGCTGGGGAGTGATATGTGGCCTAGAGCCAACTGGAGGGAAATGGTCACGTCAGGAGAAGGAGATGCATATCAGTTATCTGGAGTTGTTAGCAGGGCAGTTTGCATTGAAGAGTTTTGTAAAGAACAGTCTGAAATGCTGTGTGTTGCTGAAGATGGACAATACGTTACCAGTAAGGTATGTGAATCGGTTGGGAGGTCCACGGTCCAAGGCGCTGCCAGAATTGGTAAAGAACTTTTGCCATGTTTGCCTAGGTCAGAACATTATGGTTCAAGCACAGCATATTCCGTGGCTCAGCAATTATGTGGCAGATTAGAATTTGAGATATCGCTGGGATTTGAGCGATTGGATGTTGAACAGGAAGTGTTTCAAATGGATATTTATGTGAGCTGATTGAGTGCACAACTAAAAGTTTTTTTGTAATTGGAAGCCAGATCGGAAGTGAGTGCAGTGGAGGATTTCTGCAGGATTGGAGTCAGAAGCGCAATTATGCATTTCCCCCTTTCTCATTGGTTCACAGGGTATTGATGAAGGTGAAAGGGGAGCAGGCAGATCTGTTGCTAGTAGCTCCATTTTGGCCCACACATGTGTGATTTCCGGATGTGATGATCTTGTTGGTGAACAATCCGGTGCTTTTGACAGGTTGTGTGAGATTGTTGATATATCCAGCAGGAGAATGTCATGATTTGGTTCAGAATGGTCAGATGCAGCTGATGGCATGGATGATTTCAGGCTTGCATGGCAAGTGTCAGGATTATCTCATAAGGCTTCAAAACTCATCAAGGGGTCTTGGTCTCCGGGTACCACAAAGGCATACAGACTGGCATGGAAAAGGTGAGTTTGTTGGTGTACTGAAAGGAATTTGGATCCAATTTTGGCACCTCTGGTGAGTGTGGTAAATTACTTAAGAGAAGTGTTTTTAGGAGGAAAAGCATACCGTTCTGTGAATTTGAGTAGATCAGCTATTTTGGCAGGACATGAGTTGGTGTATGGGATTCCTTTAGGTCAGGTGCCCGTTGTGAAACAATTGATTAAAAGTGTGCGGTTTGAGGTTCCCCAGGTACCGAAGTATACATCTTAACGGGATGTAGATGAGGAGTTAAATGAGTTGTCTGCATGAAATGACAATGAATGCTTGAACTTAAAGGATTCAGTGGCGGCTCCTTCGCCATGGCGAGGAGCATCTCCCCCTCTTCCAGCAGTGTAAAGAAAATAAAAATAAAATGATAATAAACCATCATCTATTATCATTTTATTTTGTATCCCGGAGTCTTGGGGGCAGGGCCAGGCACTCGGGTGAGGGGTATGCACTGTTGTCAGTGTGCATGACAGTTTGGCTGGTCGCTCAGGCCGGCCAAATCGTCATGCACACTTTGCATGTTCTCCACGCAGGCTGCTTTACAGCCTGGGTGGAGAACATGGCCCGGCTCCCAGTCCATGGCTAAGAGTCAAAAAACGACGCTGAGACCTATCACAGTGTTGCACTGCGGCTTTGTGATTGGCTCGGGGGAGCCTGGGTGCTTCCTGCTTCTGGCCGGAGCAGAGCGACAACGAGGAATGACGACGAGAAAAGATGCGGCGGCAAGGAGGTAGGTTTAATTTTTTTTTTTTTTTACTACCCCCGATCCGTGCCAGCTGCCACTGAAATGATATAACATTATTTTAAGATCAAAGGTTACTGTGCTTCTTTGTTCAGTATAGTTTAGGAGAGTATCAGATGTGAGGGCTTCAGAGGTCTCAAATAGGTGTTATGTGCTGGAAGGCATTTGCTTTTATATTAATAAAAGAACAAAATCCATGTCACAAACAATTTATTACCCAAATATACAGAGGAATAACAAGTTGTGTGTGTGGTAAAATGTTTGAAGGAATATGAGAATAGAACTTAGAGGTTGGGAGATGAAAGGGAGTCTCAGTTATTGATTTCATTTAGATTTGCACATAAGGCGCGGTCATGTCCAACTTTAGCAAGGTGGGTCAAATTGGTTATGTCAAAAGGAGGTGTAGATATTTCAGAGTATGGGACACATTCGGCAAGAGGTGCTATGACTTCAAAGGCATATTTGGAGGGTGGAAGTCTTTCTAAGATTCTTGTGGCAGCTGATTGGTATTCAGATTCAGTGGTAAAAAAGTTGTATTTTAAACCAATTGAAAGTGCATTTCTGAATGTTGTGGCAAGACTTTAAACATTAATAATATTGACCTCCGTGCTTTGCCAAAAAAATCTGATTTTCCACAGCTGGGTGGGAAGAAAATCATGATTTTATTAAAGACACGGAGGCTAATATTATCCCTCCCAGATAACCCTCCCTTAATTGCTCTTTTACATTTCAGAAAATATTTGGTGGAAACAGTTGGATCCAATTTGTTTGCAGCAAAAGAAGGAAGTGGGCTGCTTGCTTGGGACTTATATATTTATTAGAATGTTGAAAAAGTTTTAATTCTAAAGGTTTTGTTTCGATTAGTTGCTGCTGTGTGGGTGACAATAAAGAGATAAATGCTTATTATTAGCCTCTGTGTCCTTAATAAAATCATGATTTTCTTCCTACCCAGCTGTGGAAAATTTGAATTTTCCTGGTTAATCGTACCATTTGATGATACCAATAGATGGACCCATCTACTAGAAAATCAGGAAGGTTTGCCTCACGATGGATAATAATCCCATCAAACATATGAGAACAGCCTATAAAAGCAATGACATACCTTTAGCAGACTACGAGGGTGGGGTGCCTGGGTATAAACAGCTGTGTCCTGTCCGCAGATTAAAGAGAATATATTTTGCAGACTATTATTTGACGTGCCTCATTGTCCTCCACATTTTTTATTTTGTCTCTACTCAGAAGGGATTGCACTTCTTCTATTAGTGTGTCAGCAGCCTCTACAGTAGAGTCAGGATGAGGCTTCTCAGGGAAAACAGATACAGTGAACTTAGAGTTTTGGTCTTCTTCCCAAGCAAAGTTTCCGTGGCCTTATGTTAACCCATATCTAATGCTCTTCTTGAGGCTAGGACAGTAGAATAAGAAAATGAGGTGTAATCACAGACTCCCAATGGGTAAAAGGGCCCCAAGCTAATAAAGGGTCCTAGCAGATATCACGCTAGCCACCGATGTCAATGAGAGCAGAGCACAATTCTTATCTGCTCCGTCAGAGGTGAAGAAAAAACAAACAAAAGACTAACGGCGCTTCAGCAGGATGACAAGCAAACAAGACTGGCAACAATTAGAGCGGGAGCTCCATCCTCAATGCTAGATTTTGGCGGTACAAGCAGCTCCAGCCATCCAATTGTAACAGTGACTTTACCACAATGACCGATTGGCAAACAGACTAGCACTAGGAGGGAGAAGGTAAAGTGCTTATCAAGTGCGCTGGGATGATTCGGGCTGCCACGTCCCCTTCCAACAGCAATCAAGCTGTTGTGGGGCAGGGAGTCCCCGAGATGCACAGCTTCTTCCTTAGCGTCCCGCTTTTTATATGCCATGAAGAGTTGGTCCTGGGCTCTCTACTAGACAGAATAAACTTGGCTCTTGTCCTCTTATTTATTTCCATCTGGTCCAGTCCTATAGCTCATCTGAATCAAGATGCTGTACAACTCTGTTTAAAGTTGAATGATGCTAATAAGATCCTTTGGTTAGGCTTTATCACAATCTTATTCTGACTTTCCAGAACTGTATTTTATTTGATAAAAACATTAGGAAGAGTGATAAAGTGTACATACCCAAGAGGGAAGAAAAACCACTCCTCAGGGAGATTGATGAGGCTGGTAAGGAAACAGTAACATCTTATGTTCTTAATAAATCAGTTGTAATTTTGTTTCATTTGGGTCAGGATTGTATATATGAGCGTTATGTAACCCGCTAACTAAATATAGCTAGATTTATAAACGGCATTTTAAAACATTCCCTTTCGTTTCCGAACGCCTGGACATATTCTGCTAACATACACACTAACACACATGCACACACACACACACACACCCCTTGTGATAAGTACTCCTCACAAACTATGCTGTATTTTATGATCTTTTGTAGCTTTTATAAAGTGGCTCTCGTACAGCGTCTCATTACGCTGTTGAAATGCTTTAAATTTACAAACCCCATGGCGTTTTTCTTAAGTTTGCATTCTACTGTACAGTAGGACGCTTTAACTATTGCTGCGAAAACAAGATCTGTTGTGCAGACAGAATTATTTTATCGATGTTTTAATGATTCAATTTGTGCATATTTTTATTAATACATTTTTATGGTAATTTTATGTTAAAATAAGCTGAATTTCATTGATTGGTTGACTGCTTTAATGCAGTTAATATTCCTAAGTTCAAAACGCAATACAGTGTTTTGCAATAACAGCTGTAGCCCAACATATGAACACGTACATTTCTAAAATTTTAGGTAACACCATCTGCTATCCATAGCACATCATCAAGTCTAGTCCTTAGGTGTTGGTGAAAACTTTTGTGATGAAAACCATATTTTTTTTTTAACTGTGGTGTAAAATCAAGGTCTCCTCGCAATTTATAAAAAAAACAAAAACAAAGCTGTCGCAGTCGCTTTCATTAGCACATTAGCACAGTTAAGAACTGGACATAGAAATTAATGTAATAATAATGACACTGCCCAGACCTCTATCAGTGCTCCTGAAAGATACTTCCCTAGTCGGGGCCTTTGAGCGGCGTGAATCAGCTGGAAGGGTCAAAGTCCTTCTGGTGTTCCAGGAGGCTGGCAACACAGCACAAAGGCTTCCCTGCTGGGGAAATTGCTTTCAGGAGCACTGTGAGGAGTCACTACAGTCTCCGTTCAAACATCAATATTGCAGCATAAGCGTACAAACAGTGGATATGCTAACAGATCTGCACATCTATAAATCAGTAATTCATGTTTTGACAATCTTTTTAAAGCTCATTGGTTTCCAAGGGTGCTCCCATGGTACCACAGTACCCACCCACCTTAGGTATAAATCCACTAGACCTGCATAAGCAGTCTAGAACAAAATGTCCTACATATGCACCAAAGCACACTTAAACACTGTTACTTTTATCGTCATTCAGTAGTACCACGAAGAAACAACACCAATTTTTGAAGTTCTTTTGGCAAATTTTCAATCAATAATCCACAGAGGTTGATGTATCGGGTCACTCTATTTTATTCCATTCATAGTAAAAAGAAGACGGCAGCCAACGCGCGTTTCGTCCTCTTGGACCTTCTCAAGGCTGAAAAATTACATATACAAACGATTTGCATCATATAGTTTTTATAAAAGGATTACAAAAAGGTTAAAAACTGTGCCTTAATCACAAATAAAGTGAGTGCACAGAAACAACCAAACGTTGATATAATTAAAAGAAAGAGATGAAGAAAACACCTCTGGTGATGTATAGTGCCCTATAGAACACCCATGCAAACGACATCCCATTTGCAAAGTGAACAAATAAGATTCACATGTGCTCTCCGTGCAATTTATCATCCAATTCGTGAGGGGTAAGTGTTATGTAGAAATTGGCTGTGTTATTTTACCCAGCCATTAGATAAAAACCATGTTACGGTGAAGGTGTATAACACAGGAAAATGTGCCTCTCCTTCTTTCAAGATTTTAGAAGGCAGTCCTTTCCAAAATATGGCATGAATGGTTTATAAGTAATATTCCAATGAATGAGTTCTATATCTACCTCTCTTGATTCTGTATATAGAGAAGGAGGCACAAATGGGGGAGGGGATTAAAAAATATATCTCTTTATTTACACAGACTACACCACTAATCTAATGCCTAGTTGGGGAAAGCGTGAGTTACAGCATCTTCCCCTGTATTCACAATTATAGCTTACCGATAGCAAAAGGCTCTTAAAGCCAGAGTAGACTTAGTGCCATTAGTTTCACCAATGTCCGTCATTTAATTTCCACAGACCACGTAGTATCCGTACAGCAACTCTATCCGTCTAAGAAGCACTTTCACCTTGTTAAGTCAACTAAGTAACGAAAAGGAACAAAATTCACCCATAATCTATCAAGAATTGCTTCTGATACAGCTCCACACTTAGCGGAGCAAAAGCAAGTTTTAAACGGGCTACGATACCAAAGTGGATCTTACCGCAAATGTAACTGAATCCAGAATCTCACCTGGACTCCTGAACTGCCACGTGTGTGTTGCGTTTATCGCCATTCGATTATGAACGCCATTGACCGTTTCAAATCAATATTGAAGCAAGCAACCTCTCAACACTCCCTCTATCTCACTAGCACTATCTTTTCACTGATTTAAAAAATGTGCTCACAGTTTCAAGGAGGATATTTTGAGTTGAGTTGTCCTTTGGTGCCGCATTTCTCAAAAGAAGCAGTTTGTAAATGGTTATTCCCCGTGAAGTGTATTGGTTTATCGAATAACTTAAATATTAGAATACTACTCAATTGTATAATGTTCTTGTATGTTGTATTTTGCACATTAAAGCTACATGTTTTCAAATGAAAAGGCAATCCCTTTTAAGACTGTTGGGCATAAACTTAATTACCACAGGGAGTGCAGGTAACAGTCTTGTTGCTTCAGTAGTTATGACTTGTGTTGCTTATTACATTTTTGCCCTTTAGGTGCCAGCAAGGATTCGCTGGAGCAAGATGTCTCGAGACTGTTCCCTTGAGAGTCATAGCCACAGAAAGTATGTCAACATAATGTGATCTTTCCTTTCTTCCCCTGACTTGCAGCAAAAGAAAACTCTGCTACTTGGAGTCTTCATGGTTCAGATGTGACTGTTTAACCTCTCTAGTTCTAACATGGCATAAACTCAAAGTATATTTGCATTTGCTCATTTACTTTGTTGTTTGATTCCTTTTAGAATTATTTTTCTAAATTCAATGAAAATGTACGTTTAGTCCAAAATGTCATCTGAGTAATTAGTGCTAATGCTCTTTCTCTGATGTTTTCATTGAGTCTCTATGTATGTGGACGTACATCTATCGTCTCAAGGTTATGCCATCAAGCAGAATGGGCAGGGTGGGGCATTTAATGCCGGGCCATATTACAGAAAACAAAAATAGTAATGAAAACCTGCAATTCACAGAGTCACAAACATATTACTGTTGGCCTTTAGGCAGTTAGCAGCGTTGCTGAATCCCCCATTTGATGACATTTTAAGCCATGTTGACAGCCTGAGTCAAGATCCAGTCACTGCCATGAACTCGCCAAGTGCAAAACGTTTACACTGGAAGAAACCTCTTTCTTTGCATTTATTCAACTCTTCTCTTTTCTCTGTTTTTCTCTACCTTTTTTGTCTTTCCTCTCAGGTGCCCAAATGAGTTTACTGGTGATCGCTGCCAAAACTACGTAATGGCCAGCTTCTACAGTACGTCTACTTCCTTTCTGTCTGTGCCTGAATGGGAGCATGTGCAGTCAGTGCCACTGTCTTATTGCTGCATCTTTTCTCAGTCTTCAGCTTATCTGGATGTGTCTTTGTTTCCTACTAGGTCTTTTCCTGATTGCCACTGTCTGTAGCATGAAAAATTAATATTATAACAATGATTATTTTTGTAATCCTCTTGCTGTTTAGTTGCTGTTAATGTTTGTGTGTATTCAGCATGCAAGGTTTAGATGGGTCCAGCAAATATGAGAAATGAGGGCATCTTTAAACTTAATAAGACAATGGTTTCTGTATGAAGAACACTAGCCCTGGCTTATTTCTTAAGATTGTTGTTACCTTAGCGTCCTGGGTTGTTAGCTGACTTATCTGTAGGGATAGGAATTACATGAAATGGCAGAGGCTTCAAGATATGGACTTGGAGCAAATAGTCCTCCAGTCTAATCCTGGTGTTTCTTGTAAGGAATATTGTTAATAAGTAAAAAGTAGTTGAATACATAGAGCCAATTATAGCAATATGCCTAATTGATGCATAAATCAAGAAGAATTTTAGACAAGTATCCCCTTGATTATCGGAATGTGTGAAAATATTTCAGGGACGATTGTAGCCATAATAAATAGCATACAGGTAACAGGACACAAAACATTTTTGTGGTATTAATATGAACAACTCTAAAGCCTAAACACATTGCAGAGATCTTCCTAGTATTGTTTACAGTAGGAAATGGAACTGACATTAAACTTTTGTTGGTATTCCTGGTCACCAATACAATTGTTCGACTTAATGAAAAGGATCGTGTATGAACAGGAGTGATATTTTGGCTTTACTAAGTGACCGTAGCCATAAGTGTAGGCCCTTGAAGTATATAAATCACACTGATAAGTTATATTTGTCTATGCATTCATTCTATTCATTGTATAAAATATTGTGTAATAAATTTCACTTAAATTATAATATGAATATGTAGATCCCTGATGTTTCTGCATTTTAGTTTGGTGTACCAAGTTAAGAAGGTAATCAATCACATTTAACACGTTGATATCAAATATTGTATTAATCAGGTTAACAATAGAACTATGTTTTACACCTAATTGTCCAAGGAATGGTAAAGGATGTTATGACCGGTTCCTATTTCCAGCACATCGTTACAGGACATAGACTATGTGGTAACAGTCTACTGGCAAATTATTGCTTTGTAGAAGTTCCGTATGTAATGTAAAACAAGGAGGAACATTAGGCCAAAATAAATGCCGTAGTTTCTAACAATTATATACATAAGTGTAAGCAATGGTAATTGAATTTGAGTTGAGAATAGATGCCATCACTGCAGCATTACATTGGAAGCAGGTTCCCAACACATACCGCCAATTTGCGGGGCCTAACCTCAAATCTCTCAGTTGTTGGAATAAGTGAGGGAGAAGAGAATCAATAATTAACTTAAATTGTAGGGTTCTCCACCCAAGTGCAACATCTGTAGACACATCACTGCTGTTGGGGTTCATGTGCATTACCAATCCGGAACAGTTAAGCACATGTTTTTCTCTGTGTACACATTCCCAGTTCGTAGCTACCCCGTGGTGACTATATAAGAAAACATTGGAGAGAAAATTATCATATAATGAAACCATTCAATAACTTTGCAAAACATGCACCTTTAATTAAAAAAAAAATTCTCCTATTAACTTATATTTATGTGTGTACTTTTCAGAAGTATGCTTCCTTATACCCATGAAGGTGCTTTAGAAGTAGTGTTTCTTAAACAAGCTTTTAGTAATTTTAGATTATTTTTTTTGCAAAACATCTGTGGGATGCACATTTATATTTAAAAATAGGCAATCATTTAGAAAGCAATTAAGTGACAGAAATGTACATAACCAAATGTGAACAAAACGCCGACTGTAAAGGGTTTCAGCTGTCAAAAAATAGATGTACAATTTAACAGAAATATTTTCCAGTAAAATTTAATTGAAATCAAGAATTTTGTGAATAGAGTATATCCGGACATTAAGTTGGAATCTATCTTTAATCACCTTGGGCATCAAGACTTGCTTGTCTCATTAATGTGCATGTGTTAAACCTTTGTAATATATTCAGAACATTTATTGAGCCAAATGGTTAATTATGAATCTTCGCCTACTGGCACTGAAATATTGTATTTGTTGTTTCTTCTGGATGAAGGAAAGGCTAAATCTGATTCATCTGGCATTGGAACAGGGAGAGTCATCTTTGTATAATTTCAATACATTAGCCAACTGGTGAAAGTTACACAACCTAAACAACTTGGGGGAGAGGAGTTGGCCTAACGGCTGGGGCGCTCGACCTCGGACCTGGGGAACTGGGTTAGAGTCTCGGTAATGACGCTGAACTTCCTGTGATTCTGGGCAAATCACTTAATCTCCCCGTGCCTAACAAAAAAATAATGTGTGTCCTCATGTAACGTAACTGGTGCTATGTAAAGCGCTCTGATACCTGATTGGATTGGATTCGGGTCAAGTTCGCGCTATATAAAACTCTGCAACAAAAAAACGGAAAAAAAAACTAATTAGCAAAAAATGTAGTTACAGCTGCAGAGTGATGGCAGATCTCTCAAACCATGGCTACTGGCATGGGCTCAACATTATAATGTACTTTTCGCCATACTGCTAAAAATTGTTTCTGACCAGCAAACCAAGGAGACTAGAGAATCCAGATGCTGGTTTAGATATCAGAAATGGCAATGATTGGTTTGAAACACTAAAACCATATATCTGTGAAACAGACCATGTTTCATTGTATTATAACACATTTAAACATATTTCTAAAACATATTCTATATATTTCTTGTATTCAACATGTGTAATGTGCTATAACATGACATTGGACACTGCTTCAATAGTGACTCTTGCAGGACACCATAAATAATTTTAAGAGGTTACAGGGTAAATAATATGGTACCAATTATATTACAGCCATATAGATAAACATAGACACCCCAATTGCATCTTTCAAACTGGCTAATGTAATTGTAGTGTTCATTAGAGCCTTTATGGGAAGCTCTTCTAGCTATTGTAACCACCACACGGGATTTAAACAAAATCCTACTCCTTAGCTCTGGAAAATATTTTATTTATATTCTATGTTGCCTTGTAGATACCCAAACACCCACTACCTATCAACTGTGCATTTCCAAAACAGTACATTTATTAATTGTCTATCTCAAAATCAAACCTGTGTTTCAGTGCAATATGTCAATATTTGATATGGCGTGTTGAAAATCTAAATATACCCACTGGCAATATATATTCAGCTTTTTCATTAGCAGACGTTCCACAACACAAATCCATAACTTCTTCTGTCCTTTGATGACAGCCATCCACCAAGAGCTCATTAACACAAAATACAATGTATCTAAAAATTTGTTTTTATCACTTTTAGACTTGATTCATTGCTCTAAATCGGATTTTATAGTAATTAGTGGTAAAATATTGAAAGTCATATGATGCACTCCGCCCTTATTTATCTATATTTTCCAAATACTATGTGAATCCTCTTAAATAAATCACAAAGTTTGTTAGACATTGTTTTGCTTTAGAAATGTATTCTAAGGAACTGAGGATAAATATATTTTTGAATTATAAAAACCTTAGTGTACAAGAGTTATTTCTCCCAAAATATCTAAATAATAACTCAAGTTAGACCGATATGTCCAAAATGTTGGTACACATTTTAATTGAAAAAGATAGATAGATAATGTATGCAGATGTTTGCCCAGTTTATTTAGACAATGCATTGCCATACAAATCTAGTGAGATGCACTCAACCTTAAAATTGTAATGTGCTGCTCAAACATGTTGTTTTTAAAATGCTGGAAATATTTAACCAAACTTAACACTGCGACACGGAAATCATGACCTGAAGTTATTTGAAGCTTCATTTGTTTTAATAACCTTAATTGCAGGTGCTATGATAATATGTATTCATCTGTTTCACAACACTTTTCTATAAAAAGCACCCACACATTTCCATAAAGCAGCATCCTTTGCTTTCTTTGAAAACCATGGAAAAACTGATTCATTTGCCAAAATCCAGCCTCTTCACCCCAAGTTCTTAGAAAAAGGCTTCTGAATTTATGAAGGCTTGTGTCTGAATTTGCAACATAAAGTAGAACGTGTCTTCAGCCACATAGTTAACTCTTGCCAAAATGTTAAGAATTGTTCTATCACTGTTCTTGTTGCATTCATTTTAGTAAAAGTACACCTTTTACTGGAAGTATGTAAACATGTACTCTAGTTTTCAGCAATGTGCAGGTAATTTCTTGTTGATGTATTTCTTTAAAGTGGTAAAAGGGATGAGTATGTTAGATTCTAGTTGCAGTAAACTAAACCAACATTTCTGCTGATTCCATACCAAAGTAAGCCTGATTGTTTATACAGTACATTATTATTTTGGAATAAAATTCATAAAAAGTGAAACTCACTATAACGTTGAACATTATAAAGTCACAAAAGCCTGTCAGTTAATTGTAATGTAAATATGCAACTTTAAAACATCAAATGAATAATATATCCCTAATGTCAGTAAAAGTTTCAGGACATTCGTTCCCAGAGGCACAAAATAATGAAAATGTTTACTGCAGTCTCCTTCTTTTAGTTTCCTTGACATAACTCGCAAGACTCTTTTAAAGAATTCTGAGTTTGCCCACCTCACTCTTGTCTCTAAGCTAGCAAGTTTGTGTCCAGTTCTTGATAGACTTTTTTCTGCAGCTATAAATATATCTGACAGAACAATATAATGTTTCTTCACAGTACTGATGTGGCAGAAACCTTCCAACTGCTTTCTTTACTTTTTCCCCATATTTATTGCCAGTTGTAGTTAGAAGAACCTAAATCTACCTAGGCAATGTAGTCTTCAGATTAACAAACACTTGTAAAGTAGACACAGTTCCAGGGGCAAAGATTTTTCGTCTAAATAGGCTTAAAAAGTTAATTGCTTTCGTACCTTTCACATCCTTATGGGTTACCATGACACATTGTTTTCTCAAGAAGGCATCGGTAACAATAAGGGAAAGAAATACCAATCTCTGAGACCAATTTTATAATTTCTTATTCCTGAACATTAAGAGACAACCAATAAAAGGAGAATATTTTGTCTGCATACAAGTTTTAATGAGCATGGCAAAAGGACAGATCTGTTTAAAAATTAAAAAGTGCTACTGAGAAGTGCAGTAAGGAACATGTTGCATAGAAAGTAAATCAACATTCTATTCAAAGATTTCTTTGTTTTGAAACTAGGTAACTTCTTTTTATTAAAAAAAAGGTAAAACAACTGACCTAGTCCAGCACAAGCCATGCAGGTTTTATCAGTATGTTTTCCTGCAAAAATATTTAATAGCAAATATTCCAGTTTAATAATGATTTCCATTAATATATTTTAGATGGCGACATTCTGATTCAAAGTCCTTTGTTGGAAATAGAATAGAATTACAGTTAGACCAAACATTAAAGCAACGAACTAACATAAAAGCTGAAATATGCGTGCATGAGCATGTTACTAATTTTTTGATATTTAACCAGGCTTTCAATGCAGTTGATACATCATTAGCGGCGCTCATGAAGATAATTAGTCATGGCTTTACATTTAAGAATTGTTAGCTGCGTGAATATGGTTTAACCGTGAAAGTGTTGCAGGTTTATTGTGTTGTCAGAAAAATCACTAGTATGTATGGAATCGGTGGTTATCCACTGAAGGAAAATTAATATGGTTCATGCCAACCTTAATAAGATTATAATACGGATACAAGTTAATTAGGTTCCTAAAAATATGTGGCCAATGAAAAGTGAAAAGACATTTTGTGAAAAGCTTATATGGCAACACTTTTTATTTTTGTTATTCACATAACATGTGCCGAATCTGGTATATTGTTGATTTCAACAATTTCATGAAAAATATGTGCCTGGTGCAAATAAATTCTGGGAATAGGCTGTATGACCAAAATACTTTATTATTGTCATTCACTCAGATACGAACAGATAATGATATATATTTTAGACCTAATACTAAATCAAAACCAGTATTTTCAATTAATTGTTTTTCTTGTCAGACAGTTTTGGTTCCATATTTAAAGAAAAATATATATATATTATTATTTCAGTTTATTGTGGACTTTGATTTTATTGAAAGCACTCAGCGGCCTATCTTTGATGATATATTTTAAGACTGGCTTGAAAATCATTAGGATAGAGACGCAAAATAATAAAACAGTGATATTAATATTGATTGCGTATGAAGTTAAATATTCAAATTTAATGCAAAAATAAGATACTGTTCTTGAAATTCTGATGGGGCTTACAGACAACACTGTGTCTAGTTAAGCTTTTTCAAGTATAATATAGGTATTTTTTAAGTCCCTAGTTTGGTTTACACCAGTCTACATCTTGCTTGGAAACATACAATAAAAGACAATGAAGTGGCATATTTAAATGAATGGACATTAGATATTTTTGTTTGTTTCCTTTATATAAAAGTTAGGCAATTAACATTTGCTCCAGACTTGTCTGAGTTCATCTTTTAACATAAATTGACAGATGTAGCTTATTTATAGGATACAACCTAACCATGAATTGTATACCTATCTAAAAGTAACTTGAACTAAAAAGCAATTCATTTGCAACAGTTGTTGAACTTATTCTCTTTAGGGATGCTGAATTGCCAAATTTAAGTATGAAATCTGGATGTTTCATCTTAGTGTAGTGTTTCAGATGATTTGTTTTCCTATGAGTTAACGAATAAAAGTAGGCTTAATATTTTTCATGTGTAATTTGATAATCTACATACACAACAAGATATGTAAATAATACATGTGCTTCTTTTTTTCTGAAACAGAGGCTTCAGCCATCACCAAATAATCCTTTTGATTAGAATCCATTAGTTATTTGGCACTTACTGAAGGTATCACGGTATAACTTTATTCACAGATTCACGCAAAGCTAAATGGTTTCAGTTGAGCTGTCTATACTGTCACACATGTACATGGCCATTTGTTTTCTTTCTTTGCAATGAACATTAAGGCTTTAACTAAGAAGCCTTTATATTTAAAGATTCTAATTCTCTCAAAAGAAATGGCTAAATTGAACAATATATCAGTTAATTATTTATAGTATTTTCTAAGTCATGAACAAATGCTAAATAGGGGTTAGAGTTGCATGCATACAAGGATGCGGAGCTAGTTACATATATCAATAGTGTACATCAGTTAAGCAACTATGCAGTAATTTAAAAAAAGAAGTGGAATACAAAGATTAAACATTGCCTTCTATGCATAGGCAGGTGGATAATGCAAAGTTTAGTGGGCAGATCAGTTAAAACAGCATAGAGAAAGGTGCAACACTATCACATCTAGGTGCATATGGTAGACCATGGTAGCTGTATGCTGGAAAAGAAAAATCAACTAGTTTGCTAAACTGTAAGAAGAATGATTTAGGTCTGCTGAACTGACTGACGGACTGACACACATTCAGTACACTTATTTGCTGGTAATATAAAGCTGGCTATTAAGTGTCCATAAATCACTTGTGTTTAAGGGATGCAGATTTAAGAAATTTTTAGAGCATTTCCTTCTAAATGACATTGAACAACACTATTTTAGAATTAATAATTGATCGTTTTGAAAAGGTGAATTCTAGTCACACTTTGCACATTATGAAGTCTGTTTCTAATATAACTGAAATCCAAGTCAATTTTTGGCACATTGGGACTGCGTCTAGTTCAAATTAAAAAGACCTATACAGTTTCTAGCTCTGCATTATTTCATCATAGGATCCGAATGTTATTCCTGCTTTTACCAAACCAATCTTTGATTCCTCTTGCCTTTCTAACATAGATTTAGTGAGGCTAATAACAAAGTTTAGAACTCATATCACTTAATAGAATTATTTATTATTTAGATCAAATTAATTCTTTGACACTAAATAAAAGCATTTTATCAAATAATATATATGTCTAATGCTTCTGTGATGTTAACAGGCATCAACTCTCTCTTCTGCCATTTGTAGACTACCCTTGTAAATAGCAAAATGAGAACATCATTCCCATTGAACCAGAATATAAACAGGGTGAGAGAGTAATTTATTTTCCATACCTTGAACAAAATGTTTAAATAATCATCAACTGAGGTGTTTCAGACCTACATCTAACAGTTGACTTTTGACAAGCCCACTCTTTAAATAGACTCTGTAATCAAACTAGAGGTTCTCCATTTTTCATCTCCCATACACAATTTCAGGAATAGGGATTTATAGTGATTCTGAACTTGGCCAGACCACCATGTGATATTTAGAAAGCAATAAGAAAACACATTATACTTTATCTTTTGACCTGCACTGTTATAAAAGGGTTTTACCTTACTCGCCTCAGCTTCTTATATCTAGTCAGATTTGCTAATGAATATGCTAAGTGAAGTTACATACATACCAGACATTGTGGTTCTTCAGAAACTTTTCTTTCACCATATAACAGTCCAACACCGTTTAAGTGTATATTTGTAATTGTGCTGTTTTACAAAGCATTTTCAATTTAGCTATTACGGTAGAAGTGTAAAATGTAGGATAAAAAGTAGTATTTCCTGTATGCTTTCAAACCATGGGAGTGGGTTCCTATTAGTATGTGCTAGACATAGCATTGTTCTTCTCAAGATTCCCAATAGAAATACATTGCTGAATTGCCCTGGTTTGGCATTTACCACATAATCAGGTCACCAATAAATAACAGTTTTCATGCATGGTTTGTATCTGTAGTTAATTAGTGGATCTCACCTTGCTTGGGTGTTGCCAAGTAAACTAACATACAACTCTCAAAAATGAATCATCATGACTATAAACACACATACAAACTTAGGCATATTAACAGGGTGTTATGCTATCTGCTTTAAAATATTCTTACAAAAGAGTGAAATTAAAAGTATTTTCTTTTAAATTATTGACTTTTCTGTCCTTCTAAACTTTCCTCAGTAATCCCTTGGCTGCTGCTTTCTTTAATCAGAAGATTATCCTAGCGTCTTTAATACCATCCAAACATAAGAGCAATGGTATTCTCATTCCATTTACAACACTTTATTATAAGAACGTTTCTACGCTACAAGCACCTACAAAACGGGTTTTAGCAGAGCCTTTTTCCTATATGGCTGAAGTACCATGATGAGCATGAATGTGTAAGGTGACCTCATTCTGTGATCATACCATGCCTTAAACTTTAGGGTGCCCACATATTATAAACGTTGTTTGTGGTGGATAGCCATACTGGCAGAAAGACAGATAAACTGGTTTGGGTAGACCAAAAAGCACAGCGATCTACAGAATGATGCTGCAGACAGTGCTTTATAAACAAACAGCTTGGTTTGTAGTTTGACTGATTGACTGAGAGATCAGCAGTTTAGTATAGCGACATAGATTGGCACATTTTTTGAGTTAACTTTTTGAAAGTGGGGTTGTGTTACATATAGATAAAAAGGTTTATAAATGTAAAACGATTGCTGAATAAAACATTTGTAGAAGATTGAGGATATCTAGTGCGAAAGAGAGGAAGGAAAAGTTATAGCAGGGTAAGTCTTGTCAAAGGTGGGGGCAACCATGTAGGAATTATTTGTATATTGAATTTACATGAACAGGGAAACTTAAGTAGACTTCTAGAGTAGTGGAACACATAGAGGTAGATTATGAATGTTTAGCAGATTTAAAACCTTCATGTATATCTACAAGGAGCAACATGTAGACTGGATGTCTGCCCGCATAAATCACAGTAAGATCTTGAAAGGTTATAGTTCACTGATTTTTGTGTGTTTTGTCTTTCCAAAATGTGTGAATTTGATAATGTAAAGTTTCCTAAAGACAATATTGTTATTGAAGCCTACTACAATCTATGTGAGCACTGTCTCATTAACCATGCGCCAGTTGTCCATGTTTCAGTGTTCAAACACAGAATAGTCATAATTTTTATGTGTAATTTGATTTCAGTACAGTGTATTGCTCTTTTCTGAAACTTTGTCCCTTTTTCTTTCTTTTTGTCAACTTTCTGCATTGGCAGAGCATCTTGGGATTGAGTTTATGGGTATGGACCAATCATTCCTCTTAGCCTGCAGATATTGGAGCATACAATGCTTGAAATCTTCTTCCTTCAATTCCTAACCAATTTCTTTATGCTTTAGAAGGGATCATACAGCTATAACAATATATGTCGGCTTTCAAACTTCCCTTAACATTTTGGAATAATCATGCGCATAGCATAGTTTATTTTTCCATAGTTCTTTATGTCCAAGCCGCGTCCTCTAGTGCAGTTAAGTGTAATTTTAAATTGGTCCAAACATTCCCACTTTAAGACACTTTAATCCAGCAGTGCTGTCTAGGTTATAATTGATCATAAATCAGTCAAGTAATTCAGGCCATGCGTGTAACCACATTCAGATGACATATTTTGTCGACACCTGCACTAAAGTAACATAGGAACTAAGGGGTCTATTGCGATGGCGGGTGGACTTTGACCGCCCACCACCGCAACGGCTAAAGGGACTGCCCGACATAGGTGCGGCAGTCCCGTCGTAGGCATTAGGATGCACTCGCCACACTGGCGGGCGCATCCTGCAGTTTTTACATTGCGGCGGGCGGTGCTGCATGCAGCACCCACCGCAAGGTAAAAAATGCTTATTGTGCATTTGAATGCACAACGTGACAGGCACCGCGCGGTGCCCGCCACCTTGTGCATGCAAATGCTGGAGGGTACCATAGATACCCCCCATGTGCACCCCCCAACACCCTGGGGGCCCACAACGGGCCCTCAAATGCAGGATCCGCATGCTTTAACGCTGCCATGGAAAGGCTGATCTCCGCAGTCATCTTAATATGGATGGCGGTGTCTTACAGACACCGCCACCATATTAAACACTTTTTCCGCCCAGTCGACGAGTCGACCGGCGGAAAACCAGCGGACCGTCTTTCCCTCCACTGGGGTCCCTCCCCCCCCCGCCATCGTAATGTGGCGGGGGGAAATTGGAGGTGGGCGGTGGCAATTGGCGGGCGGATCGCCACCGCTGTTCGTGCGGTGGCGATCCGCCCGCCAACATAATCGACCCCTAAGTGCCTACAGAAGAAGTGCACATAAACTATGAAATGTAAGAGAACACAAACCATATTTACCTGTTACTTTTTGTAGGTGAGTACTTGATAAATGTTCCAAATGAATGTCCCTTACAAAAATGCCACTTTTTAACTACTTTTCTAGGTTTGTTTTTTTAAACATATTTTATTGCTTTTCTTAATACGACAACAGCCATTATCAATGGTATACATCTTAGTAATGCACAATACATATGTTTGCTTCCTACCGTCAATATATTCTAGTAAATATAACAGATATTCATTACATTACAGTATCAACCGGAGCACATAATATGTTTGCATATTCAATGTGTTACAGTTATGAAAATAAACATGACAGCCCTCCTCCCCCCCACAACTTATAACTAATCAGCAGTATCCCACCCCCTCCCCCCTACATACAGACTGAGTAAACTACTTTTCTAGTTATTTAAAGAAGTGATATCTATTTTTCTGAGCAGATAGTCAAATATCATATATTTTGTTTACATTTTATTTAATATTGGCAGAAGGTACAAATATGATGACACATGGCATTATTTTATATAAACCTGCTGGGCTTTACAATATGTGTCATGCAGTTCTAGAATTGTGTATACACGACATTACATGCGCATTGTAACTTCAACGGTATCACAGTAGTTCATTCATGTTTTCACTGCTAGATCTTAATTAGCACAATCCCCATATGATGAGTGACTAGAATTATGTAAAAGAGACTTGATTTTATGTCCAAGCTAGAAAGGTACGTTCACAGAGGGCTCCAGATGTCTTTAGGTTGTGATGTACTCTGAAGGAGAGAGGTGCAAACCTCAGCCTGGTCATTACCCATGGCCAGGTCCTTAAACCAGTCCTTTTACATGGGGCTTAGCTCTCCCACTTGATATGGCATTCCACGCTTCCCTAACTACAAAGCCATTGCTACATAATTTCTTAGGGATTTAAGAATAATCTTCATGTAACCCAGCACGTCAACCAAAGGGGAAAGCGGCGGCTGGTCTTCAGTCATTGTGCACATTGTGATTACAATTTATAGCCAGTATTCGCTTACTGGTGGGAAATACCAGGCCAGGTGTATGAAACCTGCCGTGGAAGCTGCACATCTCCAATACTTAAAACTGTCAGTCACACCAAATGTTACCATACTTGCAGTTTAATAGGTTCTATTAATACATTTGTCATGTACTAATTTATGTTGGTGCTTCTTAACCTTTTGACTTCTGTGGAACCCTACATAATAATGATTACTGGAACGTAGGGAGCCCGATTGAGTCATTATTTGAATCTGGAGACTCCCACTGAGTAATTACTAACAGCAGAGGACCAACGATTTGAACGTAAAAGCAATACAGAAACAATCATTCATCAAATTAAATACACAAATGATGAGATCATGTATTTAATTCACAAACAACTATTTTAAAACATCTAACTTTTAATTTTAATGGGAAGAGTGGAGCTTTTCTAAATTGAATTGATTCTGTATAATGCTTTTGCATTGCCCCGCTAGTCAATCTGAGAAAACAATTTTGTAATTTTTTGCCATCAATTTCAAATTCCTTCACATTTACAGAACCTTTTAACATTTTCAATTTTGTTTATTTATATATACTTTATTAGTCTGTTAATATTATTCAATTTCCTAACCATTCACGGACTCCCTGTAGGCTTTACCGAGCCACTGATCTGTCTCACGTTTGGGGAGATTTCCTTGGTTTGCTGACCGCAATAGGCCCACTCTTCAAATCATGCCCAACTCCTGGGCCCATTCTCCTCTTACATTGTGTCCATTCACCTTTAGATCATTTAGCACAGCATAGTAGTGATCCTCCTAGCAGAGAAGGGAGTTGCTATTATCATGGTTAGTAGTTTCCATTTTTTTGGGTTATGTGTTATGTTATGTAAAGGTTCTTGTTAAGCACATATATCACCCTAAAGTCTCAAAGCGCTAGCCTGAACTCAGAAAAAAGGAAAGGGTGAGAGGGGGGGTACAAACTGAAGGAAAGTAGTCTCAGAAAAGCCAGGTTTTAAGAGATTTGCTGAATTTCTTGTGGTCGCTCTCTACACGAAGATACAGAGGCAAGGTGTTCCATAAAGTGGAAGCAAGACTGGAAAATGATCTTCCATTGTTCTTGACTGTGCAAATGTTCGGGATAGTTAGGAGGTTTTTATTGGCAGATCGGAGAGTTCTGACGGGCTGATACCTTTTCAGTTTATTAACCAGATACTGAGGGCCATGTCCATTAAGGTTTTTGTGTACTAGACAATTTATCTTAAAATGTATCTGTTTCCTTATTGGAAGCAAATGAAGGGCTTTCAGACTAGGTGCCGAGGGAAAACGGGGTGGAAGGTTTAAAACCAATCTAGCTGCCGTGTTCTGAGGGACCTAGAGCTTTGTTTGGTGTTCTTCATTTATGGAAGCTAAAAGGGCGTTGCCGTAGTCCAAGCGGCTGATTATTAATCCCTAGACCAGTAGCATTCGAGATGACAGTGGGACCCATTAAAAGATTTTATGGAGGCTTCGCCTTAGTCCATAGCACATACGAGCTACGGGGTTGACGTGGTCTGACATAGAGACATTATTGTCAATCAACACTCCTAGGTTGCGGTCTTAGGTGGGGGGCATATGCCTAGAGTGGAGGGCCACCAATCATTTGTCCACAACGTTTGTGCATTGCCAAAGAGGACGATTTCGGTTTTGCTAGCGTTGAGTTGAAGATGATTGTTTAACATCCAGCCGTGTATGTCCGACATACACTGCCTGAATCTATGTTTGGTGTTGGTAGGCTCTGGTCCGAAGGTAATTAACAACTGAGTGTCGTCAGCGTACAACACTGTATCCAAGCCATAGGATTTGATGACGTTGGCCAGAGGTGATACATACAAATTAAAGAGTGTAGGGCTCAGGATAGATCCCTTGGGGACACCCTAGTCAATGAGTTGGCTGCTGGAAGTAAAAGCACCTATTTGAACTTTGGATGTAAGATCGGTCAGATAGCTCCTGAGCAATTCAACGCGGTGCCCCCAACACCCAGTTCCTGCAGACGATCCAAAAGAATGCTGTGGGAGATGGTGTTGAAGGCAGCCGACAGGTCGAGAAGGACCAAGATGGCAGATTGTCTGGCATCAAGGGAGAGCCTGATATTATCGACCATTTCCAATCATGCCGTTTCGATGCTATAAAAAGCCTGAAACCCAGATTGAGAGGAATCCAGCAAGTTATTGCTTTCTAAATGATTGGTTAGTTGTTTGTTGACCAATGACTCTAAAACCTTCCCGAAGAGAGTAAGAAAAGAGATTGGCCTGTAGTTGTTGGGCTGCTTAGGGTCTAGGGTATGCTTCTTTAAAATAGGTCTGACCATGGCCTCTTTCCATCTTGAGGGCACAGTACAGTGAAATAATGAGAGATTGAGGTGTTTGGTTTGGCCGGGATGAAGGGCTGGTCCAATTTTGGACAGCACATGGGCAGAGACCGGGTCTGTGGGGGAGCCTGATTTCACCCTCCTATGCGTGGATGAAACATCTTCTTGTGTGAATTCAGAGAATTCATTGAGAAGAGAAGGAGGCGAGAGGTGATTGCTGGCAGGTCTCTGATTTGATGGTTCGCTGGCTAGGTGGGGGAAGAGGCTATGAATGTTATTAATTTTATCTACAAAGAAAGATGATAAAGTATCCACCCACTCTTGCGAAGCGATCTGAGTTAGCTGACAAGAGGAGGGGTTAGTAAATTCTTTTAGTATCTTGTAGAATTCTTGTTGAGAGTTGGAGGCTTGATTAATTCTATCCCCTAAGTAGGTCTTTTTGGCCGTGGCAATGTGGTCAAGATAGCCCCTGTGTAAGAATTTGTAGACCTGTCTATCTATAGCACTTTTTGAGTGTCTCAACTTGTGGTCGACCTTCCGGGCGGCTAGTTTGTCTGCTTTTAAGTCTGTAGTGAACCAAGGGGATAGTTTATGAGGGCGTTTGACTTTTATTCTGGGAGCAATTCTTTCTAGGGTCCGACTAATTGCTCCCTCGAAGGATTTGGCTGCCGCATTGGGGTTGTCTAATTCGGATAGAGGAGGGGGGTAAAGTGGAAGGAAAAAGAGGCTAGGCTAATTTTGTCCCATGATCTGCTTAACGTTGGTTCCTTTCGGGAATTTTGCAGGGTCGAGGTTACCTGCATATTACATTTTAATATATGATGGTCGGACCAGAGAACTGGAATTGGTGATTCGACCTTAACGTGGGACGAGTTGGTAAATAAAAGGTCTAGCGTGTGGCTAGCTGTGTGGGTGGAACCAGTCACCAGCTGGTTGAGACCTAAGGTGTTTAGGCTAGAGATGAGGTTGTTGGAGTGTGGGTCGCATAAGAATTCAGCATGATAATTAAAAATCTCCCAATAGGAGAATGTTATCAGCAGCCAGAACATGTGGAGCAATCGTCTTGAATAAATGGCTAACAACATTAGCTTTGTTGCCTGGTGGGCGATAAAGTAAGGCGCCTCTCCAGGATCCCTTGGTTAGACAATTCATTTTGAAAAGGCATATTTCTCCACAATCTGTGAGAAGGGTATCGATTATACAAAGTTTGAAATTGGCCCTAAAGGCTATTGCTAAGCCTCCTCCTTGCTTGTCGTTCCGATCTAATCTCGTCAGCTCGTAATCATGGGGGAGGGTTGTAGAAATGTCAGGGAAAGAAGACTCATGGAGCCACGTCTTGGTGACAAAAAAGAGGTCTGGTTTCTCAAAATCTAGCAAAGTCTAGATTTCAAGGCCATGTTTTGAGAGAGATCGAGCAATGCAAAACATCCCTGTTAGATTGGTAGGATTAGGCGATAAAGCGTTATTTAGGGAGTCAATAGGCCTTACTTTCAAAGATGATTGGCCAATCGGGGGGGGGGGGGTTGTTTGAGCCTTCATAGCCTCAGCTGACTGAGGGATAATGGTACAGTTCACGGGGGGGGGATGCTCTATTGACTGTGTGAAGCTCTTGGCCATGCACATACGTGCTTGCCTTTGGCGCCCTGCTGCGCGCGTCCGCTGCACGCATCAGCTGCGCGATCGCACTGAGCACTTCCTTTTAGCCGGATGGAAGTGGGCGGGTAAAGAAGCTGCTGCGACTAGAGCGCTGATTTCTGATGTCGGTATTTCCGGGCAGTGAAAGAATGATTGATGCACGTCCCTCCTCTCAAACGGCACAAGCCGCTGTGGAATGGGGACAGCACGACTGAGGACAGGTAGGGTGGCGCAGGGTCAATTTCAAAACTTTAGAACGATCTATGGTGCGGGCAGAGTGGAGCCGTGAGCCCTTCTAACCTGTGTAGTTTTTTCTGGTGGAGCTGTAATGATGGCTACTGCTCTCCTATGGTCCTGCACAGTGGTATGACAATATTCAGGGATGTACAAATACCTGTACTGTACAAATTTGTCCTTAGTGTATATGTCACCCAGAGTCCCCAGTAGTCTGGTACCTCGTTGTGTTACAGCTATTTTGTCAGTCTTTCAGACCAAAGCCAGCCTAAGCCATGCTAAGCCCATACATTATTCTGTATGGATCTCTTTGTTAGGTCTGCAAGCCTTCTTTGTTATTATTGTGTTCTGTGATTTGGATCAACCAATCTCCTGTCAAACTCAAAGTCCTGGTATTTTGAAACTGTTTTTTGGGCAAACAGCGCCCGAGCCACCAAAGAGTACACATCAAAATTAAGCGCAGCAAATCCTCCACTTTTATATGACAACTGCAGTGTGCTCCAGCCGATTGTGAGTTGTTTCCCAGCCCAAGAACATTTATTATAAGGGAGTTTAGTGCACTAAATAATTTTTGGGTTCGGTTTAGTGGAAAAGATACAATGAAGTAGGCAATATCACAATTTTTATGAAAATTATCCTACCCTCTAATGAGATTAGCAGGCTATTCCATTTTTTTATTGCGGGGATCTTTTTCCAATGCATTTTCCATGGTTTTCCTTTATAATGAGATATATGTCAGAGCTATATTGTATGCCCAGATATTTAATTAGTGTGTCCTACCACTTCATAGGTAAATCCAGAGTCGGGGCAAGTGTCCCCAAAGGGAGGAAGCATGTTCAATGCGAACCAGTTAATGGTCAGTCCTGAATAAATACTATGTTTCACAGTTTCTTTAATTATAGGGTTTAGATCAAGCTCTGAAACTTTAACAAGCAGGAGAATGTCATCGGCATACATTAATACCAGCACTCGATGGGCCTTAAAGGTGATCCCTTTGTACTGGTGGAGCTCTCTAAGTATACTTGCCAGGTGCTCTACTGCTAGCGCAAAGAGGATTGCTGACAAAGAGCTTCCCTGTCTAGTGCTCTGTCCCATTGTAATAGGGGTAGATTGATTATCTTTATTGTACACTAAGAGTGTGTACAATAGTTTGATTGATTGCATCATGGCATTACCCATACTCTTTCTGGGCCAGTCAGTGGAGTCAAAGGCCTTAATGGCATCCTGTAATGTGGACATTGCGTGCACCTCTGGGTCAATTTGATGTGTTGCTGCGAATTATGTTCATAGAGTATCTGCAGTTGAGATACCCAGTATGAACACAGACTGATCTGGACGAACCAAGCCATGCAGTAGTGGTAGAATCCTATTGGCAATAAGTTTTGTCTGAGTTTTGTTGTCAGTGGTATGTATTAGTCCCACAGATGTCAGGCTTTACCAGATTTAAGGAGAGTAATTACAAAAGCTTCACTTAGTGATGGGGAACTATCCCACACTCTGCGCCTCCTCACACATTTCTCATAGGAATGAAGTAAACTTCTCTGTTTAACCTTAGCCTCAATTGCTTTCAATCTAGTCCTAATTGATTTCAGGGTACCACGCCCTATAGCGATTCACTCCCATGTACTACTGGCTTGAACGGCTCCCAAAGTGTGGCATATGTATTAACTGACCATTGGTTTATTGCAAATTACTATGTGATAATATGCCTTATGTCCTTTTTAAACATGGGGGCCTTGAGTGCAGTGGGTTGGAGATGCCACAGTTATGTCTAATCATAGTATTTGGAATTTGCTGGGTCAGCACCATAGGAGATTGATCTGAGTATGTCCTGGGTACATGTTTTATATCATCCATCCAGCATGAAGCATTAGCTATTCCCAACCTAAAATCTATTCTGGAGCAGCAACCATGTGCGGAGGAGTAAATTGTAATCTGCCTGGCGGGCGAGTATCCGGTCTGCTGACGATCTAACATGTCATATTGTTGCATTAGACCCAGCCAGGACCTTCTCTCTGGCTCTGACCTCCTGTCGAGATCCGCTGCTAGTACTTTCAAGATCGGGTCTAAGGTCAAGATTTGATCACCAATCCAAATAATTGTTTGTGGGTTTAATGCCACACAATGGTCCAGGGTCCAGGAAAAGAATTCCATATCATCATAGTTAGGGCTGTATATATTTGAGTGTTAAATGAGCTCCATGTAGAAAACCTTGATCAAAGAGAAAACGGCCCTCGGTGTCCGAGATCGTATATGTCTGAATCGGACATTTATTTAAATAAGAATGGCAACTCCTCTTGCATATGTGGAATATGAAGAAAATATCTGTTTCCCAGTTTTTCACTGTCCGCAGGGGAGACCTCTTGGGAGGTGGGTCTGTTGCAGAAAAACCATGTCAATGTGTATTACTGCGAGCAAGAATCTGTCCTGTCTTACATTGGACGGTTAGTCCCTGTACCAATGTGGAGTTAATGAGGGCCCGTGAGTTTTTTACTAGCCATCTCCACTATAAGAATGCTGTGCTACAGATAAGTTGTGCCAGTCTATGTAGATAGTAGCCAAACTTTCAAAGAGTTGGAACCTACTCGACATTAACATCCCACCAACCCTCCCACTACCCATGCTGAACCCAAACTCTTCTGTGAAAAACCCCAACATATTCCTACTCTGTGGTTTAAAGAGCAGCAGCCAATGTTGATCTCTAGCCATTTATACCTTTGTCCAAATGCACTGCAGGAGGTAGCCAGAGCAGCAGTGAGGCTGAGGGACTGCCCATAAACTTAGTAATATTTCATGTTCAAGTTATCTCCAGTCCGAAAGGTAAACCCATCCTTGCCATAGTTAGTACATTGTTTAGCCCAATGTCACTAAAATGCTTTCATATATTGTATTAAACATTGGATTATCCGGATAACATTCCTGTGCACACAAGTCCTGTAGTACATCCCCATGTCATGACAGCTAAATGTTTCTCACTTTTGGTGTGTGTAGAGTAGTTGCATACTGTAGAGTATGTTGCATACCTCATTACTCTGAATGCTCTGCGTTACCTGTGACAAATTGGCTGAATGTCAATGAAAAGGTAAAACACGTCTCTATTAATAAGCTGACCAAGTTAAATAAGACAATATTGAATAAAGTGCCGGTCAGAAACCGCAAAACCCAACCTGCAGGAAATAAGCAATACAAGATTAGTGAAATGCCAAATGCGGGATTCCCTTTTGTTTTTGGATTTTCAAACTTAGAACGCTTGCTAAAATATTCAGAAGTACTGAAGGAGGTTTCCACTGCTTAAACTGAGATGGGCGCTTAAAATGCAGACACATCGATTCGAAACTGGGGAGCAGATCATCGCCGATTTGTTGTATTCTAATCCACAGCATATAGAAAGAAATCACAAAGCTGTTTGAAGTCGTTTGTAGGAGTTTATTTAAGAATTTCCCCAGCTCAGCCATAAATGGAGTAGCTAGCAGCAAACTTGCACTCCCAATCTAAACACAACAGAGTGACCACAGGTGACATAGAAGCAGTCTGAGCAAACGCAAGGTATTAGACAACAGTCAGTATCAGAATCTTCGTTGGGCGGGTTCCGCAGGAAGTTGGATTTTCTGAAATCCATAGTGATGGGACTCCCCATCCTGAGTGCCCAGTCGTGCAGCCCTGGGCCTCCCCTTGCAGCAGTTCCCAATTTTGTGTAGCCCAAACCAAGAGAAGTGCAGCCATATCATTCTGGTCCTTCCTCTCCTTAGCTAAGAAAATAACGAGAGATTTCCACCCACACCTCCAAATCTTCTGGGAGTTTATTATCCCATCTAGCCCTCCTGAGATGTGTTTCTTCCACCAGAGCCGAAACTGTCACATCCCTAACCCAGATCTCTCAGCTGGGGTTTGTGGCCCCCATCCAACCAATGGCCACTCATCGTTCTGCCAACATGAGGGTCAGCTGAAGAAACTTACAATCCATTTTCTTTGCCCTAGGTCTTTGCACTATGCTTAACAGGGAATGTTGTGGTGAGGGCGTCAGTCGAGTCCAAGTGGCCTCAGCTAATGTGTCTACAACTAGCACCCAAAATTGCATCATACCTGGGCCCGACCAGGCCATATTTAAGAACATGGCCCCCGGGGAAAGACATCTGTGGGCAATCTGCTGATTTAGCTGGGTATATTTTGCTTAGAGTGATCAGTGTGAGGTAGGTGCTGTGAAGAAAGTGGAAGTGAATCAGATTGAAGCGTGACTTGCAAGACACCCCTTTTACCAAAGTACATGCCAAAGTCCCCAACTACAGAAATCTGACCCCCCCCCCCCCCACCCAACTCCATCGCCCAAAATCCTCTTGCCCTCTTTGGGGGCTGCTAATTGTCACAGTGCAGAGTCTTGTACATCTGAGTGATCAAGTGTCTACTCAAGCCCAACTAAAGAATGCTCCTATCACTATATAGTGGAGCATATGGGAAGCACATCCATATCTCCCTCTCCGTACTGGCCAACTTGGCGTACTGAAGAAATTGCACCACACCCAGAACAAATGTTTCTCCAGCCTCTTGGAATATAATGTCTACCTTGGAAACAAATCACCTGCTCTTATACATCCTGGACCTGTCTAGGCAGCCATCGACATCGTTTTTTTGATGTCCTGGAAGTGCATCAAGTCCTGTTGTGAAAAATTTGAAATATGAAAACATAGCAGACCAACAGACACCAGCAGAAAGAGTTGCACAGCTGTACGTGGTGGAAGTGCAGTATAGAATAAAATCTCATGCTGACAAAAGAGAGGTGAAGTGTTCACTTCAGGACATAATAGAATAAATAACTTGAAATGGCGGCAGTTAAAGGCCAACTTGTATTTAGCAAGGAATTTATGGCTTTAGCACACGGGTTCACCAGCACACATTTTCTATTTCCAAATAGTCTGAAACTAAATTAGCAAATAGGAGCAGGAGATTCAATTAGTCAAGAGCAAGCGTAGGTCTTAGGTACACAATGATAACACACACAAGTTATAAAAACTGTATTTACCACAAATATACATGCATTCAAGAACGAAGAATGGTTAGTTTACTAAGCATTGTTGGAAACTGCAATAAAGGATATGTAACGAATTAGGCTAAAGTCAAGGGTCACAGATGATCTCCTGTTTCTTACGATCAACATGTATTTATGTGTAACTGTTTAGATGACTTACTTTTGTAATCCCCATTGTTTAACTCGGTATAAAAATAGCTGTCTGTGAAACAGCAAATTGAGACCGGCTGCCTGCCCGTGTGAGAAGAACTGACCTCCCTGTTGCGCGAGTAAATAGCGGTCTTTACATTGCCCCAGAGAGATCCAGATCGAGACCACTCTGTCATATGTGGAGAAGGTGGTGGAATACAACTAGCACCTTCCTTTCTTGGCCACCCTGGCTGCTTGAGTCATTGAGGTGTGTCTCGTGTAGGCATGCAATGTCAATGTTATTTCGTCTCAGGAACGAGAGGACTCTATGACACTTGATGTGCCCTCTACCTCCATTCTCCTAATCTTCCAACTAATAATTGTTGCCCCTTTGGGCTGTCATAATCTGCTTTCTAGTGTGTGCCAGACAGTTCACCACCCGGGGTCTCCCAATGCGGCTAAGCCGAGAACCAAGGCCAAGAGGTCAGAATAGAGGTGGCAGTGCGACGTACAGCTGCTTAAGAAGCGATGCCCTATAAAAACTTGAAACACAAGAACCCCCACTTCACACGCCTCGGTTAAGCATAGAATAACCTGAAACAACAACAAACATTTTTACCCCTCATGTTCTGTCTGGCAAGAAACCCAGTGCAGCGCCCCATTATTAGAACCAATAAAAAACAAAGAAGAAAAAAACAGTCCAGACACCCCCACCCCATCATATTCAGTGCTTTAAATGGGCCGGTACTCACCGGTACGGAGTACCGCCACTTTTTATTTTTCTCCCTTTGAGTACCGGAACTTTTCCTTCGCCAAGGACAGTACCGGTACTCAGGGGAAAGTCAGGCAGTGCAGGCTGGATGGCACTGGAGACTGTGCTGCGCAGAAAGTACTCTGCTCGGCTGCTGCCGAAAAAGAAGGCAGAATGGAGGGAGGGGCAGTGTATGCCTCTGAATGGAGCCGCTGCTGAGCATATGGTCTGGTACGGCCTATCACCCCCCTCCTCCCTTGACTGACAAAAAACCCAAACAACGTTTTCTTGTTTGGAAATAGGGGGTCGTGGACCCCCTGATCGTATTTATTTACAAACGCACAAAAGATATATTCATATATACATTTTACGCAGAAATGCCAAGACAGGATTCGGTACATTTGTGTTCATTTCTAGCTTTAACAAAACTCTAATACATAATGTTCCTATCCTAGTCTAAACATATTGCTGGTCACATTTCTGCGTATTCCTTTTGGGCCTACGGCAAGGTCAAAATTGTTGGCCCCTCCCTCTTTACTCCAAATTGTCCCGCGCACCCCAACCGGAGTGCGCAGGGGGCCCAGCTGACCCGGAAGTACTTTCCCCCAGGCAACCCCCATACGTTCAAGACTTACTCCATAAAGGGGCCATGCAGACAGCACAGCTTACTTACGCCCGCGTGCGGGGTGGCCAACCAGCCAATGGGAAGCGTAACCCCCCCCCCCCCCCTTTGTCCCCGCCCCGTTCCAACCAACCGGTTGTAACTGCCCCTGGAGTCAGGTGAGAGCCACATGTCCCTCCACTCTGGTCGCCCCACTTAATAAGGCGCCCCAAAAGATTAGTCAATTTAGTCTGTCCAACCTATGACCTTACCGCCTGAACTGGAATAACGCCTTAAACACGACAAAAAAGGCATTTAAATATAACTTCTCTTCATTAAATGACATCCTGTGGAGAAAACAGCTTGACAAACATTTAGTTCAGGGATGGTGGGTGGGGAAAAAAGGTTAAGAGCCCTCCGGCGGAGGGGGCACACGTGCTGGGGTGTGCTGCCGAGGGGAGCGGAAAGCAAGAGACTGCTGTCCGCGCTCCCCCCGGCTTTAAGGAGTCCTGAGAGTCGCCCACGCCCCGGAAGCGATCCGATCACTTCCGGGGCGCGGGGGAGTCTCCCACAACCCGGAAGTGAATCAATCGCTTCCGGGTCGCGGCCAATGCGTGAAGGTGTTGCGGGGGGCACGGCCGACCGCCATAATGGCGGCGGGGCCGATGCCGGCCCCGCCTTCCTCTATGGTCTGGTACGGCCTATCACCCCCCTCCTCCCTTGACTGACAAAAAACCCAAACAACGTTTTCTTGTTTGGAAATAGGGGGTCGTGGACCCCTTGATCGTATTTATTTACAAACACACAAAATATATATTCATATATACATTTTACGCAGAAATGCCAAGACAGGATTCGGTACATTTGTGTTCATTTCTAGCTTTAACAAAACTCTAATACATAATGTTCCTATCCTAGTCTAAACATATTGCTGGTCACATTTCTGCGTATTCCTTTTGGGCCTACGGCAAGGTCAAAATTGTTGGCCCCTCCCTCTTTACTCCAAATTGTCCCGCGCACCCCAACCGGAGTGCGCATGCGCAGGGGGCCCAGCTGACACGGAAGTACTTTCCCCCAGGCAACCCCCATACGTTCAAGACTTACTCCATAAAGGGGCCATGCAGACAGCGCAGCTTACTTACGCCCGTGTGCGGGGTGGCCAACCAGCCAATGGGAAGCGTAACCCCCCCTTTGTCCCCGCCCCGTTCCAACCAACCGGTTGTAACTGCCCCTGGAGTCAGGTGAGAGCCACATGTCCCTCCCCTCTGGTCGCCCCACTTAATAAGGCGCCCCAAAAGATTAGTCAATTTAGTCTGTCCAACCTATGACCTTACCGCACAGGCCTGCATAGTAGACCGACTATCAGGTCCCCCCCCCCAAAAAACCCGGGTCATACTTACCAGTGGGCTTGCCCGAGCCACACTAAAATGTTGCCCAAGAATATCTCATTGCCCAGACGCGACAAGTGTACCCCATCTTGCACATAGCATACGTCCCCTTTAATGCACCCATGGGCAATTACCTGCAGTCTTGGGGTCCTAAACAGTTTGTCTATCTTATTGTTAATCCTCTGGACCGAGTGATTGAGCGCCTTCACCGATAACCCTTCCCCTCCACTGAAGCCTTGGTATCATGTGTGACCACACAATTACTGTACTGGGGCAGCGCCTGGCCAGCCATGCCGACTCTGACAGCACCGTTTCAATCAGAACCCTCCTATTTAGGTGCACCAAGTCATTGCCACCTAGATGCAGAATTAACGCGTCGGGGGGATTCTCCAAGGAGGCGAGCATGTGCCCTATCCGCTCCCTGAACCTGTCGAAACGCAGCCCACCATGCCCAAAAAAGGAAACCTTGACACCTAACTGTTAGGCGCGCGCTGCCCCATTTCCTGCCCTGAAAAAATTTGCGAGGCGAGACACATATGAAAGACCAAAAACACACGCGTGACGTTGCAAATTGGCTTCCGGGGTGGACGCATTTGTCCTGACTGTATCTCGTCCTTGGCGGGATGTCGCTGTCTCTCTTCCTGCGTGGCAGGCCGAGGGAACTGGCAAATGAAAAGAAAATAATACCATCAGTACCATTGTTACATAGCGTCATAACATATCCACTCGCACATAGCGCCGAAAACAGTTAGAGGCCCACCGCCCAATCTTGCGCACGTCACCCTCGCCAAGACCCCGTGAAACTGCCTCGGTGGCGGCACCTATTCGGAAGGAATGCGTCCCGAAATCACTGGGATCCATGCCTACCCTGCCTAACGCCATATCCAAGACTCGCTTAAATTGAAATTTCGTCAAAGGGTCCCCCCCTGAGTGCATTAGCAATGGGCCCCCCTTAACACTGGGTCTGTAGGGCAAAAAGGCCTCCATATGAGATACCGGGCAACAAGGATTGCCAGGTGCCCGCCTAAGAAACACTACCTGTCCCCTCCCTTCCTGATCTGTCTTTGATCGCCGAATGGTAACCTGTAGTGCATCGTTATGGAAGCATATGTCGCCCCGCTGCAGGCCACCCCCCAAATCCCCTTTATTCTTTGCCACCAATTCCCCTATTCGAAAGGCCCCATAGAAGGCCAGTGTAAACGCTGCCCTGAACAATAGGCATTCCGTCTGGTTCGCGCACGTTTGCTCTAGCGCTGCCAGGACTTACGCCAAGGTAGTAAGACCTATCGGTCGTCTGGTGTCGGCAGCAGCCCCTTGTAATCGCTGCCAGCCCTTCAATGCTTTGCGCACTATGAAGGCCTGGGTAGGATCCTGCCTGCCGCTCATTTGAGCAAAAAATTAAATGGCTGCCATGTGTCTCCTAGCAGACCCTACTGATCGCCCCTCGTCCCGCAGGGTTTGCAAGTAGCAGCACACCCCCGCGGAATCCGCCCAATGCCCCCCTCCCTGCTCTTCCAGAAATTTACAGTATGCCCCAAACGCCCCTTCGTATGCCTTTCTTGTTCCTGGTGCTAGGCTCGCTGCCACCAAGTCCGGTAGGTGAGGGCACCAATCTGCCAGAGCTGTTCGGGGAAAGGCGTTGGGTGTGGTGCAGCTCCCGGGAGGTGAGATCTGAAAACCTGCATTTTGAAATGAGACAATGCGTCAGCCGCGTGATTTAATACCCCGGGGACATGTCTCGCCCTAAACAACAAATTCAACTGTAAGCATTTCAAAACTATCTCCTTGATTAAGCGCAGGATCATCTTACATTTGGCAGATTGCTTGTTTATGCATTCCACCACCGACATGTTGTCGGACCAGAAAACAACTGCCTTGTTACTCAGCTGTTCCGGCCAGACGACCAATGCCACCCAAATGGGGAACAATTCCAGGAAACCAATGTTTGCAGTGAGTCCAACATCCACCCACCAGGCCGGCCAACGCTGCGCCACCCACTGCGTGCCCAAGATGGCACCAAACCCCTCACTGCCCACAGAGTCCGTCATTAAACCCAACTCCGCGCAAGAGGTGACCGGGCCGGGCCATAGGACAGAGCCGTTGAAGTCCCGCAGGAATGCCAGCCAAATCTGCATATCCTGCTTGACCTCTTCGCTCAATCTGGTGTGGTGGTGTTTCTGCTTGAGGCCTGACATTGCTTGTGCGATGGATCTTGAAAACGGACGTGCCATTGGTATGATACGTAATGCAAAATTCAGCTGCCCTACCACTTGTTGTAGCTGGTGTAAGGTTACCCTTTTTGTTTCCAGACATTGTCTCAGTGAATTTCCAAACCTGGTGACTTTTTCAGCGGGGAGCCGTGAGCACCCTGCGACTGAGTCTAGCTCGATACCTAGGAATTCTATGACCGGTGAAGGGCCAACGGTTTTCCCCTGTGCTAGTGGAACCCCAAAACTCTCCATCAAGGCGCAGAAATGGTCCAGCGCCTGACCACACCCTGCACTACTTGCTGGCTCCAGAAAGAGGAAATCATCGAGGTAATGCAGCACCTGCCTATGTCCTGTCACTTGTCTGAAACACCATTCCAGGAAAGTACTAAACATTTCAAAATATGCGCACGACACCGAACACCCCATACCTCAAACTGGAAACCAAGTAGGTGAAAATCGCTAGGGTGGACGGGCAGCAGCCTGAAAGCAGATTCTATGTCTGATTTAGCCATCATTGCCCCTGGTCCCAAAACCTTCAACATTTCTATTGCCTGGTCAATGGATGCATAACGCACCGAGCAGAATACTTCATCAATGGAGTCATTGACCGACTGCCCCCTTGGCGCTGATAAATTGTGAATTAGCTTGAATTCTCCTGGTTCCTTCTTTGGGACCACCCCAAGAGGGGAACACACAAAATTATGCACTGGTATGGTGTGAAAAGGCCCCGCGACTCTGCCCAATCTACACTCCTTTTCAATTTTTGCTGCCGCCACCCCAGAGTTTTGAGCTACTGACACCTGTTTTTTACAGAACGAGGGACCCATAAAATCGGACACCGGAATTCTAAAACCTTCCCTGAAACCCTCTAACAGTGTCCTCGCTGTGGACCTGCATTTGTATCTGTTCAACCAGGGAATCATTGCATGTAACCGGATCGGGGACCTAGCGTTGCTGGAAACCCCCTCCATCAGATTTTTTGGACCCCCTATCCCTCTGTTTCTTAACACATTTGGCCTCGCCATGCCCTGCGGTGCCACAGAAACTGCACGCATGCTTAAATCTGCATGTCCCTGGTGCCCTGTCGCATGTGCGCCTATTAAAATCCCAACAGCATCCTTTCTTCCCCCCCCCCAACCCCACCCACGCATGGTGTGGCTGGGGGAATGACCGAAAGGGCTGCGGCCGTGGTGTGTCCTTTGCAGGCTCCGCTGTCAGACCGCCCAAATGGTCTAACCATGAAATCCCCTCCACCTGATTCCATTTGAGTGTTGGGTCAGACTCCCTGATGTGCTTGAATTTTTTGTCATAATCCAACCACCCCGTGCCTGCCTTTGTTGCCTGTGCCGTGCTAATACGAGACATGTAACAAGCCATGGCGGGCGCCTCCTCTGGGAAGCGCTCTGTCATCACAGCCATGTAAATATTGTAAGCCAGCATCTAATGCCTGATATTCTCTTCAACCCTGTACTTCATCATTTCAGTCGCCCACTCACGCGCGAGTATATAATCCTTTTTTCTCTTCATTTCCTCCCTCTCAACTTCATCTATCAGGAGTGAAAATATATCAATATATGTCCCCTTCCAAATGTTTTCTTTAACTTCCTGTGACAAATGGCGTGAAAGAGATTCGTAGGAGGTGCGCGATTCGCCCATGCCCAACAATGACAGGGTCCGTGGCTTACCATGCGAGGGTCCCGCCGTTTCTTTTGGGGGAACCACTACTGGTACTTCTTTTGGCTTGCCTTGGTCAATTAGCAGCCTCGCCTTTTCCAATGCATCTGCTCCCGCTACACCCGCCGCACTCAACTGCAACCCCATGCCCCCGAGCCAGGGAAGCACGGCTGCTAAACTGGAAACAAAATTGTTTGGTAGTATTGGTACTCCCCCAGGTGTGGGTGGGATAGGTAACGGGACATTGGGCACCCCTGGCCCTGGCAACTCAGGTGCGGGGGTAGGATTCGCTGGTGCTGGCGCTGCAGGACATGGGAGTGGCTCCGGAACCCTGGGAACCGGTCCCCCCACCGGGTCTATTGGTATGGGCTCACTGGCGGGTAAACTTGGGGACGCGGGCACTACCGGTACAATAGGGCCCCCACCATTCCCTGGGACGCCCTGCGCTACCTTCTTTGACCTATTCCTTTTAGGCAGGGGAGGGAAAGCTTCTCTTGGCGGTAAAGCGTCCCTGCGTGACCTCCCCGATGGCACCTCCTGCGCATCCAACCTATCTGCCAGCTGCGCCATGGTGTTATCCATTTCCCCAATCTTCTTCATCAGGGCGTCTAATACACTCGCCATACCTGGGCGCCGCTCGCCGCGCTTAGCCTTTGGAGGCATGTCTACCCTACGACCTGTTATCACTGTTACCGTACTTTGATGGAGGAAACACGACCGGCCACAGCACCCACGCTACCGGAGCCTCAAATACTGGCTAACCCAGCAAGGCAGGTGAGCAACAGGCTCTAACCCGCTTGGCTCCCAGCAGCGCCGGGATGCAGACCCCTATACGTGTCCTCAGGCACCCTCTGCGCAGGTCCCCACGTCCTTGTGCACCGCCGCTGGTCACCGCCGCGTCACACCGGTGAGAAGGCACTTGCAAGCACTTTGAGCTGCTTTTCCACGATCCGCGTAGTGTCTTTGACCAAAACTGTGATACACGCGCCGCCTTCCTGTTGTGTAAACCAAAAATATTAGTGATTAACAAATGCCCCTTCTGTGTAAAACAAATATTAGTGATTGACAAATGCCCCTGATGACACGTTTTGTTTCCCTGCAGCTGGGAAATAAGATGCAATTGTTAAACGATCAGCCCGATGGACGGGCAACAAATCTCTCCCCCACACGCGATGTCCCCTGATGACCGTTTTGCTTCCCTGCTGCTGGGAACACAATGAAATCGTTTAAACGATCAGCCCGATGGGCTGGCACAAACGCTGGCAAGATCTCTCCCCCACACGCGATGTCCCCGACATGGGCCGGGAACCTTTGAGCAGTTCCGGGCAGCCTCCGAGGGCCGACGGCGCTCTTTAAGGAGTCCTGAGAGTCGCCCACGCCCCGGAAGCAATCCGATCACTTCTGGGGCTTGGGGGAGTCTCCCACGACCCGGAAGTGAATCAATCGCTTCCGGGTCGCGGGCAATGCGTGAAGGTGTTGCGGGGGGCACGGCCGACCGCCATAATGGCGGCCGGGCCGATGCCGGCCCCGCCTTCATCATCCAGCAGCGGCTCATTAGCATCACTTAAGGGCTGTTTAGGGTTGTGAATGCCCTGCGGCCCTCTCTGAATAAAAGTGAAGGGTCTAATCAGACCCTGCCCAGTCAATCACACTGTAGGTGTGGGACTCTGAGCCTATCCCCTACCCCACAAATCTAATTACAGCGTGACACCCGAGATGAATGCACCTCTCAACAAGAGTCTGCGAAGGGGGTGTATTACACGCTACCCAGCATCAGATTGGGAAGGCGGACATTGGGCGATGGGATGGTGCCAAAGGGTCTCACTGCTTTTCTTCCCTGCTCCATGTCCAGGCTAGCACCCTGAAGCTATAGTTTGCCGGGGAAGGGGGAGAGTTACTGAATTGGACTTGCTGTGTGCCTGTTATTAGCACCTTCGCTCCAGTGTCTTTCAGGCCTTGATGGGGGGTTTATGTTTGCATAGGCTGTGAGGCATCTTTCCCAGATTGGAAAATTGAGAGGCTGTGAGGCATCTTTCCCAGATAGGAAAATTGAGAGGATGTAATGTTAGGGCCGGTCAGAGCTGCCTAACAAGGAACTATGAAAATAGGTTTGAGTCCCAGCTTCATCTCAACATCCTGTGATTCCGGGCAAATGACTTAATTGTCCTAGTCCTACAACAAAAACTAATGTGACTTTCTGTAATGTAACTGGTGCTCATGTATTTCTGCCCTTGTGTGTCTGCTATGTGTGTATGTTTGCCTGCATTTGTATGCCTGTTTTTGTAAGAAAAAAGTGAGAGAAAGAGAGAGAATCAAGACACTCTCAGGAGGTATTTTAAAGAAAATGTGTGGCACTTTGTGTGTACATGTCTGCTCGGCGACAAAGATTCATAAATAACGAAAAAAAAGGGTGGGTGGGTGAGTGAGTGGATGGATGAGTGAGCAAGGGTGGCTGTATGGATGAATAGATGGATGGATGAGTGAAAGCATGCATGGGTGAAAGAGGGTGGGTGATTGGCTAAAAGGGCGGATGCTGGGTGGATAAGTGAAAGATTGGATAGATGAATGAAAGGGTGGATGATGGATGAGTGAAAGGAGAGATTGAGTGAAAGGTTGGATGGAATGAAAAGGTGGCTGGAATAAAAGAGTGAAAGGGTTGATGGATGGATGAGCGAATGGATTGATGGATGAGGGAAAAGGTGGATAAAGAGATGGATGAGTGAAAGGATGAATGGATAGGTTTGGAGATGGATGGATAGGTTAGGATATGAAGGGCGGATAGACGGAATGGTGAAAAACTGAATGATTGATGAAAGACTGAATAGACGATAGAATGTAAAGGTTAAATGGTGGACATCAGCAGGTAAATAGTAGGATGAAAGGATGAAAGGATGAATGGATAGATCGATGGAAGAGACAAGAGATTTTTTCTGGGGAGGGTCATGATTGTTTGCTTCATTTGCTTGGTGCCATACGATCTTTTGTTCGAAGTGGGGGTATTTTCAGTTTCTTCCTACTCCTATGATTAAAAATATATAGTATTGTGCCAAACAGCAATTTACAGTATGGCATTAAAAAGGTGCAACTATTGCAAAAAAAAGGAAATGTTAACATATTATCGCATTTCGTGTAATAAGTTAACTTGCTTTGTTTATATAAACACATTTCTCGTGTCATGGTATGTGCTGCAACTAATATAGAAGTCGTTAAGTAGCATCATGTCTGGCCTTTAGCCCCGCCCCCTCACTACACCTATAGCTCATTTTAATGAGTACCTGCACTTATTTTTTCCCATTTTAAGCACTGAAACTACTTACCACTTATTGTTTTCATATGCAGGAGAACTGTTCCCCCCAGATCCACCCGACCCGAGCCCGTGAAAAATAAGTGTCAGGGGCCGTACTCAAAAATGGAGGTTCATGCCTCATTTTCAAATATCACTTTCTGTGCAAGAAACACGCATCATTCACCAATTCTGAGTGTTTGTCCCCTGTTCATCGTTCCAATAGGTTACACAGCCCCCCCCCCCCCTCCCCCGCCCCGCCACTCCAGGTCTCACTCAGCGGAAACACCGTCACCTCGAGGAGGACGTATGGGCGCTCCTTCTTGTCCCAGTGTCTGTGGCAAGGGTGCTGAGACAGCAGAGTGGGCGCAACCTCATGTATCGCCTCTCAGCCAAAAGAAAAATGCATTTACAGTATTTCTTTGTTTATGTAAAGGAGTCTCTTGTTGGCCACTTGCTTTAGTTCATGTGTTATGTGTGACACCTTCTTATGGCCCTGCCTATTTTAGCCCACAGTTCTTTGCATGTTGAGATTTTCAATTTTGAAACAAAACGACATGTGCCAGAATGCAATGTCCTGCAGGCCACAACGGCAGGTATTGCTGATGGTGTGGCACATGACATCGGGCCACTTCGAACCAATAGCAGATGGCCCACCCTAAAAACAAAAACCATTACTTCAATGTGTGAAAGTTAGAGGAACAAAGAAACTAATTCTTTTAACGTTCACCAGTGTAAGAAATGATTTTCGTTTCTTAGATCGCCCGTCTCCACGCATTCTAGAAGGCCGGTTTAGATAGTCTGATTCCTTCCCAGAAAAAAACAGGAGGGAAATCGCCACTTCGTTAAGTGACAGATTGTTTAAAAACAGTTGGCACACACCCCCACACCCCCACAAACCCCACCTCCTTTCTTGGGATCAAGCGCACCAACTTCATTCACTAGAGTGAAGGGCGCTGTGACTCGAGCTTTGTGACATCCCAAGTCACCTGCAATAACTTATACGCACCTGGGCGCGTCATTTAATTATTATTGGCACATTCTGATGTCAGAATGGGAAAAAAAACAATACATTATAGGGAGATTACGCGCTCCCACCTATTATAATAATTATTTTCATGGCAACAATAAATCGGTCAGACCACCTCTTGAGTGTGTTTTTTTGATGGCGAGGAGTTAAAAACTGAAAACTTACCCAGCATGCCAGATGGAGGACAAAGGCTTCTGATCATTTACCTAGTGTTTTCCAAGTGATGTGCAGTTTGGTGCTTGATGTCTTATGTGATCCTAACAATAGTGTTTGTTTCTACTGCCAAGCCCTTCTCTGCCCATTGTTATTGCCAGTGGATCAGGCTGAGCCAGTAACTGTCAAGTATTTAGTTGGGCATATTTATGGCTCATCACTCTGATGGTGGCAAGGCAAAAAATACATGTAGTACAATTTCCGTGGATTGATGTTTGCAACACATTGTTATTTCTCTTAACGGATCTTTTGAGTCTACATTAAAACATTTTGGTATAAACCAGTACATCATGCAGCCTTAATGGCCAATACAAAGATGACAAATTAAGAATCTTGTTCATATTTATGCAATGTGAATAATTGTCTTAAATAAAGTGTAGTTAAAATGTAATTGTATTAAACACATATAAGTATCATTGTTCTCAGCCATAATCCACCCATATATCTTAAAAGTGTATAATATACGAACTTAATTGTATCATTAAGTGCATCAAAGCTTTATTTCACGAACCAAATACAATTACATGATTTACAAAAAAAAAAATCATTGCATGATATAGTAGAGGACAAACACAAAAATCTGCCACAAGTTTCAAGGTCTGCTATTTAATACACTGCCAGATAATTGAGTTTACTTTGGACAACATAAAAAACAAACATTGTCGCTCTATGTAGCACAGAACTGAAAGAGAAGGCTGTACGTGGACAACAAATGGTTAGGATCAGATAGTATGCAACAAAATTTGGGAGCTGCACTGAAGTAGATATCTACATTTAGTGCTGTATTTTGTTTCAGAAACAATTACTTGATAGTGAAGCAAGAATGGAAGAATATGTTTTAATTGTATTGTGTACAAAGAACGAAATGGGTAGACCGATGTTTTGTAAGCAACTGATTGAATTTGAATGATCCATTTGATGTGTAATGTCTTCAAGGTGTTTGTAGAAATGTAAGCTATAAACACAGCTGCTATATACTCTTACATCCCGTTAAATTTCAGAATTTCCAACCAATCAATGGGGTTGACCTCTATAGATCTAGAGTACATTTTAGAAGTTAATGGCTTGTATCTAAACCAATTAAGAGAGTGTGTGTCTTAATAAGTTTCTTGATAAAGTGTAAGCTCACCTCGGCAAACCAGGAGCACTGACAATTGTGAAAGGGTCATAAATACATTATTTAGAGGGGTCAGAGCGCAACATCAAATGTGGCTGAGATCTGACAAATGTATCTGTCTGAAAGGCCAATATACACAATCTATGGATATACTCTTAAACTGCATCTCATGCCTTGCTAGATTATGGTTTCAATGCTGTTCCAGACTGATTGTACTATGCAATTAGCAGGAGGAAGTACCATGTGACTGATGAGCCCGGAGGCCCAAACAAAGCATTTGAGGCCTGCATGAGTTGCATGCCGGGCGGACCCCAAATACATTCGAAAAGGTGCTGGGGCAATTGCAGAGAGATGTGTCGGAACTGCAGACCCTCATGAAGAACAGCTTAATATCTGCTGTGAGTCAGGGGCTGGATGCACTGCAGACTGCCCGGAACTAGAAGACCTGCAATGCTGGCCGTACAACTCATGCCCTCACTGGAGAGGTTGAGTACAATGCAGATGAACGAAGCGCTGTTATGTATACCTCCAGTGTGCGACGTATGAGGCAGCAGACATGTGAGCACTGGTATCTGGAGGAAAACTGAGGATCCTAAGAACCCATGGAAGGCATATAAAGACGGTGGGCGGCCTGCATCTTAACAGCACTTATGCATATCAAGTCACATATACTCGCCGACCCAGCACAGTGTACAAAGTCTGTGCTAATTGATGGTGCGTCCTGCTGTACGGCACCTTATTGTGAACCAAATAATAAGTAGCTAATGGAATACAGGGCTATGGGTGTCTGGCCCTGTAGTCTCAGGACACATACAGACAACACGGGTAAAATAGTTACTACACAGTCTAGAGTAAATTTTGAATCAAAGAAGTCTGCCCGTTCGGACTAGCTTCCAAAAGAGCATGAAAGCAGTATGAGTGGCAATCAGGTGGATTGAACATGGGCTTAATAAGTCATTAAAAGCTTACTAAAGGACATGAAGGCAGTCTGGCTGCAATGGATTCCAAGACTTAATACTCTCTTCTCAATTTCATTAATTTCATATGAGGACAAGTTAAATATATGAATACATAGGTTACTGATGTCTGCCATTCGTAATAATGGTTCCTTTTTGCCTTCGGCCCAGGGTGTACTGATTCCTGTAAGATCCTCTCCTGCCTCCTTTCTGCATGTGCGTTTTGGTTGGCCTCACTAGCCCTGGTCTAAAAAAGATTCATTGGAAGTAGAGGGTTGATCACTGTGACCGGGGTGACGAGTATCAAATTGATGCTGGTCACTATCTGAGTCAGAGCCTCTATTAGAAACCCTAGATTCCTGTAACATCCTCTCCTGCCTCCTCTCTGCATGTGCGTTTTGGTTGGCCTCACTGGTCCTGGGCTAAAAAAGATTCCTTGGAAGTCGAGGGTTGGTCACTGTGACCAGGGTGACGAGTATCAAATTGATGCTGGTCAGTATCCGAGTGAGAGCCTCTGTCAGAAAAGATAACCCTTTTAGGAAGCAGAAGAGAGTCAGTTGTCTGATACAAATATTTTCTAGGATAAGTATGTTTTTAATTGTAGCATTTATTATCTTTCTATATTTTTTCAGTCTTTTTTAGCTGTATTAGTTGCTTCAAACTCTTTAACAGTAGCTTCTAGACTTTCTAACGCAGCTTTTTTTTTTAAAAGTGTTTGATCGCCAAAAACCTTTTTATATAATTGATCTATTTCTGTTTTAATCAATCACATGTGTTTCAATGTGTTTTCAATGTTTAGGACCATCCATTTACGTAAGCCTTTGGTTGGCCTTTTTCCCAATTCTCTGCTTGGGTTTCTTTATGTTTTTTCCTCCGATTTGCCCATTTGGTTTTTCTAACTTGGTTGATTCGGTCACCGATACCAAGATGCCCAACATTATGGTTATTGCTCTAGCAATTGAATTAGAGTCAGGGATCTAGTTTTCCTATTAGTAGTCTCAATGTGATACTGCGCTTCAGTCATAGTTTTATGTTGAAGTGGCAACTTGAATTTGAACGTTGTTTGGGTAGGTGGTCAGCTATGAATGTATAGAAGATTTTCAGTATGTTTGGGCATAGATAGAAGATGTTTTATTTTACAACTGCAGAGCCTTGGACCCTCCATGTAATCTCAAGATTCACTCTATTTTAACATCGTACGTAGCAAAATAGCGAGTATGAATAATGTTTGTTATGCACAATCTTTTGGGATTGCCATGACATGGATTGCTAGGTTCACTTACCTACATTTGAGATTACATTTATTCCTCTCCTCCTATTGTAAGGTATGTTTTTATGGAATTTTAGTCCTAACATGCTTTTTTATTTGCACGTCCTGTGCCCAGGTTCTCATCACACATAAGTGTGTGCTATGCTACATGCAAGCTTTCAAAGGTGCAGCCCAAACACTCACCTTGAGATATGTTTTTTCAGGCGTATAATTAATTTGTGTTTTTCCAGTTTGTATTCATTTAGAACCTTTTTCAGGGGACCTCTACATTAACCAATAATTGATTCTAATCCTGAGAATGGTTTTGTGTGAGACCAAGATACATACATACGACGTACATGCCACTAATTTCAAATAGATTTATCATCATTGGGACATTTCATACACCACAGAAATACGCTCTGTATGAATTGCACATTTCTACCTCAGTCAAACGTTATTTGGAAATATGTACAACCAATATGCTGGAAAGATGTGTATTTTTGGCTTTGTTGTTAAAAGTACCCATTGAAATCTCTTGTTCAAATACATACCAACTGATTGTCATTATATTGTTGGTATACCTGCTTCTTCATTTAATGTTTTTGTTGCATGAATCTGTAATATCAGATATCTGATTAATTCTTATGAACTTAGTTCAGTGGATTATAGGTTTCTGAATGCATAAATGTTTATTTACATTATTTCTTTGTTTTTGTAAACGATCCCCTTGTTGGCCATTTACTTTTGATTATACTGTTACCCAAGCTCACAAGGGGTTGTTGGGTTGCCTTCTTCCTTCCGTATTACACATAACATAACTTGTCGGCCATTTACCATGTTTTTTGAAGGAGGGGCAAAGCCCCCATATTATATGGTACAAAATACCACCATACTATACATTATAAGGATATTGCAAGTCACCTTTCAGTTCCGACTTTGTGCCTCTATATGGTCACAGAACTCCTCGGTGACTTGCAATATGCTTTTAATGTACAGAAGGAGGAATTTTATTCCATATATTATTCCTGAGCAAAATCAGTTGTAAGACCAAAGTAATCTCTTATAAAGTTTAGTAGGTAGGCTTATTTCCTTTTCATGCAAGATGCAATAACTTGCTTATCAGTTGATGTAATGCTGAGGTATGGACTAAACAATGTCTCCTGGAGAAATAGCTGAATTGTAGAAATCGGTAGTCATAAATGCTGTGCATCCTATAAGCTTAAATTAAAATATTTTATGCTGGCCATCTATGACTCCAATTAAAAACATGGCCTATCAGCTAAGGCTGAAAAGTTATTTTCTATTGAGTTTGTATCCAAAGAGACATTTTTGGGGCTGAGTGAAACCATCCATAAAATCAGTGACTAACGCAGGAATCAGTGAAGCCAGGCAAGTTAGCAGTTGAAGCTATCTCAGTAGAAGATGCTGGTTGACATTGTTATCTTGGCTTAGAAAAAGGGATGGGAATTTTTGCACAAGCCAAGGGTTGTATGACATTTCCACACATGCCTATACCATGCATATAATACCACGCGTTTACCTTTAGAACATGTGGCATTACATAGTGGACCTTTACTACTCATCTTTGGGGTTATATATATATATATGTTCGAGGCATATGAGCTGTAGATTGTATACTTGTGCACAGATCGCCATCCGGTGTTGGGCTTGGATGTTTGCACTTTGTTTTTTCTGGGAAGAAGTCTTTGTAGTCACGAGGTAGGTGACTCCTCCTTAGGACAATAGTGCGCATGGGCATCGACTCCATCTCCAGATTGTTTATTTTCTGCCATCGGGTTCGGATGTGATTTGCTGCGCTCCGGGTTGGTGTTGTACTCGATCGCGCACCCTTTCGACGCGCATCTACAAATTTAGCGAGGACTTCCATTCCGGTCGTCGACGCAGGCCGTCGGGCCCATCTGCGCCACTTGGCCCTGCAGTCAATGGAAAGAACTCCATTTAAAGAATGCCCCCTGTGTGGTGCTAAATTTCCACACACAGATCTCCACGAGGTCTGCAACCTTTGCCTCTCACCAGAACACGAGGACAAAGCCTGTAGCCTGTGCTTCCTTCAGGTCTAAGAAGACTATACGTGATCGCCGGGCTCGACGTCACATAATGTCTCGAACAACAGTCTTGGCACACTGCTTATAGCCCACTAATCACTTCAGACCTTTCATCAAAAATGCTCCTCCTTCCTGATTTTGTTGACTTTCTGAACCAGAAAAATATGCTTAGAACAAAACACAGAGCTATTGAGATTAAAACAGAACTATTGAGAGTGGCTAACTTTTCTAACTGATATTTTAGAACAAAAACAAGCATTTCTTCGCAGAGTACCAGTGCTTAATTTGAGTGGTCGGAGACGGTGGGGCCTACCAAGCACTAATTTTTGGGTACCAGCACATCAGACATTTACCAAGAGCAAGAGAGGGCAAAACACCCAAAAGGTAAAGTAGGAAGAGAGACACAGAAAACCCGTCACAAAGAGAGAACGTAGGAACGTGCAAGAGTGATATAAAGGGACTGGGATTTTTTGGTGTTGGGTTAAAGAGGGTTGAGGTGGAATCAAGACTCCGTAGCTTGGTATTAGGTGTGCCAACATTTATTAGCAAAGACCATGAGCTTCTGGTCAGAGCTTTTTCAACCAGCATTTTCTCTTTTAGAAATTAAGCACTGCTGAGTACAAATCCATCTTTGAAAAGATTTCAGGGTTTAAATAGGGTAGGACACTACTTGTGTTTAGTCCTGTGATATCTTGAGCATATCACCAGAGTGGAGTAAAGTAGCATATTTTGTCCTAAATAGTACCTCAAACTACTCTTAATATTTTGGTGAAGTTCTAATGTTTAATTAGATTTGGAAACATTCCTGTTCTCTATAACAGAACTTTATGCGTTGATGGTTGTAGCAGGGCCTCACTCTGGGCACTATGACCCGACTCGCCGCGCAGCAGCAATGACACACATGCACATAATGTTATGGTGTGAGTAAAAGACCATGTGTGGTCCTTGCCTGTTTATTAAATAGCCTCTGGCCACGCCTGGCTAGAGGATATGCAAGGTGCATTACTGGGGCATGTAGTCTCTGCGGGGCTATGATTGGTCGTTGTTACTTCCTTCCCCAACTTGGCGTTGGAAGTTGCTGTAGTACTTGGCATGCAGTGTCTTTAACTCAGGGTGGATTGGGCTTGAGGTTGTACCGCTGATGACGAGAGCGATTGTCACTGCCTTCAGGCTCCTGAGCACCCTGGCGGGTGTTGATGATATTGTCTCTAAGGGTGCTTGGCTCAAGAGTGGCGCTTCTGGCAGGTGGCTTTTCGGGTTCTGCCTGCCAGTACGAGCTCTCCCAATCAGTTTCTGATTCGGAACCATGACACATTTCTGGTGACTGTCTCTTGCCCTTTTCAGAAGGTGACCATGGTACCATCTGAGCGGACGACTGTCCATGCTCCTGGTTCGAATGGTGTTCAAAACTTCCATACAGGCCTCCTGTTTTAATCAGGACCGTGTCTCCGGGTGATAGCACCTGAACTTTCGTACGACGCTTTATGCTTGCACGCATATTATTTTGGGCACGCCTGGCTCGGGCATCGGTTGGATGATATGGAGGTGGCGTCCACCCTGGCGAGACTGGAATGGTGTCCCGCCTATGTTCTTTGAGCATCAGGGATCGTTGTGTGGTACAGTGGGGCGATCCTTGATATTCTCTTAGGAACCTGTACATGCTCAGCTCCGGATTGACGCCTTCTGCGACATCAATTGTAAGTATTTTGTTCAGGCTGGGCATGAAGCGCTCGACTTCGCCATTGGCTTGCAGCCATTGAGCGGTAATTTGGCGTTTAATCCCCAAGTTGTCAAGTAGCTCTTTAAACTCTGACCCCTGGAAGAGCGGCCAGTGGCCGTTTTTATTTCTCGTGGTAGGTCAAGTAGCGCAAAAGCCCTTTCTAGCACTGAGGCTACATTGGGAAAAGCCATTGAGTCCACTACTTCGATGATGAGGTACTTAGAGTAGCTGTCGACATTACTGCTGTAATGCGTTCGTCTGGGAAGCTTCCAAAATCTAGGCTCACTTGAGACCACGGGGTTGCCTTGGTTCTTCTGTGATGATGGGTGCTTGCTGCTCTTGGAGGCTTGTAATCTAGCATGAAGGTTCAGTGTCTCACGACCTCATCTACAGCAGCTTCCAGCCCAGGGAACAAAATATTTTGCCTCATCCTGGACTTCATTCGAACGGTCCCCTGCTGGTCTCGATGAGCCAGTACCATCACCTTGCCTTGCAGGTTTTCGGGGACGACTATGCGTGCCTCGTAGCACTAGACCTTCTTGCGTGGCGCTCAGTTTGTCATGCGCCTGCCACAGTTTTCTTAGGCACTCCTTCTCAGGGCCATGCTAGTCGTTGACTTCTCTTAGGAAGTTGGAGAGCGTCCATGACTTTCATTAGTCCTAGGTCTTCTGCTGTGTGGCTGTCAATGAGTGTATCAGCTTCCTTGTCAATGACTTGGATAGTTGCCTAGACCTCACGATCTCCATATCTTATCACTGTCATCCTTCCTTTTAACGGGAGTGGGCATTGGCTTCCTTATGTGAATATTCTCGTGTTTGTTGAGGACATTGGCGCTCTTGGTCAAAGACGCTTATATTGTTGGATGCCTATTACATTCACTGATGCACCAGTGTCTATGAGGGCCTTGACGCTGGACCCTACAATGTCAACCAGGCAGGTGCATTGAGGCCGCCTGTGTTGTTTAAGGTCCTTTGTGAACGAGATGAGGAACACTTCCAGCTGGTGTCAATGGCATGGTGGCAGCTTGGCGGCAGTCAGCGATTGAGTTCCGCGAGTTATCCAGTCCCTAATACTTACGGATTCTGGGACAAACAGCCACCGAACACACCGCACAACACTAGACTGCAACCACCTTTTCAAGTCACCCTCATACTAGAAGAGTGACGTGCCGCCCTCCCTCCCCTTATCCTCTCCCCTCCTCCTCTCTTTCTATATTTTTGTTCCTCCTACTTGGTTCGCTACCTACTAAGCAAGCTTCCCTCTGCACATACCACCGGCCAAGGGTTGTAGGTGGCTTATGCTGTATTGTTGTTACACTATATAAAACCAATAAAAATGATTTAAACCTAAAAGAGTTCAAGGGAAGGGAACCAAACCTGAACTACATATACAGTTTCCTATCTTGTGGAGACTTAATAATGTCTAGGTATTGTTCGTATGAGCGTCCCCAAGTTGGGTTAGTAAGTGAAGCTGATGCTATCCAGTCTCAGTACAACTTTTTGAAAAAATCTTTGGTAGGGAGTAAAGCTGGGTCCTTAACATTCCAATAGCCCTCTATTCCTATTCCTATTGTGGCTAATAGGGATTTCACATTGCGTAACCAACCTATCTTTTTTAAATGATGAAGTGTGCTGACTTCCATAAGAGCGGTGGCATAGAGGAGCAACTCTGGGGTGGACCCTATGCGCAACCAAAACACTAACTGGCGTAGCTTGGCCTTCTCTATAATACAAACTCTACCCAAGTCCAGCCTTAGCGGTAAAGTGGCGTGCTCTGAGGTAAAGAGAACAGGCACCTCAGAAGCTTGTTCTCTGATTTCTAAAGGCCATCCATCCCTTCAAAGCCCCCCAGTTCAGCTCTATAAAGAGCAGAACCTACTACTTTAGAATCATATATCTGATATGGGTCTGCCACTGGTTTGCTGAAGGAGGTGCTATGTTCTTTTATCAGGGCCCCTGTTGTTTGCCTGTGCTTTAGGGTCTGCTCAATTACATGAGGGTTCTATGACATATCTTCTGAGAGTGTGATGTCTAGATAGTCAAAAGTTCTCACCCTTTCAAAAGGGGCCTCTCCTACAGATAATTTACCTCTGAAAGATTTATGCGGAATAAGTAATTGAAGCTTCGTCTTTGTAGTGTTAACATCTATTCCTCTAGAGTTGCTAAAATCTTTGAAGGGATTTAGGAGCAGCCGAAGCCCTACTGGTGTTTTGTCTACTAGCAGTGTGTCATCAGCGAACAGTAGGGTCAACACCTTTACCCCACCCACAGTAGGGCCATCTGCTGGGGCATCAGAAAGAAACTGAACAATGCCATTCACAAAAACGGAAAAAAGGATGGGTGCCAGTACGCAGGCCTGACGTACTCCCCTATCGACATTTATTGGGTCAATAAGCTGGCCTTGACGACCCCAACAAACCCTAGCAAAGTTTGCCTCATGGAGGCGAATGACGAGTAACAAAATCTCCAGGGGAAGACCCATATCTCTCCACGCTTGCCATAGCTTCGGTCTTTAGATCTATGAAGGCTACGTAAAGGCTTCCCCAACCAATGACCATGATCTTCCAAGTCAGAAGAAGGAAGCGAAACACCTGGTTGACGGTGCTCGTTTTTTGTCTAAAGCCATCTTGGAAGGGAGTCAAGATGTTGTGTTCGCTAATCCAGTCCTGTATCATTATAAAGAGTGCACAAGTGAACACCTTCTGGACACAATCTATGAGACTAATCGGTCTATAGTTACAAGGTAAAGATCTGTTGCCTTTCTTATATATGGGAATCACCTCAGCACCCTTCCATGAATTGGGTATATGGGCCACCTCTGTTATTGCATTGGCTAAGGCCAGAGTGTAACTTTTCCAGTTCTCTTTATCGTGTAAGAATACGTCCTGCGGAATACCATCAGGTCCAGGGGCTTTTGCCTTAGACTTTAAATCGATACATGACCTAATTTCGCTTTTAGAGAAAAAATCCTTTGCTGTAACATAGACAAAATATGTGGGAGTTACTTGTGTGGCTGGCATGCAAGGTCCTGAATATAAAAGAGAGAAAGGATCATACCATGCTGCAATAGAAATATTATTAGTCAATGGTAATGTCCTATTAGCATCCCCCCTGGTAACTAAAAGCCAGAACGTCTGAGAATCTTTACTTGCATAAGCCTCCTCAATTAATCTCCATCGATTATCGTCCAACCCCCTTTTAGCTCTTACGTGAACTGAATTGTAGGGACTCTTTAAATTCTCTTACTAGAGCCAAGTTCTTTGATCTAATTGCCAAAGATAGTTGGCTCCTAATGCCTCTATACTCCTGATTGAACCAGGCAAACCGCGATCTTGGCTTATGTCCAGGATTTAGGGTTCAATAAAATATGTCGCCATCTGCTCAAAAAGGCAAGTGTGGCAAACCAGAACCTCTTCCAGCCCTCCCCGGTGATTAGTTAAGCTTTGGATCTCTGCTGTGGAAGTCAGTAAGTTCCACTTAATTAATTCAAGCTTGCCTTCATCCAGAGCTACCTGGGGCCACTTGAGTTGATGGTTATCATATGATGGAAGTAGCTCCCTTGTTGTTAGAACGGATTTAAGATAACTAGGTGGATCCCCTCAGGGCGACTCGAAAGTGAGGCTAAGGGGATTATGATCGCTATCAATAGTAGAGCCCACAGCCCTATCAATCATTCTGGTCCATAGCCTAAGGTCCACCAGAAAATAATCGATACATCTTATGGTATTGGTCCTATTAAAAGTGTTTGCACCCAATTTGTTCGAGCTAGCACGACCATTAGCAGCCCTTAATCAAAACTCTAAAGAGAGGGCATTAATTTGAAGTGCCATTTGGGATTATTTTTTAATAGGGGGTAGGTCAAGATTGGGGACGTGCCACAGCTCATCCTCATCCCTTGTTCCACAGACATCCTCCCTCTCCAATGGTTCAAAAGTGATGTTAGTCGCCAGCTACAATCAAGGGTGGCGGAGAGACGCTGTCATCCAGGAGCATTTTGAGATCATGTATCGTAGCAGACCTCCTTCCCCCCCTGGTTCCTCTGGCGTAGACATTAAAAATGTCAAGCAAGATGCCATTCTGGCCTTTGAGTCGAATAGTTAAATGGCTGAGCTACTAGATGGAAGCTCACAGATTGTACATAGAAGTGCGATTCTGATCCAGATTAGTAGTCCCCCTGCAGGGCGGCTGGATTTACTCAGGCGTGCTGGACGATAAAATGTCACATAGCCTGGGACATAAATGGGAGAGGTACTCTAGCTCTCTTGCAGTATACACGTCAACAGTTTCAATATATTGAATCCAATGCATAATCACCATTTTCGACCTTACCCCCTGCCACAATCCACAATACCTATCGGTGCATACTAGGCACTTCCTTCATATTTGTGGAAGAAGATTGTAGCTCATCCAGGGAATTTCCCGCCTGCTCATGAAACTGTGCTTGATTTGCAATTGATGCTCCTCCAAGGACCTTTCTTTTAATAGGAGATAACTCGCGTTTGTTCCCTTCACCAAGAGGCGTGAGGTTTGTGGAATAGCCCTTAGTATATTGACCTCTGGTTGTAGGAATAGTCTGGCTATTGGAAGGTCGAGCCAATGGGAGCTTCGGACATGAACATGTACCTAGATTCTGAAGTCAATCATTTAAATGCTAGGTTAGGATCTAAGCCTAGATGGGGGACAGAGGGATGGACAGTTAATGGTGAGGGACAGTGTGGTAGTCTATACTTAAATTGGATGCTTGTAGGTATTGGAGGAATGCATCTAGCTTCAAGGGCTATCAGATTCAGGGCCAACTTCCCATCAGAGACACACAATTCAATACAGTCCGTGGGATTGTTGGAACGAATATGCCTTCTAGCTCCTACTATGTCGTCCCTTATGACGGACCGACAACCCCTCACGTGGCGAATCCAATGTATGGTTTTATTTATGAGGGAATCCTCCCCTTCGTGTCTTAAATGGGAGGGAACTTTGGGCACATTGATCATATAAATACATTTGGGGCCTGGTGGCACTTGGTATACCCAAACTGGTAAATTGAGATCTTGATTGGGCCTAGATAGATGATAAAAGGAAAGGGAAAGGTCCCACAGTGTTAATTGGCCTGTAGTTGCGTCTGACTGCACTACTCTAACCCCCAAGAATCTCTTTGTGAAACTACTTCATTACGCTTAGTCATTACTAGGGCAGCTTGTTTGGAAAGTTGATGGGGCTTTATGTGCCCTGGGCAGGAAGCGTTAATGTGGTGAGTAGTGGACTTGATGGGGTATTGTGTGTCACTTTCGCTTAAAGCTAATATGAGTTTAACCTGTGCTGCAAGTTCTTCAATTACTGATTTCAACATACTAACTTCTGTCTTCAGAGTAGATATAATCCTTGAAACAGTAAAGTCGGACGAGGATAATCCTTTAGCTGATAAGTTCCTCCTTCTTCACCCCTTTCGTCCCTCCCATCTGCCCCCCACCTATCACCTCTTGCTCTTTCTCCATACCTCCCTCCATTTCTTCCCATCCTCTTTGTCGTAACTCAGCCTTTGAAGCGGTGTAAACCTATTGCTGAGGGTAAGATTAGTATTTAATGGTGAACTGGGAGATAGCTTAGTCTCCCAGACTTTCCACAGGTATTGATGATAGCCTTGTAACAGGGTGCAGTCCAATCGCATAAGCTAAAAAATGGTTGCAGAGACACAGTACCTTGAGAAGAGCATCAATTTCGCCCCGGAAGATCCAAAACACTAAAGCCAAGGGGGGTGGCCTACCCTGCCTCTTCCTGTCAAGGACGGTCCCGCCCTTGGCCAGAAGATGCAGAGCACTTAAGAGCACACAACGGTCAGCAGACTCTCCTCCTTGGGGCATTTGGATCCTGGGACACAGAGTCCCTACTTGAGCAGCAACAGATCGGGCGTTATTGAATCAAACGCCTTCTCCAAGTCTAATATCAGACAAACTGCTCGGGGGTGATGTCCCCTAACTAGATCTTGTATGTGAAACAACCGGCGAATATTTGCGCCCTGGAGATATGGGAGTATCCGGGTATAGCAGTCTGCTAGTATTTTGCCCATTATTTTATAATCTGCCCCCAGAATGGCAATAGCTCCATACAATGAGGGTTGGGGTCGGGCTTCTTCCGGGCCTTAAAATTGAAACCAGGAGGGAGCTACAGTGGAAGTTCACCCGCAGTCGGCGCAGCTTAGTACATGTCAGTCAATTTGGGTGCAAGTTGTGAGGAAAACATACTGTAATATTCGAGTGGTAGGCTGTCAAGTCCTGGGGTTTTGTTACGGGATAAATCCCTGTTTGCCTGTATCATGTCTTCTGTGGTGATTTTAGTGTCCAGTGCGAGTTTGGTTGTGGTAGGGATGCAGGGCAGTGGGACGCCCCTAAGAGATGCACAAGAAGGGTCTTCCGTGATGTCAGATCGGGCCTGGCATAATGTGGAGTGAAAGGTGTAAAAAAAGGTGTACTATGTCCTATGAGGAATAAATAAGGCCGTTAGAGGGCGCAGGCAGTTCAGTAATAGGGGCTGGGTTGGTGTCCTCTTTCGCGAGCCAGGCTAAAAATCGGCCAGACTTGTCCCCCACCCGGTGGAGTTCAGCTGCATGAGCTGTGAAGTTAAAGCGCCAGAAGCGCTCTAAGAGTTGTGCATAGGTTGTCTTCGCTGTGGCTAGCTGTGGGATCTCTCCTGGGTACTGGTCTGCTGCCTTACTAAATTGTGAAAGACGCTTCTCGGCGGCTTGTATTTCTCGATCTAGAGTCTTTCGAACCCCCACCACCTGTTGTATGCAATAGTCCTGCATCACTGCTTTAAATGTGTCACATTCCAGCGTCCTCGAAGAAGTTGGTGTCACGGTTCTCTGCAAAGTAGTGATGGATATGATTCCCTTGTTCCTTCCTGTAAACTAGGTCAAGGCAATTGGGAACCGGCAGTCTGGGGGATGCCCAATGGACGTCTACGTAGTGGGCATCATGATCTGAATCACGCCCCCTAGATAGTTGGAGCTATATATGAGAGCAGCTAATGAAGCCACATACAAGAAGCGGTCAAGTCGCACTTGGAGCCCGTGGGGTACCGAGTAGAATGAATAGTTTGTGGGTAGTTGCCAGACGTCCACCATGGACCATTGCTACGTAGGCGCACTGTTTGTGCATGAGATGGGTAACGGGGTGGACCTGTCGAGATTGAGATCTAGAGCACAATTGTAATCCCCGCCAAGAATTCATGGGAATGCACTTTTATGAGCAAGAATGGAGGAGAGGGTGTTCCAAAGGTCAGCCTGCCCAAGTTAGGGGCGTAAATACTGCCACGGCGTAGGGGCGGCCTTCAAGAACACAGCGGCAGTTGGCAGCAAAGGTGGCATCCAGGACATGGTTAGGGACCCCGGGTCTGAACCAGATTAGAGCACCACAAGCATATGCCGAATAGGTAGTGGCCTGCCCAAGTTAGGGGCGTAAATACTGCCACGGCGTAGGGGCGGCCTTCAAGAACACAGCGGCAGTTGGCAGCAAAGGTGGCATCCAGGACATGGTTAGGGACCCCGGGTCTGAACCAGATTAGAGCACCACAAGCATATGCCGAATAGGTAGTGGCATAAATGTGTTCTCTCCAGCGCTTGCCAAAGTGTTTTACCTCATCTTTTGTGGTGTGGGACTCCTGTAATAGGATTACATGCGTATGCTGTCTTTTGCAATAGGAGTATAACTTGTACCGCATGCCTCATACATTCAGTGGAAGTAGGCGGAGAGTGTCTGGAGGAGACTGCATGTTGAATGTGATACATAGGATTCACCGGGAGAGGGGGAGCCTTCGCATTGTTCGGCTTTACCGCTATCCCGCTTAAGGTGTGCGAGTGGGGTTGGTGCTGAGAAGCTACCGTACTGTGAATGAAGTACATGGATAGGGCACTGTAGGGATTCATATGTAAGTGGGTGAATAGAATGGGGGGCCTTCTGTAACTAAGGTACGCTCAAACAATGTCATGTTCGTAACTCTAAGAAAGGGGGGTGAGCAACTGTGGAGGTGTAATGCCAAGTCGTGAATGCCCTGATAAATGAATCATGAAGGCCCCTGGGTCCTGCCATGACTACCAGGGGGCGAAGTATAGGTAATCAAAAGTCAAGAAAAGTTCCCGTGGGCTACATCGCTGAGGGCTCCATCAGAGGGTGCCCAAATAGGTCATTGCATCCTGGTCGAAGGGGAAGGGATGGTGGAGTAGTGCAGTGCCTCAGTATTCGCAATGGAGTGAGCAGAGGATTGCGTGCAGGGAGAAGTGAGAGGGAAAGGCAATGTAGCGTTGGCATGACTATGAGGCATCAAGATATATTAACACAACATATCAATAAACAACAGTTCATCTCAGTCGTATCGGTGCATCTGCTGATTGTAACAGCATCTCGGAACGGTTCAGGGAGCTACGCTGAGAGTCATCAGAGAGGAGAGTATCATCATCGGTGGTGAAGAGGTGGGGGCCTTTTTCATCATCAGTAGTAATGTGGTGTCCGCAACTACCTGCAGGGCACGCCTCCTGTCTTCATTGATATGTTCAAAATTTGGGAGTGGCGCCGTGGACGATTGTTGGGTGCTTAAAGTACAGGAATGATTGCGTTTCTTTCACCTCGGTTTAGGCAGAGACTGGGGGAGTCTATTGTGGTCAGCCGGTGTTGGACCGCACCTCGGTTTAGGCAGAGACTGGGGGAGTCTATTGTGGTCAGCCGGTGTTGGAACACACGGTCCGCCCAGTCCCAGGTCTCCTTCGGGTCAGTGAAGAAAAAGGTGGTATTGTTCACAATGATCTTCAAGCGAGCTGGAAAGAGGAGTGAATACTTGGCCCCTTGCTGGCGTAGACGGTGTTTAACTCCCAGGAAGGATGACCTTAGTTGCTGAACTGCTCTAGTATAATAAGGAAAAAGCATGATCACCGTAAGTGGCCCCCGCGCGGTCCTCAGCCTTGAGGATGGCATCCTTATCTTTGAAGTGAAGAAGTTTTGCAAGCATAGGTCTAGAAACTGCTAGGCCAGGTCCTCCCTGGACTGGAAACAAGCATCCTTGGACCGGTTTTGGGCTTTCAGCCCTCATCAGCCAGGATAGCTTGACTCCAGTGGCATGGAGAGAACCCAGATCTCTTGACTGGGGGTGAATGTTTTGATTTGTTCTGCATTCCGTCCATCAATTGTGTGTCATTTGCTTTCTCGCCCTAAGTGTGCCAGGTATGCCCAGACGTGGGTCCTGGGCTCACTGTGCTACTGGAATCAAGCTATCCTGGCTGAAGCGGGGTGAAACCCCGAAACTGGTCCTAGGATGCTTGTTTCCGGTCCAGGGAGGACCTTGCTTGACAGTTCGGTCTGGACTGTGCCCATGAGGCACAGGGTCAAGACTGATTTGCATATGGCCAGGTCTAAACTGGGGTGGCATGGTGAGCAAAAAAATGATGGATTTAACCCAGATCTCTTTACTGGGGGTGAATGTTTTGATTTGTTCTGCATTCCGTCCATCAATTGTATGTCCTTTCCCTTAGACCAGCTAGCTCACAGTGCCACCATAAGCCCTCCTAAAACTGAACAGGGAACAAATAGCTCTGGCAGCCACTGAACATGAGAACCTCTTTCCCTCAGGAACCATGGTGACAGACCTAGAACCTTTTGCTCAGACAGTTGTGCACTCTTTCGCTCAGAGAAATATGAAAAGAAAACATGAAGAGACGTTTTCAATATTTATTGAATCAAAGTGATTCTTGTATAAAAAAATATGTGCTGCAATGATCAAGAAACAGACCAAAGTTACAATAAGTGTCTGAACAGTAAACAGGATGAAGAGTTCCACCATCTTGCTGGGTTAATGTATATATGCAAGCATATATAATAATATAACAATCTAGAGTACTCCTATTGTGTATGTTCTGCCAAGAAACCCCCTACTGTATGATCCAATTCTGTTACTTGGTGGGAAAGAATGTTGGACCCTGTCTTGTTCACAAACTGGACGCCCATCCCTGAGATGTCAGGCAGCTGCTGGGCAAAATCTTCAGCATGCAAGGACCCCTTGAAGTCAGTCGAAGTTTGTCCTCTGATTATACTTGGAATCAAAAGGTATATATAAAAAATGATATCCTTGCCTTGGGCTGAGATTGTGATCAGGCAGCCATTGTTTGTATTCTACAGATCGCTGTGTCGCCATATGGATGTAAGTAACAAACACGTTTTCACAATGCAAATTAGGGGCTTGTACACAATTCCAAAGCAATGTGATAATGTTCTCGTGAATGTTATTATTGTTAGCAAGGCCAGTGTTCCCAAGAAAGTAACCCAAGTGTCACAAATGCAAAAGTGTGTCAAAAGCTGATGTGGCAAAGTAAAGGCAACTTTAGGAAAAAGTGTACATGTAAAAATGGCAACGGGTCCTACTAGGCCTAACTGGGACGCATGACACCCACTCCTTGTAAATAAGTCGGTTAGGAAGCTATCTAAAGCAAACCAATCCCATAGCTAAAAAATGCAACAGCACATGAAAAGGAAAATGCTAATAAAATATACGCTAAAAAGTATGATGAAATCATTTAAAAAGGCCCTCATGCTATTTGTAGCCATAAAGCCTTAAGAAAGCCAAACGTATTTAAACATATACAAAAGCAATAAAATAGAAGGTAATTTAAAACAAATGTGAACATTAATAACAGGCCGAATTAAGGTAACTAACATATGGAAGAGCCAAATGTCTACATGTTCTGAGTGGTAGATGAAACATTGCCGTTCCCAGCGGCAGCTGCAGACAATGATACCTTAGACACACCTCGGAGCAGATTGATAGAGCAAGTATGTTCCCATCCATCCCCCACAGCATCCTCTGAGGGAGTGAAAACAGCCAATTCGTGTTCTGTTGAGACCGAGCCTAGACACAAACCACTAGGGCGGAAGCAACCCAGGGAGGCTCATTGAACGCTGGCAGCAGCAGTGGAATCCTCGAAGGACAGCTGCATAAATGGGCCTTCAGCGGATCCACCAGTATGTGTATGTCTGAAGGTTCAACCATTTAAGACCCCAAGCACAAATCCAGGGCACACTCGTAAGTGCACAGCAGGCAGCGCAAACCAGGTTGTACAAAATGAAGCCTTGTAGGCCGGAACGACAGGAACCAATGCTCATCCAGTTTTTGAAGCAAGGGTTTGCCAAAGCAATGCACAATGCGTTCACAACACAACAGGACGTGAGGCACTGGCAGTTCCTTTTGACCTCGAACTGGGACATCCATTGCAGAGAAAAAACAGCAATATCCTTGCAATCAGGAGCAGGACCAGCAGAAGACCTGCAAAGATGCTTCCGAGGATGGAGTAAATAAAGGATGGAATAAATCCAAACACCGCCTGGAAGGTGCTAACCAACCCAGAGCCAAATGTTATGCAAAACCCTGCTATTCAAGTCGTACAAGGCATGTTAAATATACGATGGAGCAGCTCCCCAAAATGTTGTGAGAAGTTAGTGCGAAGAAGTTCCTGTATCTCTGAAGAGGATCACGCCACCTGAAGATCAAACATCCCCTTGGCCGAAGTTAAGGCCACATCATTTTAAACAATAAGGGTTTCAGTTTGTTCAGGGCATCAAAACACACATTGGTAAGATTAATTTAAGGCCATAGCACATCCTCCCTAACTACATGGGTAGGCTGAAACAGAACTTGTGTGCAGCAAGTAACAATGGAAGATATGGTCCCCACATAGGCAACCCCTGGTTTCATCCCACAGCAACCTTGACTGTTCAACATCAGGTAACTTCCATTCGAGAAAATTGGAAGTATTAAGACCGCTGGAGACATTTCAAGTTGCAAGATAAGTTTTCTACAGACACCTTAGATGCTGCATGCAACAAAACATTCTTGCACACTAGGGACCCACTTAGAGTATTCTCGCAGTCGGCGCAGCTGAGAAAAACTTTGTTACACTTATTCTGATACCAGAATGTGAAAGGAGGCTTCCACTGTTCTTGTATGTACCCTTCGCCCAACGCTTCATATCTACCCATTTAATCGTGTTGTAGACAGTACTGAAAGTGAAAAGTCAAGATTGATAGTTTTTATGTACTCATGGATTATCCAATCCGAGGATGCTATCTCAGCAAAGGTAAAAGGTAATTTTCCCACCCTTCAATATGTAGGATTGTGTATTTTTAATCCATTCTGCCATAGCTATCTGTTGTTCTGAGAGGTGGTATGGGGAAAACAGATTTGTGATGTTAATGTGTCACGACGGCATGTAGCTAGAGCGTAATGTCTGCAGGGTCCAGCTCAACAATAGAGTAGACTTAAGGTTGGTATCAGCTAGGCTATTCCTCGGAGCTTGCTCACTGCTAGAATGTTCCACCTACAGGCACCACCAAGTCTGAATGCTGTTATAGCGCAGACTATTTGAGTGGGCAGCTGATGGAAAGGGTTGTGGGAAAGGAACTACTGGGAGGGAGACCTGCAATGGAAAAAACACAAGTTGTCACTAACTCCTATGGTTCCCCCTGTCTCCTGTGGTTCTTTAATGTTTCTATCTATGGTGTTCACCTTAACCTAGTCTGTGACAACTCCTGCAGGTGTTGTGGTGCTAGTTTTCTGTAAAGCAAGGAGGTGCACACTGGTGAGTGGAAACATACATAGAATAGATACATACAATGACATAACCTCCTGTGGTGTTTGATTCTACTAGTCCTTTGCAGTACCTACCAGACTTTACTCTGTAGCAGTCTTGAGCTGGCCTTTAGGTTTGGTCTGTGAAAACAGAGACCCAGAATGTAAATGTTATTGCTGTGTACTCTGGTGTTCCCCCGAGATCTAGTAGGCCTCCATGTTCCAACAGTGGAGCAATGTCAGACGTGGCATGCTGGATGTACTTGGCATCTCTTTCCCTCCCATCAGTTCAAGTCTGAAATATATGTACCATACGGGACCTGCCTTGCGCGATACAGAACGTTCCAAAAATTGGCCCTGTGTCTTTACCATAGATGAAGTGCATAATGATCTATTGCCCTTGGAGACCGGGCTGATCTCAAACCTGAGGCAGCGATGTCAGCCTTAAGGTGGTGATGTCAACGAGTGGCAGCAGGCTGCCTGCACTAGGATGACAGCTCGTCAACTCCAGCTGTTGATAGGCAAAAGAAATCCATGCTGTCGGTGAAGGTACCAGCAGATACGGGAAACCGGAACACCCATACAAGACCGCTTCCGGAAACAAATGGAGAAATAGCGAGCGCGCGACCAAGGGCAAGGCTCTTTTTATACTGGAGCCCCTCCCAACATGGCCATCGCACTCATGAGGTTAAGAACTGTTGTCCCAATGCGCTCACCGCGTTGGGTGCGCCCTTACAGGCATACAACAAACTAAGACGGGCTGCTGTGTAGGGCAAAATAAACAAGCAGCAATAAACTAAAAGAAATTACCAATAGGAACAAAGAAAGAAACAACAAAACGCAAACAAAACAAAGGCACTAAACGCAACAGTAAGGCACAATACTTAGGCACATATGGCAATACAAATGTTGGTTGATGTCTCATAGGGTAGCATAGGAAGTCCTCAGGGACTCAAGGCAGACATCCAGGGACAATGCCCCCAATACTTTGTGGAGGCAAAAGCACCATGGAGCTTGTCACACAGCCTGCGGGAGCAGGAGAGGTGCAAACCCGTAGACCCGCCTGTCAGGACCATGACACTGGGACTGTCCGTGTTGTAATGCTGATATGTCTTGCTGTATGACATCTATTGTGGAAGAGACAATGTTACCTATAGAATAAATCCTACATGAGAAGGTAATCATACCGTTGTCCACTACTGCAAGAGCCTGTTCTAAGTTGGCCCTATCAATCTCACACAGCCTTTCAGCAGCATCTTGTTGAGATATTTTCCATATCTCATTATCGACAGCATAAAGGAATTGTTTTTGCCATGGTTTCCGAGGACCCAGTCCAGTAAGTCCAGGTCATCAGGTAAAAGGGATAAGTGCTGTTGTACCTCTGACAGTGTTAAGGTTTTTAGCTAATCAAGGCACAACTTCCCAACACTGTAAGTTGTTATCAAACCTGAATGCTCAGTCTGCACATATTGCATGTCAGGCCTATTCACTGTAAATCCTTTGATGTTGCCTAGGAATCTATTCTGACATTTGTTAGTGTCTGATGGCCAGGCTAACCATCTCTTCCATTTCGGATCTGATGAGTTATGCCTACTCTTAAACAGCATATTATTAATAGTGTTTTCATCGTATGGTGTTAGCTGCTGTCAGTTTTAAACTGTGTGAGAGTGGGAACCGGTGGTGTGTTCAAATCTTTATCTTAGCTAAGCCAAGACACGTTGTCTGTTACACAGTTTTGTTCAGGGAAATCATTTGTTGTGGTATTAAACAGACCCTACACATAGACTCAGTTCCCTGGACCTGACAGTCTTTTGTCCCCTAGATACACTTCCCATCTATTGTGTCCCTCCAAAAGTCGAAACCTTGTACAGAGAGCTGGGAAAGGAAATAAGCAGAGTAAATCAGCTTTGTGTCAGGTAACATTTTTTTTTTTGCAGGCGACGGTGCAAACCTATATTAAAAAAAAATAAAAGAGGCCATGCCAGAGGTGTCATACCCAGAAAAATACTCAAACGTCTGTGCAAACACTTTTGAACTATCCCTTGGTGTTGTAGTGCATTGCTCCCATTGTGTAAAGTTAAAATCTTCACAAGGAATACTAGCTTTCTGTAGAAAATGATGTCCGTAATATTGAAAACAAAACATCTCATCAAAATTAGCTGTAACATCATATAACTCATCAGACGAAACATGTTCTAGATCTTCTAACATTTCGTATACTGTAACAAAGTCCTAATCACAAGAAATAGTTCTGGGGCCGATAATGTAATTCAAAGAAATTTTAAACAAATGTGGTATTTATAAAGGTTCAGTTGGACCATATCCCATACAATCCCATCCAGAACTGTAACAGCTGAAATGATCACCAGGGCAAGTCTCTATGCTCACGGTGTGATGATGTGTGTGGTTTCAGAACCAAGTTAATGTTGTGTACTGCATAGCGTTCTGGGACAAAATGTCTGCTGAGGAGCAGAAAGAACGCAGTCATAAAACCAATCCAAAGGACCAGAAAAAGTAATGCAATTGTAATCCATAGGCATAACCATAGAGAGACAAAGTATGTTCAGAAGGCAGGAGTGGTGGGGGGCGAAGGCGACTACGATGCATCAGAAAAGAAATCTTCAAACTCTATGAAGTATCCAGAAGCCGTCCGGTCTATTTTAGGCAGCTCAGCATGTTGGTTCGAATTAGATTAAGACTCGATCTATAGTACATTGATGTAGACTTTGGTCATATCAGGATTCAGAAAGGAAATCTGTTTCTGTACTTGTCGACTGCACAGTTGTTGTTTTTGAAAAGGGTAGAAGACATACTTCATTGCTGTTTACTCTTGTTGTCTCTTTTTGAGAGAGCCGGCTTCTTTGTAATTTAAACTTCCATCTGAACTTCCTGGATGGCAGCAAGAGTAGATTGTCATCTACCTAGGAGCTCACGTGGTTTACTGTTGAGAATCCACCACAAACTGTTCGTCTTGGCGTCCGGCAAGGGGCGGGAAAAGTACAGTTTGTGTACCTTCAACAACCAGGACAGGCACTGGCAGTAAGATGGCCTAAATTCCTTTTTGTCCACAATCTTTACTCTGACCAGATCCCCGACCTTTGGGATCCAGCTGGAACTTGCTGGAACTACCTTCACGTCTCCAGTGCTGGGGCATTTTACTTGGACGTTGCTTTGTTTGTCCCAGAAATCATTCAGTTCCCTGTAAAACAGCCAAATGTCCCTTGATATCAAATGGTGTTTCCGCCACCACTGCGCTGGCATTGTCAAGATCTGAGACCCACATCTTAACCCCAAGAAGGATCTCATAATGAGTCCAACCACTCAGGGATTTACTTAGCATATTGTTTAAAGGCCTCTGGACCCCATATAGGAATGGACCCGACTACAACCAGAGTCTAATACCCTTGCTGTTAAAGTGCTTTAACCTCCACTACCACTTTTCCTTCTGGATGATATGGATGGTCATGTGTTTCCTCCGTGGCCCTTTGTAGATTTCCTATGTTAGCCTAACTGTGCATGCTATAGGCCAAATTTTTCCTTTGCACACGTTACCAGATAAACATGTTTGCGTTCGTGCCACATTGTACTTTCACACGTAACCTGCATATGTTTTATCATTCTGTTCTTTTCCTGGGATTTAGTCTGAACACCGTAGTTAAGGTCAAGCAACAATGTCCCTTGTTATTCTTTCTGGCCAGGCACTAGCACCTAGAGATAACACAAGAATGCAGCTATTGTTTATATGTACACATATCCTATCATATAGACAAGCACATGAGCCAAAACGCACACATGGAACGTGAGTTCTGAGACAAGACCACTGCGTCTGCTGAGACGTAGAGTGTCCAACTGTGTATGCTATGGGTATTGGGTCTGTCAGTAATCCCAGAGATCTTTGATATAAATACATCCAGCTTTAGTAGCAGTGGACGGGGTTTGATCACTCTGTCCTATAAAATGACAGGGCTTCTCATGATAAATGCATTATTAACCATGCTAATAGTATTTTTAGTATGTGTTTGTTTTCTAATTATGGCACTATACTGCATTTATGAGCATGATAGTTTAAATATTCTAATCTTCTGTCGTGTCTCCTGGTTATCTTATTGTGGATAAGTACGAGTGAGAGAGCGAAAGAGTGTTTCCTGTTACTTCGATCCCTGAGAGGCGTCAAGAGTGTTGTGTTCTGGGGTGCCAATTCACGTGTTTCTCGAGTTAGGTTAGAAGGGCAAGTGAGGCATATAGCTAGTTGGACTTGGATTCATGGATACTGAGGTAGTATGGTTACTCAGTCCATACATACCAATGTTCTATGGTTCCAAGCGTAGTTCTGTACCAGAGCAGAATCCCTGCAACATGATGTCACCAACGTTTGGTCTGGTACTTACTTGTGGAAACCCCGAGTAGGGCTTGTGCTTATCCACAATACCCTAACATCTTTTACCGGTGGCATCCGAATTCACACCCTGATTGTCCTACACTTTAAATCCTTTTTGGTTCTCTATGGCTGAACCCGTACATATTGCTGTTAACTGCCTCTCCACAGTCACTCAGCAGTTATCGCAAAACGGAGTTCCAAATGCAGGGGCTGCTGTGATCTTTGTCATTGAAGCGGACACCACGTTCCGCTTTGAAGTAGTTTATTCTTTGATCACTTCCTGGCTGTTGACGCTAATGATACTACTTGACTACACTACGCTAACTTCCTCTTTCCGTCTGGGAACACCAAACTTGATTTGATGGCACCCTTCCCAACATGCTCAACAACGTCCGAATGGGCCCCTTAAGTCTTGAAAAAGCGGCTTGGCCGGCGTTAGCGGGCTCTACACTGTATCCCGGTTTGGGTAATATTAATTTACTACAAACTCGAGCCTTATACAATGGTCTTGTTTTATTATATCAACCCATGACCCAATTTATTGCTGCCTTGACCAGCTAGGGTTGCCCTGCAAGGACAACTCCGGTGCCTGCAGAACATGTTATTAGTCCCGTAATTGTTCATTTAGTTATGGACAAAAGACTCACAAATCATAAAGAAATACCCTTCTGGATTGCCCAAAGAATAGATCAACTTGAAGCTGTGTTTCCTATTAGGCGACCACAACATAAGCAAAGAATTTTAACTTTGTGCTTACCAAATGGACTGGTTCCCTCACTAGCAGACTGCAATACCTGGGGGACTATTTTTGCCACAGTCTATACTCATTGTCATGGCACTCCTTCGATGGCCGTTTTACCGAACATATTCAAACAGATACAGAATGAACATGGGGCAATTCCTGCCCTGGATTTGGGAGTGAAACTTATGGGGAATTTACCCGTCATCTCCTAAATAATTCTTTCTAATGTTAAAGGTGTAGCAGCTCTCCACCATTGGGATCCTCTGAGAAGCGATACGATTTTCGTGATCACACTTAAATTAAAACTCCTGACAGGTATCTGATTCCCGATCCTCGTTTCTTTCAGGACTCATCTGACCGACAGTACAACAGAGGAGTGCAATGTAATCGCAGACAAGGCGAGTACGTGCAACCTAAATGGGAAACACAACGCACCTCTGACGTGAAGATAAAAGAAGACGACAGACCTCCTCCTTATAATACCTCTCTTCAGAAAAAGAAAGTTGCAGCATTAACAGCTTAATATGACACAGACGGTGAGAACCCTCCTCCTGAACAGGAGTTGGGCGGCGACTCTCCTTGACAGCCTGGCAGGGATCACAAGAGTACGCCGGAATCGCCACCAATTTCTGGTATTGAAAGTAACAGACATTTCTCACAGTTGAAACCGCATACACCCACGTAGCACCCCCAGACAGACTATATCTTTTGGATATTCAAATTGAAGGTGACATTAAATGCACCATTAAAGCAATCTTCTGGGACAATTTACACCGTATGATAGTCTCTTGGTGGAGGTCGACTGTCCCCATCTTTTTTTTTGCATGCCCCCAGGGAGAGTATGTCATTCTCCCTTCTTTGTCACACCTTGTGCCTGACGAGGGCAAACAAGACTATGCCTTGGAATGGGCCCTTGCTTTGGCCCCTAAACTTTATCATAACCTTACAGGATTCTCCTTACCATGTTATTCCTATACGGTCTACACCTCCGGTACAAGCAGAGTATCCCATTAAACGGGATGCTAAAGCCTCCATTTAGGAAATTCTTTCCCAACTGGAATACCAGGGAGTAGTTGAACCCTGTGTGTCTCAAATGAATAATCCTCTTTTTCCTGTTCTGAAACAAGATCATTCCTATCGTATTGTCTTGGATTACAGACATTTAGATAGTTACATGCATACTTTTGAAGTACAGAATACAGATAGTATTGCACTCATTAATAATGTGGTCCGCAAAAAATATAATACTACCTTGGGCCTTACCAACAGTTTTTTCAGTCACAATTTGGCTCCAGAGAGCCGTGACTGGTCCGTGTCTTACACTCTCAGTTGTCAGAGGCGATACTTCCGTCTTCCTATGAACTACAAGAACAGCCCAGGATTCTTTGTGGCACAAATTATATTGATTCTTCATGATATTGACCCTGACGCTCTGTCCTACGTACGTTCTTTAAGTTTCAAATACTTTATTTAGACAATCAAGTCAATTATAGTGCCAAGTGATATAAACAGATATTAAAAGGAAGAATCATTACATAAATGTCTCAGTATTATGTTTTTTTGTTTTTAAAAAATCGGCAGGTAGCAGCTTCTCATTGATGGAGATTCATACAATTCATGAGACACATTTAAAAAAAAATATATATAGTATTTAAAATGTACCTTTTCGATGAGATATAAAATCGGTAGTTTTCACTCCTAATGGTAGATTACAGTGACTCTTAGGGGGAGCATAACATGATAGTCAATTCACTTTCCATGATGCAGCCATATAATTTAAGCACACCCTTAATAAATTGAGAATAAAATCTACAACTATAAGAACATATGATTTAGCCAATTGTGTCTATTGTCTCTGTGTGTTTTAATGTCAGCTGTGCAGAAGATAAGAGCCTGCGGTCTGAGTAAAGCGAACTTTATACAACAGGCTTCATGGCTGCATAACTATGACTCGGAGAGCTCGCCCTGAAGCATTTAAAACAATTGTTTTCTTCCTTAATAATTTGTCTGCTGCATCAAAAAAGTTTAATGGTTTGGAAATCGTCTGAGCATTGTTCAGAAAGTAATTGACAGCTGCTGGGATTGTCCGTAATCCTTCTTTAATCTGCAGGTGACGGAGAAATCTTCTCTGTTCCTCAAGGAGAGCAGCGCAGATGCAAAGCAAGTGTGATAAGGATTACTGGAGCAAGCCACATAAGCGGCATGTTTTAGTGTCATGTTGACATGCCCATGGAAGTAGAAATGATGAAAAACAGCCTGTCCGAAGTTGACAAAATTTCACTTTGATACTGTAACGCCCTGAACGTCTCAGGATCGTTTAACAGACACGATAATGAGAACGCAACCACTTGTGAAGGTTTAGTTATTTTAATGAAGGCAAAAATAATACAAGGAATAAACGAAGGTTATAGTCACTGGAATCCTCCAGGCTAAGTACGTTACCAGCCCACAGCACGGATGGTCCTAACCGTCCTCTGCATATACGCCGATCCCGGCGTATGCCAACAGAGGGCAGAAATGAAATGGCCGACAATGCCAATCGGTAGGCTGTGAGGGGCACGAAGAGTGTTGGGGAGAATCGAGGAGTCAGGGAAACACCCAGCCGGGGTCTCTACCTGAAGGGAGCAGCCGCTCAACCTCTTCCTCAGACTGCACCGGGACGCGGAGTCACCTCCTGGTGATGCGTCACCGATACCCCAATCACAAGCAAAGAAGACTGAACCGAGAGCAGCCGCTCGATCGATCCTGTGGACTTCCGAGTCTGTAACGCGGCAAACACCTCCTGGTGTGCGTTACAGCTGGCAGTCCCTGTATCTCTGGTCGGGCTGGGAGTTACGACTCCAACCAGCAAAAGCGCCTCTGCGCTTTGACTCAGCCGAGTCAAAAAGCGAAGCTCAATGGTTATCCGGTAGAGCTTCCGGGTCCTTCACAGGTGACGATGGGGCAAGACACGGCCCAGGGAGTAACGACTCGACCTACCTCCGTTCTTGCCTTACTGGAGCACCACTCCGGAACACTGCTCTTCACTAAGCAGGTACGTCGGTGTAAACACAATATCCGACAGCGTTGTACCTCCCGGTTCCTCCCTTTATAGGGCGTGTTTTCCTTGAGTTATGTAACAGCTCTCCTGTTTACATAAGGGCGTGTTTTCCTTGAGTTATGTAACAGCTCTCCTGTTTACATAAGGGCGTGTTTCCTTGAGTTATGTAACAGCTCTCCTGTTTACATAAGGGCGTGTTTCCTTGAGTTATGTAACAGCTCTCCTGTTTACATAAGGGCGTGTTTTCCTTGAGTTATGTAACAGCTCTCCTGTTTACATAAGGGCGTGTTTTCCTTGAGTTATGTAACAGCTCTCCTGTTTACATAACCTCTCAACCGCTAAGCATCCTGGGAGATGTAGTCCGTTTTCGCTGGTTACCGTTTTCCTCCCCTCGCATGACAGGAATTCTTGACAGTACATCCTCCCTCTCAGCGGCTCCCCACGGGTCCAGCGCTGGCAGGAAAACGCCGATGGAACAAGGAGACCAAGCGCGGAGCATGAACCCCTTCAGCCGGTTCCCTTGACTGCTCCTCCGGGCCATAGCCTTTCCACGCAACCAGGTACCACAGCTTCCCCCTGCGCCATTTGGACGCCCGTATGCCCGACACTTCATACTCCACCTCCGACTCCACGCATACCGGCCTAGGTGTCCCAGACGGCTTGGAGGGTGCTGGTTTGAGCAATGATACATGAAAGACAGGGTGTATCCGCAATGACTGGGGCAAGCACACCTTCACGTTCACGGGACCCATACACTTGGTAATTCGATAGGGGCCCATGTACTTGGGATGGAACACACTGTTCTTTCGAAACCTCATGTTTCTTGTGGATATCCAGACGTAGTCTCCAGTGCGGTACAGTGGCCCGGGCCTTCTCTTCCTGTCTGCCGCAGCCTTGTATCTTCTCTTGGCCTCTATTAGGACAGCCCTTGAGCGCATCAACGTGTCTTTTATGAGTGCCACCCTGTCCGCTGTGGCGGGAATCCTGTCCTCTCTGAACGGATGTAGAAATGGCAAGAACCTGGGATGTTGGCCATAGTTGCTATAGAACGGAGATGACTGTGTGGAGCTGTGAGTGGCGTTGTTATAGGCTATCTCTGCAACCCATAGCAAGTCGACCCATTCTTCCCTGCCCTGGTCCACAAAACATCGCAGATACTGTTTGAGCGTTTGGTTCAGGCGCTCGGTTTGGCCGTCCGTTTGAGGGTGGTAGCTGGTGGACAGGGCGGTCTTAACATGCAGCGCAGTGCACCAAGTCTTCCAGAATTGCGCAGTAAACTGCGACCCCCGGTCCGACACGATCACCCCAGGTAATCCATGCAGTCGTACCACATTCTTTAGGAGTAGTGACGCCAATTCCCCGGCCGTAGGGACTCTCTTGCAGGGGATGAAGTGCCCCATTTTCGTCAAGTAATCCACCACCACCAGTATTGCCGTCATCCCCTGGTCTACCGGTAGGCCCACCACGAAGTCCAGTGATATGCTATCCCATGGTCTATCCGGGGTCGGAAGTGGATGTAAGAGCCCTTGGGTTCGGCCATGGTCGGCCTTCATGGTAGCACACGTAGGACACTCCTGTCCCCACCTCCTGACATCCACTCTCATGGTTGGCCACCAGAAATGCCGTCCCATGCTAGCCACCGTTTTTTCAAAGCCCAAATGACCTGCGCATGGAGAGTCATGGCACCAGATGAATGCTTGTTTCCTTAGCCTAGGCGTGGGTATCAATAGGCACCTGCCCTTCAGGGGTATCCCGTCCTTCAGCTGCCATTCTCTGTGACTGAGGAGCCACCTCCGCCATGCGAATGACCTGATCCCTCTCTTTATTCCCCTCAGGAAAGTATCCGGTTGGATAACCCCCAATACCATCCTCGGGGAAATGAGGCTGCCGCTGGGAACGCTGGCCCCTGGCACCAGGTCGATCTGGCAGTCAAACTGTCTATGTGGTGGTAGCACTTCCGCCTTCACCTCATCAAATACATCCTCAAAACTGTGATAAGCCTGGGGGAGAGCCACATCTTTTTCTGCCGCTGTAGCCACCGTCTGACTCCCGCTCTCATCTGCGTCAAGGGATTCCGTTCTTATTCCACAATGCAGGATGCAATACGGTGACGTCAGTTCGATGCGATGTGTTGGCCAATCCACAGAGGGGTTGTGTTTCTGTAGCCACGGCAATCCCAATATGACGCCATATTGGGGCGCTCGGATGATGTTAAAATCGATTTGTTCCAAATGGTTCCTCCCACATCTCATCGAAGGACCCCCGTGTGCTGCCCGATGGGCCCCGTCACCAATCGCCTTCCGTCTACAGCATAGACGTCTTCGGGTACAGCTTTGGGAAGAAGCACTAGCCCTAGCCTGCATGCCTCGTTGTGGTCCATAAACATGCCAGTGGCCCCTGAATCCACCATGGCCACAACGGGTATCCACTGGTCATGCACTCCCACGTGCACTGTGAGAAACAGGTGTCGTTGTCCCTTAGTGACCGAGTTGGAAAGTGAAGGGATGGATGAGTGACTCCGAGATGCCCCTTCTTTGGTCTGGGAGTCCTCTAGTTTTCCGCCGGTACGTCCACCACGGCTGTTACCGACCGGTTGGCCCGATAACGTGACGACAATATAGGCACAATCCTTGTTTACGGCGTGACTCTTTCTCCGTGGCTGTGAGGCTCGCTCGTATTGCGCCGATGTCCATGGGTTCTCCCTTGGATGCGGTGGAAGTTTCAGGACTTCCCACTGTCACATAGGATGGAAGGGAGTTTCCTTTTCTCCCATGATCCCCTTTTCTTTCACTTAGCCTATGTTCCAGCCGTAATACCAGGTTGATAAGGCCCTCACATGTCTTGGGTTGTGGGTCAATATGAGCCACGGCGTCCTTGAGCTCATCGCACAGCCCCTGATGGAAGAGCGCCGTCTGTTTAGCAACAGGCCACTTGGTTTCCGCAACCAGCCTTCGGAACGCGTTGAGATACTGCACCAGGTCGTTGGATCCCTGTCTCAACTCAAGCATTTCACGGTCCGCCGTGTACGAGTCAGCCCTTCTGTCGAAGACTTTCAGGAATTCCTCGCGAAAAGCACCCCAATCACATAAGATGGGGTCGTCCCTGCTCACCAGAGGTACGGCCCATTGTGCCGCGTTTCCAGCCAAATAGGATATAAGGAAAGCCACACGAGCCTGACTCGTGGGGAACGCCCTTGGTTTGCACGATAAATGTAGCGCCACTTGTGTGAGGAATACCTGCACTGTGTTAGGATCCCCACTGTACCTCTCTGGTGTTGCCAAGGGGACGGCTACCGGCATTTCCACTACTACCACAGGGGTCTGGTTCGTGAGGGAGGTGCTGGGCGTGAGCGGGTCCAATTGGATAGCATCCAGTCTGGCTTTTACATCGGCTGTTTCTTGCCTGGAGGCAGCCAATTCAATTTGCACGGTCGCTAAAGCAGCCAGCACATCATCAAGTGTTGCCATGTCTGTTATCGACCGGGAGACAGTTAGTGTTATTAAGGTCGGATATTTTGTAACGCCCTGAACGTCTCAGGATCGTTTAACAGACACGATAATGAGAACGCAACCACTTGTGAAGGTTTAGTTATTTTAATGAAGGCAAAAATAATACAAGGAATAAACAAAGGTTATAGTCACTGGAATCCTCCAGGCTAAGTACGTTACCAGCCCACAGCACGGATGGTCCTAACCGTCCTCTGCATATACGCCGATCCCGGCGTATGCCAACAGAGGGCAGAAATGAAATGGCCGACAATGCCAATCGGTAGGCTGTGAGGGGCACGAAGAGTGTTGGGGAGAATCGAGGAGTCAGGGAAACACCCAGCCGGGGTCTCTACCTGAAGGGAGCAGCCGCTCAACCTCTTCCTCAGACTGCACCGGGACGCGGAGTCACCTCCTGGTGATGCGTCACCGATACCCCAATCACAAGCAAAGAAGACTGAACCGAGAGCAGCCGCTCGATCGATCCTGTGGACTTCCGAGTCTGTAACGCGGCAAACACCTCCTGGTGTGCGTTACAGCTGGCAGTCCCTGTATCTCTGGTCGGGCTGGGAGTTACGACTCCAACCAGCAAAAGCGCCTCTGCGCTTTGACTCAGCCGAGTCAAAAAGCGAAGCTCAATGGTTATCCGGTAGAGCTTCCGGGTCCTTCACAGGTGACGATGGGGCAAGACACGGCCCAGGGAGTAACGACTCGACCTACCTCCGTTCTTGCCTTACTGGAGCACCACTCCGGAACACTGCTCTTCACTAAGCAGGTACGTCGGTGTAAACACAATATCCGACAGCGTTGTACCTCCCGGTTCCTCCCTTTATAGGGCGTGTTTTCCTTGAGTTATGTAACAGCTCTCCTGTTTACATAAGGGCGTGTTTTCCTTGAGTTATGTAACAGCTCTCCTGTTTACATAAGGGCGTGTTTCCTTGAGTTATGTAACAGCTCTCCTGTTTACATAAGGGCGTGTTTTCCTTGAGTTATGTAACAGCTCTCCTGTTTACATAACCTCTCAACCGCTAAGCATCCTGGGAGATGTAGTCCGTTTTCGCTGGTTACCGTTTTCCTCCCCTCGCATGACAGGAATTCTTGACAGATACAATGAAAAAAAGGTTCCATGACGTATTTTTGAAGCCCTCTTCTGACATAACTGGTGAGAACTAAGGCAGCATGTTCTCTTCTGGTGAAAGCCCGATAGTCTGAGACAAAACATTTGATTTTAACCTTTCTATTCAAGGCTGGTTAAAGTGTTGATGTGGTAGTTTACGTTCCACAAATGTGCAGCGCCTATTTGCTCTAAGGCGTTAGAGAGGGCATGGGCCTAAGCGTTTGATTGACATGAGCTATTGGCTAGTGAGACTTCCAGCTAAATTAGATTTTTCAGCGATCCCAATTCTACTGCATGAGCTGAGTACATGAACTTTAAGATGCAAGCCTTCTGAATAAGTAGTTGATCACTCAATGTGAATTCCATCCTGATCTGGGATGGAGACGTGTTGTCCTATGTAGATGATATCTACTTAACTTATGATGAATTAAATTCCCAATTGGCAAGAGTAGACTGCATCATTTTGCAATTTGCTGAACTTAATTACAAGTTTAATTTCAGAAAATCTTGTGTTGCTTTTCTCAGTGTCCTTTTCTTAGGATATGAATTATCAAATGAGGGAAAAAGTTGTGCCCTTCATTTGCTAGAAAAGTATGCTCAATTACAGTTTCCAAGTGCACTTAAAAAAAAATTACAGTGTTTGCCAGGATTTTTGAATTTTGACATGACTTACATACCAACCAATGCTCAATGTATTAAACGTCTTTATGCCTTAATATGCCCTCATTTTCTGCTTCTGTTGGATGTCTGAGCATTCCTGTTGGACGTCTGAGCATACTGAAACACTCAGGTCTTTACAGTCTGACTTACTTGATACACGTGTCAATACTTCGAACTTGATCATCCGGGTCTTGCCGGGTGCGATTGGATTGACTTCTGTCACATTTAATGAAGGTGAGAACAGTACCCATTGCATGCAAATTGCGTTTGTATTCTTCTGCAGAACTGCGTTTTGCTTCTACTGAAAAAATTCTCACTACTGTACAAATGGCCATCTTGAAGGAATGGCCTCTTGCTCAAGGTAAACACATTATTGTCATATCTCCAGTCTGTCACAAAAGCCAGCGTTCCTATTGCAAAAGCCCTCCACCCTCGTTGGATACAATTGGCTACGTCCTTATCAGCCGTAAATGTCAACTTTATCTTTGAACCTTCTTTGCAAACACAAGAATTTCAGCTATATGAGCATGTTTATCCTCTACCTTCTTCAATTCTGTCTCTTGACCAATATAAGTCAAATCATTTACTCTCTAGGCACTGCTTCCGATGGCGTCTTTCACCCTCAGATTTCTCACACTCAGTCTCTTGGAGATTGTACTGCGCAGTTGGCTGAGTGGAAGTCTTTACTTCTTGCACTTGAAAATATGGATCCTAGATTCCCCACACTTAAAGTGTGTGAGACGCATTAATGCGTACATTCCTTTAATTTTACTTTGTATTTTTGGAAATAAAATGACGACCGTGATTCTAAAGGTAGCACAATGAAGCACATACTGCCGTAGATGTCAACTTTGTCTCTGATCCTCCTTGGCAAACACAAGAATTTCTGCTATATGAACATGTTTATCCTCTACCTTCTTCACTTATGCCTCTTGATCAATATAAGTCAAATCATTTACACAAATGGATCTGCACAACCAGCTACAGGTTCCAAGCAGCAATATTCTGCTGCATGCGCCATCGTTCTAGGTACTATTTCCGATGGCGTCTTTCACCCTCGGACTACTCGCACCTAGTCTCTTGGAGACTGTACTGCGCAGTTGGATGAGTTGAAGTCTTTACTTCTTGCACTTGAAAATACGGATCCTAGATTCCCCACATTTAAAGTTTGAGAGTCGCATTATTGTGTACATTCCTTTAATTTTACCTTGTATTTTTGGAAACAAAATGACTTACGCGATGCTAAAGGTAGCACAATGAAGCACATCCTGCTTTGGGTTAAAGTGGCAGATTTTACGGATAAGTTGTCACAAGATCATGTAATACATACTTTGAGTCATCAAAGTGTAGGAACACATGCTGTAGGGAATTCTCTGGCTGATGAAGCAGTCAAATCTGCAGTGGTAATACGCTCTAAAACTCGTATTGACAATATCTTGGCTGATGTTAATGCATTGAAAACCAGCACCCCCTTATCAAAGGGCTTTCCATCTAAATATTCCTATCACCTAAATGACCTGGAAGTTCATTTTGTAACTTTCCAGGGGTCGGTGATCGTGTGATTCCCAATGCGGACCGCAGACTGGATTTAATTGTGGCCGCATATGAAGGTACAGCTTCTGCGCATGCCAGTGTGGCTGCCCCCGTTTCCCTCTTACAGCAAATATTTTGGTGGCAACGGCAGGCGCTAGAAAACTCACATAAGATGGCCACACGTCAGTCTAGCTCTGCCGGCCAGTCTTGCAAATCTGTGCAATATCCTTATACCATGCAGCCATCCATGATCACACGGTGCAGCCTGACATCGGAGTTGCGTAGTGCTACTCTTCAATGCTGAAAAGGTGGAAATATCACTGTGGGCGAGGCGGGGATGTGAGGCCTGCCCGGGCTGAAGTGAGAATAATGATGGCGCGGCACTGACAGATTGCTGTGGCTGCACCGCTGCTCTAGCTGTGACTGCATGGCTGGCTGGAGAGATTGGATGTGACTGACCTGCAACAATGGCGGTGTCTGGTGGGGGGACCCTGTGCCCTGGTGCTGACTCTGCACTGCTGTGGCTTTGCGGCTGGGGCGGAGGCTTCCTGCACTCGGATTTGAGGTGCTGTGGAGAGGCCGGCTCCGAGGGTAGTGCTTGGACGAGGGCCACTCTGCGCGACACTGCTTGCTCCTGCCTGACTGAAGCGGCCCAGTCGGCTGGTACCCGAGCTGTACGCTGGATCACGCTGCTTCGAGAACGGAACTGATTGCTTCCTCCCAGCCTGCGGTGAGAAGCGCAGCGGTTTTCCCCTATGTTGTGCTGGTTGACACTCATCCTGGCATGCTGAGGCCTGGCCCCCAACTTTACAGGTCCCTGTGGGCATCAGACTGCACACTGCCCCAGCTGGGATGGACCCCTCGCAAAGACCTGTGCGGCCTGGGTATCGCCTAATTAGTCTTTTAGGGCCATGCTAGAAAAGAGTTGCAGGGAGTTGCCTATGAACTGCCTAGGGCTTATCCAGTTGCCCAAATCAGATCTCGTAGAGGGTGTTGGGCAATATGGATGTGCTGGTGACTAGGGCCTGGCTGCTTGATCCCGCATGTGCAAGGAAGTGTGGCCTGCACCAGTGTCCTGTGGTGTACAATGTATAAGAGACGTGCTCAGTGCTAGTGCATGGGTCTTGACGAGCTGCCTCACTGCTAGGTGACTAAATTAAATATACCACTAGCACACTGCTGGTTGTAACTACTCTCATGTCCAGCATGGGTAAACACAACAAACAGGCCTGGCTCACATTTGAGTCGCCGCGCAGCATGCCCACTCTGACCCTGAACAGGACCAGCCGTCACAGTTCACTCCCACCTTAGAGGCCACACTACTTGCAATGCAAAACAGTTTACAATTCATTGACGGCATGATCGATGCCCCTTAACATTAGGATGGACACCATGGCATCCAAGTTAGATAAACATGCCATGCGCAGAAATATGGCGGAGCTGCATATATCATCAGCTGAAGAGGAAATGCAGTCAGTTGCCACAAAGCAACTAAACATGGAAAAGGTGCTGGTGATAATGTAGGCCAGGAGTGAAGACCTGGAGGCCCGGTCGCGCTGCAGTATCATTCGCTTAATGGACGTGCCGGAGCCACCAACACTGGCCGTTTAGAGAACTATGTGAAAGCTATGCTTAAGGACACATTCATTTCCGAGCACTTGTCCGCTGTGCTAATCGTGGAGAGAACGCATAGAACCCTGCAAAAGCGCCCGCCACCTGGTGCCACGCCATGGCCAATAATTGCAAAACTGCTCAATTATCGGGATCCTGACATGGTCCTATGCCTCTCTAGAGAACAAGGGAACGCCCAGTACCAGGGCAACAGTATCGTCCTCTTTCCTGACTTTGCCGCGATGGTGCAGTCTGCCAGGCGAGAATACTTGTCAATGAAGAAAAAAACTCCAGGAAGCTGGTGTAATATATGCTATGTTATATCCTGCCCATCTCTGCGTCCACCATGCGAGAACGCAGACAATATTTACTACACCTAAAGCGTCCATGGACTTTGTTAAAACAGTCTCGCGATCCAGACACAACTCCCGAGACCAGACTCCATCACAGAGGACTGATGAGATCCTCCAGACTGCCGATAACTTCTTGCCTCACTAGGGGGGACTCACTTCGGATCTCCATCTAGTAGATATAATCTGCTTGTCATAGATGTCTGATGGGGAATTGTGCCTATGAAAATAGTGACATTGATATATAATATTGCTATATGCTGTATTTTGTATTTAGACTGGGTGGGAGGTGGCACTCTCAATCTTGGGGTAAAATTCATTGTCATTGTACTCTGGGGATGCACCGCTACTTGGGGGTGTTGGAAGGCTTACATAGCTCTCCGCTGGTGCGCCACTGGGCAAGCTTTGATGCTCTAAAGGTTTCTAATTTAGATGCCTGGCCACATCCGTATACCTGCAGGGTTGTCTGACCTCTGGCTACCCCGTGTGTTTTCTAATTTGAATTTATTTTCTCTATTGCAGCGAATAGCCGCTGAATTGTTTGTAAGTTGGGGGTTCTTCGGTCCTTTATATTGGGATGACTTTAGCAAAGTTCTGGTGTTATAGTGGGAAGGGGGTGGAATGTTGGTTTGTTTCTTGAGATCTCCGCTCCACACGCTGACACTTACCATCAAAACTAAACACTACATAGCGAATACAGAACTGTACACAATATGACAGTTTAGCCCGCAGTCATAATGGCCCAGTTCATAGGACAATTACATTTTCTCACCTGGAATGTGCGGGGCTTAAATAACTCCAAGAAAGTTCGGCAAGTCTTTGCCTACCTGGATCGACAGGCGATACACATTGCATTCCTGCAAGAGACACACTTTACAACACAGGCAGCCAAAGGGGTATGGTGGAAATGAGCAGACAGACGTATAGCGCCATCGTACTCTTTCGTATTCTAGGGGCGTCCTCCTCCTGGTCAAGAAAGGCACACCCTTCACTCAGACACCTGCCGAGACAGACGGTCACGGTAGATATGTGATTGAACAAGGCAATCTAGGTGGTACATATGTCACGCTTATAAATCTATATGGGCCTAACGTAGATGACCCTGCTTTTTCGAGGTGATGTAGACTAGGCTGATGGGACTGCCTCCTTCTATTGTGGTGTGGGGATAGGACTTCAGTGTTTATCTAATTCCCTATATGGATGGATCTGCCACTGCAGATGGGCAGATTAAGCAATCTGCTCAAACATTGACGGAGGGCATGGAAGAATATGGCTTGCTGGACGCTTGGATGATACAGAATCTAAATGCAAGGGAGGGCACGTTCATTTAGTATGTGCACAATATGTGGTCATGGCTAGATTACTAGCTCGTAATGAAGGAAGTAAGCACATGGATAGTTGAGGTCTGGCAAATGTCACGATCTCTGGCAGCTCACTCTCTGGTATTGATGTCCGCAGTGGTCCCCAAACACACACCTCGTCAATTTCAGTGGAGGCTGCAGGCCTCAATGCTGTTGGATGCTGTATTTCAAGAGGGGATCCGAACTGTAATCATACACTTTATTGCACTAATGAACGCAAGCACATTGTGGGAGACCTTCAAAGCCACCATCAGAGAAGTCTATATTAGGCTCCGAGCTGGAGTGCTGAGATCCATTTGTACTTGGCTTAGCTCCTTGGAAACCACAATACGAAACCTGGAGAGGGAGTATGAAGCCATCCGCTATATGTCCAAGAGTTCAGTGGCACTGGCGTATGGGGAAGGCGGGAGACCTGGCCGACACCTAGCTACAAAAATAAAGGCACCCAAAGGGCCCAGGTAGGTGGTGAGCATAGACTCCCCAGAAGGCTGCACATATTACAACACTCCTTCCATTGTGTCCGCATTTGTAGAATTTTACACAAAATTATATAGCGCACATGCCTCTGCCACAGAATGAGAAGCAGCACTCTATTTTTCGATGACATTGCGCTTGCCTGGCTGTCCATGGGGCAATTTCTAATGCAGCCCGTCACAGAGGAGGAAATGAAAGACGCTATCAGCGCACTTCCAAATGGGAAGGCCTCCGGTAGTGATGGCTTCCCCAATGAATTTTATAAAATGTATATAGAATTGCTGACGCCACGTCTCCGAGTCTTATACCAAGAGGCCTACGATAAAGGTACCCTGCCACCGATGCTAAAGACAGCCCTGATAATAACGCTTCTAAAACCTGACAAACCACCTTGCGAAATGTGACTCATATCGTCCGCTATCACTGATTAATACAGATGTCAAAATACTTGCCAAGATTTTGGCAACTCGCATTCAACAGTTATTGCCCTCACTGGTGCTGCCAGACCAATCGGGCTTCATGCCTTCTCGATCCACCACCCATAACCTCCGCTCACTCTTTTCAGTTCTTCATCAACTAGATCCCTCGATTCAAGCTGCGCCGGTGCTTCTTGACGCCGCCAAGGCTTTTGATTCCATACAATGGATCCACGTGTTCCTGATTCTGTCCCGCATGGGTATACCTCAGGCATTACTCAGATGGATTAATCTCCTGTATACCAACCCGGTGACGAGGGTCAGAGTCAATGGGATTACATCACAGATGATAGAAATACAATGGGGAACACAGCAGGGCTGCCAATTGTCCCAAATCTTATTCGAGCTGGCACTGGAGCCCTTAGCGTGTGTTATAAGGCAAAGACATGAGGCAGCGGCCTTGCATTTTCAATAACTACCCTCAGCCATATCTCTTTATGCAGATGATATGGTGCTATACGTTCTAGCACCAGTCATTAGAGAATACATAAAATCCGAATGGTACTCTGGACTGAGTATTAACTGGTCTAAATCGACCACATTACCATTGACAAATTGGATGGACCAGCTGACCCTAGAATATCCCCTAGAGTGGAGTGAAGAGCCAGTGAAATATCGGGGTGTGTGGATATACAGGGACCCTGAGACCGTCATTTGACGGAATTCAAGATATACCCCTCATGATGCAAACAAAAGTGACGATGCCCACCCCATCCCCCTCAAAGCTATAATGCATTATGCACATGTGTATTCTGTCCACAGAAATAACCACCATCTGCTGCTATAGCTTGGCATGCACTGGCCACCCCCACTTGGCATCCACTGGCCACCCGTGCTAATAAGTTTCCCACATAAGCACCGGCTTTACCATTACTACATCACCCAGCAGTATCAACCCCACATGAGCCTATGGTGCTCTCCCAGCTAAACCTTTTGGGCATGAGGTCAATTGGGGACCTGTACCTAGAGGGAATATTCCTTAAATTCTCTGCCTTTGTTGGTGCTCATGACAGGACCCCACTTTTGCAGTTCACATACCACTGGCTGCCACTGTCAATTAGGGCACTGTTTTACTTCTTCCAACAAGAACTGGAGACACTGGGGTGTCTACAGATTCTCCTCACATGTACAGACCGTAAAACGTTGATTACCAAGCTATAAAATGCTTCACAGTGTGAATTGCCCGAACATCCTAGCGCCGCTCTGGACCATTGGAACACGGTTTTAGAGCAACCAATTGCATTAGCTGATTGGGAGTTTTGTTGTGATTCAATGAGTACACACATCAAATTGCAATTTGAAGATTATTCATTTTAAAGATTTACAGTAGATATATTACTCTTCCCTTCAGCTGCACAAATATGGTTTACGCGAGGATGCGAGATACCAGCGCTGCCATGACCCTGAGGGGGGGTTTCTCCACTTAGCTTTGGATTGCCCCCGAGTTAATCGGTATTGGAGTGAGGTGATACAGGCTCTCTCAGACATGGTAACGAAAAGTGCACCACCCCGTGTGTCTTTTGGGCCTCAATAAACACATCCAGGCAGTAAATCGTAAATTTGTGGCTGTGGCACTGTTGATTGCACAACGAAGGGTGTCTATGTGCTGGGGCAGGAGAAGTGTCCCCAAATTTGACACATGGAAAAATGATATGGCATACTGCAAGGCAACACTTGACTGCTATGCAGAGGAACTGCCATGTGTGTCCCGACCTAAAGACTTCTGGGCTCCTTTTGTGTCTCATCTACCAGCTATAGAGTTGCTGAGTAGAATGCATGCATTGCCGTTATAAAAATGCCGAGCATATGATGTGGTACTCTGTTTACTCGCTGACACGAAATAATGCTGGACTCTCTATTATGTTTGTTTCTTTAATTTATTTCTATTCTTTGTAACTAAAAATATAAATAAAAAAATTTTTTTAAAGACACTGGTGGCAAGGTTTATACCTACAAACCAAAAAATATGTTTTATGTTGTGACATATGTCAACAGATAAAAAAAGTTCTACTGTGTCTCGTCCACTGCAGACACAACTGTTTATTTCCAACCAGCCTTTTGGCTGCATTTATTTGGATCATCGCGGACCTTCAATTTCAAATACTACATTTAAATATATTTTGGTTGCAGTTGATTCTTACTCTAGATTCCTCTGGGTTTGGCCACAGCGCTCAGCTGACGCTCGAACTGTTATTAATTAAAGACTTGCAAATCTTTTCGGGACATATGCCTGTTGCGCATTCCACTTGGACCAAGGTCCGGCATTCGCTTCTAAAGCGTACCATAATGCGATGAAGTCTATGGGTGTGCAAGTGCATTTTTCTTCTCCGTATAGACACAAATGTAATTCTGTTGTGGAGAGAATGACCCATGACTTAAAGCAGTCCTTAACGGCTAGAGTATTAGGTAAAGGGAGTGGTTGGTTGAACCATTTACATGGGGTTCAACCTCCCTAAAAGATCCTTGGGTGGGCAGACATCGTACAAAGTACTTTTTGGCATCAAGATGTATGTTTCAGACCTTGATGGTCCAGAAGTTGTGGTGGCTGCCGCAACCTTTGACGTAGATAACCATTGTGCTGCCTTACAGGACCTACAAGAGTTCCGTAACGCTACCTCACCCAAGCATTCGCCTGCATCTCATCCTTCTGCTTCTTCAGTTGCTCTTACAGTTTCCGTCTGGCTCCCAAAAATCGGGGATCTGGTTCGAGAGAAGGTGGCCATCAAAAAGGAATTTGGCCCAATGTACTGTGCTCCTGTTCCAGTCCTTGGCCATCAAGGTACTCAAACTGTGATTTTGCCACCTCTTTCTGGAAATAAGACAATTGTTTTGTCTTCATTGAACATGTCATGATACACAGTCTGGCCGATACTTGATAATATGCTGCGGCATAGCAGTTATTTCGCACAAGACTTATCTTTGCAGCCTGTGAGCACCACCGATGCTGATACTCCCCGGCTGAGAGAGGTCTCGGATTGATGGATACTGAGGTGGTATGGTGACTCAGTCCCTACATGCTGATGTTCTATGTTTCCAAGCATAGTTCTGTTCCAAAGCAGAATCCCTGCAACATGGGGATGAGAAACGCAGGGTCACACCCAAACTTCCCATGGCATCTTGGTAAGCCCGAGAGCCAATCGCTGGACCCTGATCAGTATTTAGTGTGCCAACTGCATATGTCCCGATAAATACTCAAAGATTTTTTTTTTCATAACAGATTTTAGTGATCCTTTTTCAATAACAGCATAGCAGTTCCGCAGTTCAAATCATATCATTTGCTACAGGCTTATTAATTGTACCAGCTGGTGAGTACATATCCGAATGAACCATAATCTCAGCTAGCATTTGATCTATAACCTTGGTTATCCTCTCCCCCCTCCCCATAAGTCGTCAATATAATGATTTGTGTCTGGAGTGCTGGGATCGTATATGTAACAAGCAATCTGAGTGTATTCGTAAGGTATCGCAATTTAGAGGTAGTGTATTAGTCAGTGGGCTCCATCTTACATGGGAACTATATGGATAGTGTTGATTCTGGCATTATGCATGTGTCAGCGGATGCTCCCTATTGGCTTTCTTCCTCTTCCTCTTGGGTCTCTGTATCTGGTTGCTCTAGGTCATGCATAAGGGTCTCCCAGGCTCTGGTCACCTCCATGTTTCGTAACCCTCTTTTAGCCTCCCTCATCAGTACTCGCCCCTCGCACCCCGCCAATTTCAGGAGTTCTTTTTTCCAGGTGCCTCTTGTGGTTTTCCAGTTCCTAGTTATCTCGCGCTTCGCTAGCACGAATGCTAGGTCATGGAATTTACTGGTGACTTTGGACGTATGGCGGAACCATCCTAAGAGACAGCGTGCTGGGGAGCAGGGGACTTCTCTATCGACAACCTCACTCACAGTATGCACCACTCCCTCCCAGTATCCTTACAGTTTGGTGCAAGTCCAGAACATGTGTATGATATGTGATCTTACTTCACCACATTGTGGGCTGGCCACCTTTTCTACTTGAAAATATCTATGAATGTGCTCAGGCATCAGGTAGGCTCTGTGGAGAACATAGTTATTTATCAGCTTGAATCGTGCATTTCTGGATACCTGGGGTATTCCAGCCAGTATATTGTTCCAGTACTTTGTCAGAATCGGTGTGTCCAAGTCCCCTTCCCACTGGAGGGGAAATTTCTCCAGCCGGCGCTGTCTATCCGTATGGAGCGCTCTGTACAGGCCGGCTACTGTTTTGATAGTTCCTGCCAACAGGGCAATATAGTAACAGCTCTGTTGTAGTGGGGGCTCTGTAGATCCCATCTGCCAATGCTTTCGGATTGCTGCTGTGATAGTTCTGTACAATAGAAAATGTCCCCGAGGCAGATAGAACTCTGTTCGAAACTCTTCAAACGGCAGCAGCTCATTGTCTCTGTAAAGGTCACCCATTTTTGTTGCCCCAGCTTCCATCCAGATCTCTAAGTCTTGCCAATTACTCCCATGTGGGAGTCCCTTTAGCATATCCAACGGAATGTCCGGTGGATACCCTCGGCGCCAGCATTTAGCCTGTACTTTAAGCTCCTGGGGATCATTACCGGACAATCGAGTTCACTCGGAGAAACACTCGCAATATGTCGTACAGCGAGGGTTTAGTCAGTTCCGGGGCCTCTGTTCATTATCGCCCCAGAGCTATACCTCGTACCAGCCATTGCAGCTGAGCTGCTATGTAGTAGGACTCAAAGTTCGGGGCTGCTAGCCCACTCAGATGTCGGACGCTGCATTGTCGCAAGAGCAATCCTATGTCATCCCGAGCCCCAATAAAGGCCCGAATATGGGAATTCTGGTAGTGCATTAAAATAATACAAGAGCCGGGGGGAGTGCTATCATTTTAGGGAGTGCAATTCTGCCAGCCACAGAGAGCGGCAGGGTTCGGCAGAAATCTGTGGATGCCCTCAACCCTCATTGGGCTTTCCCTATGTTGCCCTCATAGAGATCCAGCCAGGTATGGTAGATGTGGACTCCTAGGTACGGTAAGCAGTTAGGTTCATTGTAACCTTTTAAGGTCCCCAGAGGAGTTACCCGTCTGCATCACTGGGAAGAATCGATACATTTCCCAGCTCACCTTGAGCCCTGAAATGGAGCTGAACCTCCCTAGCAGGTCGCGGGCTCCCATCAAGTCACCTACCCTCCCTTCCAAGAATAGTAATAGGTCGTCAGCATAAGAGTGCTGTATGATATTTCCGACGTACATCCCTCTCTAAAAGTGCCCTGTCCTAGCTGCAATCGCAAGGGGTTCTATAGCAAGGGCATCCCTGTCTTGTGCCGCACTCTACTGGCCAACTCTGTGATATGGTTCACTCGGTTCGCACCCAGGCTGTGGGTCTGGTATATAGGAGTCTAGTCCAGTTAATAAATCCCTCCCCCAGCCCCATATGCCCCATTACTTCATTCAAGTAGGACCATTCGAAGCTGTCAAAGGCTTTTTCTATGTCTACCGCTAAGACTACAGCTGTTTTTCAGTCCCCTCTGTTCGCCTCCAAGACAGATAATCGGTGTCTTATATTCCCTGCCGTATTGCGGGATGGTATGAACCCAGCTTGGTCTTTGTGCACTTGAGTGGTCATAAACAGGAGAAGGCGGGTAGTGAGTATTCGTTTTAGGATTAAGATTTTATTAATTTAGTTAATGTTAATAATAGGTAATGTTTAACATTGACAACGGGCGGTATGCTGATTTGTAGTGTCTGGGAGGAAGCCTTTTTCGCTAGCCGTCTCGTAGAGCATCACAAGGTGAGGGACTAACTCCACAGAATATGTGGAGTAAAACTCTACAGGAAACCCATCCCATGGGTGTTTTATTGTGCGCCTTATGTTTAATAGTGGCTACTAGCTCATGGGCAGTGATGTCCCCTCCCAGGGCGTCTGCTTCTTCCTTCGTGATCCGCTGGATCTGGAGGTCAGTCAAACACATTTGTGCCTCCTGTAGATCTCTGACAGTGGAGCTAGTATATAGGGCTGAATAGTAACCTGCAAGTATATCGTTGATCTTTTCTGATGCATACGCTCTGGAGCCTTTCCTGTCTTCTAGTTCTAGGATGGGTGAGCCTCGCTTGTCAGGGTTGACCAGCCATGCCAGTAATGAGCACAATTTGTCTTGTTCAGTACGAGTCTTGTCAATAAAGTTCCGATAATCAAAACACCGCAACCTCTCTACTTGTGTTGCCACCTCCTCTTTAGCTGCAAAGAGTTTTTGCTGGAGTTCAGGGTTTCCAAGTCGTCTAGCTTCTACGTCTCTCAAGTGGCCCACAGCATTTTCTACATCCTTCAAGAGGGTCGGTCTAATCCCCTTGGACTCAGTAATACAATACCTTTGCATCACAGTTTTGAAGGCATCCCATTCTATTTGGGGGTTGGACGCCGAGCCAGCATTGTCAGCAAAGTAATGAATGATATTGGTTCTAATCGTCTCGCGGAAGACCTGGTCCTCCAGCGATTCAAGCTTAAGTTTCCATGCGGGTATGGAAGGTTTGGGGTGTACCCACCGCAGCCGCAGTAGTACTGGATTATGATCCAAAACAGTACAGGGTAGTTATTCAGTCCCATCAATCAGGCTATGTATGTCAGGGGTAAAGAGGGACAAATCCAAGCGAACGTGCAGTTTATGGAGGCTTGAAAAATAGGAGTAGTCTCGATTCAGCAGGTGTTGGTGTCTCCAGGAGTCTATTAGGCCCCATTGCTGTTGCCAGCGTGAAAAAGATTTCGGCCTTGCGGGTCGTCTGGGAGTCCCGCAGGGGAGGGTGCGAGCGATCTAATAGGGTAACAGAGACACAGTTGAAATCACCCCCACTTAGCGTCATTGTTGTTAACTCTGAAGCTAGGCGGCGGGACACATGCGTGAAAATGGTACTCTGATCTGTATTAGGAGCGTATACGCCCACCAGAACTATCTCTTTACCATCTAACCGGCCTTTTACTGCCACATATCTACCCTCAGTATCAATAATGACCTCTATAAGTTGAAACGGAACCCCTGCTCTTATCCTTATGGTGTTCCTCTGGCGTACGCCTAGTATGTAGTAAAGTACCCCTGACCTCTCCATTGCCTTGTCAGTGCCTGTCCTTCTTTGGCAGTGAAGTGCGTCTCCTGCAGTAGCGCAATATGTGCTCCCTTTCTATGCAGGTAAGAGAACACTTTGTACCTTTTCGCCATGGTATGCATACCCCTGACTTTCATGTCAGACATTTATATCCTTTGTCATTAGTCATGTGCGTTCTTGGTGTGGAGAAGATAGTCCCTCTGTTCTAAGCTTGTAATCTCGCTCACCACTCTTATTGTATCCCCACCCAAATTGTGTTTTTCGTTTGTGCGACTCGCTAAGCCCCAACCTTAATGCTACCCGCCCAAACCATGTTAATGTTCATTAACGTTTGTGAAAGAGCTTCCACAGCGCTCTGTAGCATGAAGGGGTGCTTTGTATCCTCTCCAGGTGGCAAGGCTCCGATCCAGCATGTCTAATTATTAGCGTGAGGCACTTCTTAGAGTAACTGCTCAAGGCACTTTTCAGATTCTGTGGGCTAGCAGGTTAGTAGCTTCTAGGTCTGATCTGCAGATCGGTCTTGCAGACTGGTGGAGTGTTGCGTGTCTTATATGATATTGTCTGCAGTGCACAACTTGAAGTCCCAGAGGCATTGGATTCTGGGTCTGATTCAGAGTCTAGTGGGAGAGACTCCTGCTCCGGTGTCTCCTGTTCTATCTGGCCTCTGCTTATTTTAGCTACAACCTTCATCACTCTGACATCCCAGTCAAACCTTAGCTTGGGAAGGCACATTAAGCTTTTGTCGAAGCTGTGTGCATTTGGGATTCCTAAGCGGGGGCTCCTATCCTCTATCTTCCAAGCTAGATTTTGGCTCGCCTTGAGTTTCTAGCCAATCCCATACCTTTTGCGGGGTCTGAAAGAACCGCACTCTGTCAGGGGTTAATACTCTCAACTTTGCCGGAAAAGCATGGAGTACTGGAGGTCCAACTGTCGCAGTTTCTTTTTGACCTCTTGGTAAGATGACCTCTGCCGTTGAACTTCCCTAGAAAAGTCCGAAAAGATGTGCACAATCGCATTGTTGACCTTCAACTCCCCTTTTTCACACGCTAGTGCCAGTATGGAGTCCCAGTCTCTGTAGTGAAGGGGCTGCGCTCTCATTGGTCGTGGTGGAGGTCTGGTCAGGACACAATGCGCCCTCTCAAGGGCAAAGAAAGAAGAGGCCCTCAGGGACGAGGATGGTGCACTACCATTGTTCTAGGTATTGTACTGCATTTGCTCCTTCAATTTTTTCTGGCAGACCTATAACCCGAATGTTATTACAGCGAGAGAGATTTTCGGCATCTTCTGCTCTGGTCACCAGCGTCTACCCTTTGGATTCCATGGCTTGCAGCTGTTTTTGCATTGCAGCCATAGTTGGGGAGATGTTCGCCAATGTATGTTAATTTCTGGTCACCTTCTCCGCCAGCTTCCTATGGTCAGCTTTCAACAAACTGAGTTCAGTGCCAATGGTATCGATTTTGAGCTCCAGGGCCTCTCTGGAGGCCCTGATGGCGAGGGGTATATCTTGGAGTGTGGGTGTTGTGTCTGTCCCCATTGTTGTTTGCGCAGTGATCTCTGAAGTCACAGGTGCATTTGTCTTAGTCTGATCTAGGTCTTTCATTGTGGAAGGCTTGCTCATTGCCTCCGAGGATTTGGTATCAGATGGGTATGCGTGTTTGTATCACCCACACTATGCTTCGTTCTCTCTTCCTGTCAATAGTGCCCAGGGTCTTGTCCTGTCTGGTGTACTGGGGACGATGCATTTGATGTTGGTAGTCCGCTTGTAGGTGATTTGGGGTTCCAGGTACTCCAGGGTCAATATTTTTCACGGTATATGTGCGATGTCGTCCGCTTCTGCAGCCAGTTCAGCCTACAGGCTCTTCCTCAGGTCTGCTCTTGTAGTTGCAGATCGGCTATGGAGCTTTGGCAGGTAGTGGCAGCTTTCAAAGCATGGGGTGCATGCCGCAGCCAAGCAGTAATCAATAATACCTTTGCGTCCTACTCCTAGCCACTTTTTCAGTTTTAGTTCCTGACCTCATGGGTCCGAGGCAGCTCAGAGCTCCGAGTTCTTCCCCCCTCAAGGCAGCAGACGAGTAGGTGCTTTGTTAACCGATGTAGGATTACTAGGCCCAGCTACGCCGCCCTGCTCTTCGGGCTCAGAAAGCTCTATCCCTGTTTTCGTGTGGGGAGTCCCCACACGCACAGCCCTTTAGCGGTGTAGCTCTTGGACTCTATTTCCTGTTCTGCGGGAAGTGTTAGGTTCAGTAGTGGTGTGTGAGGGCGGCGTGAGACAAGCCCTCCCATTCAGCTAGGCCTCCTCTCACCTTTCAGGCCATCCCGTCTCAGGTCCCTATACTAGGTCGGGGCCTTCGCTCTCTGCGCGTACTGGACCGAGTGCCCCTTCAAGCACAGCCCCACTGCCGGTTTCCTTCACTCCCACTCTGACTTAGGTCTAGCTCATCCCGGGACTTGATGCTGGTGTGGTCGGTCCCCTCTGTGTATGGCTGGCTCAGGCCCTCGATTCTTGCTCCCCTCCGATGCTGTGCGCTGATTTCTAGCCTGCACTCTGTGTCACGGTTTCCCGGTTCTCCTCAGGATCTGGGTGATGCTCAAAGGGACCCCCCTCCCGACCTCCCCAAACTCTGATTCGGAAGCTCCAGAGTGTTGAGGGGATCAGGCGAGGGGAAGGATAGGGTAGGAGCTGCGTGGGAAGGGACACCTGCAAAACAAAGGCATGAAATTAATAAACGTTCACAGTCTATCTACTCTCGTCAGGTCTCACTGGTTCTTCCTCCCACCTGCCAAGTATTTCTCTGACGTAGTCACTCTGGTCGTACTAGTCTTCTCTCTGAGATGGCAGGGCAATTCTATGTACTGGAAACAGAAAAGGCAAACAGGTTAACACAGAAGTCCCTAACGATTCACTCTGCTAACCGGTTCACACTCCTTCATCCCCATACGTACCAAACATCTCCTTCCCACACTCGTTGTACTTGGGAACCAAAACTGCAACGCAAAGTATTTGCAATGAGCCCTTTCAGTCAGGGCTTCCTATTTCCCCCCAATTGGTTTTCCACGGGCTCTGGACCTCAGCCCAACAAACAAAAATGATTGGCCGGCTCCACCCACATGGCTGCCTGATGGCCACTAACGAGTATCAAAGCTATAACAAATCTTTATCCAAATCTTTATCCAAACGAAAGTCTCTTTCACAGTTGTGGCCGCCGTGCGAACCTCCACGGCATACCTGCCACTGACTGCTGATTTCTCCGGCAAAGCGGGTGCCCCGATACGAACTCCCTCGGTTCTTGGCTTCCCCCGACGCCTTTCAGCGAGTCTCAATCTTACCCGGAGTGTTCCGAACAAGCGTCCTGCGAGTGCCTGCCGATAACCCACAGCAGGCTTCAATGTTATACACGGGTCTCTCCTCCTAAGTCGGAAGAGCGGAATATCGAGCCGCAGCAGCGAGAACGCCCTCTTCTGCTCCCAGGTTCCAGAATCACGAACAACGCCCTGACGCGTTGTTCGTGTCTATAAAGTCTGTAGCCCCTCCCCTCCTCTGGGGTTGCTGAGACTTGTAGTTCCGCCTGAATGATAATCGGAACCTCGTAGGCGCCCTGGTCTTCAAACCCTGACACTCTGTCTCAGGGCTTGCGGTAGTCAATTGTGTCTCCTCAGCCCTGCTGCTTCCTTGTTCTTAGCTCCTGACTCTCAGTCATAGGCAGCCAGCCCATAGCTCCAAGTTCTCCCCCCTCAGGGGAGTAGGCAGACAGGTGCTTTGTCCACCCATGTAGGCCTGGGAGACCCTATCCTCTTCTTCGTGTGGAGGGGGGGTCTCCGCTCGTAGCCCCGCAGCGGTGTTGTTACTGGTCCCTATTCCTTCTTCTGCAGAGGGTGTTGGGCTTAGTATCGCCGCAGTGGGGCGGTGTATAACAAGGCCCCCCGAGCTCAGCAAGACCTCCTCTTAACCCACCAGTAGTCCCGTCTTGGGCCTCTTTTTAGGACGGGGACCTTCCCTCTCTGCGCTCTAATAGATTAAGGGCCTCCAAACACAGCCCCGCAACTGGCCCTTTTTCCTACCTTTATGCAGGTTCAGAGTCATTGCGGTCAGGCCTCATATACGGTGCAGGCCCACAATTCCTCGCCCTTCTCTGGCGCTGCGTGCCAATTTCCAGCTAGTGCTGCCGGCCCCAGGGCACGTCCACAGCAGCAGGCCGTTGTCCGCCCCCCGAGGGCAGGGAGGCCGCAGGTCGACAGCCGGCTCAGCCCAGATCCTCATATCCCGGAGCTTCCTCTGGGTTGCCAAGAACCACCGCTGAAGCTCATATTGTTCTTCCGGTCAAGGCAGGTCAGGACAATCCCCCTTGGAGGCTGCCACAGCTTCAGTGCAGTTCTCCTCGTGGCTACTCGGGGGCAAACCACTGACTCGTCACTGGTCTCCGTAGTGATCTAGCATCCCATTCCAGGCACGGTCCATTCTGCCAGACTCTGCCATCTTGTTTCTTGGGTTGTCACGCGGGTCAGCTTTTCAGAATTCATTTGGGATTGTATAGTGGGATAGTCACCTTTTGGCAGCATATTCCTTCCACAGCAGTGTTCAGTCACAGATTGGAGCCCCTACAGGTATGTGGAGCGTCAGGATGGTGCCAGATCGGGCCAGCCGCAAGGAGCTCTGAAATGAGCTGCTCACTGCATTGGTGTCAGGCCACGCCCCGACTCGCAGATCTTTTATAACAGTTTGGGTGTCAGCTGATCACGATGGCCAGATCCGAAGGAATCAAGAACAGGAATCCACTGCCACCTAGATATACTTGTAAGCCCTGTCCAATGAGAGAAGGCTGCAATGGTCCAAACAAACACAAGCCATGGGCGTGTTTGAAATTAAGAGATTTCTTGGGTGGGCACACCACAGTGGAATCCTTCATCTGCTGACAGATGTTGCATCTCAGGACAAAGTCCTTGGACCGTTTGTAAAAACCTGGCCACCAATGGTGCTGCTGTAATAGTGAAATTGTGGCAGTAACTCCTGTATGTGCACAGGTCAGACCCTCATTTGCAGCCAGAATTAATCCTAGTTTGCGATCAGTGTTTGATATTTGTTAGAAATGGGATTTCTGGTTGGCTAGGGCTTGCGCCTAAGCCAGGCAGAAACCACCACTCTAGTCAGGGCAAGGGAGTTACACGCTGAAGATAACCCCTGCTCACCCCCTTGATAGCTTGGCACGAGCAGTCATGCTTATCCCAGAGGCAATGTGTAAAGAATTTGCGCAACACACACACAACAGCGACACTCCAGGCACACCACAAAAGAAACTCCACACAAGGTTATATGAAAAATAGCCTTTGTATTATCCAAAACACATTAGAATCATTATCGCACATATACACTGTGCCAACTGGCACCAGGTAACAATTTACAGGGGATTATATACATGACCGGGCCAATCAGGCCATGGTCAGAACCATCACAAAGCACAAGTAGTAAATATAAAACACAACCAGTAACTACTGACAAAATACTGTATTCCGCATTAGCACTAGCAACATAAACGCATTATGTCTGCATCACATTAGGTATAAAACATCATTATGCATAAATCACAATTAGGAGTGCACCGTAGTAACACTTCCCAGGTGCATACATCACCCTCAGCATGAACACGTTATGCAATCCTTTAGGGCCTTGCGCCCTCCTAGTACACACAGGTACCAAACATGACCCTTGGCCAACTGGTCTTCCTCTGGGGCCCAAATGCCCTTTGTCCCATATGTCAGGGCACAATTATAGGATCTTCCATGGCCCACTGGCTGCCTTGGCAGCAACAGCAATGTGCTTGGCGCACTCGGGGCAGGGGGGGTGCAACTCTTTCCTCATTACCAAAAGAAATTGCCCCACGTTGAAGCTGTCCGCGCTGTCGCGGTTCAGCTGTGAAAGGCACACAACCCCTGGCAATAACAGTGCCTTTGAAGCCCCACTCCGGTACTAAGGAACAAAAAATACCCCCTCGGTGCAGTAGGTTCCCACCGAAAGATGCCCCCAACAACCGGTGAGGGTGCAACTGCCCGCGACCATGCGGCACAGGGGCTCACTGTAAAACTGGCACGGCCTGTCACCACCGCGGCCTTGGTTTAGGTATAAAGAAAGATAAAGGCTCAGCCCCACTCACCACTCCTTGGGGAGCTGACCGAGATCAGGCGCTGCCATCCGCATCAACCAGCGGTCAGGGGCTCACTGTTAAGACGCCCCTAGCAGTGCTCCGATCCAGTCTGGGCGCCGGGTCAACTCGGGCTACACGCGGGGCTCGCCTCAGCCTTTCGGGAGCCCCGCCTTGGATCAGACAACCTATGCCTGCCGTCCGTTTCTGCCAGCACTCCTTCCGGCTGGCTGCGATCGCCCATCTTCTTTTTTGGGGCCCTGGGTGCCCTCCAGTACGGGATAGGCTCCCGCCCACCACCGACACCACTTTGGCCTGGGGGACTCGTCGGGAGCACACATGGAGCCAAGCCTCCGTCGACCCTGGATCCCTTCCTGTTTCCATGGCACGCCTCTTCCGGCCCCACCCACAACCAGGCAAGATGCCAGACTTCCTGGCTGGCTGTGCTCTTCTTCTCCGGGCCAATGCGGGTTGGGCTCCCGCTCCTCAAAGCACGAGGGAATCCCCATGCCGGGGTTTCCTCGGAAGGCAGCGCGAATCTGCCAGGCACACATCAGCGGGGTGGGCTCCCACTTTACTCTTGCAGACACCTCAATGCGGGGTAGGCTCCTGCTTCCTGGTAGCACAGGGGAATCCCCACGCCGGGATTCCCTCTAGACACGTTGCAGCCTCGAGCTGCAGGCCACCCACACTTCCTTGAATAAAGATATAGCGATCACAAGGCGCTAAGCCCCCAAAAGTTTCAGGGCAAAGGCTGGGCCCAGGCAGGCCAGCTCACAGGGCCCTCCAGCAGGGAGGCAGTCCCTTTGTGGCAGTTCCTCCTGGGGACCAGCAGCAGCAAGTCCCCAAGTAGCACAAGGAAACACACTTTCCATAGGGTCACAGTCCAAATATTTATAAAACATTTTCTCTTTGTCTGCCCTGGCACAGGGCTTGGGGGAACCAGCCTCAACTGGTTCTGGGGGGGTGTTGAAGCATGCTGTTTACCAGGCTTCCACCCTCCTTTGTCAGATTGGGCTTGGTCATCAGACACACCACAGGGGTTGGAGCCAGCATTCACCTAGGCAGGCACAGACCTATTCAGGGTTCGGGGACTACTCCTCCCACTACTCCAAATGCAGGTCTTCCATTCAGCCTAGCTCTGACTAACCCTGCCCTCCCTGGAGCCACACACCTCACCAGCCCCTGTCACTCCAGAGCCAGACATGCAATACACATCAGGCAGGCAGACACCTAGCACACAGAAATGCCAACTTCTAAAAGTGGCATTTCTAAAATAGTGATAATAAATCTGCGCACAGCATTGCGCAGCATTTCTTATTACTATTCCAAACATACCAAACTTGACAACGCTGCTCCTCTCATATCAGGAATTACCATTACCAGGGAATCCCCAATGCATTCCTATGGGAGGGCAGCCTCACAGCAGTGAGAAACCAAAATGGCTGCCCATAGGGCTAGATAGGGCCTACCTTAGGGGTGACTGACATGCAGTAAAAGGGGGGTCACAGACGTAGCACACACTTTGTGTGTCAAGTCGGCAGTAACACTGCGCACACAGGCTGCGCACACAGGCCCTGCAATGGCGGAGGCCTGAAACAGGTTTGAGAGGCTACTTTGGTGGGTGGTGCAAACAGTGCTGCAAGCCCACCAGTAGCATTTAATTCACTGGCCCTGGGTATCTGAGATACCACTTTGCAAGGGACTGACAAGTAAATTAAATACGCCAAACAGGTGTAGACCAATCTTATCATGTTTAATACAGAGAGCACACGCACTTTACACTGGACAGCAGTGCTAAAGTGCCCAGAGTCCTAAAACCACCAACACCATGTCAGAAAAAAGGCTAGGAGGAAGGAAAAAGGTTCAGGGATGACCTTGCAAAAAGGGCCAAGTCCAACAATATTACTCTGTCCCCATGCATGGAATCTGAGCATAATGTATGTTTTGTGCATCTAGCATGTAGGCGTACTTAAGTGGAAAGCCATTTGGCAGGTGTGTGTCATTGTGTGCAGCATTGATGGCCACCATGATGTCTCTGTCCATCATCGAACTTGAACAAGTGATTGCAGCAACTGTGGCAATGTGAACTATCACCTTCGCTGCTTCATCAGCCAGTGAATTCCCTGCAACGTGAACATTAACACGTTGATGACTCAATGAATGAATGACATGAGCTCTTGGCTAGCATTCTTTCAGCTTCGCCACCTGTTCCCACAAGCAACTTGTGCTTCACTGTGCAGCTTTTCGAATCCCTGAATTCATTCTGGCTCCAATAATGAGGGTACTCATTCCATGACTGTACACAATAATAAGAATCACACGCAATAAGTGTGAGAATCCAGCATTTGTATTTTGTAGTGCAAGTATTAGAGCCTCTAGTTCTGCCAGCTGTTCTGTGCAATCACCATCCAGGTGGGTTTTACTAAAAATTAAACCTTGCTAACATCTATCAATTAAACCTATGATAATATGTGCTGTAATGCGCAGTTGATGGTCAGAGAGAGACTTGTCTTCGTCTGTCAGATGCCTTCTGACAGTGATGAGTTTTTGGATACCGAGGCAGTAGCCTCATTACTCCATATTCATTTTGAGTTTTTTAGTCGCTGTTTCGGTTTTCTTATTGATGTGTGACACTTTGTCACAGTTGAAGTCGGTTCACAAGGTCAGCGCTGTGATGGGCCACAGGTAGCGGTCAGGTGGGTTTGCAGAAATGTTAGCAAGTTTTATCGCTGAGTCTTGTCTTTGTCTGTCAAGATGCCTTCTGACGGTGATGAGCTTTGGATACCTGCCGAGGCTATAGCCTTCTGACAGTAATGAGTTTTGGATGCCTGCTGAGGCTGTAGCGTTCTGACAAAGTTGAGGTTTGGGTGCCTGCCGAGGCGGTAGCCTGCTGACAGGGATGAGTTTTGGATGCCGAGGTGGTATCCTCACTGCTCCACATTCAATTTGAGCTTTTTAGTCGCTGTTTCGGTCTCACAAGGTCAGCGCTGTGATGGGCCGCGGATAGCGGTCAAATGAGTTTGCAGAATTGTCAGCAAGTTTTCTGATCAGAGGGTTTTCTTTTTGATCCAATCCTTTGTAGAAATTCTTGTTGAGTTTGCGGAGATGGTAGTCCAACATCTCAACGCCTAGGTCTCTGTGGAGGTCTGCTGTTCTTGTGAAGATAGGAGCACCTGCTGCAATCCGTAAGGCCTTGCTCTGTAGTATCCGTAGGTCCTTCCGATACTGCTGGTGGCAGCCACTCGAAACTGGTGAAGCGTATGTTATATTGTTGGTCGAATTATTGCATTGAATGCCAGCACCTCGCTCTGCATCGGCATTGACTTAGTCCTCAGGAGTGGGTACAATGCGACCAGTTTTGTTGTTGCTTTCTGGCAAGTCTTCTCTATGTGGTTCCTCCAGCTGAGTTTGGAGTCCAGAGTCCCCCCAGGTAGGAGCTGCTGTTTTCCCATTTGATATCCTCTCCATTGAGGAGGATCTGGGGGTGTTTCCTGTTCAGCTTTCTGGTGAATAATGTTGCCGTGGTTTCGCTTGTGTTCAGGGTTATCTGCCAGTCGCTGTACCATCCAGAGAGTCTGCTGAGCGATGTCTCAAGGTTCTTAGCCACTTGCTTGTCGCTGAAGGATTGGGAGATACCTTCAACATCATTGGCGTAAAGAGCAAGATCAATCTTCTTTAAGTCCGTGGGGATATCGTTTGTGAATATATTAAAGAGGAATGGTCCAAGAATTGATCCCTGAGGCACTCCAGCAAGAATAGGGCGTGTTGTTGAACATTCTTCTCTTCCCGTCACGTGAAAATAGCTAGACAGCTTGTCCAGGTAGCTTGGAAACTTGAGCTTGATAAGTTTGTAAAGCAGTCCCTTGTGCCATACTCGGTCGAATGCTTTGGCTACATCCAGGAAGACTACTCCAGTAGACTTGTTGATATTGAATCCATGGCTAATGATGTCCACAACCATGGGAAGTTGGTGATTGGTTAAGTGGTCTTTCCGGAACCCAAACTGTTCTTTGGCAAGGAGGTTTCTGCTTGTCGCAAACTCCATGAGACGGGCGAGGATAACTTTTTCGAAGAGCTTCGATAGGCCAGATAGCAGACTTATGGGGCGGCAATTTGCAGGATATTGGAGTGGTGTCCCAGCCTTAGGGAAAACGACGACTCTTGCTTCTTTCCAGGCGTTAGGGAAGTACTGGTGCTGCATACATGCATTGAAGATCTCAGCAAGATGATCCACTGCGGCATCTGGGAGCATCTTGATGGCTTGGTTGGCCATTCTGTCCTTTCCTGGTGCCTTGCAATTTTTCAGTGTCTTTGCCAGGGCCAGTACTTCATCCGTTGAGCATTCCGCAATGGTTGCAGCTTCTGATGAGTGCTCCAGGTGGTGCTTAGCGACCTCTTGCTCGACTTGCCGCCAGTTTGCTTGCCTGATTAGGCCTGAAGGATGACTCCAGCATGTCAGCGGAGACCTCAGCCTTGTCCCTGTTGCTGCATTTCAGATTAGTCTTTCCTTGTATCGGTGGGTTTGGTTCCTTCTTCCCAGTTAAGTGTTGGGTCATTCTCCAGAGAAAGTTGTCAGATTCCTTCAAATTAGCTGTAGCTGCTTCCCATTTTTCACCTCTGTGCTGGCTAATTTGCAACTTCAGCTGTCTTGTCAGCTCGTACTTCTTCAGCAGGTCAGGGGTGCAATACCTTTGCCACTCTCTCTGGGCTCTGTTCTTGTCAGCTATCGACTTCTTGATGCCTTTCGGGAGGTCGCACAGTTGATTGTAACGGTAAGCACAGGCTTTATACCCAGGGCGTTCCGAATTTACAGTTACAAAGGCTATATTGATAACAATCTTTGCTGTATTTATGCGCTGGAGCTATTTGCTGCTTCTCTCCGCCTCCCCCACCCTTCGCAGGACGAAGGAGATGGGATTTTTCTGCTTCCATACATGCTAGGGGAGTATATCACAGACCCGGTTAACAGCCTCCTGACAGCAGCTGAGATGACAGCATTAAGGTATGACTGGAGCTCCCTCATGCGTGTCTTTGAAAATAACAGCCCTTATGAGCCAGCCGAGGTGTCTCCCATGTTGAGAATAGCATTCATTAGGAGTGTGAAAGCAAGCGAATGTAAAGTCGCACTACTACTTAAACAAGTAATAAGACACGAAAAAGTTAAACAAAGCATGGTGTTTGTGGAACGGGTGCTGCATTGATAGTTAAAATGTTTACAGTGCCGCGGCCGGGGGTGTGTGGGACATTGTTGACTGTGAGTCTGTCTTAATGTGAAAGCAGGCTCCGTGCTGAAACCTGAAGTGTGGCGCCCAGGGGCGGGAGGGGGCAGCAGGCCCCATTGTTGACTGTGCACCCGTGCTGGTAATTTAAAAGGGTGAATTTGCAGTGGTCTGCAGTCAGTTTAAATATAAAAATATTGTCTTTGCGCTGAGTGCACAGCAACAGAAATGCACTAGTGTCCCACGTAAAGTGTGTTCTGAAAGAAAAAAAAATGTTTTACTTACACGAGAGAGCATGTCGCTACTTCTGAGCATTTGGAAGCGGTGAAACAAGGCTGGTAACATTTTTTTTAAATAAACTGCTGTGGGAGAGCACGTCCTACTGGTAGGAGAAAGTCCTTTAAGAAAATAGTGCTCGCAATATGTAATTAAAACATCCAGAGTAACAACACAAGTAAAGGGGCCAGGAGGGACTACTGAGCCTACTGATAAATTAAAAGCAACCATTTTGAAGGGACAGTAACAGGGGCCAATTGAAAAGATGTGGAGAGGCAGAGCTTCGATTCCATACCTCAAAATAGCATGTTCCGATGAGAAAGTGCAAGCACTGCCTAGGCGAGACCTATTCATAGTAAAAATATATATGTATGAATAAGAAGACATTTAGTATTCCTACCACAACATATAGCATAGGCCATGACTCAGCACATTTCAGACATAGGTTGGCTTTACTGTAAGCAAATACAATTTACTGACACATGTCAACTGCCTGTTATAGACCAATTTGGTAAGATAAGGTTTAAACGCACTTAGATTTACCAGTAACTTTTAGTATCTATGTACACTAGGTTTTCACCACCATTGCTTTTATACTAATTAAGACATGCATTGAAGGTTGCAGTAGCAATTTATCATTGTAAACCACCTTTGGCATATTTATGTATCCTATAGAAAAGAAGCGCAAATCATCAGAGTGGCAAACGTATGTGTGTGTGTAAGCATTTATGTTAAAGCCACACCGCTGCAGCCTTGTGAAGACCATTTGTAGCAGTTGCATCTAACTCAAGAGGGACATCTAGCAACGAGTTTAGGTACTGCCACTTTGTGGAGACTTCAAGCAGTTGGATCTGACTCGAGAGGGACAACTAATAAAGTCTTGAACCTCAGTGTTTTGAAAGACTACAAGCAGCTGTGCCTGAACAATTAAGAGGGATATGAGGTACGGCAGCCATACGAAAGACCAGACCTGTTGGCTTTGCCAATGCTTTTCCCGATTTTTTCGGCGCTTTTTTGCTGTTTAGCATACATTTTGATAAATGTACTCTTATTATACATGTATACATTAACCTATTGCTTTTCTGAGTTAAGTTATGAGCTGTGTACAGTGCAGTTCAGGAAAAAAAAACATGGCTTGTTCTCCATCTGCTCAGCATGTGATTTGGCCCCTGGCTCTTGTATTTAGTTGAAAGGCTTTTAAGCATACTAGCAGTTCCATTAAAGGTAACAGTGAACCCTTAACGCAGGAAAATACTTTAATTCACTAATATTTGACACGGTATGCATTTTCTCTAGACTGAAAATGATAAAACACAGAAAACGGACACTTGCATGCAAATATAGAAAGAATTTGAGAAAGAGACTAGCATATTCTTGGAAGCCGAATTTATTATTGGTAGATACCCTAGGGGTTCATGGTGTATATTTTACCAAATCTTACAATCACTTTTATCTATTTAGCAACATATCTGGCTTCGATTTTAAAAATATACAAATATTATATTTTTACATTATCAGTCGAGGACGTATTGATTCAAAATACTTTATTCGGTTATTAAAAACCATATAAGTGTCACATACATAAAAACAATACATTATTTAGGAACAGATTTCCAAACATTTCCATCAGTATTAAAAATACAATGGGATAAAAAAAAATCATAGATGACATCAGCATTTCAAACGAATTTTCCTGTGTCTAAGTGCACTTGACAAGAAACGCGCCACGTTAAAACAAATAAGGGGCTCATCAACATTTAAAGATAAATCGGGGCCGGCCTTGCAGAAAACCCTTTGCTTTTATAAATGGTATATTATAGCAGTATCGCAAAGGGCTGTAATGATCACAAAGCATTATAAGATGCAGTGTGTGTTGGTGCAAGAAGTTATCACATGAACATGGCCCCTGGTCTTCTATTCTGTGTTTACCCTGAGGCTCCACTAAGAGCCAATGCAGAGCGTTCAATCTAAAGCTCATTACCAGGAAGCGCTGATGAGGTATAGTAACTAAATTCAGATAAGGCTTCACAGATAGACTCCTTTTCAAAAGAATGTGTGCCCTAACAGAGGGTTTCAGGAGTTCTCCAGCTTCTCTGTCGGCTTTTGCTCTTAGCATATGATGTTTTTAAATTCAGGGGAGACCTTTTTTTAGGTCTCGTGAGCCAAAGGCTCGAAGAGACATTTTATATGTGGGTTTTTCAAAGTGCTACCCAGTCTTTTGGCTGGCCTAAACCTTGAGTGCACGAGATCACGTGCACGAGATCACATGCACGTGCACAGCTGCTCCTCTGCTCATTGCATTCCCCCCTCCCTTCTCACCCAGCCCTTTGATGCTCTGCTCGCATCTCCCTCCTCCCCGGGCGTGAAGGGAGACAGAGCCATCCTGCTTGATTGCCGTGTCTTTGATCACTTTAATGAAATGCAGCGCTCGCTCCCCTGCTTTCACTAGGCCCGTTTGGCTTCCTCGCGTGTAGATTTTATAAAAGCTTCCTCCTCCCCCTTGTTTTTAGTTCTCGCCTAGTTCTAACTTGCCACACAATTCATAGTTAAGCAAACGGTTTATCCAGTAAGCAAAGTACAACATGAAAGTAGGCAAATACTGCCTATCTTCAAATTCACATAATGCTTTTATTTCTGTTCATGTTGGTGTGTTGATTGATGCACACAGTGTTCAAAACATAATTGTGGGGCCTGTGCGCGTGACTGCTGTTTGATGTGACAAACATAGCCAAGGCTTTTCAAATGTTCCTGCGAATGTAATCAGTGTGCGTGTCTGAGCATATGAAGAAAAAAAATCACATATCTACTTGTTTGGGAGATATCGTTTCGGGAGACTTGGGGTACTTTTGTTAACCTCCTTCTGACTCGGTGCGGACTGAACCCATCTGGTAAGAAAGAAAATAACCTTCAATGTTTTCATTTATAAATCGGACATAGTGCACCAATTAAGGAGATTATGTGGTAAAATGAGAATGTGTTTTGTTCATTTCAAAAAGCTTAGCGTATATTTATGGTCCCTTTCCCTTTCCGATAGCACTTCAAGGACACACGCGAAAACATGTTGTTTGCTGCCATCTACTGGCCATAGATTCACTGCTGGGCTCTGTGAGACTGTGTGTGAGTGTCATTTAAACAGAATCCTGTCAGCGCAGACTCCCGAGTCCTGGCCCTAGATGCATTCTTGCTTTTCAGAACGGCATTTTGTACATAATTACCTTCGATGCTAGCTGTCATCTAATCCCTAAACCATTCCTCTTTTCTGTTCCTCCTTTACTCCTTCTCTCTCCTTCTTCCCACTCGCACCGCTTTCTTTTCCTGCTCTCCCTTTTCTCACCTTTCTTTGGTTTCCTCTCAGCCCCGCCTCTCCTCCTAGCCCCATCCCCGCCCCCCTCCATCTGCTGTTGCCCTGTAATCCCCCCTTCTTGTAGGCGCGAGCCAGGCTCAATGAGCCCCTTTGGGGATGGGGCCGAACTGCGGAGATATAGCGCGTATTGCAAACAATTGACATGGGCTTGGGCGCCTGATCACTGCCGGATCACACACACAGTTATCGATTTCGCTTGATTTGTCCTTGTTAAGTTATTTCTCTCCATGCTGCAGACCGGGGGTAATTCCTTAAAGTGATTCCTCTGCCTGCCTGATCTGGCGGGGATGAAGGGGGGCACGGCGAGGCTGCCCAACTCTGGTGGCATCACTCATAGCCTGGCGCCGAGCATGTCAGCCATAAGATCCCTGGATGGCCAAAACAGCACTCATCTGCAAGATTCACACAGTGCGCCAGCTACTCTCACACTTTTGGCAGCTTAGTTTGTGCAGATTTTACTTTGCATTCCAAACCTCACACCGGCGTCAGTCCCCACCTCTATTAGTTTGTTTTTTTACATTACACAAGGCAACATATCAAACCAGAACGCCAACTTCCCCTTTTCATGTACCTGCCCTGGGCGTTAGGCTGTGGACGAAAAAATACGGCAATCATTCACTTTTATATACGGAAAAGTAGATTAGCAGGTAACGCGTAAACTTTAAACGTGTTTGCTTAGAGCACACATTTACAGCAAAATACTGGTTCAAGATCGGGGATCTTTTATCTCCTTGTAAATAGCGGCTCACTAAAAGCTATTTCGACACTCTGCACGTTTAATAGCACATGCTATTACTACTCTCAACTGTACTGGTTTTATCACCGTAAAGAGGATAATAATCTGAGTTAGCCCAAAGAGATTAAGTGATTTTCCCACAATCACAGTATATTCAGCTTATCCTAGGAATCAACCTGATTCTCAGTTCCAAAAGTCGGCAGCTCTGGGAGTGTGGCGTATATTAATTACTTACTTATCAGAAGATGAGGGCTCACCTCTATTGTATACAGTATTAGGCTTTCAACCCAGCCATTGCTTGGCACTTTGTTGGAATCTCTGTCATTCTGCTTTACTGCAAGCTAAATAGCCACCAGAGCCCATGTGTCACTTCCATTCCTTTGTCTGGCACAGGGACAAGGCACAGATTCATTATATTTAATTGGTCTCCATTCGCTCGTGCCTTCGTTAAAGTGCTCTTCAATTGAAGTGCTATTTTTTTTTACACGTGTTGCTGCATTCCTCTCCCACCCACCACTTTGCATGTTGCTGACCGATCCACCCCCACCCCTCCGGTCTTGTTTTTAAGAGCAGTGGATGCATTAGTCCACTGAGGACTTTTATTTGTGTTGTTTGTGCTCAGGCATCCCGGTCAGAAAGCTGCTTCCGCCCTGCGCCTCCTCGCAATTCACAGGGTTACAATAACATCCCCATTAGCAGGGGATTAACCCTCCTTGAGAATTTGCTGACAGACTACAGCACACAGCAGGGGTTCGAAACCCTCAATCAGTTGATTCTGTGTTTGCACTTATACTGTCTGGGGACCCAGTGGCTCGACCAGGCGAGGTATCGACAGCGTCCCTACAAATGGAAACAGATGCATCCGGGCGCGGGAGTGACATAGAGTCACTCCGCCTTTACAGTGCCTCCGCTCTCACGTTTTGAAGTAGGTGGAGAGGGTTGCACTACTTCACATACAGCATTTTATATAATTGGGAGCCGCTAAACCACCTCCCACTAGTCCCTGCTGCATGTTGAGTGGTACGGCAAGAAAGACATGCAGTGCCAAGAAGTTGATAGACAGCGCCGCTGCTGCAGCATACCAAAACTAACACACAGCAAAGTGTGCATTTCAAGGTAATTCGTTTACACTTTCATTTTAAAAAGCACACACAGGAAGTTAGTCTTGGTCTGTTTTATAATAGTCAGTAAAAACAAATTCAGTTTCTATATGTACTTTTACCTCCCGAACAGCATCCTTTCAGGCTCTTTCAGTTTAGACGCCATCGGGATGAAATTGAGATGGTTTTAGTGCCTGACATCTACTTCTTCTCTTGTGTCTAGTATGGTTATCCGAGTGCACTTCAATCTGTTTGTGTGTGCGCGCTTCACCTCCCAAAAAGCATACTCTCAGCCTCTTTCAGTTAAAACGTCTTCGGGACAAAATTGAGGTGTTTTAATGCACATTATCTTTTAATTTGACTCTTGCGTCTAATTGGGTTATCCGAGTGCACTTCAATGTGTTTGTGTGGGCGCGCATCTGAGCAGTCTGATGAAAGCAGGTTGTCACATTTACAATGCAATAGGTCTCGCATTTGCGAGAATTTATGCTATTGGCATTGTAAATGACAATGCTTTTTATATATTTGTTTAAAAAACCAACACATTTATAAAAGGCATTGTAATCTACAATGCCAATGGCTCAAACTCTAGTACATGCGAGACCTAATGCATTGCAAATGCTTGTTGTTATCTTGTCTGAGGACTCATATAATGCCGGACACCCCAATTTCTCCAATGAGCTTTTAATGTACTGCAACCACAGGATAGTATGGCCTTTATCCAGTCAGAGACAATCTCTGATGATTGCCTGATTCAAGACCAGTTTCAAGCCTGCCCAGATTCTATACGATCTAACTAAAGGTGAGAGGGTCAATCTATCAGAAATATAATCCAACTTTGATTCTTCCTGGTGAGTAAATGTGGCTGTCAACTGGGCAATTGACCGCAATCTTCTACTAAAGTTATTTTCCACACTCTGGCTCTCACTACAGTCCTTGTAAATACATAAATCACTTCCATACCTGGTGTCTGATAAACACTTAGCTTTGTACACTTTTACCATTGCCTGAATACGCTTGGCCCCCAGTCTCCTCGCATATTCAAAGACTGAAGCTACAATCTGGCCAAAAGGTTTCTTTTGCTTTTTCTCTGTGGAGCCCAGGATCTCCTCTGATCAAAAATAACCCCCAGATACAGGAAGGTGGACACTCTAGTGAGCTTCTGGCTTTCACTAAAAAATGTTTTTCTGTTACTTGTTATTATAACCAATAGTCATTATGTGGGATTTAGAGTAATTAGAATTCATGTCTAGTGATGCCATAAACTCAGTGAAAGAATTAAGCTAATGCTGGAGGCCTACCGCTGTTCTGGCTATCAAGACTGTGTCTTCCACTCATATGAGAGCAGGGATAAGCTGTGACCCCAACTGATGGATATCTGTAGATGCCCTAAGTTGTTAATATATAATGTAAATAAAAGCAGGGCTAAAATACAGCTTTGTGTACCCTTGTTAGGGGTGGCAAAGACCCCCTCTGCTTAAATCTAACTGCTGCTGTCATGTCCTGATGGAGTTCATGAAGGAAATTAACCAAGAGTTGATCCAGACCTATGTCAGTCAACAAAGGACCGAAGTTTTGCTCTATTAGGAAGGTTGAAGGCCAAAGATAGGTCCATGAAACCTAAATGTGTGCGTCCTCTTTTGGCCACAGTGTATTTGGCAATTAACAAATAAAGGTTGAGACATTGATCGAGTGTGCTTTTCCATTGTCTAAACCCATACTGCAGACAGGAGATTACATAATGTTGTTCTATACAATCAGACAGCCTAGCCAGAATCACCCTGCCTAGGACCTTAACGGTTGAATCTATGAGGGTGATTGACCTGTAGCACCGAGAGTCGAACGTGTCTCCCTTTTTAAACACCGGAGTAATTACAGACCTTTGCCAAGAGGCAAGAGGACCCTTACTCCCGGCTACATTAAGCACGTTTTAAAATCTTTGCCCATACCATGGGGTCTTGTTTGAATAAATCTGCATGGACCCCGGTCCAGCCCTGAAGCCTCATTTTTGGCCATTGCAATAGTGATCATTAGTTCTTCCTGAGAAACCACCCTCCGCAGGGCGGCCCATAGGCGGCATTAAAGGGGCCACTGACTGACTGCCATACATTCCTGAAAAGTGTGTGACCTATGCATTCTGGGAAATTGCAAATACCACCCTACTATTCTCTACTCTGGTAAAAAAAGGAGCAATTTACAACTTCCCAAAACTTCTCACTATTACTAAGTATGTGGGGATCCAAAAGTTCCTCCCAGGCTTTCTCTTTATATTTTTCGGCTTAGCATAGCTTGCTCCTTACTTCTTCTAGCTATCCCAGCCCTATCTCTATCAGTTCTCTTTAGTGCAGATAATAAATTATGATGGGCACTTAAACAGCTGGGATCAAATCATATCTCCCATACGTTGGCCCTCTTGGTGCTGATGTCCCTCAGATTGTTGGCAATCTGAAGGCTACTGCTGCTGAAGGCACTCAGGAGTAACTCATCACTTGTGATGTCCTTCATACACAACTGGATATCCTGGCCACAAATTTCATATAAAGAATTAATTATTACCAGGGTGGATATTTTTGTTTGGCTCAACTGTCCTCCTCCACTTCAGAGATAAACTTAGCGGGTTTTGATCGCTAAACTCTGGCTTAGCCCGGGCGCGGCCCATGCTGCGGGAACCCAGGTGTGCAATGAGCGTGAGAATGGTGCTGGCCCTGCCCCCTCCACACTCGATGCAGCGCCTCCGGGTGCTGTGACTTCTGGCTCCAGTAGACCCTTGGAGCAGGGCTGCTAAAAATCAAAGGGGTCTAGTTCCCCAAGCTCACAGCCCCTGCACAAGACATATTGACTTTCACTGTGATATTATTACTTAAACCTTTTGAGCTTCCTGTTGGCTATACTTTGTATATGTGTGTTGTGTTTTTATGTGTTTTACACAGTGGCGGCTCCTATGCTAAGGCGGAGGACCGGCGCCCCACTGCTTTTATGCAGTGAAAGGCAGAGAAAATAAAATGATGATAACTTGTGTTATCATTTTATTTTTTCCTACTTCCACCCACAGCTATGTGTGAGCGGGCGCGGGCAGGGAAGGAGTGGTAGCACCCTCCTAAAGTGCGCACTGACTGCTTGGACACCCCTCTCGGGCCGCCCAAAACAGTCTGTCGCACTTCGCACGTTCTCCATGCAGGCTGCATCACAGCCTACATGAAGAACATGACCAGGCCCCCAGTCAGTGTCTGAGCGCCGAAACACGGTGCTCAGAACAATCCCAATGCTACTAAGTCAGCGTTGACGAGCCTGGGTGTGCTTCCTGTGGCCGAGCGAGGGAGGAGTACGGAGGAGAGACACGGCATGAAGGTTCATTTAAAAAAATGTATTTAATTTTTTATAGCCGCTTCCTCTGCGTCCTCCCCCGTGTCCTCCCCCCTACGTCACACGTCATCCCATCCCCGCTCCCTACCTCCGATCCGTGCTGTCCGCTGCTGGTTTTACATGATAAAATAACACCTTTCCATATGTATGCCTAACAAAGCGAGGTTTGCCTCATTGAACACACAAAATGTACCTATTCTAAGACTGAAAACAAATCCTCCAAATAATCTGGGCTTAATTAAGAAAAATACATCTACGTGCGTAGACTGCTGTGCACGTAGAATTATGCCTACTTCTGGTCGTAAGTCTCTTCCTATATGCAATGAACATACAGCAAATGGAAATTTGCACCTAATAGCAGGAATATATACATCCTCCCATAAGAGATGGAAATGCATAAACATAGATCTACATCCCCTTAGCGTTGGTAATTGCTTTTTGTTCAATATATGAAGTAGAACAAAAGGAGGGATACCGCACATGTTCTTAAATGCCTTTCTGAATTCCCTCCCTAGTCTTATTAATGTCACTCCTTCCCCTGGTGAGAGCTATGAATAAGAATCACTCTTAACAAATGCCCTGTTTTTTTTGTCTTGTGGGACAGACATGCTGCATATTATCCCCACGGTAAACACATTCCTAATCTTTGCTGACCCTGTGGTTGTGCTATAGCCAGAGCAGGGGAATTCTTGTTTCCTCAATTATCCTTTCCCTGCTTCAATCCTGTTGGCTTCCTACTCTCACCTCCCCCTCTGACTGTGTTCCAGCAATCGCAGGGGTGTGTTCTGGTCAGTGCTGTAGGTTGCACAGATGCGTTCCTCCTGTAGTGGTCCACTATGCTTCTTTGTATTCCCAGGGTTTCCCATCTCAGGTAACTGCAGACTTGATACTGGTTTCCAGCTCTGGTTGCCTGTTTGGGAGGCATGCTCCAGTTAGAGTGGTGCCCATGCAGAGCAATCGGCCTATTTGAGGCTCAAAGCCTAGGGCTTAGGTATTGGGGAGATGTTGGATTCAGTCATATGGGCTGTCTTTCCCTTTGCCATAATTGCATTAAAGAGATTGGTTAAGTGCGGAGTCAAGGAGTTTGCAAAAGGTTTTATAGAAGATATTCATAAAGCTGACTGGTCCCCACACCTTATTCAGTTTGATATGTTTTATTGGTGCTGCAACTTTAGGCATTGTGATAGGCACCGAGAGTTCATCTTGTGGCTTAGCAGTCAGGCCTGGGACTGATACAGTCCTTAAGTATGTAGACTGTGCCACATCTGACAGAAGAGAATGTGAATTCAGGTAGGCATAGAACAAAAGGCTTCTAATTTGTCCTCTTTCATGGTGCAAACAGGTCTTGCGAATAACTTTGTCACTTATGTATCCATTTTCCTGTTTCTGCCTCAATTGCCGGGTAATATGTGACCCTACCTTGTTGCACTAGGAGGTCTGTTTGAGTGGAGTAATTTTAATTTAGCCTTGTTTATGGCTATAACAATTTTTCCGCTCAAGGATGTAACGGTAAGGACGTTGTGTTTATATTATGTGTATTTGAAAAGTGCACTATCACACACAAGAGTAACCTGGTGCTGAGCAAATGTGTGTGCCTATCCCTGCCTAGAGCAGATTGGTTAATTGAAAAGCCAGCTTTTCATCTTGTGGAATTTAAGAACGGAGGAAGAGGCTCTAATGTGGAGTGGGAGGTCTTTCCACGCTTTAGGAGTGATGTAAGAGAAGGCCCGCCCTCCAGATCGTGCTCTGGGTATGTATGAGTTGTGTGTGACGAGGAGTCCTGCAGAACGGAGGTGTCTGGGTGGTTGGAGGAAGGAGATATGACTGTTTAGGTAGATGGGGACTATGTTATGTAGTGCCTCTAATGTGTGTGTGAGAAGTTTGAAATTAGTGTGTTAGAGTATCGGATGCCCTCTGAGTTCCTGAGGTGTGAGTTCTGTGAGGGAGGTTGAGGATGACTCTGGCTGCTGAGTTATGAATGGTTCGTAGACTTCTGAGGAGTTGCTTGGTTATCTGCCGTAAAGATTGTTCCTGTAGCCCCACTTACTGGTGATTAGGACTTGAGTGATGTTTATCTGGTGTTGCTTCGGAGCCATTTGACGATCTTTGTCAGCATCTTCTGCATTTGGAAGCTGGTTGCAGTGACGGCGTTGACTTGTGCAGTCTTGCTAAGTTTGCTTTTGATGATAATTCCTCTTGTAGGTTTCAGGTGTGGGTGTGTATCGGCCGGCCGCCAGTTAGAATCCAATTGCAAGGTGTTCTTGCTTTAGATCACTAGTTCTGTCTTGTCAGTGTTGCGTTTGACACAGTTGTATTTCTTCTAGCTAGCTACTTCAGTCAAGCAGGCAGGTAACTTGTTTCTTGTTTTGGGAGTATGAGTTGCGTGTCATCGGCATTGGAGATAATGTTGATGTGTGAGCAGATGATGTTAGCCAGAGGTTTCATGCGTTGAAGAGGTTGAGCGATAAACATTGAGTTACTCCGTTGATGAGATTTTGGGCTTCTGAGGGGTAGCTTGTCTTTTATCCGTTAAGAAGGAGCAGATCCAGCAGAGAACAGGTCATTGAATGCTAATCTCCTGTAGACTCCTGATGAGGATAGGGTGTGAGACCATGTCAAATGTTGCAGAGAAGTCCGGGAAAATGAGGGCAATTGTGTCTCCTCTGTAAAGGATCATGAAGATTTATGTGGCTGCAATGAGTGCTGTTTCTGTGTTGTTGCTGGGCATGAATCCAGACTCCGTTGTTTCAAGGAGCTTTGCTGAGGTGGTCAGTTAGGCATTGGTTGAAATTCCTGCTGGCTCCCTATTTCTAAAAAGGTTTTTAGAGCCTTTGCATCTGCCTGTAGATACTTCAAAGCTGATACCTGTTTGTTAACTCTACTGCTGCTCAGATCGACATAGATATGACTGCTGTAAATATACCTGGACTTTTTTATTTGTTTATTTATTTATTTATTTAGAGTTTTATATATCACGAACATGACCGACAAGGGTATCAGAGCACTTTACACATGAAGAAGGTGAAAGAAGTAAACAAAGCAGACAATGAAAGCAATAATTACAGTCAAAATAACAGTACATGAAGTAGTGGTACAAGAGTGGAGTGAGGAACTACCTCTATACCCACATAAAGAAACATATAGATAAATAACAAGCTATGGCGTTGAGCAACATATCGCAGGTATAGCCAGTGTAAATAGTCAAAGTCGAGGTCCTGTGAGCTAGAGCAAGTATTTGTTCATCAACAACAATTTCACTAGTGTTTTGAAAGAAGCCGGTGATGGATTAACTCGAATTTCAGAATGTAGGGAATTCCGAAATTAATGGGGCAGCGCCAGAGAAGACCCGATTTGTTGGTTTTTTTTGTCTTCAATTTTTATTGTTTCAGCAGTAAAGATGAAGTGCTTCATGAGGATCTAGCTACACCATATAGCTTTAGTTTTTGTGCAATGTACCTCGGGGTGTTGGAATGTAAGGCTTTGTGTGTCATGCAAGCAATTTTTTGTTGAATTCTTGCCTCAAGAGGTAGCCAGTTTACAGATTTCAGATCTGGTGTGATGTGGTTGTAGCATTTGGATCTGGTAATGAGCCTAGCCACTGAATTAAGTGAGGCCCACTTTGATCTTGGAAGGCCTGAAAGGGTTGCATTTCCATAGTCCAGCCTGGAGATTACTAGGGCTTGAACAACTGACTTCAAGTCCTAGAAGGGGTGGAAGGGTTTAATTTTCCTTAGAATTCTCATTTGGAAGTTAGATGCTCTGGTTGCTGTGCTGATGTGTTCCCGCATGTTCAAGTTCTTGTTAAGCATTATTCCCAATGATTTCATGGATTCAGTAACATGTGGAGTGCAATTGAGGGCTGTTGGATGTTTCAACCATTCCGCAATATCGAATAAATGTTTGGGGGGTGCAATTAAGAGGAATTCTGTTTTGAGAGAGTTTAGTTTGAGGTGGTTGTAGGTTAACCAGTTCTGAGTTTCTTGTAGAGTAGCATTAAGAGATCTTATATCTTCAGGAGAGGAGATTTTCAGGTAAGGTTGGGTGAAATCCACGTACATGTGATACTTGATGCTTTTAGAATTTCAGTTAACGGTTCCATGAACAGGTTAAAGAAATGGGTGATAACGTGGAACCCTGCGGAACACCTAATGTGAAAGGCATGGGGTTAGATGGGGAATGATCAATTTTAATCCTTGGGATCTATTGTGGAGGAAGGAGGCGAACTAGTCTAAGACAGGAAAAGAAAGTCCCATCCTGCGTTCCAGTATCTCAAGGAGGCTGTCGTGTTTGACCATATCGAATGCTGATGAGAGGTCGAGGTGGATCAGAAGGCAGGATTCATTATGATCAAGTATTTGCAGTGCGTCATCGACTATGTGAGTAATGGCCGACTCAGTGCTGTGGCCCTGACAGAAGCCAAGTTTGGTATTGGTCTAAGAGACGGAAATGATGAATATAGCACTTTACTACGCGATGTATTACATCACGTGCTATTACAACGCGGTTGTTACAACGACTGCGTTGTTAGTACGCGCTGCATTTACATCACATGTCTTTACAACGACTTCCACTAGGGGGCACGCTGGACTTAGAAATAGTATTATTTACTATTCCTACTCCAGTCTGCGCAACAGTAGGAAAGGGGTTGGAATTAATTTCCAATACCTCAGCGCCCCCTAGTGGAAGTCGTTGTGAATACTTGCAATGTAAATGCATCGCGTACTAACAACGCGGTCGTTGTAACGACCATATTGTAAAGGTATCGCGGTGTAATGTGTTGTAAAGGTTGTTTCCCAAAATGATCAATGTGGTTGCATAGTTGGGTATAGACACATTTCTCAAGGAGCTTTGAAAATGTGGGATGTTGGAGAAAGGGCGGAAGTTATTTAAGTTAGTGTGATCTGCCGAGGGTTTCTTGAGAATGGGGGATATCTGTCCAGATTTGAAGCAGTCTGGTATGGTACCTTGCAGTAATGATGTATTGGTCCAGAGTGGGAGACGCTCCCTGAACAGATTAGAGGGCAGCAGATCGCTTATGTGGTTGGAACGTTTCAGTGTAGATAGGATTTTTAGACTGGTATTTCCATCAACAGATTTGAATAAACTCTATGAGGCATTATTTTTGGGGGAGACCTTGGGTGCTCTGACCCCAAGGGTGGGGGAGGGCTGATGTTTGAAAGTAATGGGAGGAGATTTATTTCAGAATGAAAGTCACTTTCAATCTTTTCTGTCTTCCCAGGGAAGAAGGAGGCATGTTCTTTGCAGTTAGGTTGTATGATAGATCAAAATAGAGGGTTGGGTGGCTTGTTAGATTGCGAATTGACCAGACCAAACAATTTTTCAGGGCGGTTCCTGGTGTTGTCCAGCTGCTTCCTAAAGAAGGTAGCTTTTGCTCAATGTATGGCTTTGTTGTAAATACTTCTCTGCTATCTTGGGTGCTTAAGGTGATTGAGATTGGGGGAGACTCTCCATAAGCATTCCGCAAGTCTTAGATTGCGTCTCTCCGTGTTTAGGCTGCCATTGAACCACGGCTTAGAGTATTAGGTGGACACTATTTTTAGCTTGAGAGGTGCCATATCATTTAAATTGTTAGTCATTGAATTATTGTAATGCTCACTAAGGGCCTGGACATCTGACATGTCATCCCGAAGGGCTAGCATGAGGTTGCTAATAGATGTCAATTTGTGAAGGTTTTTGTTTCTAATGTTCCTTTTCCAGTGACTTTTTTTTAAATGTGTCCCTTATTAGAGGATATAGATTTTTTGATGCAGAAAGTGAAATAGAGTTGCCCTTGACGATGATTAGATCTAAGATCGATCCAAGCTGTGGGTAGGACTATCGCAGGTTTGGACCAGGTTAAGGTCAGCTAGGAAGGGTTTTAGGCTTTTCACTGCTTGGTCGCAAGGGTCGTTCCAGTGGAAGTTGAAAACACAAAGGAAGATCTGGGGATTGGAGTTGGTTGTGATGATTTCCATGGTTTGTTCAATGAAAGGTAGGTTATCTCCTGGAGGTTGGTAAAATGCATGTAGTTTGCAACTAGGTCTAGCCGTACTCAAGATATCGATGCCCAGAGTGATGTTTTGAGCTTGCTTCACAGAAAGATTGTTGCTGTGGATGCAGGTAATACCTCCACCAGGTCTGATTGTCTATATTATGGGGGAATTTCATATGTTGCCAGTGATTTTCTTTACTGCTGCACGGCAGTACCTCTCTTTGATAACGGCAGTACCTCTCTTTGATAAATCTCACACAGAATATTAGAACAAGTAGTGATTCAATTCTTCAGGGTGTATGTTTTGCACCAATGAGGCAACAAATAATACATTGACTTCACTTGGGAATTGTATTGATTCATCCTGCTTGAGCTTTTCCCTTAGGGTTTTTTTTCTACCAGTGTTTTGATGGCATCGCCTGCAGACGAACCTAGCATTTTTCTGATGGGCCTCATTTGGATGTGTGCCTAGCAGGCACAGCATGCCTGGGACCCACTTTCCTTCCCCGGTGCTGCCTGGATACATTACATGCTCTTCAGTTGCACCCTTTGCATGTGATCTGTTGCAAATGGGTTGGGCCCATTTACTAGGGTAGGATTATTTGCTTTTTGGTCACCTAGTTTTTGTAACTTTTCTGTGGGTGAGTCTGAATACCTCAGTCCCACCCACTGTAATTTCATGATATTTGGACTGCACATGTTTAACTACAGTCTGCTTTTTAAGTTAAGGTCACTGTGACGCAGCTAGAGTAACAAGTATTAGGCTAGTTACACATGAACACTTGCACATGCATGTGCCCTTGGGTACAGGCTGCACGTGAGAGACTACAGTTGTATGCAACCTGGTAGCTACACAAAGGTAAATTGCCTTGACCGGTTTTAACTGCAGATTTGACTAGTAAAAAAAGACCGCTTTTGACAGGCATAAACTTCCCTTTTAAATATTGACAAGTCTCCCATATGTATGCTTTATTGCCCATAAGAGACGGGTGCATGTTGCATGATATTTAAAAGTAGGACATGTAGAAAATAATTTTGAACATGTTCTTACAGTGAAATAGCCCCAAAAAACGATTTTCACTGTAGCAAGGCTGACTGCTGCCATAGGGAGTCATTGGGCTACATTGTGACATATCAATAAAAAATCGGATTTGTAGCAGCTATTCCACTCATTTTAATGGTAATTTAAATTCCTCCTAGTTGGTATAGTTAGAATTAAATTATAATTTTTTGAATGCCACTTTTAGAAAGTTGACATTTCTCTACCTAAAGTTTCTGGGGTCTTTCTGTGAGTAACAGTTCCTGTACCAGTGAGGAGTAGGTCTCTCTACCAGCTCCCTCTCGCTGCAGGTCCCTGTGCTAGCTCCCCCTCACTGCCCAAGCACTGCGTTTTCAGTTGCTGCCCATTATTATTCTTTGCTTTTTGCCTCATACTTCGTGCCTGCTATTCTCTGCCTTTGTCACTTTACTTTTGTATCTGTTATTCTTTTGTCTTTTGACATTTGTAATTCATGCCTGCTATCTTTTGACCTGTTGCTTTTGTCATTTTGTGCCTTTATTGTCTGTTACTTTTGTTATTTTATTACTTGTGGTCTGCGGCGCCCGTTGCTTGCCACTCCCATTTTCCCTCTCTCCCGATTTCCCGCCACTCCTGCCTTATGCTTCTTGTTTCCCAGAGCCCCACCTAGGACCTACTTAATTTAGGCCGCAGAGTGGCCACACCACTGCGTGCTAAAGACAAGCCTGTCTGTGCCTGGACTGCGCTTAGCGACAGCAACCCTGGTCCTCCGACCTCCCACAAATACTCCACTTCAGAACTCCGAGCCATGGACACCGAATGCAGCAACAACAACTGCTACTTCGATCAATGGTAGAACCTTTCACCTGCTGTCACTTGCCTATTGCCTGCAACATAGCACCACCGGCCCTCATGGAATCCTTCATCACGCCCGCCTCACCAACCACGACCACCACTCAACCAGTTAGTGCAAACCTGCTTTAATATGTTTGATGAAATGGGTTACGTGGCAGTTCAACTTGTTAACTTTTCCACGTTTTAGTTCCATCCCTCAAGGAATGCGTGTTTGGATTTGGCATCCATAAAAAGAAGGCGATTATAAACTGAAATATAATGTTATTGCTATTCAAAAAGGAGGACAATATAACAGGGCATTTAAATATATTTGGAATTCATGTGTTATGTGTGACCACATTAGAACAGTTCTTTCAGCACAAATGCAGGCTGTGATAGCTGCAACACACTCAAAAACCTGACTGGAAATTGAGGAGAAGCCATAATATGGTATTTTCATAGAGTGGTAGCATTGTTTTATAAACAAAACACATTTCTCTGATTAAATAGAAATAAAGGAAACTTTGTGCAGCACATTGTTGTTATTTGAAATTTGGCGGTTTATTGCCCACATTTTATCTGTCTTTCTTCCCACCGCCCACTACTGCTTGAGAACTTTTTTAATGCACACAAAATGTTGGGACTATTGCAGTTCATTCATGATCAGATGACAGTAGGGCAGCCCATAGTGCAACTACATGCACCAACATGCACTGAAACTGCGCATGTCTTCACAAATAAACCAGTGGTCATCGAAGTAGCGCCTTCTCCTCCCGCAGTAGATTCCTGGCAGGGTGGGTAATAAGAAGCTGCTTACGCTCCTACGCTTCACAGACAGGAGAAGCAGATGTCATTACGTATCCCTTTGCTCCTCAAGGAAACCTAAATCTTAGGCAAGGGATGCACTGTACTAGTTTCCATCGCAGGTTTTTCTTAAACCCATATATATATTTTCTTTTAATTTTAAACGTTTTTCATTGAGGCTTCAACAGAGCATAATTATATATACATTTCAGCAATGTCGACAATCCGTTACAAATAAGTTAAGGCATACTCATAGTACATTTGCAATTTGGCAGGGTAGAAAGGAAGTTGGGATACGCAACAGAATGAGATGAGACTCATATAGTAGAGGCGAAGTTTATTGGGAGGCAAATAGGAACATCATTATACACATACATGTGGGTTTCCCCCATGTCCCCGGGTCTAGGCATCTGTCATCCGCACCGGAGTGAGCACCGAATCATTTACAGGGGTTTCGTAGTCCGAGGTGTCGTCTGCTAGGCTATGTAGATATGTCACCAGGAGTCCCCAGATATCACACGGCCTACTAGCACTTGGCATAAGATTCCAAAATTCAGTGAATTGTGTCTGACAAAATGCCACGTCTGCGAGCCAGAGTTTGAGCGTTGGCGCCAGTCTGCGCCCTCAGTCTATTTCCACCCTGCGCCTGGCCAGGCCCAGAAGCAGTGCTACAAGACGTCTACAGGCATCAGGCACCTCCTGGACGTAGCCAAGCAAGCAAAGAAGGGGATTAGGTGTGATGGTAGTCGATGTGATAGCGCTAATGAACTCACACACTTCCAACCAGTAGGTTTCCACTGTGGGACAGACCCATGCCGAATGTATAAACGAGGCGTCGGACGCTGTGCAACGCTGGCAGTGTGCATCTGTGATAAGGCCCATTCTGCGCAGCGCAATTAGGGTGCGGTACATCCTATGAAGGAACTTGAAGTTTATTTGCCTGAGTCTGTAATTAGGGGAGAGTTTTTCAGTTTGCATGCAGCAATATTTCCATTGACGGGTCGGCCCATTAGGCGTCTCACGCCAGTTAGTTGCTAGTAGATGTAGTCGCCATGGATAGTGTGTAGATTCTAGTTATTCGCTTCTGATGTGTGGTAGCTTTGGGGAAGTATTCCAAGGCGGCGGTAGTGGGAGATGGGGCTGGGAATGTCTTGTTAGTGCTTTTGCATGTCGCCTGCATCTAATGGAATAGTAGGCTGTCCAATAGCATGGGCGTTCCAGTAGCTGTGTGTTCAGGGGGAGAGAGGAAGCAGCCATTGGGGTACAAATCCGCATTTATGTTGATACCGAGCACTTGTGCACGGTGCACCATGCCAGGATTTTGCAATGGAGGAAGGCAGGATTTGCATAGATGAGGTGTATAAGATATCAGTGCCACAGTATTTAGGGAGTCCTTCCCAAGGCCAGCGCAAGCATTCGATCGTGTTTATCTCTTTCCAGGAATTTTATAGGGCAGGAAGAGAGCAGTGCTGAGCGGTCAGGGGGAGGCCAAATCCACCTCCACAGCGGTATGTGGTTGGAATGATGTCGGGTGGAGCCAGAAATGTAGGAAACTCGCTTGAGCGCTGTAGGCATACTATTGCAAGTCAGGTGCCCCAAGGTCACGGCATGCAAAAGGGAGCGTCAGGACCTCATAAGCTATATGCGGTTGGCGTCCAGCTCATGCCAGTGAAATTAAGTTGGATCGTAGTGATGGACCACGGGTCACCAGCTCTGGTCACACATACACCTAATACTCACCTGGGCCCAAACCACATTCATGCAGTAAGCTAGTAAAACCCCGTTGGCATCAATTTTGTGTAAAATACTTGTAACTTTGTTATTCACCTTTGGGAGGCGCTAGGTGGCGCTGAACCAAGATGGCCGCACTATAGTGAGGCTCCTGCCCGACCGGGCACTTTCATCATCCTGCATGCTATCCTGACCATGCCATTCTGGAAAAAAACCTCATCGCTTTGCCCGCAAGAGTCTGCTGATTGCAGTGGTGTAAAGACCGGCGCGCTCGTACATTGGTGAGCCGTGCTACCGGCTGCAGTTCTACGTGGCGGAGGACGTTGCCTGTGGGGGACCTGAGGCCCATCGGTTGTGCGCGCTACGAGACTCCGCGGCTCTGGGGCCTGCTCTGGCCTGTGGATGCGGTGGTCTGCTGGGAGCTCCGCGTCTCGGGGGTGAGTGCGTCTGCCTCACAGTCGGGATATCGCCTGCGGGCTGCGAGGGAAGACGGAGCGGGGAGGGAGCGTGCCCCGAAGGCCCTGATCGACTGCTGCCTGCTGCCCTGGGCTGGGGCTGCCCGATACTGCCGCTCCAGGCTGCGGGCGCTGTACGAGCTGGAGAGCGCCGTTGCATACCTCGCTGGGACCCTGACGGACGCCGCGGCTCCTCTATGCTTCGGGCTGCCTTGTGCTCTGGGGGAGCTGGCCACCTGCCTGCTGTAGCCTGATACCGGCTGTGGGGACTAGCGACGCTGCGGGGCTCCGGAGCTGGGAGGCGCCTGGGGCCTTGGCCGGACGCCGCGCTGGAGCTGCCCTCTGGGGGTCCCGCTGAACGTTTGGAGCCCTCCGCCGCCCTCCGTGTTGGGGGTGGTGGGCACCACCCTTGCGACTGGCTGACATTCTGTGGCCCCCATTGCGGCGAATTGCGTGTGCTCCCGGGCCTGATCTCGCTCCTACGGTGGGGAGACTGCAGCGCCGAACCAGTGCGGAGCCCCCCCGACGCCTGGCGACTGGGCTGCCCTTCGCTGGGGCCCTGCTGCGGCCTGTGGATCTCGGCCCTCCTCCCCCGCCGCCCTTACTGCCCGCACCGCTTGCGGCCTGGCTCTCGACTCGCGGCCGGAGGTCGCTGAGGGGACCGCTGCGCGATTCTGGGCCGCGCGGCCGGGGCACCGGGGAACCAACTCCGCCTTGATCTTGCCGGCTGGCTGGTGGGTGCCCCGCTTGCCCCACTTCCTCTCCGCGACCCCGCACTTCTCTGACACCTTCCTGGTCGCTCTCACCTGCTGTGGTTGATACTGACCTGGGCTGGGACCTACCTGGTCCCGTGGAACTCGTCCTCTTGCCGACCTCCTGTGGATTGAGGACCGGGACCCGACTCCATTTGGACTGCGGCCGTGTGGTGTTCGGAGACGGAACCCCTTCACATCCCGACTGGTCTTCCCTTCTGGTTGGATTACGGGCGGCACGGTGAATTGCCCCCTGGCCGCGCCATGGGCCACAGCGACACTCGCCAGTCCAGGCTGCCATTCATGACCAAGACGAGTGGGATCAATATTCCCAGCCAGTTGGGGTAGCCGGTGTGGGTGGGCATAAGCTCCGGTGTTGTTGTTCTCAAACCACTGAATCACGCGTAACGAATGAGCGGAAAAGGGAAAATGGGATGGCTCCTTGGGGGGTCCCTTTTGGTTGCTACACTGACTGCTATGTGTTGTATCATGCTGTAAACACTTGCAAAGCTTTACTGGGTCGGGATCAATGGGGGACGTAAGGGACACGGGACCTGTGCAGCAGTTTCAGCTGGTCTCCTGGAATGTACGTGGGTTAAATGACCCGAGAAAGAGGCGACAGGTCTTGGGTTACCTAGATAGGCAGGGAGCGTCTATTGCCATGCTTCAGGAGACACACTTACGGCCCGGGGGGGACCCCTCTTTCGCGTCACGCTGGGCTGCATGCAGGGTGTTCTCGTCCTACTCAACGTATGCTAGGGGTGTGACCATATTGGTGCGACGCGGGATGGGGTTTATACCGGCGGGAACTGAGGTGGGGCCCTGTGGCAGATATTGCATGATCTGGGGGAAGCTGCACTCTCACACAATACTGTTTGCTTGCTATTACGGCCCCAATGTAGATGACCCGGCGACGCTTCTGAAGATGTGGGGAAAGATACAGACACTAGGCATCTCTCATGTCATCCTGGGAGGTGATTTCAATACCGCGCTTCGGCCCGTTGTGGACCAATCACACCCTCAGCCATCTCATTACTCTCATACCCAACGCACTCTGGTTAACATAACGGACGAGTATCAGCTGATTGATGCATGGCGGCATCTCCACCCCTCACTCAGACAAGGCACACATCACTCCGCTGTACACTCTACTTGGGCCCGCATCGACTATATATTTCTGTCAGCTGGCCTTGCCCCACGGCTGGTCAAGGTGTGTCACCTGGCACGAACATTCTCTGATCACTCCCCTGTATTACTGTCGCTGCGCGTTCCCCTTGATGTGTCCCCATACCTGAACTGGCGCCTCAACCCTGCGCACCTCACAGACTCAGTATTTCTGGCAGAATTAGAGGACGACATAACAGACTTCTTTAACCGTAATACTAACTCAGTCTCCAAGTTTACTACCGTATGGGAAGCTTTCAAGGTTACTGTGAGGGGGTTGTGCATAGTGAAGGGCGGAGGGGTCCTCAAGTGCCTGCGCAGAGACGTGCGCAGGCGGGAGGCTGAACTGTTGCTACTAGAGCGCGAGCAGGCACGGAACAAGCATGATCAGGGGGTCGCAGCACGTCTTAGAGAGAAATTGAATGAATATACAGACGCTGCTGCTAAAGAGTGCAAGTTTCTGGGGAAGCCTTATGTTGCGCGGATATACGGCGAAGGTGACAGACCCGGTAGAGCATTGGCTTTGGCGGTACGGCCATCTAGGTACCGAAATTACGTGTCCTCCCTGCTGGATGGGAACGGTGTCCCGCAGAGGGACACTGCGGCTCAGCTCCGAGTCCTTACTGATCATTACATCGGTTTGTACACCTCCCGTAGGACGACACCAATTGCATTGCATGAGTATCTCGATGACACCGCAATAGCCTGGTTGGGCCCATCCCAGCAGAAATTTCTGCATCACGAACTGGAACTTGATGAGATCAAGGACGCGATAATGTCCATGAAGTCGGGCAAGACACCGGGCTCGGACGGCTTACCGATAGACTTCTACAAAGCCTTTGTCCATGTCCTTGCCCCTATACTGAAGCAAGTGTATTATTCTGCCCTTGAGGAAGGTATCCTACCGGGGACGATGCGCGAAGCCCTCATCACATCTCTGTTGAAGCCGGGTAAATCCCCGGAGCACTGTGACTCATACAGGCCCCTCTCTTTGCTGAACACGGATAGTAAGATATTGGCGAAGGTACTAGCAACGCGCCTTAATCTTCTGATAGAACGTCTCGTCCTTCCCGACCAGGCCGGGTTCGTCCCGAACCGGGCGACTTCCCACAATCTGCGCACCCTGCAGGCGGTGATCCAGGACATCGATCCCCGATGTGAGGCCGCGGCGGTTTTCCTGGACGCCACTAAGGCGTTCGACTCACTTGAGTGGGATTACCGTCTGGCCTTGTTGGAGCGGATGGGAATACCCTTCAACTTCCTGGACTGGATCCGGTTGTTGTACCGCCAACCTCAAGCCGCGGTCCTACTCAATGGGTCCCGCTCTGCCCCCTTCGTTATCCACAGAGGCACCCGTCAGGGAAGTCCTCTCTCTCCAGTCCTATACGCTATCGCTATAGAGCCGCAGACGGCCAAACTTCGGCAACACCACAAGCACCAATCTCTTATTTATCCGGAGCGCCAACTACTCATTGCGTTATATGCGGACGACATGACGCTGTACGTCCACAAGCCGCAAGAGAACCTTAACCCCTTATTACGGGAGGTGACTAAATTCGGCGCTATAGCGAGCGTACAAATAAACTGCGCGAAGTCTGCTTTATTCCCCCTGACTGACAATACTGCGCAGTTCCCGTTAGATTACCCCTTGGTGTGGGAGGCGGATGAGATCACATACCTGGGGGTTAGGGTGACCAGGAACCGGGAAGCCCTTATTAGAGCGAACTACGGGACTGTCATAGACAAGCTCTCCGATAAAATCACGCAATGGAACCATCTCCCGCTGTCTATGGCGGGACGCATCTCCCTGATTAAGATGGTAGTGCTTCCCAAATTGTTATACCTCTTTACCAATATACCATATAGCCCAGGGGCATACTTCTTCCGGACCCTCAATTCCCAGCTGTCCCGACTTATTTGGGGCGGGAAGCAGGCCAGGATTGGACTGCGGACACTTATGTTGCCCTATCATCAGGGTGGGCTTGATGTTCCAAACTTTCGAAGGTACTAAGATTGCGCCCAGGGCCACTTTGCGGTTTACTGGTTCCACCCCCCCCCCCCCCCCCCCCCCTTTATGGCTCATCTGGCAGTGGAAGATGGGTTTATGAGGCTCGAATGTGGACTCGTGACCCCACCACGGTTGATTGCACTGTTCAGGCCTGGAAACGCATGGCAGATTATATGGAAGTTAAATTTCTGTACTCTCCCCGTATTATTCTGGCAAATGACCCCAGACTAAGTGTTACCCGCGAGGAGCTTGGACGCAGGCTGCTCGCGCGGCTGGCGATTCACACATGGGGCGACCTATATCACCAGGGGAGCTTTCGCGCTGCGTCCCACTTCTTTGGGAACACCGCCCCTTCTGTAATGGATACATTTCTTTACACCCAACTTCGGCAAAATATTACGGCTGTCACGCCTAACTTCCCTGATGAGCCGGAAACCATGGCGCCTTTACATGCCCTGCTCCAGACGACCACCCCAACACATGTGGTCTCGATGTTATATAAACATGTACAGGCGGCTCCTTCCCCCCCCTCTCTTAAGGCGCGGACTGACTGGGACAGCGATCTGGGTGCCCCAATGTCAGATGTCCAGTGGGAAGAAAGCTGCTGTCACACTACTGCAGTGACGGGCAATGCCCGCCTCCGCTTGGTACACTTTAAGTTCTTACATCGCCTTTACTTCACCCCGGCTAAATTGTACCACTTCGGACTCCGGGACGATGATCACTGTCTGCGATGCCGAAAGTCAGGAGCGGACTTCATGCACCTGGCATGGTCATGCCGGGCGGTGGCTGAGTACTGGATTGCGGTGTTCGCGGCCCTTTCTGTAATGGTCGGGGTGGATATACCACCCTGCCCTATGATTGCCCTTCTGGGCCGCTCATGCCCCGCGTTAAAGGCGCATCGGAAATTTTTCGCGCTGGGACTTTTACTGGCTAAGCGCCATGTGGCATGCAGATGGGGACGAGGGCGAGCGCCCAAGTTCAAGATCTGGTTGGCTACGATGTCAACCTGGCAGGAACAACTTCACAGTTATGCTGACCTCTTGCCTCACAGATCCCGTCCCAAAGACTTATGGGGACCCCTCACTGCATATCTCCTGCGATCTCAGAGCTCGACTGAAGAAGGGGGGGAGCTGCACGGTGACTCGGAGAGAGATGGTCCGCCTACTACACGCTGTCCTGCGCCTGCCCCCACTGGCATCCATGGCTGATGCATCTCCTCACCTCACTTGCACCTTTTCCTTTCAACACATGCCGCGCACAGCGTTTCTGACTTGCCCTGACTTGCCGCACGCTTTCTGATGTGCTTACACACCACGCGCCGGATACTCGGGAGGGGTGAACGGTGGTTCTATGACTCCCCTGAATCCTGGGTAGGGAGGCCCTAGCTCTCTGATAGCGCGTACAGCATGGCATCCTAGATAGTAGCACCACGTTTCTGGTTCCCTGATTAGCTCATAGTACACCCTCCCAGCGCAATGGACCGGCTAGCCGGGGCGGAGCTGCGCCGCTCCTTGCTCCTAATTCATTCTGCAGTGAGATTCGCCATACAGCGGCTCCGCGCCGATCAGTCCTTTATGCCACATACTGTGTATGGTGGACACATCCTGGGAGGGAATCGATGTTTGATGTTTTGTGGTTCTTAAGTTGGTTAATACAGATAAACGAAACCTCAACTACTTGCTGTTGCCTTACATTGCTTTGTCACTACGCATCATTGCATACGTGAGCAGCTTGTGTTCCTATTCCGCTGCCGGCCCTTAAGGGTTGTAGGCGTTTGAGCTGTGTTAAATGGTAGATCCTAGTTAGATACTGTTTATTGCTCATGATACTGCATTGCCGCTACCGGCCTGTTCATTCAGGTTGTAGGTACTAAGCTGTGTAAGATTTGACTGTGACCAATAAAGGTTTTTCAAAAAAAAAAAAACTTTGTTATTCACCTTTACCAAGTCTTACCAACTCGATAAATATAGTTTCCTTCCTTAATGAATCGGGTTGCTGAGTTAGTTTAAGGTAGAATGGCATTTACCTCTTTACTCCTAATAACCACAGACTCAAGAAGTTTTGAAAATCTTTATCTAAAATGAATTTGTGAGTCAAAATTCAATTACAGTAACCACCTTCATTTTCAAGAGGCAGAATACACTAAATAATTTCATAGCAAAACTAAATGATCAATAATGACGGTACCTGAAAAGGGGAGGGGGGGGGGGGGGAAGAGAGAAATAGGCATAAAAGAACAGATTTGCTGATTATATTTACCTTTGGTCTAAGATGAACCCAACTCCATAATGGGGCCAGATAGAATCTCCAAGACAGGTAGAAGAATGGACAGATTCAGATCTGGAAGGGTAACTTCTTCTAAAGTACAATGCCAGCGTTGCACCCCTCTCTGGCACTACTCCCCTCGGATGTCCCTATTCCGCAATCCCTCTAGTTGAATAGATTATCGATCAGAATTTCAAACTTTCGGACAGCGTTTCTGGCAGCAGCCTGGTCTGAGACAGCGTCTCGGACAATAACTGGAGCAGCATACGCGTTGGGTCAGTGACGAGTCGGAATGACAGATCTGACAAGTCGGACGAGGTCTCTAGCTATCTTAACTCAATTGTACTGCTCTTGATTCATGTACCAAACCCCATGTATCAAGTCTTATGTTTTCCCTTATTCTGATTGGTCAGAATGAGGAGGTGAGTTCATCACACCACTTAGAATTTAAGATTTTCTCTATGAGGCATTGTTTATGTGCCCTCATCCTCTAGCTATCTTAACTCAATTATACTGCTATTGATTCATGTACCAACCCCCATGTATCAAGTCTTATGTTTTTCCTTATTCTGATTGGTCAGGATGAGGAGGTGAGTTCATCACACCACTTAGAATTTAAGATTTTCACTATGAGGCATTGTTTATGTGCCCGCCCCTTAATTTTCTTTTCCCATAACTTTATTCTCCCACACATTTCACATTACTCAGTAAATTAAACATTTTATTCAACATTGTTGCTCTTGCAGGGGTCATCAGTTGAGCTTCTCAGGCTTCTTCATTCAAGGTGGCCTTGGCTGAGTGGCACGGGAGTCATCATTGTTTCCGGCCAAACTCTATGCGCATGCGCGTAGTTTCATGTGAGGTAGGGATTCCAGTCACCCTCCGAGGCCCAAATAAGAACTAATAATAAAGTCAGAAAAAGACACGTTAGAACACAGAAACAAATGATTTCACTGTATACCACTTATTTCTACTCTATCCCCATTTACTTATTTAAATCTTTTGCATTAGTGTTTAATAAAACTTACGAGGTTTAGTTTAGCAGTAGCAGGTGCATTAGCATGTGAGTTCAAAGTGGCCATTTTTAGTGCCATTGCGCTGCTGCAAAAGTTTCCCACCAAAAGCGACAGTCATACTACGTAGATGCAGTAGACGCATGCGCAATAGAAATCCCGCGCTTTGTCGGCCATTTTAGAACATTCCTGTTACGGGTTAGTAATGCACATAGAAAAGCTTCCCCTAGATAAGTGTTTGTGATGAATTGAGGTTTTAGTATTCACAAAACAAATTGATTACATTATTACATGTTATTTTAGAGTAATGAATCCAAGCAAGTTTCTTTTACGAATCCTTGCTCCATCAATCCCCTCTCTGATGGCATTCATTTTCTACTAAAACAGATGCCAACTTTAGCACATCTCAATTTCTTCCTCAACCCTTTCATTTTTTTCTTTTCCTTTTTGCATTGTAATCCTCTCATTCTTTTATAAAAGTCTCCTTTTAATTCTTCTAGCTGTATTTCTTCAAGTTTTCTTTTCTTGCCCCTTTCATTCACTTCATATTTCTTTCTTCCTTTACAACACTTGTGCCAACACATTATTGCTAAGACTAATAGGGCTATTCCCATCATGGGTAGTATTATATGACCTAGTATACCTATTCCCAAATTAGAAAAACAACTACCTATGTTGGAAAAACTATTTGCAAATTTATTCCATACACTTTCAACTTCCAGTGGTTTCAACTCTTCTTCCAATTTCGTAATATTTTTAATATATTTTCCAATTTCAACACTCTTGTCTGGAATATAGGTGCGTTTTCAATAATTTACAGACTCCACCCTCTTTTGCCAATAATATGTCAAGGGCAAGTCGATTTTGCAAAACCATAGATCTGACCGCAACTAATTCAGTGTTGATAAGCAGAAATCCTCCAGCAGTGTCAGTAGATAACCGATCAACCACTGTAGACAACTGGCAAATTTTCCGTGAATTCAGAAGAACTCTCACTGAAGGTATCAATGCACCAAAAATATCACCTACAATCTCTGAAAAACTTGCTCTTTTTACACGTGTGAGTCCATTTGCGTCTTCATTGTTGCCAGTGAGTCTTTTTACATGATAAACCTTAGGGAATACTATTCCAAAATAGCAACTCCCATACCAATGGTATGGCAGCCTAAATTAGGCTTTATTGCCACACACATAATAAACTCCAGGAAATACTGGATCAGTTCCTCCCTTTAGTCCCATCCCTCCATTATTAAGAAATTGTGCTCACATTCACTGGAATCAATAAACACATTGTTTTATTCTGTTTTTAACCTATGGAGACAGATTTTCCCTTTCTCTTCAAAATCTAAAGACATGGCAGCATGAGTTTTGCCATTTGCAAAATGCTCTTCTTCCTCAGCCCATTTCGGTATCTGAGGTTTAGGTTCAGAGGCTCTTCGTTGGAAATCCTGTCTCCTTTGTTCCACTAAATTCAAAAATATTTTCTCTTCTTCATGCAATTTACAGGTTAAGTTGTTATTATGTGCTTCAGCTATAGCTATTGCTTTCATGGTTAAGAAATATTCACCCATAAATTCTGAGTCTCTTGTACTAAGAACAGGGTTCTTGCTTTTTCGCATAGGATCCTCAGAAAAAATCACATGTATGTTAGAATAATAATATTGCAATTTTCCAGTTTTATAAAACAAACTTGCTAAATTACTACAGGATATACCATAGGTTAAGGGTAAATGATGATAGGTCACTCCCTCTGCTACAGATGCAGGTAATTTCATGCAGACATAGCAATCACTAACTTCCATAGTTTCTACATATTGTACTTATAAGTTTGTGAAAATATTTAAATCAGTGCCATTTTTATTCACAGCGTGATGTAAATCTGACACACCTGGTGCTTCTAATTCTACTCTATCTCCTTTGATAGTAGCTACCTTTTCATGTGTGTGTTATTCTGTACACTTATGAGTATGGCCACTGTTAATATTAAACATATTAGGAGTATTAGAAATATGCTACATATACACACTCTGCAAAATTTCTTAAAACAATTCGGTTTTCCAGCAGTTCTATTGTCAGCCATTTTCTAAGGGGAAAGAAGATTTCCCTTCTTAATTTGAGGGATTCAACTTTGGAACAGAGTTACAGGAGGGGAATTGGTTTCAAGGTGGTCTCACTTCTTCGTCAATTTGCTCTGCATTACAATTTTCAATTTCCTCTTCAATTATCTCTAAATTCTCAAAATCTTTGAGAATTACATATGTCCATTCAGGGCCTTTGAATTTGTTATTTACAAATTTCGCTCTGGGGCTTCTTAGTTTTGAACCTACAGCGGCTTGCCCAGACCAACTGGATACTTCATCTACCTGCTCTGGGTTTTCGGGTATGGTTTTGAGGTGATATTCCAATCTTTTGATAACACCTGGCCTATTATCACCTTTTCTGATTCGTTTAGCTTGCACTGCACTTGTCAGATGTTCTTTTGCTTTCGTTGATTTGTGGCACAACATGATTAATTTCGTCCTCAGATTCTTTCTCTGTCTGATCTTGTGCAGGGCCTACTAGTTCACTACTTCCTCCCTGAATGTTTTCTCCTTCACTAGTCCGACCTGGTTCAGGTTCAATTTTTAATGTCGCTTTTTCTGTATCTGCCTGAATTTCTGTAACTTCCCTGATTGGCTCTTGCTCAATTTCCTTTGAATCTTTGTTGTCTTTTACCAGTTCACTCTCTTTAGATTCTTTTTGTTCTTCCCCAGTCTCTGGTTCTGTAAGTTTGACTTCTTTTATTCGGGTAATTGGTACCTTCCCTACCTGGTCCTGCTCAGGTTTATAATCTAATATATTTTCTGTTTCTTTAGCACTTTCCTCTCTGCCTATCTGGTCCTCACTCTTTTCCTGACTAATTTGTCTAGTTTGGTTTCGGGTTCTTACAAATATCTCTGGTATGTCTACTACAGGTATCCAATCATCTTGACTGTTGCTCGGTTGTTCTTCGTCAGCTACTTCAGGACCTATTACTTGAGATCCTTCAGCTGTGCAACCTTCAGCTCCCTCAACCGCCTGAGTCAGTTGAAGTTCCTCCTCGTCAGGTGCTGGTACTCTTTATGTGTGGCTTGCATGAATCCAATTTGGCAAGCATGCACATTTTACTGCTGTTGTTGTGACTAATATAACCTGATGTGGTTTCTCCCACCTTGGTGCTAGGCAAGTCTCTTGTGTGTGATTCTTAACTACAACCCAGTCACCGGGATTCAGATCATGCGTTTGAATCGGCTGCCTGACGTCTGCGTCTTCTCCAACCTGGTGAGAGATAGAACACACTTGGTCAGCCAATTCTTTGCAATACTCCAGTACCAAATCATCAGTTATATTCAACAACTTGTGTCCTGGTATATATGCCTGCCTCATTGCTCTTCCCATGATGATTTCATAGGGACGCAAGCCAGTATTTTTGTCTGGAATACTTCTAAGTCCCATCAGAACAAGAAGTAAAGCATCAGGCCAGTCCAGTGGAGTCGATGCACACACTTTCCCTAACCTTGACTTAATTGTGCCATTCAATTGTTCTACCACTCCAGATGCCTCTGGGAGGTATGCGCAGTGCAGCTTCTGTTCAATTTTAAATGCTTCACAAATTAATCGAATTATTTCATTATTAAAACGAGACCCTCTGTCTGATTCAATAGTTACTGGAAAACCGAATCGAGGAATGAGCTCTCTCAATAGGAGTCTGGCTACTGTTAAACTATCATTTCTTTTGGTGAGGTATGCCTCCACCCACTTTGAAAATAAACAAACAATGACAAGTACATATTTTAATCCTCGACAGGCAGGTAACTGAATGAAGTCGATTTGAAGTGTTATGAATGGTCCTTCTGCCTTTCCAATTTTTCCCATATAGACTACTGTTCTCTTGCCTGGATTCCTTTGCTGACATGTCAAACACCTTTGGCAAAGTCTTTCAGCAACATTTCTAAACCTTGGGTTAAACCAATCCTACCTGAAAAGCCTGATCATTGCATCTCAGCCTATGTAAGTGTCTCCGTGATACATTCTAGCCATAGGTGCAAGCATGCTGTCTGGCAACACAGGCCTATCATCTAAGTAGACCCACACCCCATCTTCGGTCCTTTGTGTACAATCAATTTTCACCCACTTCTCTTTCTCTTTTGTTTCGGCTTCATTTTGTAGATCTTTTACTTCTTTCCATGTTTCTAACCCTGACAATAGCATAAGTTGACAGCTGTTTTGACAATTTTCAATTTTTCTATTTACTGCCATTCGGAATCTGGCACAATGTTGGGCGACCTGGTCAGCGTACCGATTGCCTGCAGTCACACGGTAATTTCCTGACTGGTGTGCGGCACACTTGACCACTGCCATTTCTTTTGGTAATTGTATTGCTTCAAGCAATTCTTTGACATATTGTCCATTTTTAATGGGAGACCCTGAAGAAGTCAGAACGTCTCGCTGCATCCAGAGCTGGCCAAAGTCATTCACAACCCCATAACCATACTGACTGTCAGTGTAAATGGTTACTCTCCAATTTCTTCCCTTTTTGCAGGCTTTAATTAAAGCAATCAATTCGGCTATTTTTGCAGCCGTGACTCCTGATAAATAGGATGCTTCGACTATTTCAGCCAATGTACACACAGCATAAGAAGCACTTAATCCTCCCTCTTCATGGCGCATAAATGAACCATCTATAAAGAATTCATGCTCAGCATCTTTTAATGGCTCATCTTGTATGTTTGGATGTGGTTTTGCTCTAAGTTCTGTTACATCAAGACAGTCATCTTCAGGGTCATCTTTTACTTCTTAATTGTATGGATCTGGAAACAGAGTAGCTGGGTTAAGTACAGTACATCGAACAATGGTCACATTTTCTGCTCCTAAAATTATCCTTTCATATTTTGTTAATCTGCTCGGGGTAAGGTACTGGGGTACGAGTTTGTGTCAAAAGAATAACAACTGCATGGGGGACATATACCTTTACAGGGCGTCCCATCACAATGGTCTCACTTTGCTCCAGACTTACACATGTTGCTGCCACACCTTTTAGGCATCCTGGCAAAGCGGATGCTACAGGATCTAAGGTAGCAGAAAAATATGCCACTGGGCTTCGCATCAGGCCATGAAACTAAGTTAGAACTGAGAGGGCACAATTATCTCTCTCACAACAAAATAAAGCGAAATCTTTTGAATAGTCGGGCATACCTAAAGAAGGGGCTTCACATAAACAATCTCGTAATTTCAGAAAATATTTCATGCTCTCATCATCCCATTCTATCTGTGCCTTTGCTCGTTTCTTTGTCATTTGTTTCAAAGGCTTCACCAGCAAAGAGAACCCCATAATCCACTGCCTACAATACCCAACTACCCGTAGGAACATTCTTATTTCCTTCTGGGATTGCGGCAGCTTCATTTGTTTTATCTTTATTCTTTCTGAGGTCACTCTCCTTTCTCCTCGTTCTATCTGGTGTCCCAGATACTTCACTTTTTTTCTTCAAAACTGTAGCTTCTCAGGGGACACTTTATGTCCATCTTTGGCTAAATGGTAAACTTTCTCCCAGACACGTTCATATTTTCTAAATCCTTATCAGAAAATTCTGCTTTATAAGGTTTTTGCAGAACCTCTGATCTTCCCACATCGATTCCCATTTCCAAGGCCAAATTAATTAATTTTTCATGAAATATTTTTGTATTTCGAGTTATACTTCTGCAAATGAACAGCAATTCTTCCTTATTAAAGGTATTCAACCTTTCCAACCCTACATTACCTGCTATCATCTCTTCCAATTCTACTCTTAGTTTAAAAACATCTAGTATTTTTGGTGGTGGATCTGGCTTTTCTATGTCTCTTGTCCATCTGTCTAACTCTTCTGGTGTTATTAGTGTGGTACTCTTTGTTCTGGTGGATGCCTCAAGTCTGACTTCTCTTGAACAACCTGGTGTGACTCTTCTGGGTGTGTCATTTATTTGCCCTCTTATCGGCAAATCCATTAATGAAATTACAGGCTCGCAATCACTAGCTTGGTCGTCTACTATTATTTTTCCTTTTCTAGGTTCAATGATTGGTGTGGTCATGACAAGAGTTTTAGGACAATTTGATTCATCTCCGTACAACCGTACAACAGGACCTATAGTCATAGGTATAGTTAGCGCTTCAGGATGTGTGTTTAACTGTGCTATCTTCTGCATTAATTCTTCTCTATTTTTATTTATTGCCTCTCTTTCCTTTTCTTGGAGTACCCTTTCCATTGTTTTTTCATGTACTATTTGTGGCACCAAAGGTGTCTCTAAGAGTGGAGTGCTTGGGGTAATTCTGCTGAGCCCTTCCTGATATGGCGCAGGACTTTTCATTAATATTTCTTCTAAATAATCATCTTTGGAGTTCCCTTCACTTGTCGTTATTAAGTGTTTTTTCTTTTCTGTACATTTACTTCCTGTCTGTTCATCAGCCATTAATACAGGATATAATCCCTCGGTTAACATGGCTTGCCTCCATTGTTCCATTTGTTTGTCTCTGGTTTCACGTGGAAATTTTAGGTAAAAACGACTCAAATTCCTGTTATATCTTGCTCTAGCTCGTTCAGATGTCTGTTTCCCATTCTTCTAATGCCTCATACTGAGTCAACCTAGGTCTGGATTCTAACTCATTCATTCTTGTGCATAAATTGTGTAAAATTCTCCCATTAAATGTTCCGTATTCTGGGAAAGCAAAAATTCCATCATCTTTTGTGTATTCAATACAATTCTCCAATACTAGCTCGTCTCTTATTTTCGTATCCAATGAGAATTAAATTTACTCTGTGCGTTTAGCCAATGCTAGTGCAGTTTTAAGTGACGTCAGTATCTCTCCTATCTCCTGACCCCTCATTTACAAAAACTTGCGTAAGTCACACATCCGCTGTCCTACCAATCCCAGCGTGGCTCTTTGTGACGTCAGTGCAGCACCCGCAACTCGTATTTTGCATAAATCAACAACATAAAACATTAGCTACTGTGTCAGATTCTCTAAATTCCAAAGAATAGTCAGTTTGCTTTTACTGTAAGTAAAACCTTTCCACTTGCTCTTCACACACTACGAATAAAACCTTTCTGCTTACTCTTCACTCAAGCATCAGAGATCCTGCTACCCCTTCAGTATTACCCTTTCTAGGTGATATAAGACCAAAGTTTCACCAACAAACTTTAGCTACCAGTTACTCTCACTTACATACAGAAAATAATCCCTAAAACAGTGCTTCTAGTTTTACCTAACTTTCCGCACTTTTCTTGACTCCTGCCAAGTAACCTCACTGCAGTATGGCTTCCATCACCATCCACTATTCCTTATTCCCGGGAACTTCAGACAACATGAATAACGATGACAACAACAACAAGTGTTAATGCATATATCAATAATTTGAATTACAATATTCCATTCCATACCTAACTAACTAGAACCTAACCATGCCTCTGCTACCAAGAAAAACTGATGGAGCGCCTGTCACCAGCTCTGGTCACACATACACCTAATACTCACCTTGGCCCAAACCACATTCATACAGTAAGCTAGTAAAACCCTGCTGGCATCAATTTTGTGTAAAATACCTGTAACTTTGTTATTCACCTTTACCAAGTCTTACCAACTCGATAAATATAGTTTCCTTCCTCAATGAATCGGGTTGCTGAGTTAGTTTAAGGTAGAATGGCATTTACCTCTTTACTCTTAATAACCACAGACTCAAGAAGTTTTGAAAACCTTTATCTAAAATTAATTTGTGAGTCAAAATTCAATTACAGTAACCACCAGCGTTGCACCCTTCTCTGGCACTACTCTCCTCGGGTGTCCCTTTTCCGCAATCCCTCTAGTTGAATAGATTATCGATCAGTATCTCGAACTTTCGGATAGAGTTTCTGGCAGCAGGAGGGTCTGAGACAGCGTCTCGGACAATAACTGGAGCAGCATACGCGTTGGGTCAGTGACGAGTCCGAATGATAGATCTGACAAGTCGGACGAGGTCTCTAGCTATCTTACCTCAATTATACTGTTCTTGATTCATGTGCCCCCCCCCCCATGTATCAATTCTTATGTTTTCCCTTATTCTGATTGGTTAGGATGAGGAGGGGAGTTCATCACACCACTTAGAATTTAAGTATTCTCTATGAGCCATTGTATATGTGCCCGCCCCTTCATTTTCTTTTCCCATAGTTTATTCCCACACGCATTTCACATTACTCAGTAAATCAAACATTTTATTCAACATTGTTGCTCTCGCAGGGGTCATCAGTTGAGCTTCTCAGGCTTCTTCATCCAAGGTGGCCTTGGCTGAATGACACGGGAGCCATCATTGTTTCCGGCCAATCTCTATGCGCATGTGCGTAGTTTTATGTGAGGTAGGGATTCCAGTCACCCTCCGAGGCCCAAATAAGAACTAATAATAAAGTCAGAAAAAGACACGTTCGAACACAGAAACAAATGATTTCACTGTATACCACTCATTTCTACTCTATCTCCATTTACTTATTTAAATCTTTTGCATTAGTGTTTAATAAAACTTACGAGGTTTAGTTTAGCAACAGCAGGTGCATTAGCATGTGAGTTCAAAGCGGCCATTTTTAGTGCCATTGCGTAGCTACAAAAGTTTCCCACCAAAAGCGACAGTCATACTGGCCTACAGAGCCTTGTTCCCCATTGAGCGTGATGTGGCAGACCAAACTGTGGCTGGACACAGCTATGCCCACACAGGTAGCCTACACCTTATGACTCGTAATGAGTCTGTGCAAAAGTGACCATAAGACCTGCGGGAAAGGGGGACAGAGCTTAACTGTAAGGGAGAGAGGGGGATGGACTAATAAACCTTGACAGTAACAAATGTCTCTTTCCCACAGTAATAGATTGATTACTTGAGGATTCACCACCTTGGTCACATAGTATAAGATTCTTCTTAACCTATTGCCAGTTGGAGAGAAACTAAACTCCTACCTCTCTCGAACTCTTTCTCCTAATATTGAGTCCATTTGATGCTGATACGCAAATTTCTGAAAATCTCCCAACTTCAAGGAATCTGTGCCAAGGTGATAGAATTCCCACTGCTTAAGTGATAATTTGGGGAAGTGTTGACCTTGTAAACATCAGCTTATTTCAGAGCACTGGGTGAAAGAATATTTTTTGGCATCAACAAATGTGCAGAAAAGTACTTCTTCTCTATTACTAGTTACCTTACCTGTAATGTCCTCATCAGCCTCACCGTTTACCGTTCTCAAATTATGGTGCTAGAAATAGCACAAAATCATTTTGCCACATGAATCACCTACTGGTGACTTGAATGAAGAGGAACAGAGTACAGTTGGTTAATAATCAATATAGTGTCATGTTATGTTTTGTTATATTGATTTGTATAGCGCACTAATCACCCAAGAGGGTCTCCAGGCAATTGGGCAGGTGTGTAGGTTTGTGGTTCACAAGGTGCCTATACGTAGAGCCAGGTCTTTAGCTTCTTGTAGAACTCAAGATGTGAGGAGTGGCTCTGATGTGTTGAGGGAGGTCGTCCCATGTCTTGGGTGTGCCGTAAGAAAATGAGCAACCTCCAGTTTTGCTTTTGCGGATGCGGGGAATGAGTGAGAGTGAGGCACAGCATAGGTGTCTGGTGAGTTGGTGAAAGTGTATGCAGCTGTTAAGGTATTCTAGTCCTGTGTTGTGTAGGGCTTGTATGTGTGCGTGAGAAGTCCAAATTGGGTCCGCTTGTGAATGTGGAGCCAGTGAAGCTTCCTGAGGTGATGTGGATAGGGTGTGGGAAATACAGTATGAGTCTTGCAGGGGTGTTCTAGTGTCTGCGAAGGAGTTGTTTGGAGAGTCCGTAGTCCATCCTGCTGGTGATGAGTACTTGCGTGACAGTCCGTCTGGTGTTCTGAGGCAACCATTTGAAGATTTTTCACAGCATGCGTACGATGCAGGAGGTGCACACTGCGTTGGCCAGGATGATCTCTAGATTTCTTGCGTGGTCTGTGGCTGTTGGTCCTAGTTGCAACGGCCACCAGGTAGAGTCCCATGGGGAGGTCTTGTTACTGAAGACTAGTACATCCGTCTTGTCTGAATTGAGTTGCAGGCAGTTGGTTCACATCAAGTCTGTGCTACCATGGTCATGCAGTTGATTCTGGCGGTGGTTGTTTTGCTCATCAGGAAGAGGGTGAGTTGTGTGTCATCGGTGTAGGAGAGGACTTCGATTTCTTGTGATTGGATGGTGTTGGTGAGCCGTGTCATGTATACGTTGAAAAGGGTTCGGGCTGAGGAATGATCCCTCTAGGACTCTGCATATCAATTTCTTGGTCTCTTATGTGTAGGTTGGCCTCCTGGCCTTTTGGGTTCTTTACATGAGGAAGGAACAGATCCATTTGAAAGCGGATCCTTTTATACCACTCTCGTGTAGTCTTCTGATGAGGGTTCTATGGGAATCAGCGGCAAAGGCCACAGGGAGGTCAAGCAGGATTATCAGCTGATGGACAACACATCATCTTGGCATTGTAGTCCCGATTCATGATCATAATATAAATGATAGTCTGTTTTGTGCACATTCATCATGTTTACCAAAATGTTAATTATGCTTTTATCTTCCAAAGTAGGAGATAAGTAGATGTTAACTTGGAATACACTTTAATTACCCTCTTGGATGGATGTGTCATTTTTCAAAACTAGGCACTCATCAAATTAATCTATAGCCTCTATCTTAGAAGGGCACAGCTCAGAAGACTTTGCTGTTATCACTTCCAGTTTGCTGGATGTGAGCACCAGAGAGAACCAACAGTTGGTCCCACAAGGGTAGAAAAGGATCTTACACTTATTTGGCACAATATATACAATCTAGAGCTCTAGTCACATCTGGGTTAAAATATATGTCACATTTTTCTGAGCCAGAATAGCTACTTTAAAACATCTTCCATTTGTCAAAGAGAGACATCTGGGCTTAAAATAAGGTCAAATTGAGAGCTTTTAAATTCTTGTGATTAACTGTGTGTCTGCTTGAGCATGTAAAGACCGTTTCAGAGGAAACTGAAGTTTTTAAACCACGGGATTGGGATGCAGTGTTTACTATATAACTAGGAGCAGGAAAGGAAAAATTGGGCCCAAAAGATAAGTGTTGTGAGTTGGTTTAATCCTATACACAGCTAAATTGTATGCTTCCATTCTAATATGTATGCTGCCATTCTTTTCACGAAGTAATGGTGTGTGATGGAAAGAACTTCAACCACAGGCCCTTGGGCATCACTATATTGGCTTTCCGTAGCACAAGTGAAGCAATTAGCTCATGTTACTTGGTTACTCTAGTTGGAAGCGAAGGACAAAGTACCAAGTTGAAATTCAGTGCCTCGCTGGGTGCCTTAAATGTGTAGGATTCCTTTGTCACTTTTAATGACTGACAATAGATGACAGCTCCTCCCCCATTCCTCCAGTCTTTACTATCCAATTTCAACAGATAATTTTTAAACCATCCAGACTAGTTATTACTAAACTGGGTTGAAGTCCAGGGAGAGTTGAAATCCCATTAGGCTTATTTTGCTAAATTAATTGTCTTCAGTGTGTTCAGCTATAGATATATATATATATATATATCAGTATACAAATCTTGCTCATAACTGATGAATTAGTCGTTCTTTCATTTCTACCTAAATAGCTTAGCCATCCTGTACCAGTGTGATGTATTCTTAGACATGTTATCTATCATATTTACAATTTCTAATATCATGTTTTTGCATAATTTTCCAACATTCCACCCAATTTTTGTCCTCATTGGTGCATACCAGTTCTTTAATTCCCATTACGCGCAGCATTCCATTCTGGTTTGTCATTTGTTTTGCGCTTTTACTCCCTCTAGTGGGCATATTCAATATTCTTAGTCAAATATATGGTCGTTTACTACTTCACTCCAGCTGTATTCTTGCCCCCACCTTTGTCAGTTCTTGAGTGTTATATTATTATTCTTCAACCTATTTCATAAGTTGTATCCTATCCACTTACCTTTTAGTAGGTTTTCTGTTCATGCCTACACTAGTTTGCCCTTTGTGTCATGCTGTGTCATGGTAACACAAGGATGATTTCGTGACATCCCCTCTGGGTGATCCATTGTTTATTTTTTGCAGACTCTTGGACGCAGCTATAATTGTTGTTGTGACTACTTTTCTGCAGTATTGGTAAGATGCATATACATCTTACTGTCTTGATTTAGCCCTTATGGAAACTTTTTTTTCAGAGACATATATAGTTGACTTTAATATTATTGAGTTTTTCTATCAATTCCCTTCTGTCCGATGGTTAGCCACCTGATCAATCCCATAGAACCTTAGTATTCTTCAATCATTTGCACACCGTTGTTCACCATGTCAAGCCATCAGTTAACTCCAAACTAAGTTTTTCTCTTCCCTTATGTATTCAAGGATTCTCTTTTTTAGTGTGCACGACGTTTTCACAATATGTTTCAGATTACACTGGCATATTAGTACATAAACCACAAAAAAATATTGCATTTGATTCTTTGTTTTATTGAATATTTTTGTCCTTCATCTGTTTTGTGGCATTTCATGTTCGCTTCTGTTGTAAACCCTTCATCCTTTGTGTTAGAAATTCGGTTTCTGGTTGACTGGGGTATGAGCCTTGGCCAAGGAGCAACCACAATCCTAGTCAGGGTAAGGGGCGGGCAAACCCTAAATTAACTTGTGCCCACCCTCTGGTAGCTTGGTACAGAGCAGTCCGGCTTATACTGCATATGGAGTGCACCTAATACCAACCCTCTGGACTGCTAAGAATTCTCCGATGCCTACTAAGCTGACTCCCGACACGGCAAATGGAATATACAAATGGAATATACAAGGTGTCTAAATACACAATAATTATTCGTAACCAGCCCATACCCCTGGCTTGCTTCGCAAAACCTTGAAAAAGCCCCAGGCCTGTGCGCCAAGAGACATGTTGGCTGTGTTCTTAGAACCTGTGGCTCTGACTTCAAGAACCACATCGGACTTCTAGGTTCACCATGGTAAATAAAACCATATGAACCACAACTGGTGGTATTACCAATCATTCCTATTGAAATTTAAGAAACAGTTCAACAATAGTAACTTGTCCTTGTCTTTATGCATACATTTGGATTTCATGGGATAGGGATTTTCCCATTTACCAAGGACATTTGAAGATATTGATATCCCCATTAACTAAGGAAGTTCATACAGGAAAATGTTCACCCCTCTCCAATTGGACTTAACTTAGAGATTGTCAAAGTACCTTAAATCCTGGTTGCGGAGCATTGTATGAATCTGTGACGAAGATAAGTTGTGCAGCCACGGCAGTGTGACAGTTCGTAGATACGGCAAGGCTGCAGTGCGATGTCCTGATGATTTGACGTCAAGGAGTCTGTTGACAGAGCTTGAGAAGTCCTGTGTCGAGGATGCGAGACGCAGCCCAGGCAATGAGTTGGTTCCGGAGTGCAGTAAATCTGTGAAAATAGTTGCGTAGTGGTGTTCTGAAGGTGATGCGTCAGTCCCAAGATGTGGGAGGCGGCGATGTGAGTCTTTTGCGATGGTTTTAATCCACGCAGAAGCACCGATACATCGGTTCTGCTCAGGGATGCGCCGCTCAGCCGAGGAGGTGCTTCAGTTATGCTTGGGATGTGTTGTTCAGCAGAGAAGGTGCATTGGTTCTGCTGGCAAGCACCTTAAGCCTTCTTCCAAGAGTCCAGGTGCAGGGTTTGGAAGCCTGTTATATCCCTTATGCTTCAGATCAGGAGGCCAGCCAATTTGTCCTTGGAGTCACCCTGGGTTCTGGAGTCAAGTGATGCAGGTCCAGTCCTTCACACCCATACAAGAGGGTAGCGGGCAGCACAGCTTCCCCCCCTCAAGGCTTCCCACAAACATTAACTGAAAGTCTCTGGAGTGTCATTAATATAGAAGTGTTCCTTACTGGCTTGTGATATCTCTTCTTTTTTTACTGCATCCTGAGTGGATAACTAATACCACTTTCCTCAAGTCTTTACACAAAGATTAACTCCGCGTTTCTGGAGTGTCAGTCATAAAGAAGTATTCATTGATGGCATGTGATATTTCTTCTCTTTTTACTGCATCATGGAGAAGATAACCCGAATTCCTATTTCCGGGAACCTTGACTATACTCCTGCTCGTATGTAGTTATATGGCCAGTTTCTGCCTTTTCTATAAAGTAAAGTACCGTTTTAGAAACAAAGATTATGTCGATCCTTGAGTATGATAGGTGTGCATGACGTTATAATGTGTAATCTTTTTGTATTTGGGCGATGTAGGTGTCCTATATTTACCATATGGCATAACATTGCTAATGAAATAATACATAATGTTCCATTTATTCATCCCAGGTCTATTTAGATTTTATCTATACCTTCATGAAAATGTCCTGCAAATATGAATTGCTTTTGTGTTGCAAAACCCTGTAGTTTATGCAGTGTGTTTTTCACACATTTATCATGTACTTATCTCTCTGCCATGTCAGCATTTTGCAAAAGCAACCTTTCCTGTTTTGTCTGTTATTGACCCCAGTGCAACTAACGTGTTTATAAGGAGTATAGCTACCGCATCCTCATTCTGGAATCCACTTAAGTGTAAATCATGGTATTATAATGTCTAGATTTGAATCTACTTAATTCCCCTTTACTCAGGTAGGTTTCTGGTACGAGCACTATTTCTACTTTAACTCCCTCAATTTTCAAATGCACTCTTAATCGCTTAGTAGGGGAGTTTAGTCCCCTTATCTTAATTGATAATGCATATCTTAAGCTATTGTCCAATTGTTCATTTATCATTAATGTCCCGGCGTATGTCCTTTGCTGTTTCAGTATCTATTATTTGTTGTTCTTCCTCCATTTCTCCCTTCCCTTTACAACTAAAAGCATCATAGCAACTCTCTAAGTTGACAAATAGTGTAAAAACATAAAATTACCATAAGTAAGCCCCATATAAGGATCTGCATTGCACAGATGTACCTGTGTCCTTCATTTCTATATTTCAGCCCCTCTGGCTGTCAGAATTTGTCTTCCTTATCAAATTTAACACTGAGGTGTTCTCCTGCGCAAACCGTTCAATAGACAGAGGGGTAGCCCCTTAGTTGACTTCTAAACGTTTGTCATGCCCCATTATCATTTTCACCATCTAGAATTCCTTACATTTCAGACTCAATCTGTGGTCCAGGACATAACATTAGTGTTATTCTGATCTTTGGTCCAAGAAACTCCCCTTCTTCTTGTTCTTTAATCTTTGTGACGACCGTGTGTTCTGCTTTCTTTGAGGGTCCTTTTCCATTCCTTGTGACAATTCTTTTTTTAAAGCAATTTTTAATTCCTTGTGACAATGACATGGTTTTCTCATGGTCTAAGCAGTCTTTGGCTGGTCCCAAACCTTTTCAGCCTTCCGTCATTGTCATTATATGATGCTCTTCACCTTGAGAATTGAATTTTTCTCTTAATCTGTTCCTCCACTTTTGGCTTGAAAATATTCTGCCAGGGAATGGTGGAGAACATCAGACCTTGCAGTGGCAGGATTGAAACCCTGTAGAAATGTACTGGTGTTTTCCATCTTGATTACCAAGTTGTGTGTTCCTTACGTTGATGTGATATCATCCTGTGTAACCTCTCAATTTCTACTCCTCCCTTTTTTTAAATCCAAGATCTGAAAATGTTCACTTTTGCTGAACTCTAGGAAAGAACTACATTCCTTTTCCTCTGACCCATTTCTAGTGATTACATTAAGTCTTTTTGTAAATCTTTACATTTTAAATATGTCTGTTATTTGACTGTCCATTTCTTTCTTTCTTTTCATTTACTTCTCTGCTATTCATTAATATCCCTGCCATGTTTGCTTGTGGTCCTAAGATCAAGTACATAAATTGATCTACAACTAATTTTAGGAAAGGGATGGCCAGTGACAAACTTTAGTGGATCTCTACCATTTCTTCCATCTCCACCATTTCTTGCGTAAGCTGGTGCTAGCAGCACTTATGAAAGGTGCACAAAAAATCTATAAGTCACCCCTACAGCAGGCCTTTGCAATCCTAAAGGCAGAGTGCTTGGTTCTAAGTGTGAGGGTGCTCCTGCATGAGCAGGACACAAGTACGACCTATGAAGTCCATTCTTCTGGGTTGTTAGTGAGGCAGCCATATCGCATATAGAGGGGCACCGCGTCATTACGCGGTGACCATCTTGAAACTGGCTGCAACGAATCCTATCATGTTTGGTATCAAACATGTTGGAATCATACCCTCACATCGTAAACGGTGTGGGAGGTATGGTTCCAACACTGGAAAGGCCATCAGTACTCCTGCTACCAGTCTTCCAGACACGGACAGCAGGCCATGGCTTTTGCTGGCCAGACACACGTTTCTGCCCTCCTGCTGTTGAGCCAAGCTCGGGCAGGGAAAGGCAGAACAATAGGTATCCTGTCACAGGGAGGTGTGACCACCTCCCAGACAGGATGTAGTGTATTGGGGCAGGGTGGGAGTGCGTGCCAACGCCACTTAGTCTGGGTGCCGGGCACACTTGGTGTCCTCCATGCATAGTCCACTTCAAACTAGTTCAGAGAGCCGTTGCCTCCCGCTCTAGCGCGAAACTGGACAAAGAACAGGGGAGTATACTACTTTGGGAGGGACCGCTGAATCGTCCCAACTCTTTCCTTAGGATATTTAAGGGCTTACCTGTGGGTGGGTCCCTAGATTCGTAGTAGGACAAGATTAATTTCCAACACCACTTCTTCTTTGACCGTCTGGGCACTCTGAACGTCCTCAGGCCTGTCCTGTCCTCTCACCAAGTTTGAGGCCAGTGTCCCTCATTGGAGCCGCAGGACCTGAACCCCTGTGTACCGCGTTGACTTGCAGTTGCAAAGGCTTGTTGGCTTCCTTCTACCAAGATCTTTGGGCTCCAAGTAGCCCAACCTCTTCTCGGGGCCTGCCTTGACTCCCCTGCTTGTGGTGAGTCTCCTGGACCTTGCTGGTCCCGACATTGCGCCTTTCTACACTTCCATGTTGGTTGCAGTTGCCAAGGCTTGTTGGTGCTCCTGCCAGACACCGACCCCTCAACACTCGACATCCGACGTGGACAGCTTGTGTACGGCTCTTGGGTTTCCACAGCGTCGCCTGGTCCACACAGCTGCAATTCTAAGGTTTCCGTCTGCACCCCTGCAGCACCCGACATGGGTGGCCATTCGTCTTCTGTGTTTCCTGGTCACTCCTGAGTGGCATAGACTCTGTCCCCTCTGCTTGCAGGTTCTTCACATCTTGAATCCACCTTTGGGTTCCACCTGACTTTTTCACCGTCTCCAGCAACAGCATCTTTCTGAAGTCCTCCATTGGAATCTACGGCGATTTCAGACGCCACTTCACACCTATGCACCCTGCTTCCCTTGGGTAGGTATCCTGGTTCCTAAGGTATCCACGGGTGGGGTGGCTCTCCAACCTTCTGTCTTCCTCTGGGTTTCTTCAGGGTCGGCTGCGAAGGGGCCTTCTTCTTTAAAATTGCAACTTACCCATTAACTTGTATTGAGCACGTGGTGGTGTTCCCACTTGACACACAACCTCTGTGGGCTCCTAGTTACTTACCTCAGGTGGTTCCTTGGGTCCCTGGAATTTCTACGTCTTCTGGGCACAGTCTGGACTAGAGTCGTGGTTCGCATCCCACTAATTTGGTATATGGTTTGGTCTCCTCCTCAACCCCCACCCCGCCGCCGTGACCACTGTGTATTATGTGCTATTTACCTGTTTCTATTGAAAAGTATTGTGTCTATCTCCGGATAGGAGATACCTTAATGTGTTAGTGAGTGTTATATAATAAATACATATTTTTATAAATACACTGTGTGGTTCTTTTTCACTTAATCTATATCAATTAGATTATGTTCTGGTAAAACAAGCTGCTTTACACTCCTTCTAGACTAAGCCTGAAGGCTGCTCTCCACAGCTACCTCTTAGAGAGCTTTCTAAGGTTGTCTAAGACCACTAAAATCACCATAAGGGTTGTCTGGATTGATGCAGGGTGCCCACTTACATAATAAGTGTACACCATATACCAAGCCAGCTTCTCACAATTACTTGCTAGGTAGATGTAAACGTGCACAAGCAAAATGCCATTACTCAGAAGAGATCAGTGGCTGAAGTTAACTGACTCACTGCTGCCCTGCTGTGTGCTATTGTGGTTGTAAGCAAAATGTGGATACGGAGGTATATATATTTTTCAATCATCCTTTTTTTGGAATCGTGATACAGCTATGTGTAATGCATTTTTATGTGACTTCAGTGTTTGACCTTAGTAGAGTAACAACGTCATCACTGAATTATAAAAAAAATTTAATTATTGGATCGGCATGTGCAATAGCATAGTCTGACCATGCATTCTATGTTGTTTGCACAGGGGCTCCGGAGTATGCCGAAGCCGAAGGATTGGTCTGCTTCCGCTTTTTAAAAAGTTGCTCTTCACATGTGCGAACGCTTGTTTCTCTTCCTGCCCATGAACTATGAAGAGCTCTTCCCACAGCACTGTCCAGATTCACGGTGGTTGCGCTTCCTCTGCAGTTTGCTGGCCTGCTCGCTCTCCTCCCCTGCTCTCGGGTTCCCTGGTTCAGTTTGTCTGCCTTTGCTCGTGCTTTCGGAGGCTTGACGATAGGTTTGCGCGCTTGTTTATTTAATACCCGAGAACTTCCGAGCTCTCAGCACCGCCTACCCCCAGACACATACATCGAGGAATGCTGACTGAAGTGAAAGTCGTAAATTTAAATAATGGCGGAGCGAGGCTCAAGCTATCTCTTCACTGCACAGATTGTCTTCCATCGTAGTGCTCCGCTCGTGACTTGGCTCTGCCATTATTTCAATTTATGACTTTTAATCCAGTTGGCGCTTTGATACCCCTCTCCTCACACCAGTATTTTTATAAGTGCATCTGTTTACTTTTAAGGACCGAGATCGTGATAGATGTTTTTAGTGCTACAACCTCCCAATTCAAAATAAGCTTTGACCCGAAGGTATTGAGGCGCATAACATGATCTCTAGTTACCTTACTTTCATTTAGGGGATTCACTCACATTTATAGGTTTTTGAGATAACATGTGAACACTCGAAACTGGCCGCCTGCAAAATTTTACAGCCCTTGGTGCTTTGTTAGCAGTTGAGCCACCCGGCATGTAACCTATCATCATACACGTCTCTGCAAGCTCCGTCGACACAAGCGTTCGTTGCTCTTATCTGCGTGTCACCTGCGCACCATAATTTTAAATCTTGTCAGGAACAGCCCAGCCTGTCATCTTTTCGACTTTAATTAAAGGGGTAGTATTTACCTAACAGGTGTAAAAACTGCGGGTGTTTTTACCCCCTCTACACACACACGCAACTCCCTGCAGAGGTGCAACTTACTAGAGTCAAATTTCGGGGGGGTGGGGGGGGGCTAAGAAACAATTTCGGAGGTGGGGGGGGGCTGATTCTTCAAGCAAAAGGCAGAGTGGAGCTGCAGGGGCTCTAAGCAGGGGTGAAAACCATCAAAGCCTCATTAACATGCAAAAGGTCTTCTAAAAACCTGTTAAGTACTCGGGTGCGGCTGTGTGTTCACCCGGGAAGCAGTCTCATCCCGGGCTGCCTCACACGAGGGGGGGGGGGGGGCTGAAGCCCTTTGAGTCCAATGGGCGTTGCGCGCCTGACACCCTGCTCCTTGGTTTGCCTCAGCCGGTTAAATTTAACACTTCGGGGTACGATATGGAACCTGCTTGTGTGTTATGGACTTTTCTTTTTATATACTACTAAGTGAAAACTCAAACTCCTGGGTTGGCAGCTCTGATCGCACGCCCTTTACAGCATGTCTGATGCCGTTTCATTGCTGTTTCTTTCAAGTTGTTCAAGTCACATTGGGAGCAGTCTCTCCCTGCCCCCACACCGCTTTCATTTTCACCATCACGTCTTGTTTCCTACTCACCCTGTGCCATTTCACCCTACCCCTTCACCCCGTACACACCACCCCTCTAAGATAGCTGCGTGTATTTTAATGATTTGCCTAAAATCACAGGACACCTCTTTCATTTTAGCCATTGCGTCGTTTCCTGCTTGTGGCAGCCTGCTCGCCCGGTGCTGTCTCTCCCTACCCATCCACCCAGACCCCACTACCCCTTTGAGATTGCTGCTTGTATTTTAAGTGTTTTGCCCAAAATCACAGGACACCACTTTCATTTTAGCCATTGCATCTTGTTTCCTGCTCGCGGCAGCCTGCTCGCCCTGTGCTGCCTCTCCCTAGCCCTTCACAACACCCCCACTACCTCTTCGAGATCTTTGCTTGTATTTTAAAGTGATTTGCCCCAAATCACAGGACACCGGTTGCTCATCAGAGACTCAGCACCCTGGCGCTCCGGGGCAGCACAATATGCTGCAGTATTAAATCCTTTTAAGGTCTCAAAGGCGAGACCTTTTGCATTGCAAATGCTTGTTTTTTAAGCTCAGGGCCTGGTGAGACGTTTAAACAGTGTACAGCAAACTTTCAATGAACAGACCCATAGGGACAAATACCTATTTTTGGAAGTTTGATGCTGCTTGATCATAGTGGTAAACAAAAGAGTTCCAAGCGCTTCGAAAAATGATCGTTCAGAGGAAAATGAGATGGAGTTAAAATTAGAGTCACAATTGCTGACGATGTGATCTAATATGCGGTAACATCCCAAAGTCAGTCTCCATTTTGAGCACATTAAATAAGCCTGTCTGCCTTTGGTCGACATTCAGCATGTCTTTATCTTTTGCAAAACTGTAATTTCATCGAACTATGACACTGCTGTGACAAAAGTATGCTAGAAGTTATGTGATATCTAAGTTTCAAGGTTCAACAGTAGACGTGTAAGATAAATATGTAGTCTGAGTTAATGTATTTTCATTATGCTGGTTTAAACCGGTTATATCTCGAATTAGTGGAAAATCCCCGAATGTAGGCTAAAAGGCAATGATCAATCCTATATTAACTCCATCAACTGACCATTGAATTTGAGGGGCCTTCACACCAGATTATTACGCCAGGTCCTATCAGACTGCTGAAGCATCCACTCTTACGCCAAGAGTCGATACAGTGATGAGAGAGGCGCTGAGTCCGGTTAATAATGTGTTTTCCTTCCAAGAGAACACTCTCCCGGCTGAAGTCTGATAATCTGGTCGGCTGTGAACAGGTATGAAGTGTGCTGAGCTCCAAGAAACTCTAAAGCAAGCTAGCGACTCCATGCTCTCATAATGTAGCAAATAGAAGTAGTTTTAGGGTGGTAGGATGATAGGAACATTAGAAGTATGTTGGAATTGTTAATTTTATTCTCGCTACTAGCAAAATGCTTGAATTCCGTTTTAATTATATTCTGTGTGGTTATTACTCATGTATTACGCAACAGGATAAGACTGTCCCTGCACCTGTGTGTTGTCAGAATCTCCGGTTATGCAACAAATAGACTACCAGGCACCACCTGTATTTCATTGCTTGGTGATAAGAGGTATTGCATGATGCTTGTGGTTTTTATTGAGCTTTGGTTTGCTGCTCTCTTATCTGCGAAGTAATAATTCGTAATATGCACAGTAATATTTATAATGTTTCCCAGCACATAAATAGAACGAGTGGATTACATACCTCCTTGCTTTATTTTTCCTAATACTTTCAATAAGTGAATTTAATATGCTTTTTTGCAAATTAGGCAACAGTGACGTATGTCCTGTGTACAAACAAATATTTTATCTGACTCAAAATGTTTCTAGACCTTGGCCAAAGAATGGTGGCTAAGAGTTGTGAGCTCAATTTAATTGGGAGCTTACTCCCCCCCCCCCCCCCAACCCCCGCACACACATAACGCTGTGTTCACACATTTCCAGAAAATTGCAGCTCTGCTGTCTTTCATATATTGATTGAGCTATGTCAACTGTTGGACTAGTGTAAAAAAGTTTGTAAACATTTTCATTAAGTTTTCAATGGATTACAACAAGCAGGCCACCATATTTCTGCACATCGGTCAACAGAGGAGTAAGAATGAAGCAAACAACGTGACCTCAAAGATGACGAAAAGACATAGCAATAGTCCACAAGTTGTAGCACATCAGGTGTAACATTACACAGCAATGCAGAGAGCAAGGACCCTTGACATAAAATAAGCACACAATCAAAATACATTAAAGAGAAACTGATGGATTAAGGCATCAGAGACAGGCACAATATTTTGGGAAAAAAGCTCAACAGTTGTGAGCATGGAACAAAGTGGTGAGTAACTTATGATAATAGGCAACAGTTTCGGGGAGCACCAAAACCGCCAGTCAGTAGCACATCTGGTTACCCCTTTGCCCGCAGCTGTTTGCCAAGCGAAGGCACACATAGTAAGGTGAAACACAAGATACAAGGGGAAATATAAGTGGGCATTGATGGGCTGAACAGAGGGTCGCAGGTGGGGAGGTGTGGCAAAGCTGGAAGTCGTGGATTGCATATGACGAACTGTTAGTAGATCAGGATGGTCTAATGTCATCTTTCGTGGCTCTACCGTCCATTAAAACCCACTCCAGCTTTAAAAGCCAGAGGTGAACATTTCATTCAATATTTCATCCCTGCGGCCAGCTGTAAGGTCTTGCGGAGGTCCTTGGCTTCCTCTCTGTGCACCTCTCTGTGCAACTCCATACTCGCAGCCTCTGTCCAACTCCGTACCCAGCCTTGTCACTGCTGTATTAAAGAGAGGTGACTACTCTTTACTCTTCCAGTTTCAGGCTATAGAGCTCTTGGTAAATAGGAGAGACAAGTTCAGAAATTTTGATTCAGTTTTTGAGTGCTTGAAGAGACTCTGCAGGATGGGCTCAACAACCATTGTGCCAGTCAGCTCAATGATATTAGATAAAAGTTGTACCACCTTATTCCACAAGTTGGACAGATGTGGGCAGCCCCAACACATATATGTACAGTAAATCATCTTAGGGAGTGTGAAATCTTGGGCACTTGAAGTCAGCATTGAGGGATTAATTTTTCAACAATTTGGGAGTCCGGTACACTCTATGGAAATTCTTAAATTGGGTGTATTGAAAACATAAATTACAGGAGAAACACTATTGTAACATTTTATTATACTAAATGGGTCTAGTGAGGTTTCAAGAGGTTCTCGGTTTGCTATTTTCCATGTTTTTTGGCTGACCTATGAATCCCACTGGGATCAATCACTTCGGGCAGTTGTGGAGGCGTGGAGGAAGGTATCTCAAGTCAAGCTAATCTAATTAATTCAACTAAACTTTAATCTTTTTCATACTTTTTATTTGTTAGAAATGGAATATAGCTATATCCTTATGGAAAAGTGTTCATCATCTTCCTTGATGATGAACGCTCCCCAAGTGAAGCGGTGTAAACTTAATTTAGGAAAACACAGTTTCCTCTCAGTGTTCCAGTTCAGCAACACTGGTGTATTGCAATGAATGTTTAGTCCGATTTTGATTGCTTGGACTGATCCAACTTTATCTTACATACTTGAAAAACAACGGGAAAATTTCACATTTCTATTGTCTAACTGCCCTTCACAGACATAGACAGATTGTGTCATATAATACTGTAATGCCAATAAATTGACAGGCAGAACATAGTAAAACTTATCTACGGAAAACTTAAACTGTACTTGAAATCAGACACGTTGGTTTAGGGTTAACAAAGTAACTTCAATTAAAGCTATATTAAATATCCCTAACACAATTTGTGGCCATAATATTGTATTTAATACAGCATGTTGGCCCAATTACTAAACGATTTAAAACAATCCTCCAATTAGTTTAGATTAAGAGTTATGCTGTATGGATAATCCCTTCAAACTCTGCTTCAACGTTTTTTTTCAAGCATTTCTTCACTCTTTATTTCCAGTATAAAGCATGCTGTGCCAGGCATGCAGTTGACTACTCAACTTTTAACCTTGTCCTATTGTGTACTTGCCTATTTGCCCTAAGTACCCTCTTTCTATTGATCCTGTCCTTTCTCGTTATGTTGTTCTTGTTTTTACTCCATTCTTTCGTTATATATTGCACTTTGTCCATCTCTATGCCTGTCGGTTGTGTGTTTTGATTTCTGTTGACTAACCGCTACAGTTGCAAGTGTTTTTTGTTGTACCAGTGCAGTGCTTCTGCAGTGCTTCTTCCCTATGATCTCGCTCCTTCGTACTTGTATTATTCATCACCCGTGTTTTTGTTTGACTGCTTCCATGACCTTATAATTGCTAATTGTGTTTAGTACAGTAACGAGTTTGGCTTGTAAGGAACCTTTCACAGAGACGCGTTTAATGGAGAAGGTGCACTGAATCTGAGAATTACATATTAGTGTGCTGTCTGTGCATTTGAATTCTTCACTGTGATGCAAAGAATTGATATTTGTTAAAATCAAGCTAAAATCTTAGCATGTTATTTGGTTTATATTCGAAACAAGCAACTGCTGACAAGACTAACGAATTTGCATAAATTATAAATACATTCAGCAGTGTGGCTTCATTCATTTGTTCTCTAATCCTTTAGCGATTCACTTATCTCATTTCGATTGGTAAGCTCTGAGGGGAATGATAAACAGATGGGATGCCTTATCTCAGTGTGTTACTAACTAATCCCAGCGACACAAGCTTAATCTTTTATAAAATCTGGTTAGGAGTTCGAGAGTAGACCTTTTATTTTCTTAAGTGCATCAGCATACAGAGCAAATAGAAACAACAGAATTAAATAATTTCAAGATAGAGCGGAGGGATTGCAAACCATGGGCCTAGTACCAGAAGTAGAAGTACTCTTAGCAGATTCACTCCTAATGAAGTCGTATGCCCCATGGTGTTGCATTAAAATCCAACAGAACACCATATGGAGGCACAACTCTTTTATTTGATCAAATTATTTCATAGTTTAACAAACTGGTGTATATACCAGCATCACTTTATATCTCAGCACCTGCTAACGTGCCAATGCAACCAGACAGCTTGATGATGGAAACACTGAGTCCCATCATTGGTGCATGAAGTAATTTCATGTGAGCAGTTCAAAGGCCCAACTTGTAACACTTAGAGTGTCCCCTGCTTTAGATAATAGTTATTTTTCTTGTATTTAATCTTAAACCCAAAGCTGAAAAAGTTATGATTGAGTTAGAGGACTTGAAATCAACTTGTTAAGTTCTTGTGAACGATTTGCAGAAATTGGAATACGTTTGAAAATATGTTGGCGTTAAGAAGTGATAGTATTGCAAAACATACTTAGGCTTTTGCTGAGATATAAGTTGATGGAAATCAATGAAGGACATCATTCTATCTCAGGACTGGAGGCTTGGGTTATGCTTATCGCTTTCTTAACTTTATTACAGCAGCCATCTTAAAAGTACCAAACAAAACCACTTTTCCCAGAAACCACCAGGAAATTGGTAAAGACGAACAGCAAGCAACATAGTCCACCAATTCCTATCATCCAATCAGGAGCCAGGGTTCCTTATATAGTCTTTAGTCCCTATCCACTAAATCCTCTTTCTTCGCTGCTCGCAGCCCAGATAAGTCAGATTTTTCTCTTCTCTTGCCAAATGTCGGATTGTTGGGTTGATTCCCTGCTTGGGTGTGATTGCCTGTGCGGCGGGGGCTGCATTTGCACTCCTATGCGATGTTTATTATAGTTCCTGGTATGTTGAGTGCGGTGCTGGCTTCCAGCCACTAGGTGGCACTCCGGGAGTGCATTATCTGTATGGTTTGCGATGCGTTTTTGGAATTCCTGTCAGATCCAGAATCGTGCGCTACTTGCCTTTGTCTCTGCCTGCCCCTGGAGAGTGACGCTCTCACTGTAGAGGGGTCTGTACAGGCTGTGAAGCCTGCATTTATTTCTTGGCACCCTCTGCAAAGCCCAAGGTAGGCTTGTCTGCTTATTCCAATGCCCCTCTGGGTTTTGTAACATTAATTAGAAGGCTACCTGTCTTATGGGGACATGCTCCCAGTTGACGAGTTCACCCTTAAAATCTGAATATTTTCCAGGGAAGATAGTGCCCCTGGGACTGGACCCCTTTTGATTGTGGCTCTGCCCCTTATTGAATTGCTGGCCTCCCGCACCAAACAACTGCTGTTTCTAGCACTGCCCTAAGAGTTTGCCTGGCAATTGTCATTGCACAACAGTGTAATATAATGCCTGCAAGCGCTGCGCCTGAGCACTGATAAGTGGGGTGGCTCCTGTTCACCTTACTGCAGTCAACATGTCGGAGCAGTGGGACGAGGATCCCCAAACCCAGTTATCATGGGATGATGAGATTTATGATGCAGTGGACGCATCAATCTATAGGGTGGTGGAGGAGACAATGCCCCCCCCTTCCCAGGGAAGCACCTAGTAATGCACATTGCGTTTGAATGCGCCAAGTGGACTCGGGCCCTCTCTGACCCAGCCCTCAGATGACCAGCCAGCCCTGGCCAAATGCCCACAGGAGGACGGGGTGGATCACAATGCCTTTGCGTGTGTGCGTGAGGCATTCCTGGCTCAAAACCAGTCTCTCGCTGCGCCCACGGGCACAGCTCCCCTGCCAAAGGTGTCGCCAAGCCCAGTTTCGCGTGATCCCACTTGGAATTGTGCTTGATCCGAAGAAGCTCCTCCATCCTAGATCGTCCAAATGGACCCCTTCCATGAAGGTGGAGAACTATGTGGCTAGTAGGATAAGAACCACGTTGGGGAAAGAAGCCCGTAGTTGTCTTAAGGAAGAATGTCTGTGCCCCTCTTCGGATGGCAAGGTAGCACTGACCCCGGTGCTGGACCCCAAGATGGCAACATTGCTAGTGAAATTCATGAAAGACCCGAAGAAGGGCATTGACAGATCCTGCCGGGTGTGCCAGGATAGCCATTACAAAAATGGGGTTACCCAATGATGGTCACGGACCTGGGTACAATGTAATACTAAAAACAATGGTCCTAGACTTCTAATTCAAAAATTGATGTAAATCAAAAAAATACTAACGTATTAAACAGTTTCATGAGCGTCAACAAGGATTTATAAGCTCGCAGTAATCAATACATTGTTTTAAATTAAAGAAAAGCAACAACCAAGGTATTCTTCACCAATAATTTATTCTCATACCATATGGTGAATAGTAAATACATTGACTGTATCAATTAAGGAAAAGTAGGGAAGGGAGGTTGCTCCAGAAGGAACGTGCAAAAGAAGAAGTTCTCTGGTGTGGAGGGGGTGAAAAGTAATTTCAAAGTAGTGAGGTAGAGGATAATTGGAAACACTCAAACGTTGGACTGTTTACAAATCACAGTCATTGTAGGACTGGCCACGCAAAAGTAATCAAACTTCTTTTTGTACAATTCAAAATTTACATAGAAATGTATCCTTTTGTGGCTTGTTGGGGGGTGGGCTCGTGGTCCAGGCTAGTTATTGGGGTGTCAACGTTTCGACCCGACCTGACTTAGGGCTACGAGGGTGATTCGGGACCTCGGCCTTGAGGGTCTTCTTCAGGACTGTCTGGGGCAACCTGGGTAGGTATGAGGCCCTGTCACACACCTATGGGGTGAGGGGGAAAGGGTCAGGTTGTTGCACTAATTTATTTCTCACAGGCAAACACCAAAAAGGGTGCTAGCTTACCCGCATATTCCTGCGGTGTGTAGATTCCTCACTTAATGTTAGGTCACAATGGGCGCGATCATCGTTATGTGTAGATCGTATGTTCAATTCCATGCAATGAATCCAATACCATGCAATGAATGCAACAACTGAAAAAAATATATAGTAGGGAAGAATTAGGATTGAACCCTACTTGGGTATAAAGCCGCTCGTGTATTAGCATGCAGGAATGGCAAGACTACAGGGGTTAAATACCTTCAATCGGCCAAGCCGGCATCCGCATTCCGCAAAAGTTGGCTGGAAACTGAACGCGGCTACCGCCAGGATGTTCCTTATGAAGTCCCGGTAGCGTGAAACTCCCGCTGGTAGCGCGTATCTAGGAAATGAATGAAAGACTTTCATCGTGTGGTGAAGGTACGGGTGTGTCATTAAAAGATGAATTGTGCCAGATCTAACCATTGACGGAGGCAAGGCGTCACATCGTAAACACATTTAACAATAAAAACACAATGCGGAAAAAAGACTGGTGGTTGGCTCATAGTACATGACATAGAATGTAACTATTGTTAATAACAATGGGCATAGTGAAAATATATACAGTGATACGGGTTGTAATAATACCGTACATAGTAAATTAACAAAGTTATATAAATGACTAGTACATGACATAGAATGTAACTATTGTTAATAACAATGGACAAAGTGAAAATATATACAGTGATTGAGGTCGTAATAATACCGTATGTATTGAAATTAACGTTATAAAATTGACTAGTACGACGGGTACTGCTGCAGTCATCAGTCACACCCATATGTGCGCAGTGGTGTAGGACACATGTTATGGTTGACTGGAGTAAAAAGAAGGCACATAAGCACTGTCAAGTTGTACCTACATTTGGAGACATGGTTGAAGGATAAGGGTAAACCCCCGTGACAGTCCTGAAGAAGACCCGCAAGGCCGAGGTCCCGAATCACCCTTGTAGCCCTAAGTTGGGTCGAAACGTCGACGCCCCAATAAATAGCCTGGACCACAAGCCCACCCCTAACGTGCCACATAAGGATACATTTCTGTGCAAATTCTGAATTGTACAAAAAGAAGTTTGATTACTTTTGCGTGGCCAGGCCTACAATGACTGTGAATTGTAATCAGTCCTACGTTTGAGTGTTTCCAATTATCCTCTACCTCACTACTTTGAAATTCCTTTTCACCCCCTCCACACCAGAGCACTTCTTCTTTTGCACGTTCCTTCTGGAGCAACCTCCCTTCCCTACTTTTCCTTAATTAATACAGTCAATTTATTTACTATTCACCATATGATATGAGAATAAATTATGGTGAAGAATACCTTGGTTGTTGCTTTTCTTTAATTTAAAACAATGTATTGATTACTGTGAGCTTATAAATCCTTGTTGACGCTCATGGGTGTACCAGGATAAGCTCCTGGATGCACTCGGCCCCATGACCCTGATCCTGGATATGGTAGAGGATGCCAAAATATCGGACTCGCTCATTTCCCCGGAGGCACTCTCTGGTTGAGCACAGCGTGCAGTTATCTTCCTAGGCAATGCCAACTGTGCGGTGCCCACCGAGCGGAGATGCTCTTTTCGAAATAAAGTGGACCCTCAGTTGGGGACTTGGTGGTCAAGAGACAAGTCCCAGACCCATTTAGTTTTCACAACATGTGACAGAGTTAGTGGATGTGGAGGTTGCCTCGTTCCTGGAAAAGGGGGATATTTGTCCTACCTCCCCTCATCCACAGGGCTTCAGCAACATGTTCTTAGTGGACAAAGCTAATGGGGGTCAGCGGCCGGTGCTGAACCTATGCGAGTTCAACGAATGGCTGGTTTACCACCATTTCAAAAAGGAGGGGATTCATCTACTTCGGGATGTCTTGCGTCCAGCGGTCTGTATGATCCAACTGGACTTGAAGGATGGGTACCGGGCCAATGCGATTTTTTGTTCCTCTCACAGGAGGTTCCTAGAGTTCTTCTGGCATCAGCAGATAATCCAGCTCACAACTCTCCTTTGCGCTTCATGAAGGTGCACAAATCCGTTGTGGAGTATCTTTGAGTGCAGGGGATTTGCCTTATTGCGTATCTCGACGTTATGCTCATCCTAGCGCAGGATCCTCAGCAATTGTTGGTGCAATTGCAGCTAGCTATCGATTTATTGGAAGCCTTGGTATTGTAATAAATGTGAAAAAATTCCTTCTGGTACCTTCTTAGAGGGCATCCTCTCTGGGGTTTGTCATAGGTTCCACCGGAGTCACTCTGAGCCTTCTATCTCGGAAGATAACCAAGATCTGATGCAAGCTCCGCAGAACGTTGGCTAGACAGAGGGTATCCCTACGGCAGATTGCTTGCCTAGTAGGGCTCTTGCCGTCTTCCATCCAGGCCATATTTTTAGGACCGTTATGTTATCGGGCACTGCAAAGATTGAAGCATTGCATTTGTGGAGAGGCCTCGCTTAATCTCAGTCGGTCGTTCTGTTCTTCAAAGCACGGGAAGGAATCCGCTAGTAGGTTTCCCACACGGAAGCATGGAATGGGAGAGAAATATTTAGGTGAGTTATCATAGAATCCAATGCTCGAAGCTTAGGCTTTGGTGCTTGGTGTAGAGATTTCTCCACAGGAGGGTCATGGTCTCCGCAGGACCAGGCATTGCACATCAACTGTGAGGCGCTCTGGTGGCATCCTTTGCAGTCCAGATGTGGACCAGAGACAAGATCCAGCCCTGTGTCCTGCTCAGAATGGACAACATTTCGGCTGTCCGGTACATCAGTCACCTGTGTGTTCCATGTTCAAAGGTTATGTCCAATCTGGCAACTAAGTTTTGGGAGTTCTGCCTCAACCATCAGATATCGATGATGGCAGAGTACCTTCCCGGTCATGAGAACCGGGTGGCGGATTGGAAGCTTTGTCACGTTCGGGATTGCAGCCTGTGGAAGCTTCTTCCAGAGGTTATTACCACGATCCAAGATCGGTGAAGTCCTTTTTTCAGTGGATCTTTTTGCTTCCAGGTTGGACCATCAGCTTCCTCAGTTCTTCAATTGGAGGCGGGACCCTCTGGCAGGTGCCACAGACGCATTCCTGCAAGACTGGGGGAAGGAGTGAGCATATGCATTTCCCCCATTTGCGATGATCACAAAAGCTTTGGCCCAGATCAGGCGCCAACATGCGTAGGTAGTCCTGATCATCCCGATTTGGAAATAGCAAGTATGGTTTCCAGTTCTTCTGGAACTTTCTAGGGCTTTTCCAATTGATCGCCTCATTTCCAGATCTTCTTCTCAACCCGAATTGGAACCCGCATCAGATAGTGTTGGACTGATCCCTCTGCCTGATGGTGTGGAGGATTACAGGAGTAGATGGCCGATACCAGGCCTTTTGTCACAGTTTGAAGGCTTCTTGTCTAAGGCCTGGCCTGACAGCACAGTCAAGCGATACAGGTCGGCTTAGGCACAATGGTGTTATTGGTTTGTGCAGTGGGGTTGTGATCCTATGGGTGCAGAGGTAGTTCAGATCCTGAATTTTTTGGCCAGTCTGGTCCAGCAAGGCTTGGCCCTATCGCTCGATCAATACCTTCTGTTCCAAAATATCAGCAGGGCATGTTCTTGTAGAGGGTTCCCCAGTGGGGGAGCATTCTTTTGTGTGCTGATTGCTTCGGGGTTTTAGGTTATCTCTTCTGCCAGAACCACTGTATTCAGAACTTTGGGATGTTAATAAGGCTATCAACCTTTTGTTATCATGGCAAACTAATAGGTTTGTTTCACGTAAGGAAATATAGGTAAAGCTGGCAATTCTTGTCTGTTTGATATCGTGCAGAAGGGTATATGATGTTAGGGCCCTAGATATCACAGAATGGTCCCTTTTTCCTTCGGGGGTTTCTTTTACAATCAGTAGGGGTACTAAATGTAACACTAGGGTTATAGAGTACCCTGCATCTCCTGATTCTCCTAAGCTATGCGTGGTGCAATGTTTAAAGGCCTGTTAGGAGATGTCAGCAAATTAGAGGCCTCCAGGAGAGAAACAGCTCCTTATTAATCTCAGGAAACCTCACAAGGCGGTTTCCTTTCCCACCATAGCATGTTGAGTGCAGTGGGTCATGCAGGAAGCTGGCATAGATCTCACAATTGTTGGTGCCCATTCTACTAGTGGGGGCAATGTTCTCCAAAGCTTTCAGTCTAGGTGCACGGCCCGAGGACATTATGAATGCGTCTGACTGGTCCTCAGATTCTGCCTTTAAAAGGTTCTATTTTTAGCCAATTTTAAATATGGCCCATTTGATGGTAAGTAAGCTTTAAACGAGCAATGTCCGAGCCTTCGGTCCTGACACAGAATGAAACATTTCCTAGTTAAAGTAACGGAAAGCTTCAATTCTATTAAGGACACTAAGATGAGGACTGTCCCACCACGGATATGTGAACCGGGAGGCCCTCCCATGACTACTAAGTAATGAGTTTTCTACTCTCTTGGTTTTGATTGTTGCAATACTTATGATGTCAGCAAGTATGTTCTTGTGTATACTTTAGTTGCTCCCTTGGTTCCAGTTTCTCGTGGTAATTTCACTTCTTTTATGTGTAGAAAAAGGCCAATTGCATGACTCGCGCAATGAAAGAGGATTTGGAGGATAGAGAAAATGGACTATATAGAGCACCCTGGCTCCTGAGTGAATGATTGGATCTGGTGGACTATGTTGCCTACTGTTTGTTTTTAACAATATCCTTGTGGTATCTGGGAAATGTGGTTTTGTTTGGTACTTTTAATATGGTTGCTTTAATAAATTGAAGAAAGCGATAAGCATAATCCTTGCCCACCGTGACCTTAGTAGAATTGAAACTTTTCATTAGGTTAGTTCGGAAATCTTTCTTTATACAGCAGTTCGTACTGAAGTAGGGCCCCCTAGTTTGCAAGATTAGCAGTTTTATGCACTTAGTGTCCCTTCCTTCGCTGGGAAGATGTTTAAGGATTAGGCACAGGGAAATTGAACGGGATGGTGCAGCGGTCTCTGATTCAAACTCTGCGAAATATGGCTAAATAAAGACATTGTGACATTGGGTTATATAATTGAGGGTGCACTTTAGACAGTGATTGCACTGTCTAAAGTGCAAACGTTTAACTGTATTTCTCTGATTTAATACATGAGCTGCAGACAGTATGATTCAGAACCAATGATAGCCTATGGTATGTGCTTCTCAGATACAGTACACCAGTAGTTCATTTCCGTTTCTGCAGGTACCCTGTTTTTGTATTAGGTAGATAAAAACAAACCATCTTGTGTAAACCATTACATAACAAGCCAAGCTTAATTTTTTTAATCTAGCAAGATTTTACTGTGACCATTTCTTGTAAAGATTGCTGGGAGTTTAAATGCACATCCTGCAAAAAGAGCAGAAAAAGCTGGACTTACTGGGTTCAGTTCATGGAAAGTTACGGCATATAAAAGATGTATGCAGTGTATTTTCCATAACAACCAGACTCTCGCCTGTTATTGCGCCCCTTTTTTCAAACATTAAATATTACATTTTCCAGAGTTAACACACCCATCCATTTGTTGTGTCATAAACAAATGTGACCAGAGGGTCAGAGCTGTTGAATTAAATGTTATGATTGTCTCTGCATTACTCTGCCCTCTTTGGAATAACCAATTTGCTTGCTGAATCACCTGCGGTATTTCACTGAGTCGCCTGCTCCTGGTCTTAGAACAGAATGCGAGCAAAACAAACAAGAATCCTTTGGCTGGATCGAACCAACTTATTCACATTCAGTTAACATTCTGTAAGGGGAATCTGAAAAAAGGCGAGAAACAGAATTCTCTGAAAAAAGCAACAACGTGGGATGTAAAATGATGTTCAATAATGTGAACAAAGCCTGTATTGGAAAAGAGATTAACAGACAAGGGGCCATGTTTGTTTTACATAATTTTTCTTCCCTTTAGGGGTTTGAAAATTGTTGAAAAATGCATCTACGTACACCGTCCTTTGTGTGAACCACACATAGTTTTTATAGCTCAGTTTGTACATGTGTCTTTATTTCAGCTCTCTTTACAAGACATATTCGGAGGTTTTTTTTACCTATAGGTATTATATTTGTTGTGAAGCAGACTGCATTTGAAATGTTGATAGCGTGTGCTGAATGTTATTACGTATTTTAAATAACAATTATGTAACTTTTTGTTATTTTAATAGTATCATTTTTATAATAATTACAAAATGTAGAAGCATGGAAGCTGTTTCTGGATGGGTAGAATTAAGATGGCTTCAGTTACTATTATGACTTTCATAGTAATATATAGCATGCCTGTGCATTTACCTCTAATCTTTCTATGCGTGTGTATGTGTGTGTGTGTGTATATATATATATATATATATATATATATATATGACACAGTTTCTTAGTTGAGCCTGAATCCATTATAATTTGTTCTTCTTTTCTCCCTTTTCTAGAAGCTGAAGAACTCTATCAGAAACGAGTGTTGACTATAACTGGCATCTGCATTGCCCTCCTTGTAGTTGGCATCATGTGTGTTGTGGCCTACTGCAAAACCAAGTAAACCTTTCTTTACCTTGTTTTTCCCATTCTTATCGCCTTTTGCACAAAAAGGACTTACTACACGCTTATATGTTCCTTACTTTTGACAAGTTGTTGATACAGCAGAAGTTATAAATCTTTTCAAATTAATTAGCAGAAAGATAGATTCATTGTAGTGAACCAGCTTCTCTTGGTTTCAAAAAGGACCAGCGAACTGGCTTATTACACGCAAAGTTTTTTTAGCAGAGAAGTTTGAGAGAAATAAATATGATAAAATCGGGCAGTGAATATGTCAATATGTCTGTTGAAATTTGTACTGTGGCTTTTCAACAATGATAGCTCCACCGGATTCTGTTTGCTTGCTGCTACCCCATTTTGTTGCTTCCCAGGCAGCCTACTGTTATCTCAGGGATCCCACCCATGCTGTTGCTAATGAGACAAGCAAGAGATTGAGTTGAGTCAATGGATATTTTCCAATTCAGTAAACCACATGTAAACCAGTTTCCCCAGTTGTGCTAGCAAGCAGTGTAACCATGTGTTAATGACCATAAAAAGCCCAAATGGAATTCAGATATATCACCTTTTCGTAATCACACAACCAATTTTGGTAAAACCGGAGTAGAATTAAAATCAATGAGACCTAAGATGATGAAACGGCTTGTAGGTATTAGGTGTTAAAAATATTTTATTACATTTTAGGTGAATATAAAAGACCATACATAAAATTGTACATCAATATAATGACTGAGCTTATAAAACCAAATACTGTAGGATAATATCAAGTAAGAGTCAATAAAGTACCTATACAATAACAATTATAACTATGTAATAAAAATAAAAGGAAATATTAAAGGGATTATATAGAATCATCATTACAAATAAGTCTTAATAGAACTACCAAATTTAACCAATATACCTATACATGAAATATTTAATCACTATTAGTAATACATATTTAGAGATGTGAAGCAATATAATCATCAGTTGGGTTCCAAAGTAAATGATAATTCGGAGCATAGTGGACAGCACCTTAAATTAGCTCATCTTCTGGTAAAAATTATTCATGCCCACCAGGCGTGAACTGATCATGAGGCATTTTTCCAATTGGTAGTAATTAATTTTAAAGCTGCAGAAATAAAAAATCTAGATGTTTGCTATTAATAACAGACACTTTAGTGGAAAGTGAAGTTGATTTACAAATAATATATTATATGATAAATTATTTATGATATTCAATATTTTAGTAATGATCTTCCAAACCTCTTTCCAAAGCTTACCTACAATATTACACTCATAAAACATATGTCGTGACAAGCCTATATTCAAATCAAATCAAGGAATTTCTGAAGTACGCGGCTACTCCAATTGTGTCCCGGCGCTGTGGGTTTGTTAATCACTGCTCCCAGTAGGAAGAAAGGGATGGCCTAAAAGGCCTCATATTCAGAGTACTATTCCATCAATTAGGAAAAAACAAATGTTTTGCATTAAATAACCTTAAAGGTGTCCATAGACAATTGAATAGTATGAAGTAATATGTTTTGTATAAAGAAACAGGCAGCCACCCAGAGATACTATTTGATCACATTTTTCTACATATAGCTTGAGATATTGACAAATCTAGATCCTTATTCCAAAGTGTTGGATAACGAAGAAATTGTTTCAATATACAATTCTAAATCAGAGGTAGCATTTACAGGAAAATTGTTTGGGAATTTATCAAGGATTGAATTACATAAAAGTTCATATTTATAAATATCTGACTGCTGTAACTTAAATCTTTGCTCCAATTCATCAAAAGTTAAAAAAAGTATTGTTATGATAAAGATCTTTTAAATAAAAAATACCAGCTTTAATCCAGGAGTGCAAAAAATGTTTAGTGACAAGCTACTTTTAACATTGGATTATACCATATCGGCAAATTTAAGGTAAGTGACATAGGGAATTGGAAAATCAAGTCTAAATCTTGTAATATTAATTTTGTAGACATCAGTATTACTTATATTTTTAGCAAAGCAGTAGAGTTAGCCATGGTAAGCAATGCAGGTGAAGGAAATGGTAATATCAAACTTTGTTCAATACGAAGCTATAAAGGTGGATTATTAAGCTCTGTATACTGGAACCATAAGGTACTTTGTTTTAAAATAAACTCTTTATGATAATTAAGCAAATCTGGTAAACTAAAACCACAAGTGTTCTTAGCCAATTAATTTTTTTTAGACGTAAGCGAGATTTGAAATATCAAGTAAATTTAGAAGGAAATTTGTTTATATTTTTATAGAAGTTAGGAGGAAGTTGAATAGGTGTCATAGAAAGAAGATAGAAACATTTTTGAGAAATAACCATTTTGATAGCATCGACTATTCCCCACCAGGATAAATGTAGGGTGGACCATATTTTTAAAATGTGTCCTTAATATGAGCAAGAATGCAATCACAATTTAAGGAAATCATTTGTTTTATGGTGTGAGAAAATAATATACCAAGATATTTAAGTGTATCGTTTTGCTGTTTTTAATTTCTTTGTTTGGGAGCATATCAGGGGTACAAAGAAAATGTAAAGGAAAAAAAAAATCAGTTTTATTAGTGTTTAATGTTTATCATGACATCTGAGAGTAAGTGTGAATAACATTTAATAATGGAGGAATGGAAGATTCAGGGTTACCAATATTTAGGAGTACATCATCAGCATAAACTGACATTTTAACAGGAACATTATTTGTAATGAAGCCCTCAATTGCCATACAATTTCTGATGGCAATTAGTAAACATTCAATAGTAAGAAGAAAAGGTAAAGGTGCTAAGGGGCATCCTTGTCTGGTGCCCCTAAATAGGAAAAAATATTAGAAATTTGACCATTAATAAAAAGTTTAGCAGACGGTATAGAGCTGAGATCGTAAGAATAAATGAAGTACCAAAGTTAAATGCATATAAGATATGGAAAAAATACTGCCATTGGACTTTATCAAAAGCCTTGTCTGCATCTTATGCCAAACACTGGCTGGTAGAGGCAGTGATGATCCAACTTCAATCGCATGAAATAATAATCTTGCGTTATTCACAGAATGTCTATTTTTCATAAAACCAGGTTGGTCAATATGCACGATAGTAGAAAGCACAGAAGTCAACCTAGTTGCAAGAATCATTGCATAAAATATACAGTCTTGATTAGTTAAAGAAATAGGGCAATAATTTGAAACAATAGCAGGATCTTTGTTAGGTTTTGGGAGAACTATAATCAAGGCTTTACTAAAGGGCCCAGACGTTGATCCTGTACTACTAAAGTAGGTAAGTAGTTTGAGTAAATGAGGTAAAAGGTGAGGAGAATTTTTTAATAAAATTCAGCAGGGATATCATGTAGACCTGGAGATTTAATAGATGTAATAGCTGAATATACTTAATCTAAAGTGATTAGTAAATCCAATTTATTTCTAACTTACGGAGAAACTTTAGGTAAACCCCACCTCTTTAAAAAAACAATTATCAATATTCAACGGATCATTAGGAGGAGGTCTATTATCTAAATTAAATAATTATTCCTTTATGGGATAAAGCAACTTGACCATTAGACTTATGGATAGCATTAATTAGATTTTTATTGTTCTTAATGCGAAGATAATTGCCCAAAAACCTTCCAGGTCTATTGGTATTAAAACAAAAATTAGCTTTGTTATTAGAAATGTGTATGCCCGCTTTATTGCTTAATAGGGAGTTTGATTCATAATGAAGTTTTTGTATTTGTGTTTGATTCACAGAAGAAAGAAGGCTAGAGGAGATTTAAGGACCATCAAGGGTTTGCTCCCCTGATTCATATACCTAAATACAAAATGATCCCTTGGATCTTTACAATGTAAACTTGGCTGAAGAAAACTCGCCTACCAAGAAGGCTTTCTTTTACAGGACGGGTTCCTTCACCCACTAGAGGTGGCATGCTTCATCATTGGGGAACCTCCTTGTATCATGATGCCTAGCCATGATACGGGCTACAATTCACTCACTGCGAGAGAGGGAGTGCAGGGGTGTTTTGTTGCTAATGATGGTATATACTAAATACCCAATGAGAGAGAAGAACTGGTGCTGAGGGACACAGTGCAAAAAGAGGTGAAGTGATTAAAACTAACTACAGGGTTCGCAGTTTAACTTTATTTGGGCCACCCCGGCTAGGATTCAAAAAACAGAAATGCACAGTGGGGAAAGATTAGACCCGCTCATGTGTCAGAAAGATCAACTTGTTTCCGCCTGGGACCCTAAAGGTGTTAGGGCCTTCGTCAGGACCTAAAAAGTGCTTCAGCTAAAAAATTGCGCACATTCAAAAAAATAAATTCAGGTGTACAAATATACAAAACCAGTGATCCCTTTGGAGTATTCAAGGGTGGTGAATTCACTGGTGAAAGCTGCAGATGTCGGGTGTCATACCTCAGCTGTTCTTAGCATGGGTCTCAAGGGGCGGTGGAGTCTGTCTGGTGACAGTGTGTTGGCAATTCCGCTTGCAATTACTTATTGCCACTATTTTTGCTGCAATAAGCATGAGACTGTAAATTTTGGCTGTATTAGCCTGAATGTGTATCACATTGTCAGATACTTTCATAGAAAGACTCATCATGTCTTTGCGTATATTTTTTATTTTTGACGCAGATATTATCTGTTAGAGCAAACTGCTTGTTTTTCGTCAAGTAATGTGGATAAAGAAGGGTCATTAGATTCCACTAATTTTAACTTAACTGGTGGAAATGTAGTTTGGTTATGTTTGCTATGTGAAACATTAATATTTTTCCTTCCATAGCAAGAAATAAATTAAATGAAGGATAAGCGCAATTATAATTGAATAATTCGGCAAGTAGGAATAAAAGACTTTTCAATATGAGGCTGTGCATGCAGCAGCTAAATCAGCTGCGGAAGTGGTCTAGGCCTGAGCCCGCCCTTTCCTCAAAGTGACTCTGCCCTCCTGACCGGAAACTCAGCAGTACCTTATGTGAAACACCGGTGAAAGGCTTGATTGAGGAATCTCCTCGGAACAGCAAAAATTAGCCACAGCAATTACATGCCTTAAAAGTTCAGTTCGTGCCAAGCTACCGCAGCCTGAAACAAGCAGTAAGACTAGCCTTAATGCAGCATAAAATCATCATTTAAGGACGGGTGCAGCGGAGAATCAGCGGGATGTGGCAATTGTAATTCATGCACTCTTGCAACTCCCCTTTTAGTTCTTATAACAGAAAGCAATTCGTCTTTGAAGAGGATTTTCAGCTAAATAGCCAACGTTTCAGAAAGCATCACTCAACATGTACATTCGTGGATCTTTGAAAACTGATTTCTTGGAGAATACTTGTGGATTTCCTTGATTATGTCTACCAGACATATCTACAGTGCAAACTGGTAACTGTTCGTAATTTCAGATTCAGAAGAATGTAAGCCTTGAATAAGAGTCAGTTAAAAGAAATCAGTCAAATATACCCTCCATCAATATCATAAACAATTGTGGTCTGCTCCGCTGATCAGAAATCAAGAGCAGAACCATGAGGTACCATGCGCTTGCATAGGTAAGTCTAAATTGGGTGTTTTGCCTTCTGAGACCAAAAAGAGTGCTCATAAGAACCCCAGCAATTTTTGCAAAAGTTATGTTTTATCGATTTTATTATAGAAAGAGATATCTATATTTGCCACAATCACTGAAGGAGAACACTTTAAGAGTGTGGTGTGTTCAGTCTATAACACCCTAAAATATAACTGTTTTGTAGCGTGTACTGGTGCATGTCTGGCTAGTCATTAGATCATTGTTTGACCTCATGTGTCAATGAAATAGGGATCGACCCAGGATGCTGAAAAAACACTTATTGCTCTGAGTGATAAGCTGCACTGGTGACCGATATCAGCAGCATCTGCACCCTTCTCATGTTGGAGTAAATGATACTTTTCATCTTACCATATAACTTGCATGCTTGGCAAGAGGAAGACATGAGATGAATATTACCTGAAAAATAGGAACGTGCAGATTTGAGTCCTCAAGTGCAGAGTTGCTCGGCTACTTCATCTACACAACTTTCTTTAACAGCTATGAGCATGTTCTGACTCAACCAGAGCCTGGTACACTCTTGGATTTTTAATTGTTACCTGTGCCAGTAACACACATTTTATTTCATGTAAATGAACTAAATCATATTTATTTTGCCTGCCTTGCTCCTGCTTATCTGTCATACACTGACTACAGGTAAACTTTCTAAATATGAATGTTTACAAAACTGAGGTGCTAATCATTGGAGGGTCGAGACATCGTTGGTTAGTGGAGCGTTGTTCACAAAGTCTTGGCCAATGCTCAGTTGCAGCTTTTGAAGCTAGAAATCTGAGTGTTCGTTTTTAAATAAGGTTCCATTTATTGCCATGTGTTTCCTTTCATTGCCCCTTATCGTTTCACCTAGAAATCCCAAAAATTATCCACTTCAACTCTAAGCGTCTACCTGCCTGCCAGCTAAAATCAGTCAACAAGAACGCTTGTGCAAGTTTTCCTGTGCCTGCCTTTTTTAAACGTTGTTGAAAGGAAGGTAATATTTTAAAAGAGGTGCCTCTCTGAAACATGCCAGCCTACGAAAACTTAACTTCAGAGTCCTTCCACCCTTCCTGTCTTTTCTCGAAAGTGTGTTTTATTTCTTAACATGTAATAGACCCCAGTGTGGCGAGCGGTCTGAATTTGATAAGTGAGATCAGCCTCTGAGAAAATAATAATGATAGCGTGTTAAATGTGGTACTCCATACCTCATTATTAATTGTTTGTAATCAGTGAAAATTACAGCTTTTATCTAATTTCATAATGTTCAATGTATTGGCCTCAGAAGGTTAAAAGGTTTAACTGACCTTACGTTAGAAATACTGACTTGCCATATACTACAGATATCAGTGGCAAGCACTTTACTTGCTAACCCATCATCCCAGCAGATGTGCCAGATGAGCACTTGGTTTTTCTTGCAGCTGCATTTGTTAGACCTGTATTTTTATTCATTAATTTAACGAAATTTTATAAAGAGTCGCCATGACCCAAAGATATCAGGGTGCTATACATTGCAAGAACAAGCCACAATAAGCAAAGCAAACAATACCATAGTAAGTTCAGTTATATAAGTAGGTAAAGCCGGATCCTAGCATATCCTCATCTCTCTCGGGCTTCTGGCTATTGGGGGGGTGCAAATGGATCTGGGCAGGAAAATTATCCGACCATATCATAATGTTTGGCCTTAAAGTTGCCCCTAAGTCATCAAATTTCTTAGCACAAGGAATGTTAAATTAAAATATATTTTTTGGCTTATAAAGGGTTTTTGTAAAGAACACACCAGTCTCCATTGTTATCTCCCACTTAAAGTAAATATTTAATGTAATCCTTGGCTTAAAGATATTTAGAAAATACGCTATCCAAAATATAACATTCATTTTTCTCAGAAGACTTTGTCTGAAAATAGTTTTAAATAAATTATGTTGACGATAGAATACTTGGAAGCCCCAACACCAAAAACGTATCCCAGTGAATTTACGGATGCTGCTCTAAGTCACAATGATTATAACAACAATAAATGTAGGTATCCGGAGTGTAGTACTGTAAACTACATCCATACGATCTTTATGAGTTGCTTAACAACATTAAGCAGGGGAGAAGATGTGAAAGAACCCAATAGGAACTCCCACTGCTCCCTAAGGTAAGAGTTAGTCCCACTCAGGCACAGTCCCAGGGTGAGTTAAACAGTGCCCCCTTGCCCTTCAAAAGAAGCATGCATGAGAGCACAGAGCTCATAGTGCACTAAGATAGGTTTACCAAGCTCTACTTATTTCTCATTTTATATAGGCACTCCCTATTTCTAAACATAAACCAATATTTTCCCATACTTACTTTTGAACAAATTGAGGGGAAAGAGTCACTTCAGGCCTAATCTCGTGGTTGCTCTAAAAACATCAAACAACTAATTAACGTGTTTTAATGATAATATTTAATCGATATAAAACCAAGTTTTTGAACTTATAAATACATGCTGTATATGTGTTTTCCAAGGCATGGGAGACTGAATGCATTTGTGCTTGCTGCAGGCAATGTTTGTCGTAATATCAGTGAAGGTAATCGTAAAAACTTTCCCACCAGTCTTTAAAACAGAACCACAAACAGCAAAAAACAGGCCTGCACACTGACTTGTCAGACCAGCCCTTCAGTTTGCCGTAGGCCAGTCCGATCCTGCTACACACATTTGTTTAGATAAAATTAACAATAGGGTTGGTTGCAGTAGAAGTATAGGCTTCATAACGATTGGATCTGTAAAAGTACTTTGTAAGGAATGACATTTCTGTGGTCTTTGAGAGAAGAGAGTTTTAAAAATCCAAACAAATGATCACTGGGTAGATGTACCTTATTCAAAGCATGTGTAATTACAAGTACTGCTTCACTGAGCGAAGTATATTCTATCATCAGGGTGAAAACATGTTGCAGCTCTCTGTTCGCTGTCTAGGGCACAGAAAATAAGCTCATGAGAACTAACACTTTGATCTCAATGGTTAGGCCCACAGTGCTCTTTACACTGATGAGTGGCAGCTGCTGCTGGTCACCTGCGTTCAGGAGTGGCCATGAGAAAGATGCACATACGGTTGCATACTAGCAGGCCCCACAGGAGCTTCCCAGCACTGCATTTAACACTATAAATCTGGCAGCCGAGATGAGACTTGGCTACTCTCGGGTCTGACAGCGTCAGAGAAGCTTGTGGTAGTGATAAACGCAAGGCAAATGATCATTTAAATCCATACAAATAATCCCTAGCCACAGCTAAGAAACTGCTGCAGTATGCATTGTGTCAGTACTAGGTAATGACAATCCTCCTTTCTGTTTTAGGTGTAGGGAGACGTGTGCTTTAACAGTCCTTTGCCCCATTGAATTGTGTCCCAATATACTGTATGTAGCTACAATGCTAAATCCATATATTTTGAGAAGATACTATTAGCTTCTATTACCTTTGAATGTATAGTTGCACAGTGGTTTTCAGCTTCCACCATCTGTATTTCTGTGTGAAGTTATAATCTTGAGGTCCTTAAATGTTATCTACATTTTTGTCATATTTGATTTAATGCAAGTGTGTAAAGAATATAAACTAAACTTCGAGGAATTGCATAATTTGTCTGATGTGTATTCTGTTACACAATTCTGTTATCATTATTCCTTTTCTCCAAAATGAAGCCAATATTTTAGAATTAGTGCATCAGTTTTGTGCCTCGTTTCTTTCAAGTAGGAAAGAAAACATGACATGCCAGACTTATGATCTATTTTCAGTATCACAATAACTTCTATTTTTTCAGCAGCACTTTTAATTGCACATCTTTGCTCATTTATAGTTGAATCGCTTTGATAAATGAGTAATTCCGATAGATAACTTTATGTTCTTTTTTTCTCCAGGAAGCAACGCAAAAAGCTGCATGATCGTTTTCGACAGAGCCTACGCTCTGAAAGGAACAACATGGTGAACATGGCTAATGGACCTCACCATCCGAATCCACCGCCAGAAAATGTCCAGCTGGTAAATGTAGGTTTTGGCATTTTAAAAAAAATTGAAGAATTGTATACAAATATACGAATTAGCCATAGTTCTTTTCTGCCATCCTTGCCAAGGTGCTGAAATCTCATCAGCCTAAGAAGCCAAGTTTCATTTGGGCAGTATTCTGTAATTATCCCCCTCCATTCGGTCTCCTTTGTTGTGGTTCTCGACTAAAAGAATGCCCAAGCTAAACCTTATTTTATTTATTTTTTAGAGTTTTCTATAGCGCAAACAAGACCTAGAATAGGGTATGAGAGCGCTTCACAGTACCGAGTAACAGATTCAAGACAGTTTAGTAGGGTCCTCGCAGACAGAGATCTGGCATATATGAAGATAGGATAAGTGAAATTCGATAAAAACATGCTAAGTAGACATAGGTAGTTCAGTTCGGTGCATTAGGACAAGTTAAAGTACAACCAAACCATAGTTAGCGAGGCAGTCCTCACAAGGTATCATAGAGACAAGTTTAGTATAGCAGATAGGTACATTCTAAGCAGAGATGTAATCGAAAGTAGAACTTCCTCAGGAGTCAGATCTTGTGATCGAAGAAGTGGGGAGAGTCACTCTAAGAGAGGGGGAAGTCGAAAGGTTATTCGTTGAAGATTAACAAACCAAGGTGGGTGAAGAATGCTGAGTATTTAAGGGATACATTTGCTCATCAGAAAGGCTTTAGCTTCCTTTATAAATATTGTCGATGATGAGATTCTTCTGATGCTCCGAGGGATAGAGTTCCAGATTCTTGGTGCCACTTTAGAGAATGCTCTATCATATGTTTTTTATCTTGCTGAAGCAAGAAGGTTTTAGGAGAAGATTGTCAGAGCTCCTAGGGAGTCTGTTTCCTCCCAATATCATAAGTTTGTGTGCTAGGTATCGGGGGGGGGGGGTTTGTAGTGTAAAGCTTTATGTGTGATGCTGGCCATCTTTAGATGTATTGGCACTTCGTAAGGTAGCCAGTTGAGTGTCTTCAGGTGTGGCGAGATGTCAAATTTTCTAAAACCTTTTAAGAGTCTTAAAACTGCCTTGAGACACGCTTTTAAAGAGGCTGTTAAGATCTTGCGAAGACCCGATAAAGTTGTACATCCGTATTCCAGCATCAAGATGATTAATGCCTGAACTGCAGTTTTGAGGTCCGGATTCTCAATGAATTGTTTCATTTTTCTGAGATAGCTGAGTTAAAAGCGGGCATTTTTAGCTAGAATGTTGATGTGTGTTTGCATATTTAGGTTCTTATCCAGCGTGATTCCAAGTGATTGCGTGGAGTTCACTAGGATCGAGGTACAATTTAGAGCAGTGATCATCTTGGTCCAATCCTTTATCACTGAAAGCTTTTTGGGAGGGGATATTAGAAGGAATTCAGTTTTTTGCGAGTTTAACTTAAGGTAGTTGGTGGTTAGCTAGTGGATGGTCTTTTCAAGAGCTTGATTCATCATCTTGATCTCTTCAAGGGAAGTGATCTTGATATACAACTGTGTGTCATCCACGTACATGTGGAAGGAAATATTCGCCAGCTGTAATAATTCAGTTAGAGGTTCGACATAGAGGTTGAATAGCACAGGGGATAAAGTAGAGCCATGTGGTACTTCTAATAGATTAGGGGATGGAGGAGATAGGTTTTTATTTACCATAAACCTTTGCGTCCTGTTTTCTAAGAAGGATTTGAACCATTGAAGGACTGTACCCTATTGACCTATCCTGTTTTCTAGCCTCTCCATTATTTTGCCTTGGTTAACAGTATCGAAGGCGGACAAGAGGTAGAGCAGCACTAGCAGACAAATTTCATTATGGTCGAGAGCGAGTAGGGCGTCGTCTACAATATGTAGAATTGCTGTTTCGGTGCTATACCCTGGTCTGAATCCTGATTGGCAGTCGTCCATTACCTTGAATTCTGTGATGTGTTGGTTTAATTGTTGTTGAACACATTTTTCCAAAACCTTGGCTAGCATGGGAATGTTGGTTATTGGTCAGAAGTTATTGGGGTCAGAGGGGTTTTCTGTAGGTTTTTTTAAGACTGGGTGACTTGACCAATTTTTAGGCAATCAGGGATGGAGCCTTGCAAGAGCGATGCATTGATGATTTTGGTCCGTAGAGTGGTGATGATTATGGTAGATAGGAGTAATTAAAGTGATTATTGGGTTTGATAGTCGATAAGGTTTTTGTAATATCACTGAGATCGTGAAGTTTAAAGGATGACCATTGAGCGTTATTTTTGGGCAATGGTAGAGCAGGTTGGATTATATCATCAATTTGAGAACTCTTTGGTTGTAGCTGAGTTGTTTGAGGCTGTCAGGAGCTCATTCTGTAGGGAGTTGGCATTAGTTGTGAAGAAGGAAGAAAATTCTTCACTACTTAGCTGCGATTTTGCAGTCAAGAGAGCGGTTTGGGCCCGTTTGTGTGATTGTTGTTTTAACATTTTGAATAGTTTCTTCGGTCTGTTTTTGGCATTGTCAAGTTCCGATCTAAAGAAGTCTTTTTTAGATTTTAGAATACACTTGTTATAGGAGTTTCTAGATTTTCTTAGGAGTTTGAGATGAAGGGAAGAGGGATGTTGTTTCAATTTCCATTCAGTTAGTCTCAGTTTGCGTCTTTCTTCATTAAGGGCTCCGTTGAACCACAGGTTTTTGTCTTTGTCCGGAATTCTTTTGAGTTTTGATGGAACTAAGTAATCAATTAGTTTGGTCATCCTGGAGTTGTAATGATCTGTGAGTTCATTGACGTCGGACAAGTTATTAGGAGGAAGGAGTTCTTTCTTGCAGTAGGTAGCTAGTGTCCCAGTTAAGGTTTTTAGTGTCTCTGACCCAATGTCTGGGCTTGATTTGTTGTAAGGATGGTTTCGTTTTTTGTGGTGGGTAGTTGGAAAGTAATAATATGATGGTCTGACCAATCGCATGGGATGATCGAATTAGACTCAACCGCTTTTTTTTTGGAGATGATCCAGTCAAGTGTAGCACCTTTGGAATGAGTTGGTAGTGAGCAGGTTTGGATCACGGAATGGTCTGCTAGGAAGATTTTGATTGTTTCTTTTGGATATGTCGCCCTAAGTGGGAAGGGTATGCCCAGACATGGGTCCCGTGCTCACTACACCACTAGATTCAAGCTAGCCTGGCTGTTGAAGGGTGATGCCCTGAAACCGGTCCCAGGATGCTTGTTTCCCGTACAGGGAGGACCTGGCTTGGCAGTTCGGGATGGACTGTTCCCACAAGGAACAGGGTCATGACTGATTTGCATATGGCTGGGTCCAAACTGGGGTGGTGTGGTGAGCAAAAGAATGATGGATTTCATCCAGATGCTTGTGACTGGGGTGAATGTGTACATTGTCAAGCATTACATCCATCAATTGTTTCTTTTGCATTGGAAGATTTTGACAGCATTGACCTGCTTGTCTGAAGGGTCATCCCAGTGAAGATTGAAGTCCCCTAGCAGAATGTCACTGGAGTGAGGGAACGAGTTTGTTGTAATGATTTCCATTAGTTGGTCTATGAATAAGGCATTTTTACCAGGGGGATGGTAAAATATATGTAGTTTGTAGGGATTATAATCTGAGGATTTTATAGAGAGCCAGAGGTATTTACAACATTCAAGGGGTTCGGAGTGAAACTTGGAGATCGGGATGTTGGATCGATGTATTAGAGTGATACCTCCACCTGTTTTGTGTGGTCTGTCTAGTCTTATAATGTTGTAGATAGGGGGACAAGGAGGTCTAGGCATGAGAAGGATGATTCCGTGAGTCATGATTCCGTTAAGATGGTTACTGTCAGTTTTTGGGTCAGGATGAGGTCAGTGATGTCAGAGGCGCGCTTCATTGCTGAGCGGCAGTTGAGTAGGAGGCAGGAGATCTGATTCGATACGTTTCCCAGAGTAAGGTTATGAATTTCAGGGGTTAGGATTTCTCTTTGTAGGTTATTAGGGTTTATCTTTCTGTCATTCGGCTGTGAGGTTCTATTCAGATAGATAGGGACTTGGAGAATAGTGAATTCATCCTTATTGGAGAGGGGACATTGAGTGGACTCATAGGAGAGTAGTAGGGTTTGGATTTCAGTGTCAGTTAAGTAGTTATGATGTTTGCGTGTACGGTATTGCCGCTTTGACATAGGCAGTGGCATAGTATTTAGCTGCTGTTGGCTGAGGCTCATGATTTTTGAAGATGGTTGATTTTTGAGGGAGAATTTTCTGAAAGTTGTAGTTTCGTTTTAATTTCTGAGTTAACGTTTTGTAAGTTCCTGTATGTCCTGTCCGGATGGGCTCTGAGTGTGTCTAGTTCAAAATGGTAAGAGGGAGAGGGAAGCAGCGGTATGCAAGGAAGGCTTGGGTTAGGATTGCTGGGAGGTTCAATAACTGTGTTCACAGTAAGGTAGGTTTGTGTAGTAGGGATAATGATGGTCCTAGATGAGTAGTGTTTTCCCAGGTGAGGGGCTTTTTTACGATTCGCTACCAAGGCCCTATTGCTGTGTGCTCCAAGGGAGGTCAAAGAAGGGTTATGGGGTGGGCTGGTTCTGGCGATGGGGCTATGAGCAAGGTAAGGGATTTATGAGGGTTGTGAGTTGTGTTATAATGGTGGTAAGTTGCTGTTGCTTCTTTCAGGGGTTCTAGACAGGGGTGTGAGTTGTTGAGGTTGTAGAGAGATAGAGGAATCTGTCTGATCCAAATGGACTATGGGTTGTGTGTTGGTGAGAGAAATATCCCCGATATGGTGTGAATGATGGGAGTAGTTGAAGATGCGAGCTTTTAGTGTGGAAAAGTATTTGTCAAGTTGTTTCAAGTCTATATTAGCTGCTTGGATAAGAACAGTGACATTTTTGTAGGAGGTTATGTTTAGATTAGCTCAAAGGTTTTGTGAGGGTTCAGTTATAATCTTGGTTCCATATGGAATATTTTTCTTATCCTGGATGAATAGTAGCTTAGAAAAGGTAGTTTGCCTCTTGGCCATTTTTCGAGTGAAAAATATAAGGTCATTAATTCTAACACCTTTATTCATGTTGAAGGAGGGGTCAAGGAACAGAGTATCAGGTTTATTTCATAGCACGTTGTATTTGAAGGTTTTGGTAGCATTTCAAGAGAGATTGGAGGGGTATAGTATAGAGCAGGAGTTATTTCCTGACAGTTTCATAGTTAATCCCGCCATGATGAAGAGATATCTGTGACAGCTCAGACCTAAGGTAATTCAGGAGGCGAACTTCGGGAGGCATGCATTGGAAGTGTAGGGTAGGTTACGAGGTAGACCAGAATAGGAAGCGTACAATGGGTGATCTTTTAGTCGAACCTATCTTGCGTGAGAGTTCTTATGTTGGGCTAATGATATTAAATAGGTTAGCCAGTTACATCAGTAGGATAAGTGTCATTTCAAACAAGCTGCCACAATGTAGGCACGAGCAGTGGGAGCCCATGTAATTTTCTTTGTTCTGGGTGGAAAGACCAGTTTGCACAATCTTGGAGGAAATGCTAGAGATACATTATTCAGAGGGAATTTAGAGAATGCTTCACTTAATTGTCAGATGGGCCAAGTACAACAGTAGGTTGGGTGCCGTTACAAGATGGCTGCCACTTAGTAGGCATTTTAGTTGTGGTAAAACATTAATCTGAAATGGAATTTAATGAAAGAAGCAGTACGTTTTTAGTCCTTTAGTTTGACCGTGTGGTAGTAAAAGGAACGGGCCCATGATCTAGAATATTGACTTCATTGTGTCTTTATAAACTGTCATCTTGTATCCTGAATTACGTACAACATAGACGTACATGCACGTGAATTGTGTGTTGAAGGGAGTTAAAGAAAAATGCGTTTATGGGTGGAGGGTAATCTACAGGTGAAAACATCTGCTTATACCTCTACCACATTTTCTTAACATCTGCCTGAAGACACCTGAATGGAGAACAGATGAACTTATCTTGAGCTTTAACAGGGGGTTACCCAAATATTGTTGTTTTGTAGGTAGAAAGTTCTTGTGCTACATAAGGAGCATGGAAAATGGCAGCAGTATGAGTTTTGCAGATTTCAAAATTAGAATTTGGGAATTATCTACTTATGTTGGCTCATGTTAACAAAGAGATGACAACCTTTCTAAGGTTTGGTATTGCTTACGATTAGAAAACTCCAATTTAGAACAGAATAACACCTCTGCGTGAGGATACACCGAAGATGATTGTGTAATGTAATTACAGCAGGGGCAGACCGTTAAAAATGAGAATTTACAGAATTTTCAGGACATATATGTTCATTACTAATTCAGAAGCACTTGCACTCACTGATTGTGGTTACGATGAAAGGACAAAAAAGTGAAGGAATGGCTGTTATGTATTAACTGGTATCCACAGTCTGTCCTGGAACTGGGAATTCGAGAACCTGGAGAAGGTGAAAATAGATGGATCTGCCAGGATGTGGTTGACTGACATACGGTTGTAAGTACAGAACAGCATAAGTAAATTATATATTGACCAAAGCAGAGTCATCTGGCAGACACATGTCTAATGAGAGGCATTTGTATACGAGTGTCAGCTTTTAAATCATGATGACCTTGCACACTTCTAAAATGTGCTATTCTTTTAAGAACTTTATGGACAGAATCTGTGCGCTCTAAAGAAATGCCAGAATTACCAGTCCTCATAGGCTTCTCAAGGGTAGCTCATGTTGTTCAGGACATGGAGGTGCTACATGAACTTGAAGAGGCGGAGGTAGACCTGGAGAGGTGGCCACTCGAAACTAGAGAACGAGTCATCTGGATGCCTCTGCTAACTACCTCACTTCAAAAAGTGGCATATTGATGTGCTTCCTACACAAATGCATAATAATTAACTTACATAAATGGTAACAGTAACAGTGATGGTTTCTCTGTTCAGATCATTAATGCCCCATATAATTTGCTGCTGAGACACACTCGTGTCACAATTGTGTTAATAGTTAAAGGCATTTTTGCAGCAAGAAGCCACAGAAGCGCTACCACTGGCAGAAAGAGATTGGAGCAAGTTTGATTAAAGAAAGGTGGGGTTTTAAGACCAACTCTTGATACATATAATGGATGTATCAGAATATACCAGTTTGGGATCATTTCACGATCGCAAAATATGTGAAAGATGCATATTTTCACAGCAATCCACTAGAAGTGTTACAGTGCTTAGTTACCAGTTCACAGCTTTGCGTTGCCTTGACAGAGATTGATGCCCATTCCTGTGTTAATGACGGAAGAATCAATCCTACAACAAAAGAATTCCCCTTTACCAAACATCACGGATTCGTACAGTTAGAAAAGTGAAAACGTTGTTGTGCATTATAGTATCTAACCTGTGGCCATTGTGTGGTTTCAAATGAGTCTGCTCATGTAGAGGCTCCTCTAATAGTAGTGATAATCACTTAAGGATTGACTTAACCTACAGATGGAAACAACAAATTGGTGAAATCCTTTCATAAATACAGTTTACATCATCTGCTACTGGGAAAGGCATTTACAGACCCAGAACACCAGAAGACCATTGGCAGATGTTTACTTAACAAGTTTGGGGAAGCCCATATGCTGGGAATAAGGCTGGGGCTGGGTCAATATTTCTAGAGTAATTGTTATTTACTGAATATAGGGGAAGTAGCACTCATATTTCAAGTGAATAAACACAACAGGGTAGTACAGGTCAGAATGAAAAATACTATCCTAGTGCTTTGCTTTCCGAAATAGAGGAACTAGGTACCCACAGCTGGTCAATCAGAATCCCTAGTGAAATTGCACAAGGAAACCCACTTTCGGCAAGTGTGTAGGAGAAATAAAAAAAAAAGTAGTGTTGACTACTTAAGTCAACAAGCATAAGATTCACATAAGCGATAGTTAGATCCGAAGAATTAGAATTTAAGGCAAGTTGTTACCATCCACATTGTTTAAATTAATAGAAATTATGAAATGCACAGGCCGTGTAAGCAGTATTTAATATTGAAGTTCAGGTATATGGGGGGGGGGCATATAACATAAACTGAGCGCTCTACATGCTAATTTAAGACAGACTGTTACACTGGTTAGGGCTGACACATTCCTAAAATAGTTGAAGAGTTTAATCAGTCCTATTTTACCACCTTTGGCACTGATAAATGGTTAAAAGAATGTGCCTCTTTTGGCTTGAAATGCAGCAGCATTTGCTGACTTATCTAAAGTAAGCAATAGAACAATAACACACAAAGCAACACAACACAACTAAAATGTAATACAGCACAACACAAAAGCCAACTTAGAAGACAACCACAGTACAACACAATACCATCACATTGCAATAATACAGCACAATAACACTGCACCACAGAAAACAGTACATATACCACCACAACAAAAGTTCATATGACAAATATTCATATCACATACTACCACTTCCAGAAACCTGCTTTTTAAAAAAAAATAGATTTTATTAAACATTTCTGCTTGTCAACTTACAGTTTAGCCAGTACGATAACATCTTGTATCGCAATCATAATTTCGGCTCTTCCACGGTTCTGATGCCTTTCCGTCAATATATTGTTGAACAATACAGCCTGACCAGTGGTGCGCCTTCCTGTTTCAACACCTATTACAGATATGTGAATGCTTCATTACTTATCTATGTTCCCTCGTAATATATGCCACACCATGCTACAAAACTTCCCCTACAAAAACTCTTCCCTCCTTCCTACCCCCTGCTAGGTGTGCCATGGGGTACTGTAGCCCACTTGTTCCTACCTAATTCAGGCGAATCTGTTTATATTTGTTAAAGAGTTCACGCTGTCTTGTGTGTTAGAGGAGTATACAGGGGTTTATGTCTGGTCCCCTGTACTTATACCCCATCCCGCGCTTCTTCATCACTGTCAATTTCTGGGTTCTTGAGCAGTGTTACCAATGCTTCCCATACTCTGGCCGCCTCCAGAGATCCTTGTCCTCTTCTGGATTCTCTCAGTCTCATCGCCCCCTCGTATTCTGCACACCCTATAAGTCCTTCTTCCATCTATCCGCCCTGGGTCTCCCCTGAGCTGTCCAATTCCTAGCGATTTCCCTCTTGGGAACAGGAGTGCCAGGTCTTGGAATTTGCTTGTGAGTTTTGTTTTGGAGGTGTGGGAGAACCAGTGTAAGAGACAGTATCCTGGAGTTGTATTCACCTCTTTCTCTGTTACCTCCGCCAGTAATGTTGTCACTACCCTCCAGAAGCCCTCTATTCCAGAAACCTGCTTTGACAGTTTGTGCAGGGGGGCTTTACAGGGCGAAGGCACTTAGTCTTCTCTGCGATCCCCTCCTAACATACAAGGATCTCTTAGCAGTGTCAGTAAGGTAAGCTCCTCTGTGGGCCTCAGCCGTACCAAGGGCAACGGCCTTCCCTTTGTGGCAGTACAGCATCATTTGGTGACCCTTTTCTCTCAGCAACGGCCCCCTCCTGATATCAGAGGGTCGCTCAAAGCAAACAGACTAGCAGCCCAATAAGTGCAGCGGCCTGGTCCTTTCTGCGGACCCCACCTGGCATACGTGGGCTGCACAACACACACAGGCAGAAAACCTGATTGCTACTCTGTTCTCAACAGAATAAAATCTCGCACTCCCCTCTTTGGGTCCTCTTAGGAGGATCCTCACTGGATCGCACTAACCCCAGGCAATCTTCTTTTTCCCTTACAGTGCCCACTGGTCGGGTGTCAGGCAGAAGCTGGTGCTCCAGGTACCAGGGTGAGTGTTCTTGATTCTCCTGGGTGAGAACTTCTCACCCAGCATGGGAGACTGACAGACCCTTTGTCCCCAGTGCTAGTCACAACAGGCAGAACTCTTGTAGAGTTTTTCCATGCTGATGTATAGCTTTAGTTTTATAATTTTGATAGTCTCAAGATGCCCTTTTTATAATCCATTTCCAGACACACTTGTGATTTAGTGTCTCCGTCTTTGAAGTTTGTAATTTAATGTGGGCTCACTTTGAAATACCCACTCCTTTGTTGTTCTATTTCTCCAGAGAGCAGTTTATCATAACCGGGCAGTCTCCAATGTTGATTGCCCCAAACACAGGTGATGGAAGTGACTAGAGGTTCACATCTGGCTGTCAGCCTCTGTGATATGTGCATCACTAGGTTACCAAAGGGCCTTTATCATTCTCTTATCAGCCCTCGCTCCTTCTTCAGATGTGCCTAGGCCCCTTTGACCAGAAACATCCTTTCAGAATCAGAGCCCTTTTTGATGTGCACCAAAGAGCCTGGTTCTTCCTTCCTCTAATCCGTGTTCCACAAGCTCTTAAGAATGCAGCAATCCACAACTCTGTTTAGGGAAAACTTCTACCTCTCCCTGATCTTCCAGCAAGCCCTGAATCTCCCAAAATGGAACCCAGTGTCTACCATGTGTTAAGTCCATTGCAAGCACACACACACACCACTGCGCACACATATACACGTGTGCAGTACTGTACCCTCGCATGTGCATCCATACATCCCAGCGAGTTAAAGCAACACTGTGTCGTATCTCCTACTTGCGGTACCAGCTCACAGGCTCACATGTAGTCCTGCGCATACATGTATTCACATGCGATATTTCCTGATGCACTATACTCTCTCAGAGGCACACATGTATCCCAGCGTGCACATGCATCCATGCATGCTGTTTTCTGGTGCCCTGTACCTTCTCACTGGCACACATACATCCCAGCCCTTCACACAATCCAATGCAGGCCAAGGGTGAGTCAAGGGTAGACCAAGACGTGCATTCCCATGACACGAATAAAAAGGCCTGTTCACGCTACTGATTACTAAAAAAAACTAAAAACACGGCAGGCTGCCACCACCATGCTCGTGCTACTTAACTCCTAGTGAAGGCAGTGGCCTTCCACCACTCGAGGGTAGCCCTTTGGATGACCCTCCTGGGCTAAGCAGACTGCAGTCCATAAGACAAGCATAGGTTATAGCACACACATGATCCATGTTTGCTCAACAAAAACCGTTAACCGGGATCCAGATATCACCATAGCGTGGGTATTCAGGGCAGGGGTACACGTCCATCACCATGCAAAGGCCTTTTCTATCCCAACAGGTAGTTATATATTTTAAGCTCAGAGAAACCCAAGCTTCAGAATAACAACATCCTTCCTAAAAGGACAAGCTTGTGGTGCATATGTTTTTGAATTCTTACTCAGAGTGATTGATAAGCTTCCTAAACATCATCTAAAGACCCCTTTTCCTCTGCAGACTGCAAACAATTTCTTCCATGAACTACTACTTGTACACATATTGCATTGATGAAGAGAGAATCAGCTTTGAAGCACACCCTTAGTATGAAATAAGACTACGAGTCTATCAAGTAAATCTAAGGACCAGTTCCTTGAGATAAGTATACAAGTTGATATAGTCTCTGGGGGGTTCACAAATGGAAATGACCGAACAGGATACAGAGGTTGGCAAAGTTTTCCAAAAATTCTTCTTTATTGATTGTGAATCAGTTTTCAGACAAACGTCCAATATCCAAGGCAGCCAACACGTGTTTCGTCCGTACTTATATTTGTACAATGACTTTTTCAAGGCTGTTGACAAGAAATATACATATATAAGCAATAAAAAATAAATTCCAAAAACATTAGGAGAGATGGAAGGCTGAGTTATCCTCTGATAATGGTTTATACCCAAATGTCAAAATACAAAGGTTAAAGAGGGCTTCTCTGCATAGATGAAGCATACACCCAATGAAAAAGAACAAGAACAAGACAAAGAGAAAGACCCGATCTAAAGAAACCACCACCGTGACCAAGCCTGAGTAAAATTAAAGGGAAAGAGGTGAGATCAAGATGTTCGCGAATATATCCAGAACAATTAAGGAAGTTGAAAGATATAGAGAGACGATGTAGGTAAAATATAGAAGTGTATTGTGGAAGCTAGTCTTCAAAACTATAGGGAGACTGCTAAATTGAAATAAAACTAACAGTCTATAGATAACTGCTGAGACACTTGTAATTGGATAACTAGAGAACAATACTCATATCCTGAACTAATGTGTGTGTCTGAACCTACCTCAAAATAGTAGGATAGTCCACATATCCAGTTGATTGGTCCAGGTAAAGCATCAAATCAAAAAGACCAACTTAGTGGTCAAGTGAATGGTAATACACCTGGATTCTAGTAGAAGCGTGAAGAAAATAGCTAAACAAAAGAAAGATTGGACTCTTCCTATTACGACTCATAGTTACTTTTGGTGAGTGGCATTACTAACACAGACATGCTGGTTATCGTTACTAAAACATATGCTACTCTAGCGCTATAGTGGGTCTAGTTAATAGTCTGTTGAGTACTCGATCCATTCTATATATTAATGTGTAGTACTTAGTGAGTGTGTATTATTAGAGCCTTTTTTCTGCATCATGTGGCCACTTTCCAAAACTCTTGGACTTAGACACTTATTATTCTCATCCAGGTCTCTGTACCAACCAACACCTATTGCGGTACTTTCCCTTTTAACTGTTTGACTGATTCAAGTATTATCTTGGTAAGTGCTCTATTCTTTTCAATTACTTTTGGGGCGCCTTTTGGATTTTGGCATTCATGCCTGATACAGTACGTTACATTTCTCTCACACTTTCTTTTGTTTAGCTATTTTCTTCATGCTTCTACTAGAATCCAGGTGTATTACCATTCACTTGACCACTAAGTTGGTCTTTTTGATTTGATGCTTTTCCTGGACCAATCAACTGGATATGTGGACTATCCTACTATTTTGAGGTAGGTTCAGACACACACATTAGTTCAGGATATGAGTATTGTTCTCTAGTTATCCAATTACAAGTGTCTCAGCAGTTATCTATAGACTGTTAGTTTTATTTCAATTTAGCAGTCTCCCTATAGTTTTGAAGACTAGCATATTACTTCTTCCACAATACACTTCTATATTTTACCTACATCGTCTCTCTATATCTTTCAACTTCCTTAATTGTTCTGGATATATTCGCGAACATCTTGATCTCACCTCTTTCCCTTTAATTTTACTCAGGCTTGGTCACGGTGGTGGTTTCTTTAGATCGGGTCTTTCTCTTTGTCTTGTTCTTGTTCTTTTTCATTGGGTGTATGCTTCATCTATGCAGAGAAGCCCTCTTTAACCTTTGTATTTTGACATTTGGGTATAAACCATTATCAGAGGATAACTCAGCCTTCCATCTCTCCTAATGTTTTTGGAATTTATTTTTTATTGCTTATATATGTATATTTCTTGTCAACAGCCTTGAAAAAGTCATTGTACAAATATAAGTACGGACGAAACACGTGTTGGCTGCCTTGGATATTGGACGTTTGTCTGAAAACTGATTCACAATCAATAAAGAAGAATTTTTGGAAAACTTTGCCAACCTCTGTATCCTGTTCGGTCATTTCCATTTGTGAACCCCCCAGAGACTATATCAACTTGTATACTTATCTCAAGGAACTGGTCCTTAGATTTACTTGATAGACTCGTAGTCTTATTTCATACTAAGGGTGTGCTTCAAAGCTGATTCTCTCTTCAACAATTGTACGGACTAGTCGATCTATCGACCTGCCAACAGCGCTTTTGGGTAGTAAGTGCCATAGCTTTACTAGCACCCCGCAACACTAATACTGTATTACCTACATTAACATAATAATTGCTTTACTGTTCTCATTGACTTGGTTCTATTGATGTGCGGTTCTTCACCCATCTTGGGGAACACTACTACCTCTCTTAAATGTACATATTGCATTGAAGTTACAGAAGACCTGAGCAGCCTGAAATGATCACGTATGCCAGAAGAAACAGCACCTAACACAAGACATGGCTGTGTCTTGAGCTCTGTAAACACTGGGTATGGACCCAGGCCATGTTCATTATACTTTGGGTCAGGGTTATTACTCACAGGACAAGTTCATTGACCACACCCAGTGCCGGTTGCGCCTGGCCACCGTGTGTGGTCAGCAGGTACTGAGTGAGGGCACAGGGAACAGCCACAGGTCTTGACCAGCACATGCCAGAGGCGGGGGTACCAAGCACAGGGCATGGATATGAGCATTACACTAGCCATATCTTGCTGGACAGACCTTGTTCAGGCAGACTGAGGACAGAAAGAAAGGAGCATTTCGGACCATTGTTAAATTATACTATCACAAAACCCCAAAACATTCACTGAAATATCTCTTATTTATAAGCATTATGTGTATCTGCTAAATTGCAGAGTGTAAATATGGTTATATTCCAAAAGGTAAAAACCTGTGAAATTCCCCCAGCAGTTGTTAGGTATGCACCCATAAACCTTGACATTTGTTTCTTATGACCACATTCTTCTCTGGTGCTCTGTGCCCAAGACCTAACGTTTAACTTCTGGTGTAAGTGTGGGCGAAGATGAAGTACTAGATTTGTGAAAAGAAATAAAAAGAGCAAAGAAAGGTTGTTGCACTTATCTACAAGCAATACTTTGCCTACTAACCATTAATTGAAGCCAGAAAGCTGCACTTCCACTTTCATCATAGGTCCGTATAGTTGTTATTTCTGAACCCAAAGATTATATTTTCACTTTCAGCGAAAATATATGAAAAAGAACAGTTGTTGTCAGTGCCTTTGTTGTCAAAAATAATGCCAGTGGTTGTTTTATACATGTCACCCGTGATTTAATTTATAATTTGTGATGTCACCTTTGAGATAACGTGAGATTACGAGGATTGCTTTGGGGAACTTATGTTTGTGTAGCGAACTTTACACGCAAATTTTTGTAGTTTTGACGTTTTAATCCTATCCCTAAAATACCTTCGACTGAAGATTAGAGGAATTTGTACATATTTCTTGTTATATCTGAAATTATTTTGTAGGGTGAGTAAACAATAGTAAATTCCCTTTAACAATGTTTTTGGTGTTTGTTTAGGCCTTTGTATGGTCTATTTTGTCCCTTGCCCTAAAGTAACCAGAGGGAATTAGTCACAGTGTGTGGCTTTTGACCACAGCCCCTGCCAACTTCCAAGCCCTCTTGGGCTTACGACCTAAGGGCATGGCATGCCCAGCAGGCTAAGGGGGCAGGCTTTGATTAGTGGGATCTGTTATCCTTACATGCTGCTTTTGTGCATAGGTTTTTGGTTTTGGCCATGTCCTGCACCCTTCTACCAAACAGCCCACAGAGCCTCACGTTCATTTGAGCTCAGATTCTTTGTTCAATGCAGGCTTGCTCAAGGCACATGTTGTGTCATTCTACCATATCCTACACCTAGCCCCAGAACTGATAGGATTCCAGGGCTTTGGTTGTCCTCACTAGGCTTGGGCATAGTGCCATTGGTCTACTCACAGCAGCCAGTACCCAGTCCCTAAAACATGCTGGGTAATTGAGGAGCTTAACATTTGCCACACTCTGTCTTCACTCTCCCCAACCACAACACTTCCTGTGTAGTTCCATCAGCAATTCCCCCCATCCCAAGTGCCTGCATTGCACATTCACTTAGCCTGGCGTTTGCCATTCTGGGCGTCCCCCCTCCAATTTTGGCTTTCCCTCTCCCTCATACCAACTAGGCATGATCCTCATGCACCTACTTTTTACATTCAAGTTTATCAGTTGTGGAAGCTCAAAACACCTAAAGCTTTAAACGCCCAGAGAAGAATCCACACTAATTTAGCTCTTCCTACCAAAGAGATTTATGTCAAATAGCTCATATAAGCATCAGAAACCCTAGAGCGCTCTTAGAAACCATTAAAACTTGCATCCATTAAAAACAAAACGTCCACATTTCCATTGTCAGCTAAAATGACCACCACCTTAGCCAGCTTCTTTTTTAAGAAGATCATGAAAATACACAAAGAACTCAAAAATGTTTTGTGTTCTTCTACTCCTTATCCCAGACAAAAATGGAATGCCCCAAAATGGTTGTCCTCAAATCTCGACACCCATTCTCTCCTAAAATGCCTACATCAGACCCTCTACATATTCCAATTAGCCTATTACAGGAAATGTAGTGAAATAATGTACTCAAGATCTATCCTCCTTATTTCAGAATTGTCAATGCTTCTTTTGAAGAAGACACATTTCCTTGTGCCCAAGAATCTGAACATATCGTCCTCCTCGTAAGAAAACCAGACCTTAATCCTGAGAACTTCCAAAACCTAATGCCAGTCTCCAAACGTCCATCTATTGGTAAAATAAACCAAAAAGCTGTTTCATTACATCTTTTCCCTACATTGCTGCTAATAAGATATAAACCTTTTCTGTTTTGGATGTAATATCAATCCTGCAAAAGAACAGCAACCTTCCAGATACTAGATAATATTCTAAAAACACTTCTTGAGGGAGTAATGTCTCCTAGTGCAACCGAAATGATCAGCACCATTTGACACCATCAACCATTAGACCCTACCAAGTAGGTGACCGCACGCCACCTACGGGGGGGGGGGGGGAGTCTGGCACGGTACACCACCACGCACACCACAATCAAGGCACAGAGGGACCTCCGTGGGAGGTGTGAACTGCACGGGTATCGATGCGTTTGCATCCCTACTCAGCGGTGTTGTAGCTCCTCGAGTAGAGCCTCTAGCCCTTCCTAACCTTCCAAAGGACAGAGGCGCTCTACAGAATGCACTAGCGCTGTTGTGCACCTCACTTTCACTGATTTAAGAGTGTAACAGGATCTGATAGTCCCTGTCAGCGTCACCACATGTCTCCCAATCAATACTTTCTAAAGGTGGATGTATTTTCCAAAGTAAGACGTCTACGTGCGCAATTCATTAACCGCACCGAATTTCAGCATACATTCATTTACTATTTTAGGGGTGTGAAAATATTGTAATGTATTCTCTCAAAAGTTTACAAAATTCTATGAAACGTTTGCAATATTACGCTATTGTAGCAAAATCTGATACCCCGTTATCTCAGTAGCTCTACCCAAGGGCGCACCTCGCATACAAATATTTGCGAGATGCTGCCCGGACTGTCAGGAGACAGGTTTGTGCAGAAAGTGCCTATCGGCGAGACATCGTCGGTGGAAACAGACTCTAGCTCCAATATCACAATACTTTTTAACACGACACGCATGCAGAATCGCATACTGAAAAACTGTAAAAAAAAAAAAATAATGAAAAAAAATACGAATTTCAACAAACATGAAATTCAAGAATTTTGCGAATATCTCCAGCATTATTAATATATTGCGCACCTGCAGGCCTACTTTACACAACGGTGGCTCTTCATTTTAATTAACAAAAAGAAAAAAGAGGTTCTTTGAACTAGGAGCACATATGAAAAGGGCTTTTTAGGTCTCGCCTGACCCAGCGCATACGCTGGTGTGGCGAGACTTTTTGTGAGGGCTTTAAAAAATGCTACCATGGGCAGCCTAGAGCTACAGTGCATGTGCTCGGGCGCGCGCCGCGCTTGATCGCGATCGCCATCACCTTCACGGCCTCTTTGATGTTTGATCCCCTCCCCCACCACAGATGGCGTCGCTCTGCTGGCCTCCACTACGCCACCCCCCCCCCTATACTGCAGCAGGCTGTTTAAAATTGTCTTTTAGCGCGCGCGCGCTCGCCTCCGCACTTGTTGAACCTGCCTGCAGATGTTGTGTAGAGTATTGATGAAAGGAAGGCACATAGCATCACTTTGTAAGAGCACTGACCTGCGTGACTATCTTTGATTTCATATCACCGACGGTAATTGCACAACAATGGAAACAACGCTTTCTTTTTCAAGCCTACTTAACAACTGAATGAGGAAGCGGTGTTTTCCCCCGAAGACTAATGGAATCACCAATAGAAAATGAAGCATGGGTGACCACTGTGGAATGGCATCAGGATTTCCTTGAATTTCCATTCCCCAAAGCACAGAAAGTTACATGCATGGACAAAGCTGGCACCAATTTTAAACCAGCTTTGGCATAGCCAATAGGTCTCGCTTTTGGGACCTTATAAGTGTTTAGCCATGCAACAGTTGCATAACTAAATACTTATACGGTCCCAATAGCGAGACCTATTGGCTATGCCAATGCCTGTTTACCTTATGTAAACCAGTGCAATTTAAGAGGGGAAAAGTGCATTTTGACCGTGCACAAATTCTTAAACGAGAACCTGCCCATCTCTCAGATGGGCTGATTTTGACCCCTACAGATTTTGCACTCAAGTGTGTATCAGGTGTGTCAAGGGCAACATATCCCACCTTCACCAGGTAATGCACTAAAACCAGTGCAAAGGGCGTACCCCCCCTTGCAGACATGTCACCGCCGCAGGAGCAGGCACACAGCTGCTCCAGTGGGAGTCAATGGAGGCATGGGCAAGAAACGTCCCCTTCCTGCATTGCAGACCCGGGTCCCACTGCTCATTAGCAGTGGGAGACAGATTAGCATCTCCATGTTAAAATATGGCGATTACTCCTGCACTTGTTGGTTGAATACAGTGCACCAAACCAGCTCGCGATGCTGCTGGGCCCGGACGGTGAGAGTAGGCCATGTGTTTAGTTAGAGATCAATGGTAAAGACATAGATTATTTCAACTGAAAGTGGGAAACTTGTCCCGAAATTAAATATCTTTTAAAGCGGAACAAGGGGATATATACTATTCACTCATGACACAGAAAAACCTAAAACCCTGGTATAATGCACTGTAAGAGCGTCAGGTGCTGTGGTCACCCGACTTCTAAGAGACTCTGCATGCCTATAAGAGATGGACTCCACCATTGTCCAACAAACAAAATGCACCGTTGGTTCATATCCTTCTATACAGTTTATAGCTGTCACTTTTTTCACTTTATTTGAATGTGATGCGAACATTGCTTTCTAGAATGTTCTATGACTATTAAAAGAGCACCTCTTTTGTCCATGTAATGAACCTTGGTGAACTTGTAAACATGGAACAGTGTTTTCTAACAAGAGTGTGGCCTCTTAGTAAAAATATATTTAATTGTATAATGAACAGTTTCCTAGCTATTGTAACGGAAAGTTTCAATTCTATTAAGGACTCGGAGGCGAGGATTATGCTTTACTTTCACCACTTTATTAACAAGCAGCCATTTTAAAGAACTGGTAAAAAAACTAACATTCCCATGAACCATAGGGAATGGAATAGTTTTGAACAATAGAGTACGTATATCATGTACAGAGTGTCAATGGGAATCCACCAATCACAGGGCTTCTGACACCACATAGTCCTCTGTCAGCCTCTACTCCCCCCTCTTTCGATACTCTTGAACAGCCAGCCTGAACGTCTCAGGAATCCTGCTTGTTGGAGTCTCCTGCGGGAAGTAAGAAGAAATAATAAGGCAATTGCCGTGGCTAAGGTATAGCCCTGTAGGGGAAAAGAGAAAGGCACAGTCCAACACAAATCACAATTACAATAAAAAACCAAGTATGATACGTTTACTTACCCTGATACGAGGGTGGGTAGTTACACATAGGTGTACCCTGGGTGCGATAATCCTCGCCTCCGAGTCTTTAATAGAATTGAAACTTTCCGTTACGATAGCTAGGAAATTTTTCATTCTATGTCAGGCCCGGAGGTGATGATTATGCTTGTTTAAAGCTTACTCACCACCAAGTGAGCCATATCAATCACCGGTTTGAAGTAAAACCGCTTGAAGGTAGAGTCTGAAGACCAATCTGCAGCATTCATAATGTCTTCCAGACGAGCTCCCAGGGTAAATATTTTAGAGGCCATTGCCCCCCTAGCCAAATTGGCTCCAAAACCCGAAGGTCGATGCCCGCTTCCTTCATCACCCAGCGGACTATTGTTGGGGAAGAAACAGCCTTTGTGAGGCTTCTTAAAGGCGATAAGCAGCCGGAGGGCGGAACTCCTCCGACATTTCTTCATACGCCTTAAGGCAAGATACCATGCAGAGCTTAGGAGACTCCAGGAAGGAAGGGTAGGAAATAGATTTCATACCCGTTTTAGTCTGCCTATGGAGTGTGAACGTAACTCCCGAAGGGGGAAAAAATTCTCCCAGACACGTCCAGAGCCCGGACGTCCGACACTCGCCTGCAGGAGACTATGCACAAGAGCATGGCTAACTTCGCCGAAAGCTCTTTGCGGGAAAGCAATCTATTCGGCTGCCAGGACAGAAACAAGTTAAGGACCTGATTTACATCCCAAAGGACAGAGTATCTCAGTTCCGGTGGCAAGGAAAGGCGAATGCCTCGCAACAACCTACAAATCAGAGGATGCTCCCCTACTGGGGAGCTGTCCACCATGGAATGCCCTGCCGAAATCGCAGAACGGAAGGTATTGATTGAGCGATAAGCTAAACCTTCTTCCGCCAAGCCAGCCAAGAAATTCAAAACGGCCGTCACATCAGCTGCCACGGGATTGAAACCCCGTCGCAAACACCAACGGTACCATCTTCTCTAAGTGGATCGGTACTGCTTAGTCGTACTGTCGGCCCAGGCCTTGGACATGAATTTCTCAGCTGCTCCCGAAAGACCTGGGACCGCCCAACGTCCCCGGTAACCCTCCCATGCATCAGGGCCAGGGAGCCCTGCAGAATGAGCAGGTGAGGATCCCCGTCCGGATTGAGCAAGAGGGCTGGAAAGCGGGGGGAGTGGTATTGGAGAATCCCAAGAAAGTTCCAGTAGAACTGGAAACCATACTTGCGACCTCCATATTGGGGTGACCAACACCAAAGCCGCCCCTTGTCGGCGAACCTGGGCTGAGACTCTTGTTATCATGGCGAACGGGGGAAAGGCATAGCCTGTTTCGTTCCTCCAATTCTGCAGAAACGCGTCCGTCCTCTCTGCCAAGGGATCCGGCCTCCAGCTGAAGAAGCAGGGAAGCTGGTGATCCAGGCGGGAGGCGAACAAATCCACTAAGAACGGGCCCCATATGTTCTGGAGATCCGAGAAAACCCCTGGGTGAAGCTTCCAAAGGCTCGCATCGTGAAGATGGTGAGAGTGGAAGTCTGCCACCTGATTGTCCTGTCCAGGAAGATACTCCGCTGTGAGAAAGACCTGATGGTCCAGGCAGTATTTCCAAAGGTGCGCCGCTAGGTCGGAGAGGGCCTTCGATCGCATGCCGCCAACATGGTTGATGTAGCGGACCGCCGATATGTTGTCCATCTTGAGGAGGATGCAGGATCGTATTGAGTCCCTGGTCCAGCACTGGATCGCGAAAGAGCCAGCTAAGAGCTCCAGACAGTTGATGTGATATTGTTGTTCGCGAGGAGACCACACACCACCGCGGTGAATTCTCCACACCTCGCGCCCCAGCAGGATCTGCTGGCGTCTGATTCGATAACGATATCTGGCGTGGACCCAAAGATCGCTCTCCCGTTCCAATCCTCCATGTTGGCAAACCACCATTGAAGCTCCTCCCCGGCGTCCTTGAACAGTGGAACGTTTTTTGAGTAAGAAAGGCCACGGCAAAGATGCATTGCTTTGGGGCACTGGAGGGGCCGGTAGTTCAAGGGGCCCAGGAAGATGGCCTGGATTGAGGCTGAGAGCAGGCCGACAGTCCGGGCCAGCTGCCTGAGGGAGGTTTGTGACTGAGTCAGAGTCCTCCAGATCTCGGGATGAATTTTCAACAACTTGAGGGAGGGAAGGTTGAGGGAGGATGCTACTGAGTCGATCAGGAAACCCAAAAAGATGACCTTCTGCGCAGGCACCAAGGTGGACTTGGCTTCGTTGATCACGAAGCCTAAACGCTGCAGGAGGTTCACCGCTGACTGGAGTTGAGCCGCCAAAGTTCTGGGGCACTACGCCATCAGAAGAATGTCGTCGAGGTAGACGATGAGGTGAACTCCCGAAGGCGTTCTATGACCGGCCGGAGGACCTTTGTGAAGCACCAAGGGGCCGACGACAGGCCGAACAGAAGAGTGGTGAACTCTAAGGTCTTGTCCTTCCAAAAAAACTGAAGGAAATGCCGGTGAGGCGGAAAAATGTGAATTGCCAAGTAGGCGTCTTTGAGGTCGAGGCGCGCCATCCAGTTGTTGGGGCAAAGAATATCGCAGAGAAGATGGATCCCTTCCATTTTGAAGTGGCGATATACAAGCCACTCGTTGAACTCCCGAAGATTGATTACGGGCCGTTGGCCCCCATCTGGTTTGTCCACCAGGAAGATGTTGCTGATAAAACCTTTGGGATGAGGGGAAGATTCCGCGATAGCCCCTTTTTCCAAGAGGGAGCTCACCTCGAGATCTGCCGACAAAAAACAGAGGGGCCTTGGTCAGACTAGCTGCACCAGGCCGCCCTGGAACTCGATGTGGAACCCTTGAACCGTCTGCAACACCCAGGCATCCCCTGTGATGGAAGTCCAAGCCCGGAATAAACGCGCCAGACGGCCCCCCACACTTAGACGGGAAGAAGGGGGAACACTCACCGGACGAGATGGAGACTCCGCCGCCTCCACCTTTGCCGCTCCGACCTCTTGTTGGGTAGAAGTTCCCAAATATCGCCTGGTCTTGGTAACCGCCTTGGTTGGAGCCTTGTCCTCTATGGTTATAAGGGCGGCCGGACGAGCGTCCCCTAACTCGTCCGGCCCCGCGGAAAACCCGGGGGTCAGACACTCTCTTAATCGAAGACTGGGCTTTGTCTAACGATGTAAAAGTGTTAACAAACCGCCCCAGCTCCTTGATGAAAGTTTCCCTAAACAAGCCACCCTGGGCGACCGGGCCCGCTACCATATCGGTGAGGTCCCCAAGTTTGGGGTCTATCTTAATGAGGAGAGACCTCCGCCGTTCAGTAGACAGGGCACAATTTTTGTGACCTGGCCAAAAGCATCCAACAGCTTGTCTTGGCAAGCCCGCCAAGACCTGTCTATACCCTTTTTAGGGTCCTTCACAAACTTCTGTAAGAAGGTGGCCATGCGGGGATCAATAGCGGGGGTGGACACCACCTTCCCCTCCAGGGACGGGCGAGGGCACTCCGCCCGGAGGCAATTACGAGCTCCCGGTTCCAACGGACGCCGAATACGGCTGGCCACATAATGGGCTACCTTCTCTGAAGGGGCCCAGTCCGATGACCGAGGGTGTAGGATGTCATCGAGGTTCAACATATCAGCACATAGGCCCTGGTCACCAGAGTCCGAGGTCGGGCGAGTAGGGCGTCAGGGGCGAGAGGGACCGGCGTCATTGTCAGCGTCCCCTTGATTATCCGCGTCGCCCTGATCATCCACCCCCTGGGTAGCAGGTGAGGTTGCAACAGATGTTGCTACAACAGTGGCTGTGGGCGCCTGAGAACTGGCCAGGAATACCTGCTTAAGGAGATTGAACGCATCAGCGTAGATGCCCGAGTATTGGGGTCGCTTAGAAGGTGGGGGCTGAGGATCAGACACAGCATTCCCTGGTGTAGGGGTTGGCGCAAATTGTGCAGCTTTGGCTAAAAGCTCACAAGCTTTATCAATTTTACGGGTCAGGCGATCCTACAAAAGAATTTCTCACAATACTCAATAGCATTTTACAGAAAGGAGAAGAAGATGGCATCATTGATGTTAACACCCGGAAATTCCTTTTTCAATCCACACCAAAGGTTCCGCATATATATATGCTCCCTAAAATACACAAAAACAAACAAAACCCACCATTTAGACCTATAGTAGCAGGCTGTGGATCCATGCATGAAGCTACAGGTCAATATCTCGATCACCACTTTGCAACCTTTGGTCCAAACTTGGGAAACGTACATCAAGGATACAACTGATTGCCTATTAAAATTGGAATCGATCAAATAACATCTGGACACTGACTATCTCCTATGCACAATTGACGTTGTGGCACTTTACACATCGATAACCCACGATGAAGGTCTCGAAGCTGTAGAATGGAGACTTCTTAACTCATCATTGACCAAAGAAAAAAGCATCTTTCTCTTGGAATTACTACATTTCGCATTGTACCACAGTTATTTCTCATGGAAGGACAAATACTATCTTCAGATTACAGGCACATCCATGGGCTTTCCAGGAGCCCCAGCGTACGCTAATACTTTTATGGCCTACTTTGAGCATCTATACATTTTACACAACCCAGTCTGGCGAGCCAATACAACTCTTTTCTTGAGATACATCGACGACATCTTAGTCATATGGAAGGGTTCCAGAACTCTTTTGGAGCACAGTATCGCCGAGTTGAATCAGTGCAACCCAAGAATACAATTCACTCATGACATTCAACATGACAAGATTAATTTTCTGGACATTGAAATTCACAAATCCACCCATGGCTTAATCACCACAATATACAGGAAACCCACAGATGTCAACAATGCACTGCATTTTAGCAGCGCCCACCCATACTCTTTGAAGAAACATTTACCGGTGTCTCAACTTACGAGAATCAAAAGGATTACTTCAGATAACCACCAATGTGAGATGGACATTCAACAACAATTGGTTAAATACAAAAACAGGGGCTATCCTGATAATATCCTTTTAGAGGCAGAACAAAAAGTGGCACAAAAAAGACGAGAAGATCTACTTCTTACTATCTCTAAGTCCTCTCCTAAACGGGAAGTTTTTGTATTAAGACACTCTGTTCAATCCAAAAACATCAAATCGATCATTTACAAACGATGGGACATCATTGCACAGGAGGCTGATTTTCACGAGTTGTTTAAGGATCCCCCTATGTTTGCACATACTAGACCGAAGAATTTGAGGGATCTTCTTAAAAACAAAGTCAAACCTCAAACACCGAATAATGCAGGGATGAAAAAATGCCACAACTGTGGGCAATGTGGCAATGTCATTGTAGGCAAAGTTTTCACACATCCGCACACAGGCAAAACAATCACATTACAACATACATCAGACTGCAATACTGAGTGGGTCATTTATGCTATTAAATGCCCTTGCGGCTTGGTATATGTTGGGAGAACGAGCCGTAAGATTAAGACTAGAATTATCGAACACAAGAGCAGAATTCGCAATAGGAACATGACCTCCTCTTTGGTTACACATTGGATCAACACACCTCATACCATCCCCCAATTACGATTCACCATTTTGGAACGTCTTCCCATACTGTCAGACAGAGATATGAACACAGTTCTTTCATGTAGAGAGACATATTGGATAAAATTCCTGGGAACGGTGATCCCGGGTGGTCTGAATGATCACTATGAAATGTTATGCTTCATTTGAAAGTTTCGTTACATCATGTATTCCATTTCTTTGTAAAGGATTTGCACTCGGAATCTATTTCATTCAGTTTTTCATTTTTCAACAATTTCCCAACCTTTTCCCAGTTTTCATACCCACTTCAAACCTCACTTTTGCTTTTGCACTTTTTTCCTTCTTTCATATAGGTGGCAGATCAGTTCCTACACGCAGTGCTTTCTAGCACAAACACTGTCAAGAAATTGGCCAATCACGAATAGTCACCGTCTTTTACTCTTTTTACTTCCGTCACATCAACATTGCGTTAGTCCTTCGTTTGTGTCACCACTTTGCTCAATAAAACCGACACAATCGCCATTTACACGCATGCGCTTGAAGATAGCTTGCGATTCCCGGAAGTTAAGCTGAGAAGCACTAACTCTTCATTAGAAAGGTGAGACGCGGCAGCGTTCATTGCACATTAAGTTTATAAATCACGTTACAACCACTCGGTTGTGATATTTTAAAGCTGACCCGTGGTTTCGTTTTTCGTAGACATAATTGTCTTATCGACCGGCAGACATTCAAACACTTTCACGACTCCAGGCGGCACAGCAGGGTGAGTCAGCGTGAAATTTATTTTTCTTTAGTGTTTGTTCATTGGTTTTAGTTTAGGCACGCTCTTTACTAAGAGCTCATCTATTACGCTCTCTTACAGATATTTTGAGTTTTGCACGACTAAATAACATTGCGGTAAGCATACATCTTCTGACTTTGAGCACTACGCTCTCTCTTTTTAAACAGCTTCTTTGACATACACCCTTTGGCGAGATTTCACTTTCTTCACACGCTAACCACTTGATGAGGGTTCCTATTCTACGATCTTCTCTTGAGTGCAAATCCTATAAACTCAACAAGGATGTCATTTTACTAATTGTATTTATGTGGCTTTTGTTGTAGCTCCGGTTGGAGGCTGAAAGAATTTAAGAGGGCAACTTCATTCTTTATTCATTGTTGTTTGTGAATGTATATATCCCCTGACGAAGGGTTAGAAATCAACCCGAAATGCATTGGGATCTTTTATGTTACAATTGCTGAACAATTTAATTCGATTTGGATTGTAAAACACATATACTATAATTGATGTATTGTGACGCTAACAGTACAAACTGAACCAGCTAATATATAAAAACAAACAGTGGCTAAACCAGTTATTTGTTTATTGATTTTACACTATTTGAATCTTGTCTCACTGTATAATTGTTGCACATTTTGAATATTTTTGGTTTACTTTTATTGAGACCTTAGGGTCCTAGCTGTGATTCACGCAGGCTCTGGTCCTTCCAGAACCTCTTTCAACTATTGTCATAAACAGGGACGTAGACTCACATCCCTCAGCGTGAAAGCACGCTTAAAATAATTAAAACATTTTTTCAGATCTTTCATTATATATACCAGTACAAAGAATAGGTGTGCAGGCCCACTTAACCACATGATCCTCTAATGGCGCCATTGCTTCCGCGACCGCAGTGTGAATGGAATTGTCCACTGCGTCACAAAAGGAATCATCCCAAGGTAGGGTGTTAAGGGGCTCCTCCTCCCACTGGTCATCCTGGTAAGTCTCCTGATAGGAATCCATGACACCAGGCAGAAAAACCCTTCAAAAGGTAAGTGGGCAAATCGGAGACCTGTAGGTCAGATATGGGGGGCTGGGTGTCAGCCTACACTTTGGGCAAGCAAAGCATGCGTTGAAATAGGGCTACTGCCCAGGACCCAACAGCCCAGATGCAAACAAAATATTAATGGGCAATCTGCCTAACAGAACTGGGCCCTTGGAATTTTAAAAATTCCAACCTAACAGACTCCCCAGGAGCGTATAACAAAAACTGCCTATTACTGACCCCTTTGTGAGCAATAACCACTGCCTAATGGCAGACTACAGACCCGAGGAGCACGGGCGTTGAAAGGGGCGTGCACAGAGAGAAAATTCCTGCCTAATGGCAGAGTACAGACCCAAGCGGGCGTGAGAGGCAGATCAAGGCTCCACCGTGGTGCTGCTCAACGGCTGAGGAATGTGCGAAATGCCATTAGAGCGTGCACCGCGGGAAGAGGGCACACAGACTCCAGGTAGCCGCTGGAGGAGCAGACCGCGAGCCAGCACCAACAGCGGCTGTTAGGGAGTTGACGCTCCCACGGCCGTAAACAAACTGGCCCGAGTAGCGGGCATGTCTGTAAGCAAAACCTGTCAGGAACAGAGCAAGCAGTGAGAAAAAAAACTTTCAGACGAACTCGCAGCGGTGAAAGGGAAGAACCGCTAGCGAGTTCGTGCTAATGCCTGTCACCGCTGAGGAAACAACACACAGCGATAAAACGACAATGAAGGCAACACAACCAAGCTGAATGTCACTGAAGGCAATACAACACATCTGAATGTCAGTGCACACAGTCATAAGAGTGACATAAACAACCAGCTATCTCTGAGATAATAAGTCAATAAAACAGTCTCAAAATCAGTTAAAACCAAAAACATTCTCAGAGAGAAAAGGAAGGCACTTATCTGGCTGCAAGCAGCGAAGAAAGAGGAGGAGTAGAGGCTGACAGAGGACTATGTGGTGTCGGAAGCCCTGTGTTTGGTGGATTCCCATGGACACTCTGTACATGATCTACGTAATCTATTGTTCAAAACTCTATTCCATTCCCTATGGTTCATGGGAATGTTAGTTTTTTACCAGTTCTTTAAAATGGCTGCTTGTTAATAAAGTGGAGAGAGTAAAGCATAATCCTCGCCTCCGGTCCTGAAATAGAATTACTATAGTCCCTATATATTTTATGTTCGCATTACATTGAAGATCACCCTTATTTAGTAATATTACTAATGTAATTTGCATTATTTATTAAAGACAAGAAGAAAAATAAAACAGTTCTATCAAATGTGTATTCAATGGTTAACTTATTTCTACATGTTCTTGCAAGCATACGGCCACTACATCGAGGCAGGTGTGTGGTTTCTTTTCTTCTTTACTTTTGTCTTGGTCAGGTTTGTTGGCTTTGACAAAGATTGTGTATTTATGAATTTCTTCGATTACATGATGCTGGTAAGACAGCTAAATCTGTCTCTGCGAGACTTAAAAAGGAGAGAGGTGAAGTTTTGAGAAATATATTGGAGAACATGGAAAGAGAAAATGATTCAGACAGAAGCTGAAAAAGAAAGGTATAAGTTGAGATGAAAATAGACGTTTGCAATTCCAATGCATTGTCGTGTTTGTTTTTTAATCCTGTGTTTAAGATTGTTGCAGTACACGCAAACGCACTGCTTGATACGAAAACTCCAGCTGCTAATTTATTCTATAGCGTTTGTATGAACGCTTGTGCGCACCTCCACAGGGGCCCTACTTTAGGTTTATGTTCTGTGCTGGGAGTGTTCCCCATAGTAAGGGACTGCATTGGAAAGAGATAAGAGGTACAATACATACAAAAATCTCAAGTGGAAAAAGTAACTGCAGTTAATTGTTTTCGATCACCCCCAGTCCTTTATAATGATAGTTTTTGTTTTTTAAATGTGTATTCTGAATTAGACGGTTAAGTTGAGTGGCCGTATGACTGAGTACAACACCGGATGAGCGGTATGCCCTCATGAGTGAGGGTTGAGTTCAGTGGTGTGAATACACTGGATGAGTGGTGTGCCCTTCTGAGTGCAGGGTGAGCAGTCTACTTTTATGAGTGTAGGGAGAGCGAAACAGTGCATCTTTGAGTACAGTGCAGCGAAGGGTGAGTGATGTCTGTGTGGGTGCAGGTTGAGCAGTGTGCCTGTGTGAGTCCAGGGTGAGTCATGTGGATAGGTGAATGCATGCTTAGTGATGTGTCAGGGAAGGGTGAGCAATGGCTCTATGAGTGCAGAGTGAGTAGTGTGCCTATGTGAATGCAGGGAGAGTGATGTATCTGTGCAAGTGCAAAGAGACTTGTCTGGCTACTCCCAGAGATGTGTTCACCAAGCCACCTCTTTCTCAAATTTGCTTGAAAATGCATCATTGGCCCACTCTTTTTTCAAAATTCTCTCAGGGGAAGAACCCACCCCGAACCCCCTTGTAGGGGGTTCGGGCTTGCTCGCCACAGTGCAGTATTTACGCATCACCACTTTCAAATGTCACCAGCTGCCACTGCCCTACTTGATATCCTTTCTTCCACATTAGGGTACATGGGCTGAAATAGATCTACTCTCTCTCATCTAGAACTCAGTTAGCAAAATGGACTAATTTAGATCTACCGCCTTACAAGTTAATAGTGCAGCACCCCAAGGATCTATCCTTTCACCCTGTATCTTCTACCGCTACACGGTAACACAAGATTATATGCTTAAATATAAAAAGATTGTTGTGCATTAATATACAGACTATAAGCAACTGTGCATCAAAGTCTCATACTCTGCAGACATATGGAGTCTAAAATCCTCTAGGAAAATCTCATAAACTTTCTATTTGAAATTAAACCCTTTAGAAAAGGAATTGCTCCTCATGCACACCGTTGACTCTTTACCTCATGTTCAAGAATGCCTTAAGCACTTCATATCTCACCCAGTTTGATCCTATTCTAAATCACCTAGTTACGTAATTTACTAAAAACGAAATAAGACTTATATTTTCAAAATCAGCAAATAGCAAAACTGCCTGCTTCCAACTCTGTCTGCCAAGAAACCTGAAACCATCCTATCCACTCGATTTCAGAAGAGTTTTAGGGAGGGAATAGAAGGCACACGGGGTGGCAGTCTTAGCCACGCATACCCCTTTACCATGCTTGCTTTTACCATAAGAATACGTGGTAAAGCAATGTGTGGTTCAGACGCGGTCGTTATTTAGACTGCGTTGTTTAGGCATGCAGGGTTAGGGATTTTGTTGTTCCTTCATACAACCTCAGTAGGGAATAGTCCGAACACTGCGGCCTTAGCCACGCATGTGTGTGGTTAAGGCAATGCGCAGTAGGGATTGTGGATGGACAGAAACAGGGAGAGATCTGAGGTGAGGCGAGTGGGGCTGGGGTGTGGATCGGGGTACATTTGTGGGATGGGGGTTGTTTTGTGGGCTGGGGTGGGTCGGGTTGTTTTAAGTGGGTCTGGGTCGAGGTACGTTTGTGGGCTGGGGTTCAGGGTTGTTTTGTGGGCTGGGGGGTTGGTGGGAATGTTTTGTTGGCTGGGGTGGGTTTGTTGTAGTCTAGCTTCGGACGGACGGAAGCAGGGCGAGATCTACGGTGAGGTAAGTGGGGCTGGGTCCGTGTATTTTTGTGGGTAGTGGGGTGGGTCTGGGGTAGTTTGGGGGGTTGGGGTAGGTTTCTGGGCTGGAGGTGGGTCAAGGTAGTTTTCTGGGGGTTTCGGGGCTAGTCTTCAGGGCTGGGGAGTTGGAGGTAGTTTTCAGGTCTGGGGGGGGATTGGGGTAGTTTTCAGGGCTTAGGGGGGTGGGGCTAGTTTTCAGGGCTGGGATAGGGCAAGTTTTCATGGCTGGGGAGTGTTATGGGTAGTTTTCAGGGCGGGGGGGTCATAGTAGTTGTTAGGGCTGGGGGTGTTGTGGTAGTTGTTTAATTAGGGTTTAGGGTACTAGGCCTCAGGGGAGGGAAATGGCCAGTTGTGGTAGTTTTTAGGGCTTAGGGGGAGGCCGCATTGTTTAGGCATGCGGGGTAAGCGATTTCATTGTTACGTCATACAACCCTCTCAAGGTCCTTCATACATCATACAAATTGTCACCTTATTATGTACGTGGTAAGAAATCAGATCACATTTCAGCGATCTAACAGACTACTACTAGCTAAACGTGGGCGCTCAAATTTACTTGAAGTGGCATGTATTGTACATCTTGTCCTTATCAGCTACTTGAAGGATAGACCACTTCTCACTGGAGGTCAAAGAAGCTCACCTAATCCTGGAACTTCCAGAAGTTAAAATCGTAATCAAGTACTTCTCCGGTCAAGGACAAAAACTCTTTCCCATTGAGTCCAAAACTCAACTCCAACTTCCTTTATATCCAGGAAGACTTACAGAAACATCTGATTTGAATCTATCTTATGTCTAACCCGTTTCTCTCTTTTCTTTCCACATCCTCCTCAAGCTTGCCTCATGTATGTCACAGTACTGTTCAGTACAGTTCTATGTGAAGCACTCCAGAGCACTTGTGGCTAGATCCACTCTATAAAAAATACTATAAATAAATCTATATGATAATTTCAGTGTAAATGCACATTCTCTACCCTGCCTCCCATATATTCTTCATCCTTTCATAAATATTGCAACTTTCCAAGTCCACATGTATGTGGACATATGATGTTTTTGAACATCTTTACGCAGATTTGGGCAGGGCCAAAGTTATAAACAATCAAACTAATGCATTTCTTATGGCTGCATTGAAGGCCATTATGCAAGTTCACCAACTGGTAGTGAGAAATGGACATGACTGCACCGTGCAGAGTTTGGCTTTGTGTCAATTTTGGAATTATGGGTAGAAAGAGTGTTAGAGGGTAAAGAGATAAATTAATACCATCTTACCTTAAGTTTGCTTCCAAAGAAAAAGTGTGCTTATTGTCTGCGTACTGTTTGCTAACTCTTGAGCTAACAAAAAAGCATTTCTTCACGGGAAATTGTATTGTACTCCTTTCTGGAGACTCCCTCTTTGCAACCATTTCCAGTGTGTTGGATGTGTCAATCCTACCCTCCTTTCCTTCGTCATATGTATTTTTTCCAGAATAGTGTTACAACAGTTTGTATACATTTTGCAAAATGTGCCATGGAAGTAGGTACAAAATGTTCAGCTTCAAACGGGCAACAATTCCCATACCTTTTCGTTAGCAAGAGGTGCACAATACTGTTTTAAGTGTTATTGCTATACAAGTCCTGAAAACTACCAAACTACAGCACGGGTGGAAAAGCTCACATAATAAACTGTTTACTGTGCACATGCCTTATTTTGTGGTATTCTCCAGTATGGTATCGTTTATAGATTCACAAGCTTGAATCTTCCCGTCGTCATGGTGGGAGTCCCATGGTACAACACAAACAGGGTGGGGGAGGGTCCAAGGGAACTAGGTTAGAGACCAGCGAGGAGAATATCCCCTAATCTTAATCAATAATAACACCAAACAACCTCGGGTCTATGTTAGCACACAAGAAATTTGCATCAGACAATGTACATGAAATAGTAGAAGGACTGGAGTTGCTCAAAATCTCCCCTATAAAAAGGGGGGGATGATTCCTTTAAGGACGAAAACCCTCACCCACCATAGGTGGCATGCTTCATCATATGGGTTTCTCCTCCTAGTAGGAAACCTAGTCCTACTGAGGGCTACAACTCCCTCACAGTGAGGTAGGAGCTCAGGGATGTTTTGTTAAGATGGTCACAAACTATCTAGGACGCTAAATTCCCATATGTGAATGATAGGTGTGGTGAGAGTGCAGCGCAATAAGGCGTGATAGTGAATGTATGCGGTGGTGAGATAAAACTACCTAGTGGATACAAAAAGAAATCTTTATTGACTTGCTCTCACTGGTAGGATAAAAAAAAGCAGTGCAAAGAGTAGTATTGATTTAAAACTACTCAATGAATATAGGTCGACATGTTTCAGCCTAATAATGATCAATATAATGTATCCAGGCTTTCTTCAGGACCAAGATGAATCAGAAATTGATGCTGTTAAGACAAAGTGATAAAAATAGTGGAAAAAATAATAATGAAAAAATAGTACAACACCAATAATCCTAAATGTTGTTGTCAGGTATTACTGGGGATATCTGTAAGGGTGAGAGAAAACAAGACAAGATGCAACAAGTCAAACATCAATCCTTCATTTACCATGTTGTGCATATAGTGCTACAAGGTAAAGCTTTTAACCTTAAATAGCAACTTCGCTTACATTATATTAGAGAACATACACTTACCCACACACTTACCCATATAGTTAGGATAAGTAACCTCACCTCTACCTAGCAACAGCTCAGGGAAAGGGGCCCCGCTCTGTAAAGAACAGAATCACATGTCACACTTTTCATCTATACATGTGGGCACTAATCTCAGTTTTACTGTGTTTGTGCGCAGGACAACAGACCATACAGAACAGCACGGGTAGGGAGCTTATAGACCTTTAAAAATATATCTATATATATCTATCTGGCTGCTAGCTCCAAAAAATGAAAGCTCTTTACTAACCATAATAGATACTCCAGTCTGTACAGATGGCACTACTCACAATACATGCCAATATGGGCCAGCAGTAAAACGCAGCTTTACCACATACCAGCTGTATCTTGAATCTTGGATCAATCTAATTCGGCCATCCTATTAAGGTAAAAGACATAAGTACATGATCATAGGGGGCCTGAATAAGTCAGTATCTTAACTTCGTAAAGATTCTCTCATGAGCCAACAAAGTGAATGCATACCGCTATCACAGATAACTGTCGACATGTGACCGTGTCGGTTAACGGAGGCAAAACAGTATGAGTTAAAATAGTGTCAGAAAACGGCAGGTATCGAAGCAAACAAATATGTTGGAGAGCCACTTTCAAACACCCACAACACATGCCATTTCTTAAAACAAAAAGGATTGGTTACAGTCCCCACTCACCTATCCGTTGGTACCCCGTCGCGGTACAGGATCTGCGACCGGAGGTACCGACCGGAGGGGAAGCCCACCTTTAAATATTGATAGCGTCTGCGTTAGTCTAACAACATTGCTCGGCATTGAAGGACCTGTAGGTGTCCAAGCAACATGCCTGGGCACTGCCGTAAAAAGTCAGCCCTGCGCATGCTTTGAAATCAGAAAACTATACCGAGTGAAAAGTATACGTCACTAACGTTCTGCGCATGTACGCAGGGAGGAATGTTTGTTCCATTCACAAGTGTTTTTGAATGGAATAACTTTGAGTCACACGCTAATGTTGTTATACTATAACACCAGAGCAATGGTAAAAGTGTACATTTATCGAGGGCACAATCACCACATAATGTACTAAAATACCTTGGTAGGAAAAGGCATACTGCCCAAAGTTTAGTGATGTGCAGATGTACAACAGATGGATCAATCAATGCGCATTAATTATACCATCCAGGGATCAATTCTTAGAGATCAGCATATATTGTTAAGACAACCTATATAATGTAAGATGGTAAACTGGATGTAAATGGACAAAAGACAGGTGAAGGTATGTGTAAATGTTTAAAGGAAACACAAAACCTATTGTCTCAAAGGTGTTACAGGACAAAACCATGCCCTGATAGTGAAATGGACGCAATCAGTGTCTTCAGAAATGTACTACATAATCACTTAATGTTGTTATAGAGCCAGCCAGGGAATATCATCATTCAGTCCTATGGTGTCACTCTTTGTTCTAAACACCCAGCGTTCTAGTCTGAAAAGGAATTTAGATACTTCAGTTTTGTGTGCCGGAATCCATGGTTGTTCTAGAACTGTCCAACGGAGGTCATCGGCAAAGTGATTCATATCGAGAAAATGATTTGTCAACTTAGTTGACCTCTTCTTACACCGAATGGTACTCTTGTGTTCCAGTATCCTTATCCTGATCTTACGAGTTGTCATACCCACGTAGCGAAGACATCATGGGCATCAGATCAGGTAGATCAATCTTTCACTGTTGCAATTTGTGTGTTTCGTTAATGACCAAGGTCTATCCGTGCCAATATCAATTTCTGTTGTTTTCTCAGTTTGTGGACAGACGACACAAGTCCCGCAAGGAAAATGACCCATAACAGGGGGTAAAACCCACAGGGCTTCTTGTCCATCAGTCTTTTTCTGTCTCAGACAAGCGTGGCAACATTGCTCAATTCCCCTGAACTCAGCATACAGGTGTACACATTACCTTACACTATCTTTATTCTTTCTTTACTTTATTTTTTCACATTATTTCAGTGCATAAAAGTACAACAATCATGAATTAAAATATATCCATTTAAATTCCTCTAAAAGCATACATTGTTTTAAAAGAAGTTAATTTTACTTTTATATGTTTAAAATGACGTAAAGAATAACACAAGTATTAAAACATCTGAAGCGATAAACGACAGCGCTTTGCCACCACCCATAAAAAAGATGCACCAGCATAACATACAAAAGGATCTGTCAGCTGTTGGATAAAGTGCAGTGAAGATCTACATTGGACAAATTTATATTTGCAAAGCATAGGGACTAAAAAGGTTTCCCTTTGAGGACCATAAAAAGTACAGAAGAATAAAATATGTAAAGTTGATTGAGCTGCTCTCTCATCACAGGGACATGGCAGTAGGTCATTCACCGAGTAGATATTAGCCGGAAAGCCAAACAGTAGAGGGATATAGTTCAAACAAAACCTTATACCGGTGTTGAGGGTTCTGTACAAATGACAAATACGATTGTAATACATCTATTACTGGTTGAAGCAAGTAATAAGCAATTACTGTGGGTTTTGTTTCATTCCTTTCCCTCCTGTGGCTTTTAGCCGCAGGGGACAGAGGGGAAAGGAATGAAACAAAACATTTTGGGGGTAATCAGCACATAGGCTTGGAGTGTCAAGTAGAGCACAAAGTCCCAACGCAGAGAAAGTATCCGCCACATACTTTATGCACAGAATCCTCTGGGCATGATCCAATTTTAAGGAGTCCCTCAGGATTGCCTGGTTTAGCGTCACGCACTCTCTTTTCCATATTAATAACCATAGTAATAAAGGGACTAATCTAATTTCATCCTCAAGTTATGGCAAATCCAACTCCATGTGTGCAGAATAGTTTGCACAAGATTGGGGGAGCGACAGAATGTTCTTACAAAAGTCATCCTCCACATATTGAAATGACGTTAAGTCTGTCGTGCCCCAAATTGCTGCCCCATAAATTGCATTAGCCCTCGCTTTCGCACGGTAGATGTAGAACATTTCTGGGATCGATTTGGATCCCAGGTTTTTTTTTTAGCTTTGCAAGGGCCATGATACTATTTTCCAAGAGACTTTTTCTGCTTAGTACCAACCAAGTGTCTCCCACTTCCAGCTTTCTCTCCTTTGAATGGAAGTTGAAAGATTTATTTTGGCGCATTCCTGCAATGAAAACAAAGGATTTAGACACATACACATGCAGGTCTAAACTAGCCATAAATCTTGTATACTCCTCTATGAGCTTTTGCAGCGCCACTGGCGTCCTTGGCAAGAGTACTGCATCATCCGCGTAGAGGAGTATAGGTGTGGGGATGCGTCCACATGCGAAATGTCTTTCGATGTCTGGCCCAATATTGCCTCCAACCCCTTAGTATGCAGAGAAAACAAGAAGGGGGCAAGTAGACATCCCTTTGTCTCCCCTGTCTCAATATTAAAAGCCCATGTACATTCTCCTTCTCTTCCATAGCAGACACTTGCTGTAGCTCCTGTATATAGCCGCCTAATAAACCCAATGATTAGTGGGTCGACTCCCATTTATTCCAGAATTAACCATCGCTTGTTGTGTACCACACAATCAAAGGCAGCTATAAATGCCACACAAAGTTGCCCCTCTTTGGCTATGGTATATTTCAAGATGATCATTGTTAGATTTAGGCACTGGTCAATTGTGCCCTTCCCTTTTCTGAAACCATACTGGGGCTCTGCCAGGATTCTTTTTTCTCTTGCCCACTCCTCTAATCTGTTTAAAAGCACTCTACCCATTAGTTCAGTCATGCTGTCGATTAAGGAGATAGGTCTATAATTTTTTGGGTGTGACCTATCTCACTTTTTATAGATTGGGAAAATTACAGTGTTTCCAAGAACTTGGTGGGCCTTGTTTAGATACAGCATTAAAAATGTTAGTCAAGGCAGGGCTCCACAGTGCCTTAGTTTCTAAAAATACATCTGCTGAGACCCCGTCAGGGCCGGGTGCCTTCAGAGGATTAGTCTGGCCCAGTGCACAATCTATTTCTTCCAGATCCAAAATTAAATATGTAGGAGACCGATCTTCTATACTTGCAGTATTACTTATACCCAAGGTAGGATTTTTAAATAGACTCTTGAAGTGTAGGACCCATCCATTCTCCTTTATATGTGTTTCTAAAGAGGGAACTCCCTCTTCCTGCAAAAGGGGGCCTTCATTAACTTCCAGAAATCCTAGCTATCCTTTCTTAGTAATGCCAGTCCCAAATCTTCCCATGCTTTGGCCTTTAGATCCCCAAGTCTAGCTAATCTTGCCTTTTTGTAACTTGCTCATAGGGCTCATATCAGTCCTTGGTCCCTTGGTGCTGCACGGATGGCAGTATGCAGGCTATTGGCACATTTAGAGCAGTTGCGGTCAAACCATGAATGTTTAGCCTTATTTCTGTTTCTGAATGATGGCGTTAGTTGGGATCTAATCCCCTTCAAAACTACTTTAAACGCTATTAGCTCTTGTCCATAACTTCTGCTACCAGATCAGCATTCTTTTTAATCCCCATTTCCCATATCACTAACATCCTTTTTAAAGCCTCATCATAGGTACTATGTTTAAAATGTATAATCAGGTCCCCATGACCCCCACACACAGGATTGTCCAAAAAATGACAAGGACTAATATTAAAGTCACCCTTCCAAATGATTCCTACTATTTTTGGGTGTCTGGAGGTGATTTCTACCATCTCCTTTCCAATTCCATTGCCACAGTCTCCATCATCCCCACAAATGTGTTATTATAAAAATTAATAATCAATACATCCCAATCTTCCTCAACTATTAAGTAATAAAAATATATTGAATCATTAAAAAAACTTCAGTATTCTAATTTTACAAGTGTTTGCCACCAGTGTCACTATGCCACCTTTTGCTCAACCTGCTCTGGATGGGGCCGCCAAAGTTTGGTATGCTCTATATCCATCCATAGAAAAGGGTGCTAACTACCAACGTTCCTGGAGGCACACAATATCATATTTATTTATCTCAATTTGCCATTCTTGATCATCCCTCTTGCGGGCAAACCTTGCAATAGTACAGGAAATTAGCTTTATTATCTTCTGCTCCTCCTTGCCTTTCTTGGGTTCCTTAGATACCTTATCTTTTTGTATTGCTAGTTCATATTCTGACCTGGTTCAGGTGTCAATCACATTCATTTAGACCCTCTAATGGTGCAAATCTGTTATTACTGAATAGTTCATTAGATCTACTCGTAGAAAGAGACCCTCTCTGTGGACATAACAGATAATTTATTATCCCCATCTGGGTCCTAACAACAACATGAGGTTGGCAAAAGAAACCTAGCAGTAGGGCATATATCTGTGAGGGAGCAACTGGAGGTGTCGCCAGTGAACAGAGCTCGGAGGGCTGTCAAGGCCCGACGCTGTAAATGAATACCAGTGAGGATGATCCGGGACTGCACCGTCTGCTGGGGCCCAGAAGCGGATACAGTGCATGTGTCGGCTATGTGGGTACCCTGCTGCAACTGAATGAGCAAGCTGAGATCGGGACCTGGTTAGAGTCTAACGGCCACCAGATGCAGCAGCCTGGACACGGGAAGTCTTCGCAGGCTGGTGATGCACCCGGTACCAGCTGCAAGGGCAAGCGCAGGCAAAGTCGACATCCACTTTCGCAGCTGCGTGCTGCCCAAATCTGGAGCAGTTTATACAGGAGCAGCGGCAGGCGTTGCAGGCAGCTGCGACAATACGTGATCACATCAGGAGGCAGGACCAGACACCTTATCTGAGCGCTCCCTAAGTTATGATGGCTATTCTGCAATGTGGCTATCGGGCGAGGAGACCGAACGGCCCCCAAGCGTAACTCCTCAGATGGTGGAGGACCTGATCTGACCTGCAACAACTTTAAAGCCCACTTGATGCAGCACCTTATACTGTGATTGCTGAGAGTCCTTTAACGCACCAGGGGGGAGGGTGCTATCGAGTGAGCATTGTGAGAATGCCCGGGCTACTCTGTGCCTACCCTTACAAATGGTTCCAAGACCTGCCAAGCATGACACTGTGCGCTTGTAACTGAGACATTATGGGGCGTAAATGTGTTAGTTTCTCACCCTTTAATGAGCCCTAAGCTCTAGTTAGCCGGCGATACTAGTCAGTAGTTGCCGCAGGGCGTTATCAGTTTGGGCAGATGCATGCTGTCCTGTTGTTCATGACTCCACGGTTCCCCCCCTTGCTATTTTTTCTCCCTTAGCTCAACACTACGTTGGATTACAGATGTGGCCCCTGCCTGTGGGACTTGAACAGGAAACTGCTCCTCCCTCTGATTTTGCGACATCTATGCATATCAGTAAACCTAACCCACACTACACATGCTGGCTACTAATATTGACACCTGGAATGTACGGGGCTGGCATACACCCTTGCGCCGCTGCATACTCCTACCTTAAGCGCAGGTCAGCCTACATCGTGTTACTGCGGGAGACACACATTACACTGCCTAAGGCTCGCAGGCTTCAGCGCCGATGACGAGGTCAGGTATTTGCCAAGGTATGTAACCAACAAAAAATCCGTGGGTCTATGAACAAGGAACTAATGATCCTAAACCACAAAAGCAAATGCTAGAAACGACTGCAAAAAGTACTCATAAAGAGGACGGAGTCCCATTACCCACCGTGGTGGCATGCTTCATCATCTGGGGCCTCCTGTTAACCACAACCTGGTGTGATTAACGAGCTACAACTCCAAGGAAGACTAGAGAAGGAGGAGCTCACGGATGTTTTGAGGATTTAAATAACTCTATTGGGGCCAAAGACAACAGAGACTAAAGCTGCCCTCAGTGTGGTGTGTTCATGTGTGTAATGCAGGGTGAGTGCAAAAACAAAGGATTTAAAATTGGCTATCCAGCGAAAAATATGTTTAATGAGTATCGTTGGATGTCAAGGAATAAAAAACAAGTGGTCAACATGTTTCAGCCATTGTGAATCACAAAGATTGTGATCAAGGCTTTCGTCAGGACCATATGCTACTCCTGCAATATTGAGCCATATAAATTGAAGGCAACAATTACAACTTCAGGAAAACAAAATGATACCTCCAGCAGACCTTACCACTATGTCATTAGAAAGTGAGGTGTAGGGGTTCTGTAAAATAATACCTGTGAACAATAGAGAAAACATGTAAAGAATCATGATCAATATAGCACATGAATAAGGGTTTAGGAAAATTAGTAGGAAATAACAGTGAGTCACAGAAGGTGTACCACTGGTTAGCTTACCCGTCGTAGATCGGGAATGTGTATCAACGCACCTGGTGACAACTCAGGGCGTGAAGCAGCGCTCTGTGAACAATAAAAAACCTGGTAAAGACCGGTGTGGAAACACTGGTAACAAGTCAGGTGAACCAGTCTAATCCTCAAAAGACACTCCAGCGTATGTGTGTAGCACCCTGGTCTATATACTGGTGAAAGAGTGTAGGAAAGCAATAAATAAAAAGGCCAGTACAGAAAATAAAGGCCGTTGAGCACCAGATATAAGAAAATGCCTGGTGCTAGTAAATGTATGATAACCTTGCTGGGCATACAACAATCTAGCAAACAGCAAGACGCATGCACTCGGGCATGAAAGTCAGAATGGCACGTATGAGCTACAGTTTATAGTATACTTGCAAACGTGCGTGTTAAACCAATCAAAGAGATGTGGAGTCCCTACTATTTAGAGTAACAAATATTCGAAGTGAGTCAAATTATGAAGAACAATTTGAATTTGACTCGCTCGTAAAACAGTCACTCAGTCACAGCCCCTACAAACGCACTAGTTGCGAGTGAAATGCCTCTTCAGTGCTAAGAGACAGACGCGCTAACTAGAATGCAGAGTCTAGCTGGAAAAAGAGAGACACGGAATCTCATGCCGCCTACCTCTCCGTCGCTACTCCAGGTGATCTTCCTGGTTGCCCCTTGCGGTATTGGCCCCCGCGCCATCTCTGTTACATGAAGTCAATCTTACCCCGGATGTGAACAGGAAAACGGGGGCGGGACCGGAACAACGAATCGGGTCCAAAATCCCACGAGACTGTTTGCAAAACCAAAGCCTCATGGGAAACGTAGTCAGAGCGCCGTGAAGTCATGTACGGCGTAGTCCACAGCAAAAACGACTCAAACCCTAGGACCAGGGGTTAGTGTGCACACAAACTCGTTTAACCCGAAAACAATAATGTAAAAGATGCACAAAAGAACACACCAATATGCAGGTCAGTCAAAGCTTGTCAAGCCACAAATATGCGTATTGGGACATGGGAAAATAACTCGACATACCTGCTACACAACAGCAGACACGACAAAACGTATCAGCCTTACTGCAAGTAGTGCGATTGCTGGTGAGTCTGATGAGGGCTTGAATTGTTACAGGGCACTGAATGCATAACCATAACCCTGGTAGCAAACCCATGCAGGGGGGAGAAAGCGAACACAGCTGTTCTATTAGAACAGATGGAACAAAAGAGCCTGTCCGACAGTGGTAAACAGTGCCACTATTTGACTAAAAGGAAAAGGAATGTGAGGTGCAGAGTGCCCTCTGGTACAAGTTGTGATGGTGCTACACCCTCTGAGAACGCATGTGTCACCCACTGGATAGTGGAAAAGTCAAAAATCATGACACACAGGTGGTGTCCTAAGGGGGCAATATGACAACCTTTTTTAGCGAAGTGAGGCCCAGGGAATAGTTTCATTGAGACCCCTTGTATCGCTGTGAATTCTAAAAACCCAACGTTGTTCACATTTAAACAGAAAAGATGACACATCTGTAATGTGCGGAGGGATGAAGGGTTGCTCAAGGACAGTCCACTTCATGTCGTCCGGTTGATGTTGGAGTTCCAAGAAGTGATTGGTCAAACGGGTTGCTTGTTTTCTGCATCTAATGGTACTTTTATGCTCCATAATTCTGAGCTTCACTTTTCTGGTCGTCATACCCACGTATCTTTTGTTACAAGGGCAAGTGATAAGGTAAATAACCTTCTCGCTATTGCAATTAGTATGCTTAAGCTGCCTCCAAGGTTTATTCAGGCCCAGATCGACCTCCGTAGCGTGCGAGGTCTGTGCACAAACCACACAGCCGCCGCACGCAAAGTGTCCTTGTACTGGGGGCAAGTTCCAGAGTGTATTAGTAATAGGTATGACAGTCTTGGGGCGTGTATGGACCAGTGTATCTCTTAAATTAGTGCTCCTTTTGAAAGAGAACAAAGGTGGAGGTAAATTATCGGAGCCCACATTCAATATACGCCAATGTTTGCGTATACTTTTTTGGATGGAGTTGGACTGGGTACAAAATGTGGTTACACACGTCATTCTTTCTAGTGTGGGTTTGGGAACACTGGGTTCAAGAAGAGCCTCGCGGTTGTTGTTCGAGGCTCGTTTGTAGGATCGGCTGACCAGACGGGAAGGATAATTTCTTCCTCTGAGATTTTTAGCTAGGGAATCTGCATAGGTCCTGAAAGTATCAGTGTTAGAGCAGTTCCGTCTGATCCTAAGAAACTGCCCGAAAGGAAGTCCTTCTCGGGTAGACTTGGGATGGAAGCTATCGTATCTATGGATAGAATTTCTGGCCATTGGTTTGGTAAAGAGTTCAGTCCCCAAGCCTCCCTGATGTGGAAAGATCCGGAGATCTAGAAAGGGGAGACTAATCTTGCTGGCTTCCATAGTGAATTTGAGGAAAGTGTTCATGGAATTGAGCCAATTGCCAAGATACTCTTCGTATGCCAGGGGGTATTTATCTGGGTGAGGCCAGTTGTTCCCGGATCAGGCGGCCTTCTGACACGCAGTTTCGGGTGTCATAGCTCGATGGAGCGCCCTCTCCTGGCTTATAGGTGGGGATTTTTAACGCTGTTCTCGACATGGCATAGGACAGGTCCTTTCCACCGCTCCCCAGCACGGCCGCCATCATCAAACGCCCGTGCTCTGGGAGACTGGCAGCCACACTGTAATATACCTAGGCTTTCCTGTTTTCAGTTTCTATTTTTGGGAAATTCTGATGGTGTTTTTTCAGTGTTTTCCAGTGATTTCAATATCACACAAAAACAGTGCTTTTCAGTGGTTACTCCTTTTCGCGCCACAAAAACAACTGAAACAGTGTTTTACCGGTTTTTATGGAACGCTTTGCTTTTATTATTGCTTTTGCCATTTTTCTTCAGAAAATGTATACTGCTCTACATTTCAGAAGCTTAATACATTCATGAAATACTTTCCATTGTCCTTAGATTCTGCAGCTCAGATTTAACAAGCATTTGCAAGGCAATAGGTCTCGCATTTATGTGAGTTTAAGCTATTCGCATTGTAAATGACAAAGCCTTTTATTTATGTTTTAAAAACGAAAACAAAAATACAAGGCATTGTTATGTGCAATGTCAATAGCACAAACTCGCGTAAATGTGAGACCTATTGCATTACAAATGCTTGTTTTAAATGAAAGCGTGAATTGGTCACTCAGCAAGTTGGAAGTTACAGTCTGTGTTCCAGAGTCGCTGCCTTTCTCCTGCTCAGAGTGTGTTGCATTGCATTGTATCATCGATAATAGTGCCCTCACACGTGTTAAGTGTGCGAAGCGCTGTTTGGCACTTCATTTGGTGTCTTTCAAAGGAATTGCTGACTGCGCATATATTGCATTTTCTGCGTTGATTTACAGATAAGACCTCCGTTATGGAATGGAACACTGATGTGCTCTGCTGTGAATTACTGTACTGTTCCCTGGAAGCTGGCAAGCTCCCTGTACCTTCTGAGTACAGCACAATTTGCTACTAAAACATTTACCTATGTGTGCAGAGACTTCCACAATTGGGTGCAGCCTTAGTCATAAAAAAAGAGGGGAGGCAGGGGTTTGTGAACAGCATTATGTAGTCTGTGAGAAGTAAGTACTATTGTAGTCCTCCTACACGTACTACAAAGTGCAGTTTGAGAATAGGCCTCTCTGTGTTGAGTGCAGATAGTTTTCTACTGCTTGTGGGTGTCTGCATCAATGATGGTGTTCTGTAGAAATGTGTCGTCAGAGACCACACCGTCAATAGTAGTGTGCACTGGAACACAACCACTGATGCAGATGCTAGTGCGCGATTGGTACATTACGACAAAACATGCTGGCCCCATCACGAGATGAATTACACGTCTAATTGGTTTTGTACTTGGAGTGGGTTTGACTCCAAAGTTTAAGAACTGATGCCCACTTGTACGATCAATCCTTTAGTGCAACCAATACAACCGGTTGCACTTTGACCCTAAATCCCCATGCTGAAGTATTCTACTTATGAAGGGCTAATATGTAATAGCCATTAAAGGTGGCAGTAGAAAGGCCGCACACCAGGGCTCAATCTGTTTTCATAATAAGAGAGCACAGGAGGAAGAATACATTTGCAATGGTATCTCATTTGAGCTTTTCAGAAAATACGGTTATGATAGCATGTTGATACACAGGAGTGATGGGTGACGATACCAGACAGCCCTCCCAGTGCTACCTTGAGAGTTTCCCAACAGTCACTCTTCTGTACCAGAATTGAGAACAGGTTGCCCTACCCAGGGGAACTATCGGAGATAGGAAGGGGCGAAGAGTGCCAAGTATGCAACCCTTTGCATGCCTTGACGCACTGGCTGAACACTCTGCCCACGAAGTTCTGTTCAGTGGAAAAGCCATGACTTTTATTCAGTGGCAGCTACTGCGGAACAGGAGTGGCGGGGGGCGGTATAAAAATAAAAATAAAGATGTCTTACCTGTTCACGCTGCACGCTTTTCGTCGTCCCCTGCTCTTCCTCACTCCTCCACACATTTGCAACACAACACCTTGAAGTTCTTTTCACTGAGATGGTCAGGACAGGTGGAGTCTGACAAGATTGGCCAGCGCGCGGGGTTCCTTCTCAAGGAGCGACGGGCTCTTCAAGCCTATGTGGTGGTCGGTCCCATCGCGGCTCCCTTTTGTCTGCCAAATGAGTCATTGTGCACAAAGCCAAAAGAAAGGGCAGATAGCCAGCTGGGCCCGGAGAAACATGCTCATTATTATTTCCTGTCAAGAGTTATTTTTTTCTTCCAGGCGTATCGTGTGTCCACTGCAGAGCGGTGTATGTTTCTAAGTGGTATTTTTCAGAAGCACTTGCGCCATTTTGGACGGGAAGTGCCTGTGAGAGGCGAAGCCCCTCGCGCTGATGTTTGTGTGGCCGCGGGTGCCCATAAATTAATCAAGAATCATGATCAGCGCCAGGCCGCCACAGGCAGGCCTAGTGCTCCATCAAGTGGCCAAAACGCGCATCAACAATGAAAATCAGTGACACTCGGTTTAAACCGGGTCAGCTGTTTTTCGTCCGGTAGGGTACTCTCGGGCACAATCGGTTTAAACCGAATTCCGGACAGCCTAAATATACCTGATGTCTGGAGAGCACTGAACCCTGATGCACGGGTGTACACTTTCTACTCCCCACCTCTATCTCCACATTGATAATTTTGTGGCCTCGGCTGCGCTACTCCCAGTTTGTCAACGCATAGACTACCTGGGGCGAACACACTCTGAACACAACCCCCAGCACCTCCAGATGGAATGGGACAGTGCTGGACGGGCCACACATGTATGGCGCCTTCAGCCTGTGGCACTTGATTATCTGCCTTTTTGGGGAATGTTGGGCACTGCCACAATAGACCTCTTTGAAATAAACGCTGACTCAGTCGCCGACGGAGGGGTAGAATGGTCGTGATCAGGGGGGTTCAAAGCTTGGGTCTCAGTTGGGGTATTCGCAAGCAGCTGGATGGTGACATTGCGCGCATTGAGCGCTCACTCCTTCAGCTGGAGTGCGACTCAATAGTGGACTCGGGTTGTGTACGGCGTTTGGTGGAGGCACAGCGAGACCACGCAGAGCTGTTAGAGCAACTGCGGTACTTGAACTACACCGCGCACTCCACCCGCACACATGCAGCTGTGTACTGAATAGGGCGCTTGCTAGCATGGCTGGTCTGCCAGGAGTAGACACAGCAGTCCATCCTTTCACTGCGCTCCGTCTCAGGGCATCTGCTACACACCCAGCAGGAGATACACTGGGAACTAGTCAAACACTGCACAGCTCTATATGAATCCACTGTCAGTATTGACTCAACCACACTGGCGGATTTCTCATGATTCCTATAATTTCGAATGTGCCCGCATTGCCCCTGCTGGGTACGTCGAGGGGTGGCCGTGTCACCACCAAGGCGGAGCTCTCCGGCTGGCAAGAAGTGGGTCTGCAGACCCTGGGAGATCTCTATCGGGATGGTCAGTTGGTACCCTTTGATACCCTGGAAGAGGGAGATGGTTTGTCGCGGTGTCAGTTCCTTCTCCACACCACGCTGCCCGCGGCATTGAGGACTCAAGGGGGGAGGGGGCATGTGGCAGGAGCCCGCAATGCACCTCACAATCCAATACATACACATTATGGGCACAGGGAGGCACCTCACAAAATGGTTCGTCAGCTCACTGCGTTCACTCACGGCACAGTCACTGAAGCCCCTCAGACTCCACTAGGACACGCATCTGACCCAACCGTGCACTGACCTTGAATGGACGGCTATACTAAAGGGACCAATCCTTATTCCCAGAAATGCCCAGTTCCACCTCATACAGTACTACATAGAGCTTACCAGATCCAGGCTAAAATAAATAGGTACTTTATGCGCACAGACGGCTACTTCCCTAGATGTAATCTGGTGGAAGCGGACCTTATTTACGTTGTGGGATTTCATTGCCCTCGATGATTACTGGTGAAGTATCACCACCCACCCACCTGACTGACTGCACTGGGTGAGAGGTGGATCGCAGGTCAAAAAGACACAATGTAACATCCAGGTTTATAGATCTAGGGTTGCTTGCAGCTAAGCGCTTAATCATCGAGCGATGGAAACGCTTGGAGCCCCCCTTCCTTGCAACAGCGTGGTTCCGCTCACTAACAATCTTGGTGCAAGCCTAAAGCATTGCCTTACACCACAAAGACACCTGGGGACCTCGCAACTCCCAGTAGCAGCCGAATGGGACGTCATCCTACAGGATTTCCAAAACAACTGGCAACCAGATGACGAGCTCCAGGCATCGACAATTGATATTGACATAGCGCCAGCAAGGACCTGCTTGCAAGCGTAGCGGCGACACTTAGTGGATGGCCATCAATCTATCCTCCTTCCTCCCACCCCTCACATATAATCTAGATTCAGGAATTTCACTGGGCACTGGATATCACCGCAGAGACCTGAGTTGGGCAGAGGTTTACATTGTTCTCACCCTGATCCTGGTTCGCTTCTAACCCCCTCCTACGTGATGTACTCATTCATAGGCACTAATGACGCCAGCTATAGCAGCCACTTTCCATACGCTGCACGTTTCATACCAGCAAGCTCTCCCATGGCACTCAATCTTGGATGACTGGAAGCTGTACATTACACTCTTGCTTGAATTGCTATAAATTGAGATCATAAAGTGCACATAAATGGTCTATCCAAGACCGGTAAGTAACGGCAACCAGGTTAAATGGTCCTCAGTGTTTGGTCTGTATGTAATTGGGCATGCTTTTCAAAAAAATGATCTGATTTGTACATGCCCATAGGCTGTTTATTATAACTAACAGGGAAAACACAGGTTTTGAAGAAAGCCAATTGACCTTTCGGGGCAGTTTGTGGCTGAAACATGTCGACCGATTAGACACTTGGGACCATTATATCCTAATATAGTGTCACTTTTCATACTTTTAATCTAGCCCCTAAACCTATGCCATTAAATAACTTTTTAGGTTTCTGAGGTTATACGCCCTAAGATCCCTTGCCTTCACTCAGAGTTATCACAGAACTCCGCTTACAAACACGTCGTGTCCACTCACACACCTTATGTGTGTGATTTAGGGTCCAATAATGAAGCAAGCCACAGGTGGTACCTGTGGGTGAGAACCCTGATATATATACATACACACCCACCCCATAAAAACTCTTCTTTAATCTCACACAAGTCTGAGACAAATGTAAGGTGAACACCGATTTACTCTGGTGCCATTACTTACCGGTTTCGGATAGACCATTTACATGCACTTCATAATATTCAAGATATTTCCTCCTTTAGTTTGTTGAGGAAGATGAGGATATATCTTCTGTAAAGACTTCTCAGTCCTTAAGTTTTCGTGTACCTACTTTGCACAACTCTTCTTTGTGAACTCTCACCTTCAGTTTGAATTTGTTTTTTTTGTTTTTGAGTTTGTGCAGCTGAACTCCTGTTTTCTTATGAACTTTGGTTTTGACTTTAGCTTTAACTGTTTTTGCTTGCTTCTTCTTTCACCCCTCCCTGTATAACAAAGTTTCCAGTCTGGCTCCTAACTAAAAAACTTGAGGTAACAGTTTTTCTGGGACCCACACTCAGAGTGTGTAAGGTATGAATCTAAAAAGGCAGTCTGTTGCACTTTACAGCAGTGTTCATTACCAGGATAACGTGATAATTCCTTTCCAAAGTAGTTGTTGACAATCTTTTCTCAAATGCTTTTCAACAAGAATCCACTCTCCTGGTTCTAGGTCGTGACACGCAAATGAGAGCACAGAAGGGATGCAATCTGCACTGGGCATGAGATAGAGCACACTGTATCAGCCAAATGCTTGTAATAATCCAGGATCACATCATCAGTAATATTGAGAAGGGCTGCACAGATTACCAGGGACCAGCATTGTTCTAACCATCACTACTTCATGTGGGCTTAGACCAGTCTTTTTGTTTGGAAGATACACCGTTGGGAGTGCACCAGCCATTTCAGAGAAGAAATACACCATTTTGCCAGCCTGTATTTGATCAAACAGTTCAGTCAACTACACCTGATGATTATGGGAGATAATTGTAGTGACCTTTTGATCATTGCCTAATGCATCACAAACCACTTTTCACCATTCTGAAGTGCTCACCTCTGACCAATGGCATTCTATACACAAGGACCAACTCCCTTAGCAATCTTATTGCAACTGTCAGTGAATCACATCTCACTGTCGGGTATGCCTCAACACCACTTCTAAAATGCACTTTAGATTATTACAAGGTAGCATTTCTACAAAATAATCCCTCCATCTATTTAAGGGACTATGTGCCTTTCCAAGATGACTCATGACTACACAACTTTATTTTGACATTACACACTAATCCTGATGAGAGGAATATCACCTGTAGTGATTAACAGGTACATGCATCAAGGTAGGATTTTGAGAGTCCTTAATTGCGATTATTAAGGAATTGCAATTAAGGACTCGCAAAAGCCTATGCATGTAGGAATCGCTATAAAAATAGCGATTCCTAAACATTCCCTTAATTGTGACTCGTAAATTGCGAATCGCAATTAAGGAATGGCTCCCCATTCATTCCTATGGGCCTACAGGCCCATAGGAATGAATGGGACATTGCATGCACAATTTGTGAGTACCAATAGGTACTCGCAAATTGCGCATGCAATTGCAAGGGTGTCAAAAGGACACCTTGTTGCACTCCTGAAATTGTGATGGGCACCCATGTTGCTCACAAACATGCCCCATGGGCAAATTGCGATTCCTGAAATGCCATAGCAATTTAGGAAACCACAAAAAATTGCGATTACCTAAATTGTTGTCCCTAACACTTTGATGCATCGCAAAAGGCCATTTTATGATGGCAAACGGACGATTTCTGCGAATTGCACCGTTTGCGCTGGCAAAAACCTTTGATGCATGTGCCCCTAAATGTATTAATCTTCCCATCTACATGTGTATATTCATGAGACAGTGTCATAATTTGTGGCAAAGTGAATTTAGCTAGACAAATCTGTCACCATATCTTTTTTAGAAGCCATCCTGTCCTTGTTTACGTCGCACATTTTCCTACTTTTTCTGTTCCCCATCTAACATTGTATACTTGACTTCACTCAACTCATCCTACGTTTGTATTGACACACAATTAGGAGCAGGTGCCTGGTGATTATCAACCTGCATTGGCAATGCTGATCCCAGTGCTGCGTACTAATGTGCAAATGCATCTGTGTAATTATTTCCTTTATTGACATAATTACTCTCACATCCATGTGCTGCACATTTCACAACTACAATTTAAGATGGCAATCTCAAAGAATACAGCTATTGCTGTCCATTTCAAATCGTTGTCCTAGCGGAAGTCATGAAACCACAGTGTGCAAAAACAACAGTTGATGGACAGAATGCAGAACAATGTCATACATTCACCCCAGTACAGAGATCTGGGCCTAAATCCATCGTTTTTTTGCTCACCATGCCATTCCAGTTTGAACCCAGCCATATGCAAATCAGTCTTGACCCTGTGCCTCATGGGAACAGTCCTGCCCGAACTGCCAAGCCAGGTCCTCTCTGGACTGGAACCAAGCATCCTAGGACCGGTTTCGGGGTTTCACCCCTCTTCAGCCAGGATAGCTTGATTCCAGTGGCATGGAGGGCACGGGACTCACGTCTGAGCATACCCGTCCCACTCGGGGTGACAAATGCAAAAACAACAGATGATGGACAGAATGCAGAACAATGTCATACATTCACCTCAGTACAGAGATCTGGGCCTAAATGCATCGTTTTTTTGCTCACCATGCCATTCCAGTTTGAACCCAGCCATATGCAAATCAGTCTTGACCCTGTGCCTCATGGAAACAGTCCAGTCCAAATCCTAACCCCTGAAATTCATGACCTTACTCTGGGAAACGTATCGAATCAGATCTCCTGCCTCCTACTCAACTGCCGCTCAGCAATGAAGCGCGCCTCTGACATCACTGACCTCATCCTGACCCGAAAACTGACAGTAACCATCTTAACGGAATCATGCCTCACGGAATCATCCTTCTCATGCCTAGACCTCCTTGTCCCCCTATCTACAACATTATAAGACTAGACAGACCACACAAATCAGGTGGAGGTATCACTCTTATACATCGATCCAACATCTCTATCTCCAAGTTTCACTCCGAACCCCTTGAATGTTGTAAATACCTCTGTCTCTCTATAAAATCCTCAGATAATAATCCCTACAAAGTACATATATTTTACCATCCCCCTGGTAAAAATGCCTTATTCATAGACCAACTAATGGAAATCATTACAACAAACTCGTTACCTCACTCCAGTGACATACTGCTAGGGGACTTCAGTCTTCACTGGGATGACCCTTCAGACAAGCAGGTCAATGCTGTCAAAATCTTCCAATGCAAAAGAAACAATTGATGGATGGAATGCTTGACAATGTACACATTCACCCCAGTCACAAGCATCTGGATGAAATCCATCATTCTTTTGCTCACCACACCACCCCAGTTGGACCCAGCCATATGCAAATCAGTCATGACCCTGTTCCTTGTGGGAACAGTCCATCCCGAATTGCCAAGCCAGGTCCTCCCTGGACTGGAACCAAGCATCCTAGGACCAGTTTCAGGTCCAGGGAGGACCTGGCTTGGCAGTTAGGGCTGGACTGTTCCCATGAGGCACAGGGTCAAGGCTGATTTGCATATATCCAGGTCTAAACTGGGGTGGCATGGTGAGCAAAAGAATGATGGATTTAACCCAGATCTCTTGACTGTGGGTGAATGTTTTGATTTGTTTTGCATTCCGTCCATCAATTGTGTGCCTTTTTATGAAACCACAGTGTGACCACAACAAAATCGTGCAAAATCCCAAAAAGCATACAATTAGTGTTCGTTGTAACACACTGTGTGCAGGCAATACAACAGGCTCTAGTAAGAGTAATCAACTCGGCAGCCAGGGCAGGAAACACATTGCACAAATATGATGCTTCAACAATGTATGTCGATGTGCAAACAGATATGCTGCACACAAATGTCTTTTAGTCTCTCTTAAACAAGGGCCATGGACAAATAGAATCAAATCAGCTTGATTCATTGGCACATCTTGTATGTCCGGTATCACTTTTGTGCACAATTCTGTGATTTCCAAACAATCATGTTCTTCATCATCATTGTTAATATAATTCTTTACTTTCAGAAGTGGCAAAAGAGTAGCAGGATTTAAAGTACCACATCTTTTTATTGACACATTTGGGCAGCGAAAATTACTTATACGTGCTTAACCTCGCATTGGTTAGATGTCTACTGGTTTGGGTTAAAAGTGTATCTACTGAGTTTGCCACATAAATAACATATGACCCAAATCCACTGCATCACTTTGGGTGATGGCAGCAGCTGCAACAGATCACAAACTTCTCGGAAGAACAATGGCAACTGGATCTGGGGTTCCAGAAAAATATGTAACAGGCCTTTTGCAACTGCTATGCTCTTGAATTAGAACAGAAAGAGAGCACCCTTCACTTTTTGCCAATACAAAAATAACTGTTACCTGGTTTTTCTAGAGTGGGTGCTGTACACAACTCGTGTCTGAACTCTTGGATGCGATTCATGCAGCCCTCATCCCAAGTCACTGAATCAGTTATGTTGCTCTGTGTCTGTCTTTTTGCAATGGCTTGGCAGTTTGGGTAAAATTGGGAAATCACTGGAACAGCAGCTTTCAATTCCCTAGAATGCTCTCACATCACTCTGGTCTTTTCATAGAATGGCAAAGATGTGCGATTTTTATTCGCCCTGCAAATCCTGATCACCAAGACTCCCTTATGATCCTATTTTGCACCATTTTCTCAATTACTGGAGTAATCCCTTCCTCAGCTTCATGTGAGAGTCCATACTGTGGTATATTTTGATGGACCTCTCTTGGTTTTAACGTAACATACACTGGCTTAGCACTTTTAATTAGCCCAATGTCTTTGCATATCAAATCCCAAAACCTCCCTTCACTGTCTCTTAAATCTCAGGTTCTTCTGTGAGAACTGGGAAAGTGATGACTTTCTCTAACTTGGAATTTGAATTTGAACTCAACCTCTGGGTTATTTGTGTGTATGAAGGTACCATCTGGTGTACAGAAAATTACATTATGCAATTTACAATATAAATCTCAACCCACCAAGGTGATAGGACTTGTTTGGCTATTTATGCTTAGTTGTAAAGTAGCCGATCTTCACTGGAACAGAAGCTGAAAGTTGATGAACCTCTTATTTGTTTGCAATGTCTACAGATTGGACTTATTTTCCAGTAAGGGGAAGGTCCAGAACTTCCACCTGTCTTAACTGTGGATTGGATACACCAGTATCAACTAGAAAGGTTATGGGATGACCATTACTTGTACCTTCTACATATGGTCCACTCTGGTCTACCTCCTGAAACGCACCTTGCATGCAGTCCTCCTCCCTCATAAGCAATGTCATTGTGCCCGACTAGGTCCTTGCGATGCATCTAGGGTAGCTGAAAATTGTGCAAATGTATCACTTATCACCGATTGTCTCACAAACTGTTGTGCCAAAGATGCTTGCACCCTGTAGCTTCTGTGGAATTGTTACTGCACCATTATGTAACTGTGTGGTTAGGATGGTACTAAAGACATAGCTCTGTAGAGCTGCCTTGAGTTCTGCACATGTTGCTGTTGAGCTGGTATCGGTAACATCATCTTCATCCCATTCTATGACATTAAAGTAATTACAGACACCTTCTGCATCTCATCGACACGCTGTAGCACGTGCATATTCAACCTACACTCTTTTTCTCAATTACTTACCTTTCCACATCAGTGGCACGCTGCATATTTCGTTGTCCTATTGTTACTATCATTATAACATCTCATTGGTCTGGGGCATCGACGTGTGCCCCCCTTGCTGAAGAAACTCAGTCTGTCAGCATCAACTTCTCTGTCAATTTATTTTTCGACTCACAATAGTCACTGCAATCTCATCAATGGACTTTGCTTGCTAACACATCACACTCTGTTGAAATGGTGTGCTCAGCTCTAGTTCTAATCCAACACAAAAGCTGAGACCAAACCTGATGCACCTTCTTTCATAGGATTTTCCATCTCACTATATTATCAGAATACTTGCATCAAGCTCTCATAATATACATGAACAGACCATTCTGCGTTCTGGGTATTTTCATGATTTGCGACCAGTTCTCCTGCTTTACTGGAACCCCTTCTTAAAATAATCAATAACTTCATTATAGTTCTTTCAGGTTCCTTTTCTGGCCACTTAATCACTGTCTTGCATTGAAGCTACAAATCCTTGGTTATCAAAATTAGAAACAACGTTTCCAAATCTGCCCATAAACCCTATAGCACACAACCTGTTCAACTTCTGAATACCACTTCTCTCAGAATTGGAAAATCTTCCATAAAGGCCCTTGAATTATCCATTGCACATGGATGTTTGTCGGGCCACACGATCCAGGATCCTCTATCGGTGGAAATTCCCCTTCAGCAGTACAACATAATAAATAATTTGCAAAACAGAAGCAACAAGAATGACCGACCAAGGTCCAGTTCAACCAATACACAGGTATTGAAGACAATCTGTCAAATAGGTGCAAAAACACTTCCTACATCCGTCATCCAGAGATGTGAAATGAATCAAAACATAAGACCAAAGATGGAAGGTGCACTCATTGTGCCTGGACACATTAAATCAAATAGTCCAAACGGTATAATATTTCTCTTCTTTTTATTCTTGAAATTCTTTTCATTTCGATCATTCAGACACGAGCAATGTACAGCCAACGCGTTTCGTTCCGTACAGGAACTTCATCAGGGCTGCAATAATTGCAAACATAAAAAGCAACACTTAGAAAAACATCTATATGTGACAATTATAAAAACAAACATGTAATATATGACTACTCAAATTTTAGAGAGAATGGCACAAAAAAAGAGGAAGGGACATAAATAACTTTCCTATGGCCTATTAATTCTGTTTGTGACGCAACGAGTCATAAAGGAGCACATACTGCCCTAGGAGTACCTTATCTATATTCTACTCTCTTTGAAAGAGGTGAGATGGTAGTCGATTTGTTGTAGATTGGGTTTTACACTAATCACTGTTTTGGTACCCGAGATATTGCATTACTCATTGCTTGTGGATGAGGGTCACAATACCAAATGATATCTAAGACTTGGGTACAGTTCTTATTTGTTTAGATATATTCCTTCTAATATAGTTTTGCACACTGTGACTTTTGATTATTTAGATTCTATTTTTCACCTATATAGTTTTATATGTGTACTCTAATTCATATAAACTTTTTCTTTACTTTTCTCCCACTCTTTCTGCTTTTTTCTTCGTTATATACTCTTTGCTAGTCATATATGATACTTGTATCATTCGTACTTATTTGGTCCTTCAATATTGAATATTGTCCAGTTGTCTGAATCATATGTTTTATTATGTGTTGTTGTAATGAATGTTTTCTTTTTCTGTGTATATTATGTATTTGTATACATCCATATGTCTAGGGGGTTTTTATATGTATGTCCCTTCCTCTTTTTTTAATAAATAATTTGCACTGCTTCTGTCTTTCCAAAGGCTTTGAAACCCTTTCCTGTCTTTCGATATCTTCCCAAACCCTGATTTTCTCCAGGAGGTTTGCATTATATTGTCTGCATAATAGTTTTCTTTCATAATTCAACTTTTGAAATTAATTAAATGCTATCAGTGTAAATTGTAGCACTCTGTGCGGAGGCAATACAACAGCCTATAATAAATGCAGTCAGCTCGATGACAGGGCAGGAAACACATTGCACAAATATGATGTTTTGACAATGCATGTTAAAGTGCAAACAGCATATGCTGCACACACATTTTCTTCAGTCCTTCAATGTCTCTTAAACAAAGACTATGGGCAAATAGAACCAAATCAGCTTGATTCAATGGCGCATCTTGTACGTCAGGTATCACTTTTGTGCACAATTCCATGACTTCCAAACAATTATGTTCTTCTTTATCACTATTAATATAATTCTCTACATTTGGATGTGGCAAAAGAGTAGCAGGATTTAAAGTACCACATCTTTTTGACACAGTTGGGGCTGCAAGAATTATTAGATTATACTTGGTTAATCATGCCTTAATTAGATGTTGTCTCCAGGTTTGGGCTAAAAGTGTCTCTATTGAGTTATGTTATGTTATGTTATTGTGATTTGTATAGCTCGCGATTACCAAGTAGGTGTCCTGGCGCTGTCCATTACTCCCTGATCCAAGCACCGGAATTATTTATCAAACAGCCAAGTCTTCAACTCTTTCCTAAATTGCAGTCATTTTTCCATGCGTCTCAAGTGAAATGGCAATCCGTTCCACAGCTTGGCTGCACCGTACGAAAACTACGGCCACCCCAACGGGCTTTTTTTATGACGGGGACCGTAATCAGCCTGGTGTCTGAAGAACGCAGATGCCGGGCTGGGGCATACCATTTGAATCGTTTTATGAGGAAGTCAGGGCCTTCTCCGTGTAGAGCCTTGAAGACCAAACAAAGGGACTTAAACTGGACCCTACACTTGATTGGAAGCCAGTGTAGGTCTCCAATGGCCTTTGATATGGAAGAAAATTTAGGGATGCCAGTTAAAAGTCTGGCCGCAGCATTCTGCAGAAGCTGCAATCTGTGCAACAGGTTTTCCTGAATGTTGAGATACAGACTGTTGCAGTAGTCCAATCTAGATGTTATCAGGGCCACTACAACAGTCTGCCGATGCTCCTGAGGAAGTAGGAACAAAATCTTTTTCAACGTTCTCAGGATGTAGCCGGTTTTAGAGGCTACGGCCTTTACCTATAATTCCATAGATAAATTGGCATCAACAACCATTCCGAGATTCTTTACTTTATTTACTGGAGTGGGAAGGGCCCCCAGTTCCTGCGGCCACCATGCCGGGGTCCAGAAACTAGGGTTGTTACCAAACAGCATAACCTCGGTTTTGTTCGAATTCAACCTAAGGCAGTTGCTTGCCATCCATTGGGCCACTTCAGACATACAGGACTGAAAATTTCGGTCCATCCCTAGTTCGCGGCCATGGAGAAAGGACACAACAATTTGCGTATCATCTGCATATGAGGTCACACTAAAACCATGGTTTCTGATAATGGGAGCAAGGGAGGAGACGTAGATATTGAACATGGTGGGGCTCAGCGAGGATCCCTGAGGAACCCCGCAAGGCAGAGAAAAAGGATGGGAAGAAAAATTTTCCAATGATACTATTTGGCTCCGTTCAGATAGAAAGGAGTTTAGTAGATCCCATGCCTTTTGCTGAATTCCACCTTTCCTTACTTGGTCCATCAACAAACCGTGATGGACCGTGTCAAAAGCAGCGGATAGATCCAAAAGGATCAAGGCTGCTCTGCCTCCCTGATCCACCGCATACCTAATCTGTTCCATAGCCGTGATCAGGGCGGATTCGGTGCTGTGTCCTTCCCGAAATCCGTGCTGAGCGGCATCCAACAGTAAGGTGTTCCTCACAAAAGCTGTGAGTTGTTGGTTGATTGCCTTCTCTACTAGTTTAGCCGGAAGTGGGAGACGAGAGATGGGCCGAAAATTATTTGGATCAGAGGGATCCAAACTAGGTTTTTTCAAAAGAGGGAGGATAGAGGCCTTCTTCCAGACTTTTGGAAATATCCCTCCATCAAACATGCCGTTAAAAATTAAAGTGAGGTGGGTGGCTATAGGCAATGGAGCTAGTTTGATGATTTTCAAAGGGCAAGGGTCAAGGGGGGAACCGGAGTTAACTTTGGCTAATAGCTCTAAGGTGTCCTGAACGGAGAAATGCCTAAACTCATTAAGGGTAATGGGTGGTGGGATCCCACTGGACTCTGTCTCGTCCTCCTGATCCCTTACAATAGGGTCACTGAGACTAGTAAAAATAGTATTGACTTTGGTCAGAAAAAATGATGCAATTTTTTCGCAAAGCTCTGTACTAGCCGAAACAGAGGCAGGTTTAACTGATGACAGCTTATTAATGGTGGAGAAAAGCTCTTTTGTTGAATTTTTAGCTGCTGATATCTGAGTGGCATATGCTTTTGCTTGGCTTCCCGTAACATTCGTTTTTGTGATTTTAGTTCGCTTGTATACCAAGGGGCAACCGCTAATTTGGGTGGGGCCAGATTTGCACAGGCCTGGGTAAGCCAGTTCGTATAAGACAAGTCCGCCTCCTCCATATTGCTGGAAATGGGTGTAAGAGAGGTGGCAAGTTCCATGGATAAGGTCTCAGCTTGCACCCTATTCCAAGCTCTGACTTCTTTGCGCACAATTTGGTGCCGCCCTTTAGCTAGGTGGGGTGTGGGTGTGATGTTAAACCGGACTCCCGCATGGTCTGACCAAGCCAGAGGTAGCAGAGCAGAAAAGGCTAGTTCTGAGATGTTGGAAAAGACCCCATCGAGGGTATGTCCTGCCTGGTGCGATGGGCCCATTACGTGTTGTACCAACTCTGCAGTTTCCATTATATTGAGGAGTCGTGCTGTGTCTGGATCATCTGCCCGCTCAAGGTAGAAATTAAAATCCCCTAGTATAGTATGCGAGTTCCCCAGCAAGGCCTCCTCTAAAAGGGTACCCAGTGAGGGGAAAAAAGGCGTTTTAGTGCCCGGGGGTCTATAAATGAGGATACCCTTGAAGGAAAAATGACTTGTTAGTCTCAAGTTAAATGTGAGCGCTTCGCATGCTGGCAACGATAGTGCTTTAAATGTTCCCTGCACTGAACTATGATATAAAATGGCTAAGCTGCCTCCCTTCTTGTTAGGTCTATGAAGAACCTCACAGTAAAAACCCGGGGGGTGGCTTGAACTAAGTCTGGACCAGATGCCTCCTCTGTCCAGGTTTCTGTAATAAATGCGATTTTAATATCTAAATCCACCAATAGTTGGGAACATTCCGTGGCGTGTTTCACCAGTGATCTGGCATTTATTAGGATACAAGGAACGGTCTCTAACACCCCAATGGTCGAGAGTCCACCCTTAGTCCTGGTTGTGATATGTTCAGAGCCTATCGATGGTAGAAGCGTAGAGTAATTGGGGGAGGGGACAGGGGACCGAGCGAATCCAGTCTCTGCCGGAATATGAGAGCAATCGACATTGCTCCCCCTCGGATTTAACTCCATCAAGGTGGCTCTAGAATAGTAGAGTCGTTTGTGATCACCTAAATGCAATTGGACAGGGTGTAGTGCGCTGAGCGTGACCTGGGCGCGGACGGGCGCAGATGGGCTTGCCTTAGGCACGCCAGCGGCGCGGTCGCGCCAGTTCCCCTAAAATAGGCGTGTTAGACAACTAGACCACCAAACAGCCCTTGCCTCTCCAAAATGGCTGCCGTTTCCAGAAGCCCGATCCACAGGTGGAGCCTGCTCGGGTCCGGTCAGCGTCAAGGAAAGCAGGGAAAAGCAGGTAAGCGAAGCGACTAAGTGCTACTAGTATTTGAGTTAAAAATAAGATTAAAACCAGTGTGCAAAATGTGCGGACAGAGAAAAGTGCAAATGCTGGGGTTAAAACCAAGTAATGAACGCTGTGTACTGAGTTACCTCGAGCCGCGATAGCGGTTCTGTCTGCCTGAAAAGAGTAGAGCTCTCAGTCTCCTACTCCCGGCTCAAGCCTCAGGAGTGCATGGACAGCGCACGGTCGCGCCAGTGCCCCTAAAATAGGCGTGTTAGACAACTAGACCGCCAAACAGCCCTTGCCTCTCCAAAATGGCCGCAGTTTCCAGAAGCCCGATCCACAGGTGGAGCCTGCTCGGGTCCGGTCAGCGTCAAGGAAAGCAGGGAAAAGCAGGTAAGCGAAGCGACTAAGCGCTACTAGTATTTGAGTTAAAAATAAGATTAAAACCAGTGTGCAAAATGTGCGGACAGAGAAAAGTGCAAATGCTGGGGTTAAAGCCAAGTAATGAAAGCTGTGTACTGAGTTGCCTCAAACCGCGATAGCGGTTCTGTCTGCCTGAAAAGAGTAGAACTCTCAGTCTCCTACTCCCGGCTCAAGCCTCAGGAGTGCATGAGTGTGCCACAAACCCAAATAATGTATGACCCAAATCCTTTGACTCACTTTGGGTGATGGCAACAGCAGTAGCTGCAACTTACCACAAACTTCCAGGAAGAGCAAAAGTAGCTAGGTCTTCGGTTCCAGAAAAATATGCAACAAGTCTAGTGCCACTGCCGTGTGGTGAGTGACAACAGAATAAAAAATACAAAAATAATTATTTCTTCTAAGCTGGCATTCCTAGATGGCTTTCATGTATTCCTCATCCCAGAGCATTGGATTAGTTAAATTACTATCCGTCAGTCTCTGCTGTGTAAATTGTAACACTCTGTGCCCTGGCAATACAACAGGCTCAATAAATGTGAGTCTTCTTATAGAGTTTCAAACAATGCAAATAATTAATGTATACATAATTAAAATACTTGTGACACATTTGGTACATAACATTTTGCCAGCAACAGGAACCAAGGTCAATAATGTTACATGAAAATGAAACATTTTCTGATGCTTTCCATCTGGACACTTAAAATACACATTCACTATGATTTTCTGTGCAGGCATGGATTACATTCACAAAACCTTTCACATGAAAAAAGATAACTTCAAAATATAGTTCATTAATTAATTTCTCTGCACAATATTTATCTTGCACATACTCAGGCTGAAAGGGAAGCACCACATAAAATAAAACAATAGGAGAACATTTGTGATTCTGTCAAAATGGGCTGTAGAATTATTCCTTGTAATGTTACATCTGTTAACCGTGGAAAGATGCAACAGACCAGCAAGCCATACAGTTTCAACTAATTTACAATATTTTTCCATTTTACAGAGAAAGAAACTTGGGCACATCTATTTGGTGTGCAGATTTTATGTCCTACTGTGTTAAGAACGATAAAAAGAGGTCATATATATATATTTCTAATTTGTTAATTAGCCTACTCGTGATCCAGTTTAATTTCTTCTTTGGGGATCAGTCTTGTCTTCTTCTTGCCTCTGCACTTCATTGTCAAACGCAGAGTAAAAGTAACACCAAAAAAATGTAAAGGCTAAATAAACACCAAACATCTAATAATACTACACCAAGTGTGATAACAACTTCTTCGAACATCCATCTACCCAAACCACCTAACCATGAACCTATCTGATCCCATATTCCAGGTTCTGCTAATGAGTGAACTACTTGTGCAGTATTAGTCGAATTCCTTATACACATATTAATTTTCTGAGAATTATCTGCCACATATGTGCAGCACTGAGTTTAATCTCCTTCCAAACATCTCCCTCATTTTCCAAAAGCATATCTAATGCCATTCTAACCTGAATTACAATGCTCATAACTGCAATCATCTCTTCATTAACACTACTTAAAGCACCTGCTGTGTTATTCGCTAAACGCTCTATTAAACTAGACAGATTTCTAATCTTCACATAATTTAAAGCAATCGATATAGAAGGAATCAGAACAGAGAAAACTTCCAGAATCGTTTGCTCTACACCAGGGGTCTCCAACGAGTAGCTCGGGAGCTACTGGTAGCTCACCAGCACCCTCAAAGTAGCTCTCAGAGGTGAAGCTAAGCCAATCTCAGTCTGTGCACAATAAACAAAGCAGCAATGCTCATTTCAAGACCGTTAGAGTGACGACCAGCCAAATCAATGACAGGGTCTTATGATAACACTCAAACATGCACTGTGTTGGCTTATGGGGTGTGCCAAATGACCATCTGTACCAACTTTAAATCTAACTGAGTCACAACGAGATTGACCATGTTATATGTACTGGTCGATCAGTTGCACCACATGTGCAAACAATGCACCAGCAAAGAAGAGTGCCAGCAGTTACCAGTGCTGTCCAATTAAACTGTGTGACTGCAGTACCAAAGTGAAAATGTGTTAGTTGGGAGCATGATTAGCCCAGGAGCTGATCAGAGCAGGGTATGGATCCAGGGTAGAGACAATTAAGAGCCTTATCTGCATTTATTTATGTGTTTGTCTGACATTGTGACCCTCCCGAATAAACAGTGTTGTTTCTCGGAAGCCACGTCTAAAGTCAAGGGTTTTATCTTTGGTGCGATTGTGTCAGTGCATGGCATAATAGTGCCAATTGCATAATAATGGCCATCCTTGGTCACCTTTTGTCAAGCTAGACTATACTGGCTACCACAATTCACATATTAAGAGCATGACCGGCATACTTTTAGCCATCTCTAGCAGAATGGTGACCGCTTCTTGCATAATAATGGCCATGACTGGTATAGGATGGGGACCCTGGATGGTCTGGCGTCCAGTCTTAGCATAGTGGTAGCTTTGGGATAATTGTGGTTTTAATATTATCATAACACAGGCATTCTTTTTGTTATGGTGAGCACTTATGGTCTATGATTGTAATAGCGGAGTATTTGAAGCTGAATCTGTCCATGTGAGGAATTTTTACATGGTAGTGCTCGATAAAAATTATTTATTTATGTTTGGGCACCTTGTTTTTTTTTTTATTATTTTTTTTTAATGAAAACTGTTTTTTGAAGACAAACATTTTATTTTTTCTGCAAAAGGTTTTGTTCTGGAAAATTGAGTTTGCTTGCCAAAAAGAGAAAGGTGGTATTTGAGGGAAAATATGTCCATTTTTAATAATTCATATGCTAACAAAGACAAAATATTGCAATGCTAAAACACATTAAATTTGATAGCCTATTGACAGAGTGTGAGTTGAGGAGACTTACCGCTATGGTTATGTCCTTGGTGCCACAAGGCATGTGAAGATTCAAATTTTAATTCATTACTTGGAGGCTTTTAATATGAATTAACATTTTCCTGGCATTTCAATTGGTCACCTTGCCTGTAATGCTTATTGATCACTATTGGTAGTCCTGTTTATGACGATCATAGTGTAATATGAACATGTTTTGTCACTATATTACAGAGATAAAATATGATAGTAGCTCTGCAAGTCTTCCCTTGAGCAGAAGTAGCTCTCACAAAAGAAAAGGTGGGAGACCCCTGCTCTACACCATCGCGCTTCATTCTGCTACAGTGCACAACTTTTAATCTATTCACATGTCAAATTTTAGGGAACACTAATACTAAATAAGTTACATGCGCGGCCCATTGGAAGTGTGAAATAAGCAGACTTGTTTCATATGTAATAAATATCTGTAAACTTTAGACCAGCTCTGGCTGTTGATGTTGCCAGGTAAGTAGCGAGCAGTTGAATTCAGTGCGACAACTTCTTATAAACAACCTTCATCCTGGTGGTGGCTGAGTGGTCTCCTCCTGAATGATGTGTGCGCTGTCACAGTAACATGTCATGCAAGTGGTTCAATCTCAATTCTTCCCCCTTACATTTGCCATATTTTTTCAAAGTCTTTGTGTGAGTTCATCTTGAAGAAAAGTTAAAGGATTTGTGAATGAGGCATATACATTTTCTCACATTATTGGACACCATTGTTTTTGGGAATGCCGAGCTACTATAGTAAAGGTTCCACCAAATTCGAAGTTAGCCTTGAATGAGTTGTGTTGTCCGATTTGATTCAAAATCTTTATTTCGGCACTATCAGTATAGACCATAAAAGAACAATTGTTTAAAATACAATACATCAGAAAACACATTAAAATATACATCGGGTCTCAACATCATACAAACAAAACAGTGCTATTATGAATAAGGGATGCTTTTCATAGCACGTATTGCTTCCCAGATCTAAGTAGCAACACAAAGGGGAGAGGAGTTGGCCTAACGGCTAGGGCGCTCGACCTCGGACCTGGAGAACCGGGTTCGAGTCCCGGTAATGATGCTGAACATCCTGTGATTCTGGGCAAATCGCTTAATCTCCCCGTGCCTAACACAAAAAAAAAAATGAATGTGTCCTAATGTAACGTAACTGGTTCTATGTAAAGCGCTCTGATGCCTGATTGGATTCGGGTCAAGTTTGCGCTATATAAAACTCTGGAAAAAAAAAACATATTGCAGGGGAGTCCATAATTCACCAAACACGCATTGTGATCCCTGATATTGTGTGCTATAAAGATTGGTTTTAAAAGATACTTCCTTGAATCCAGATAAAATTGGCAGGAAAATATAAAGTGCTGAGTGCTCTGTTTTGAGATTCTGTCAAATGGGTACGGGACAGACACTGTAAGCCATTGATTAATAATAGAGAAAGTGATATGGTGATGTACAATGCCTAACCGCAATCTAGTCAGAGCGAAGCGTGTTGTTGAGTATTTGTCACCAGAGACAAATACATTTGGAATCCCTCAGGCAAGGCATGTGAAATATATGTAGCAATCGTGGTTTTCCTAACATCATCAATGGGTCTTTTTTCTGCCCAAACATGAAAGCAAAGTATGTCACAGAATTGAGTGGTCCACTAAATCCAAAGCACTACTAAAATATGCAAAACACAGGAAGGGATCCTGGCTTTGCCTTTGAGTATTTCCCATTCAGCAGTTCGACGTTTTCATATTGTTCTACTGTCTCAAGTCCCTTCCCAAATCCATACTGGACATCCGACAGAATGAAATGATTGATTGCCAAATCCTCCGTTCTCTCTAAAACAACACTGCCCAGGAGCTTTGCGGATGAATACGGGAGGGAAATGGATTACTAAACACTTCAGATTGGACCTATTCTCCTTTTTGAAAATGAGGAATACTGGCTAAAAACTCTATACCCTTACTGCTGAACCAAATTTGGAGGGATCCACTGGGTAGGTTTGTGGCTCTGGTGGCGATATGGGAGGCGCAGCCTAAACCTCTGCTCGGTATACATTCCTCCAAAACTACATGTGGGGACCTTTCCTGGGATAAGTAAAACGATATTAGAGATGCCCCAGGGGTGGTCATACTTGGCGGGGATATGAATGCGGTAATGTCACATAGGATGGACAGAACTGTGACGTCTGTGCGGGAGGAGGGGAGTGATTGAACCGCTATGAGCGTTTGTGGAGGCGTTGGGCCTCTCCGACTTACGGAGGATTCATAACCCAACCAGTCGCCAAAACCCACACATCTCCGCAGCGCATGGTAGTGGGTCAAGGCTGGGTTATTTCTTCACACAATGCGCTCACGCGGGGTTCTTTAATGGGGCACAACACAAGGTGAGAGGCTTCAGGGCCCAAATAAGGATTACAGCCTCCAGCCACGCATTGCCCCATGGCACTTTAAAGATAATCAGCTACAGGAAAAGTTCAGAGATCAAACCCAACAATACTTTGCCAACAACGTGGGGTCGGTTGCCTCTATCGGCACGTTGTTGGAACTGTAGAAAGTGGTAGCGAGTGGGTATATACAGGCAGAAATAGGGGGAAGGAGGAAAGAGCATTGCTCTAGATGTGAAGAGAAGGAAAAGTACATCAACATTATGGAGCGTGCTGGGCAGGATAGAGAGTTAGATGACCCCGAGCGGAGACACAGGATACACCTCAAACAGAAGGAGCTCTGGGACTTAATGAAGGACACAACTCATAAACAAATTATAGCCACACAAAGACGACTGTATGACGTAGGGGGATAAGGCCAGCAAGCTCATTGTGTGGTTGGAGAAAAGGGACAGAGAAAGAAACTGGGTAGCCAAAATTTAAACTGACAAGGCCACGCTACATAAGACTGGGGCAGATATAGCCCAGGTCTTCGCATCATACTACGAGTCAATCAATCAATCAATCAATCAATATCAACTTTATTCGGTAGTTTTGAAAAAACACCATAAAAGTTCAAATAGAATAAAAACACAGTTACAATTGTATAAAAGAAGAAGTTAAAAAGATTATTAAAATGTACATTTTTGGGCACCGCCAGCAATACATGGAAGTAAAAAGTGCATCACAATTTCATTAGGGCAAATTTTTCCAACATGTGCAAAAACGTACAGTTTTTCTGTTATCTCAGTCCCTTCGTTAATATGTATAAGCAATGTTGTTCGAAGTTATAAATTTGTGCGGTGGCGTATACAAAATTTAAGGTAAGATACAATCGCTTTCGCATAGTTTTCATTTTCCAGAAATTGTAGTGCCAAATACGCTGGGCGACATTGACGAAAACCCCAGAACTTCAAGATAGGGAGTATCCAGCGCTTCCGGGGCTCGCTATAGAATTTGCAAAATAGCATTGTGTGTATCGTTGATTGTGGCGATACCAAGTCACAAGGGCATGTAGAGATGGTAGAAGTCCTGACATTTTGCTCAGGAAATAGAACTAGTAGATGGAACAAATCAAGTCTAAAGCGGGTAAGCAGCATTCTTTCAAACTGTGTTATTTTAAAATTTAGATAAGGTTCAGCAGAAAACGCAGTCTGGACTAGCAGGGAATGTTGGACTGATGGCTTGTGGACCTCGGATAATAAACGTAGCTGACGTAAATGAGTTAAACACTCCATTTTTAAGGTCTTTTTAGGGATTTCCTCTATCAGCGATGGATGGTCAAAGTATTTCCTATATCCAAGATCTGTCAATAACGCTTTGACGTACGACAGCCATTTGATTTTCTTAGCGTGGTCTAGCGTTAAGATATCTTGTATGATCGTCCTGGTCAAGTGGCATTGCTCGGTAACCCATATTCTGCGCCACAGCATTATTGGTTGTAGTTTTATGATGTCAGTGATGTAATCAATGCCCAGCTCAGAGTGGCAGGCATAGGTGGAGCAGGTTTTGGGCACCGCCAGCAAATATCTAAGGAAAGAGTTCTCTATTGTTTGTATTGAGTCCACGTTTTTGAAACCCCAAATCCCCGCCCCATATGTTGCAGTGCTTACACATTTTGCGTTATATATTTGCACTAGTTCTTTAATTGGTCTCTGCCCCAATCTCTGCGAGAAGGTTTTTAATGATGATGTCTCTCGGAGGAAAATCAATTTTCTTGTATTAATGGCTGGAGTCCATTTGAATTTTTCGTCAATGACAATCCCTAAATAGGGATAGGTTATAGTCCTATCCAGGTGTTCGCCCTGCGCCATTAACTTCCTGTGTTTCACGTTTCTTTGCTCCCCTGAGTGCATTGTGTACGTTTTTTTTGCGTTTAGTTTCAAGTTTAAACTTGCCATAAAATCACAATATCTGTTCAGGGCCATTTGTAATTCGTTTGATGTTCTTGCTAGGATAACAGCATCGTCGGCATATAGAAGTGCTGGTATCTGCCGACGACCTGTTGCCGGGAGGTCCTTACTGCCTTGTAGCATGGCCACCTCTAGGCCATTCGTGTATAGGGTGAATAAGAAGGGGGCCAATACGCACCCCTGCCTAACCCCTTTTTCCACCCTGAAGAAGTTGGTGAGCTCGCCCTTTGTCCCAAATCTAACCCTGCCAGTGGTGCCTGTATATAGTTCGCGTAGGAAATCCACAATTGGCGTAGGAACGCCCATTTTCAAGATTGTATTCCACAGCATTGAGTGTGACACGCAGTCAAATGCTGCGGAGAGATCGACATAGGCCATGTGGAATGAGGACCCTTTGGCGTCCAGGTATTTGCTCGCCAGTAGGGACAGGTTTAGAGCCTGGTCAGTTGTTCCTAGTCCCTCCCGGAAGCCATATTGTAGATCGGAAATAATTTTGTGTTCTAGGGCCCACTCCTGGAGGCGGTCAAGTAATATTCGTCCTGCCATTTTGCCTAGGGAGTCCAGGAGGGAGATCGGCCTATAGCATGTTGGACTATTTCGATCTCCTTTCTTGAAGATAGGTACCAAGGTTGATGTTTTCCAGGATTCCAGGATACCTACTTCAGTGGTGGCGTTCAGGACATTAGTTAGTAGTGGGGTCCAAAGATCTGGAAGGTGTTTAAAAACGTCAACCGGAACGCCGTCCGGGCCTGGTGCTTTGGCTGTTTTTGAAGATTTTAAAGCTTTTTGGACCTCTTCATGGGAGAAGTGAAGATTTAACGGATAGACAATTTGTGGCAAAGGTTCAGACTGATCTGTGTCTTCGGTCGGGTCTATGGCAAAGACTTTAGCAAAATGGTTCACCCATACGTGTTGGCTTATAGATACATCTATTGATGGAAGGTTGGATTTCTCTGTTAGGAGTGGGGAACGAACTATCTGCCAGAACAAAGCACTATCGTTAAGTTCCGAGCTTTGGATCAGTTTTGACCATAGTTCAGCTTTTACTTCCTTTTTCCTGTTTTTTAGGGCGGCTGTATATTCTTTTCTAAGTCTGATGATTTCGACTCTGTCCTTATGTTTACTGTTCAGAGCTTCCTTTAGGCGTGTGGATGCTTTAGTACATGCTGTATCAAACCACCCTTTCTTCAGTTGGGGCCTTTGTTTGTGCTTTTTAGTCAATTCTTTTTGTATGGTTGTTGTAATTAATAGAAAGCTTACTATAATTTCACTAGGGTGAGTGATGGAATCCAAGCAGTTAATAATATCCGTTTGGTTATTTGTGACAATTTTTTTTGTTGTGGCTTCTTTATCAATATTACCCCACTTCAATGTAAAGCCATTCAAAGAGCCTAGCTCTAGATCGCTTTGATTTAGAGCGGTCAGAATGTCATGTGGCTTATTCTTTGTTCTTTCAGCGAGGACCATGATAATGGGAAAATGGTCACTTAAGGGGTTGTTAGAAACCTTAAAATCTTCTACGAAGGATCCTATGGGTGATGAGATCAGTATAAAATCAATTGTACTTGTTAAGCCTCTTCCGTTGAATGTGGGCTGAAATTGAACAGGTGGGTTCTTTGTTTCATTAGCAAAGTTTAGTTCTAGTTCAGCCATGAGTTCATTCATTTTTTCCCCTCCATTAGAGTGTGTAAAATGCGTGAGGTTTATATCGGACTCATCACTAATACCACATTTATTATTGTCACTATTACTGCATAGATGTAAGTTGAAATCTCCGCCCCAAATTGTTATGCATGCCTTTTTGATGTGAATAGTTCGTTGCTTTTGTATTATTGCGGAGATCTCTGGGAGTAGCGTGTTCATAGCAGAGTTGGAGAGGTTATTATAGAAGTTTATAATAAGGTAAAGTCTTTGTTTGGTGACCTTAACTGCTATGATCTGATAATTTGTGTCTAAACTTATGGGAATTATCTCATCCACGGAAAGGGTGTTTTTGAAATAAATAACTAAGCCTCCGCTATTTCTGCCAGAAGTTGATTTCGTCGCAGGTGACCAAAAAGTTTTAAAGCCTAGTATATGTATAGGCCTTATGGCCCACGTCTCCTGAAGACAGATACAACCGCTCAAATTGATCTGGCTTAGGAAGGCGGGGTCAATTTTCTTTGCGGAGAGACCTGCGATATTCCAGTAGGTAAAATGAAACTGCAAAGTATCTAAGATAGAGCCAACTGGTTTGCCTGCTTTAGCCCTCCGTTCGATGATTTCCTGATTAGTTTGGATCGGTGTTGCAGTTGTAACAACTTCATAATTGTTTTTTGAGCACTCAGGTTTAATGAGAGGAAGAGGCAAATGCGTAGGAGTTATTACAAAGGTGGGATATGTGTTAGATGCTGAAGTTGGGTTCGTTTTGGATGATTGTGAGAATTCCCCAATATTGTAAGGGTTGAAAAGTCAATCGTTAAGATCTAAACCAGAAAAGGCATTAAATCTGTTATATATTGGGATGTTAAAGGAAGTAGCTAGCGGGGGAACTGGTTGCCTCCACCGATTATCTCCATTCTCTTGATGGGAAGTATCAGAGAGATAAGGATGGATAGGTGGGGGTATGGACGTTTGGCTCTGATGCCACTGGACCGAACCTGTTGGGTATAGAACTTTAGAGTTCTGATGAGGGATGGAAGGGTAAGAGGTAATAGGATAATGTCTTTCTAAAAAAGGATTAGTAGGGGCAGGCGGGATATTGGTGGTTGTATTTAGTAAATGCCTGTAGAAATAACCTAATGGGAGAAGGGTTGTGTTGAATTCCCAAGTAGAGGGTGGTGGTGCTTTGGCTAGTGTCTTTTCGGCCCACTGGGGGTTTCTGAAGGTAATAACTACACAATCCCCCTCGAATTTTTTCCGTAAGGGGCCTATCCAACCTACTCTTTGCGTGTGGGAAATTTCCCCTACACATTCTATTGGGAAGTTACAATTCAGGCTTAGCCAATGAAGTATCTTATTTTTCAGGGATGTTGTTGTTTCACTCTGTTCTGGCTTGAGTGTTGGAACATTTACCAATACAAGGTCATAGGCTCCGCATTCAGGTGGAAGGGTAATGCGTGCCGGTATCTGTCTAGAGTTATATGGTTGTTCGTATGGTATCTTTGGTTGCTGGGATTTTGCTTTAAGCTGATTTAGTTGTGTAGGTTTCTGCACTGGTTTCTGTGAACCTTTCTGGGATGGTATAGAGGTGCTTACCATTTGTAAGTTGACTGTTTGAGTGTTTAACTTAGTGATAGGTGATGTTATATTGGGCGTGGGAGATTTGCTTTCGGCAATTATACTGTTACTGTGAGAATTTTGTTTCGGGAGGGTTATTAACGTCGATATGGGTTTCTTGACTGTAACTACCTTAGAATGGGTGGAAGTCGTGGGAGCCAGAGGAGCTAAGGTGGTAATGGGTGGCATAAGGTGACTAGTGTTGCTGATTAATCTTGCCATCTGTTTTTCGATATTATTTAAGGTTCGCTCTATTGGTGTTAGTTGAGTTTTTATGAGGTCCTTAATTACATCTAGTACTTGTGAGTTAAGCTCAAGATAGTTCGAGTTGGTAGCGCCATACCCCCTGTGATCGTCTGGCGGTACGGATGCAACAGAGGGGTCGTCCGCGTTTCCCGATGGTGAATAGCTTGTGTTATTCCGGTTATTATTACGGGTCGTCTTTTTGGACCTCAGGCGCCTTAGTGTATTTTTTTGCTTGACCTTGTTCTTGACTACTAGTCTTGTACTATCTTCATTAGGAAAAGGACCCTCCCTTATCTCCTTATCAGTTGTTGTTGGAGGAGCTACTATTAGAAGTGAGGGCTGGGTTAAGAATTGTGTCCCGATCGCAGTTGCTGATTGACTTTGGGTGATTTGGGTGGGGCTAATCATCAAAGTTGGTGTTTTTTCGAGATCGTCCAAGGTATCTTCTTCAAGTGATAAGTGGGTAACAGATAGATCAACGCTTGTTGGTATGGTATGAAGTTCAGCACGGGTTTCTCGCAGTAATGGGACATTTATTTCCTGCTGGGTGGGTGTTTTAGCTAGGGCCAAAAGGCCCATTGAAGATCTACGTGCTGCTGCAAGGTCCTGGGAGACGCGTCTCTCTAAGAGGACTATCCCCTGATTGATCGCGTCATTAGCTTTACTAATGAATTGATCGATCGGCCCAATTATGGGACCCGCTCCTTGTGCTGTTTTATTCCTCATTGCCCTAGTTGTCATAGTGGCAGCTATAATTATAGTTATTATAATCTTACCGGGGCCACGCTACGGGATGGATAAGGATGGATTTAGTGGGGATGACAATGGATTAGCCCAGACCAGACTTGCCCAGGCTTGAACAGGCCCGCCCTTGGCCCGGGCGTCGACCCGCGATGCGCGTTGGCAGCCTTGCTTAAGACAGTAAGTGGTGAAAGGGGGCAGGGCACTGGGAGGGGGCGCGGCCCACACGGGAAGAGAAAACAGCTGATGGTACTTACGCTGTGGCTCGCAGTCCCGGGGCCGCGCCTCGCGCCTCCTCTACGGCCACGCTGGTTGAACTCCTTCCTCCTTGGGCAGGTAAACAGTTTTGTTGGTAGGCTACTCCTGTAGCGGGTTGTGGGCAAAGTCCAGAACAAATACAAATACACAGACCTCTATGCAACGGCAGTCAGAGATTGCACGAATGACGATAAACTGGGAACTGTAACAGCAACAGCTTACTTTTGGAACGTAATATCAAGGGGAGAGCCCAGCCCGGCCTGGTCGGCCCCGGACGGCCACAGACGGCCCGCCCTCTGCCCGGGCTCAGCCCGGCGCCGCCCGCGCGCGTCCCGCGACGCGGGGGGATCCACGTCCTCTTAAGCGCCTCCGGGCGCGTGCTTTACGTGAGGCGGGCGCTAGGGCACCTGGGGGATGTAGTCTCCCCGCTCTTCGGCCGCACGATGGTAAAGCGGCAGCAGGGGAGACACGGTGTTAATTCGCCCAGGAACAGCAGGTCAGGGATGGCGCCAGCAGACTTTCCCCCACAGATTCTCCGGTTTTCAAATCAGAAAGGTTTATCAATCAGTGTATCAATCAGCAACGAATAGGACAGAGGAGGAGAGCAAGGACTTGCCTAGGGATATCTCCCTGCTGACTCTCTCGGAGGAAGATAGAGAATCCATCGACCAGGAATTGGCGAGGGAGGAGGTGGAGGGGGCCATCAGGTATTTACAGTCCAGAAAGGCTGCTGGTCCAAGCGGACTACCCACAGAATTTTTCAAGTGCGTACCTACTGTGTGATATGTTCCAGGCTGCACTACAGGAAGGGCGCCTACCTGATGATCTGATATCAGCCACTGTCGTGGCCATTCCCCAAAAAGGTAAACCCCCGGAACTATGCATCTCCTACCGGCCCATCTCCCTACTTAACTGTGAGACTAAGGTTCTGGTAAAGGTACTGTCAGATCGTCAGACCACCATTGTTTACACCATAATCCATCCAGACAAATTGGGGTTTATGCCGCAGAGAGACACTAGGTTGAACATTAGGCCCCTTTATGGGGTAATGCATGCCACGGCACATGAACCGACCACACTACTGTCACTAGACGTCCACATGGCATTTGACAGTATTGAATGGCCCTATCTACATGCCGTCTTGGATAGGCTAGGTTTTGGGCCGAACTTCTGTGCGTGAGCCTGCCAACTGTATCGCAGTACCCGAGTGCGGGTCTAGGAAGCTGTGTCGAGGTAGTTTTCTTTACACAGAGGCACGTGGCAAGGTTGTCTACTCTCCCCAATCATCTGTGCGATGGTGCTTGAACCACTCGCAGCATTGATCCGAGGGGACTCCATGGTCCAGGGAATAGATGTAGGGGGGTTTGGGAAGAGTGTATTTCGTTATACGCCGATGATGTACTACTAACCGCCTCCAGACCAAGACAAACGTTCCACAGGCTCATCAATATAATATAATCCGACTCTCTTGCTCATATTCTGGGTACCAAATAAATTAGGATAAATTAGGATAAATACTTAATTTACACCCTATCAGGGGAACTCACATCCGACTGTGTTGCCATGGTACAGCATGACAAGTTCAAGTACCTGGGCATATGGATCACAGGATCGGCAGAGGAATGCCTATGCCTAAACATAAACCCTCAACTGACGAGACAACGCGAGGACGTGGCTCACTGGAAACGATTGCCGGTCTCTCTCATGGGTAGAGCAGTGCTTTTTAAATAATGACTTTCCCGCGTCTGCTCTACATTCTGCAGAATACACCATACAAGATGCCGAACACTCTCTTTCGTACCATAGAGGGGGAACAACAAAACTTCCTGTGGGAGGGAGGTAAACCACGCATAGCACTTTGTAAACTCCAGCGTGGGGTCTGTGAGGGGGGGGGGACTGGCAGTCCCAGACGTCCGAAACTACTACCTAGGGGCCCAACTTTTCAACGTCAATAGATGGGCCTTTGCACCACACTCTGAGCCAGCGTACCGGGTATATCGATCCACTATGGGAAAAGGTGGGCATCTAGCAGCCCTATATCTGAGCAACAGGGAAAGGTCTCTACCCACACATACACAAGCTGTCGTGCGGGCATGGCACACAGGCACACAACTGCTGAGATGACATTCCAGACTGAATCAACAGATGCCACTCTGGGAAAGCGATTGACTGGGCGACGTGAGGTGCCTACAGGGATTCCGTAGATGGCGCCTAATTGACATAGATTCACTAGGAGACATATAGATTACATAGATTACGACAAAGTTCTGATCCTAGGCGATCTGAACTATTGGGCCAATGAGGCGGAAGGGGGAAAGCTGTCAGGGGAGCTAAAGGAGTCCCTAACCAGTTTAAGTCTGACCCAGCATATCCATTACCCCTCGCACATCAAAGGCCATACACTTGTTCAAGTGTGGTCCATCAATCTTATACTCCAGAATATTCACCCTTGTGTATGGTCAGACCGTTATCCGCTTTAATGTGAGGGATATGTCGTAGCATAAGCCGTCACCGCCACAAAAAAGCACTTTTAGAAACTGGAATCGGATTGACATGGTATCCTTGTTGGAAACACTAACTCATGAGCAGCCTACTCCTCATGAACACCTAGACAGTTTTGAGAGGGAAATTACAAACTGGCACACTCATGCTATAGATATCCATGCCCCCTTACAGTTCAAAACCTCCCGCCTAAGGCGGCATGAAGCATCTAAATGGTTTACTGCTGACTTAAAAAGTGTCAAACTCAACGTGCGCCAAGCTAAAAGGAAATGGCGTAAAACTTACCTAGCACAGAATAAAGCACACTATATCACGAGCCTCACTATCTATAAAAGAGCCATTTTAGAGGCTAAGAGTTTTCTTCACCAAGGTTCTGAACTCTGACAATAGATCAAATGAAATTTTGAAGATTGTAAAGGTGCTGTCTACTCCTGTACACGTGATCCTGTCGATCTTAGCAACTCAGGAACTTTGCAATGATCTGAACTCCTTTTTTGTGGAATTTTTTTTTAAATCCAGGACTAAATTGGCTCTAGCCACAGTAGCCTCACTGACCTTCCTGTCCTCCCAAACTCTCTCGCTTTGACAGTCTTTCCTGGCCTAAATAAGAAACTCCTCATTGATCTAGTAAATAAGGTAAAATCGGGCTCCCCTAAAGAGGTATGTCCTCTTCATATATTAAAAGCCATTTATTTGGCGTACCCTGACACTGTCCTTCAGCTTCTGAATCTCTCTCTTACTCAGGGTATTGTGCCCTTAGTTTAAGGAATCAGTGGTTGTTCCACTGCAAAAAAAGCAAGGCCTGGACCCTTATAAGCTGGAGAATTACAGGGCTATATCTCTCCTCCCCTTTCCTACTAAGCTATTGGAGACTCATGTGGCCAGGTGTCTTAGCTCTTTCCTAGAGGCCTCAAACTTTTTGGACACCCATCAGGCAGGTTTCCATCTATCACACTCTACGGAATCAGTTATACTGTCGGTCATCGACGATCTTCAAGGCCAGGCAGATGTGGTCTGTACTCAGGCCCTCATACTCCTGGACCTGTCTGTGGCATTCAATACCGTCAACCTCAATATACTGTTGGATCGTTTAGCCGCAGCTGGTCTGGGGGGCTTAGCCCTGGATTGGTTTAAATCCTTTCTTGAGGGCCGCAAACAATCCGTGTGGTTCTCACCTTTTAAATCCAACACTGTAGACATGAGCTGTGGATTTCCACAGGGTTCCTCTCTCTCTCTCCGATTCTTTTTAATGTTTACATACGTCCGCACATTTCCAGTCTCCGGAAGATGGGGATTAAGATCTATAAATATGCTGATGACATGCAGTTAATTTTTACTATAGATGAGTCATCTGAATCCGAGGAATTTGTCAGGAATGCCATGAAGTTCATAAAAAATTGGATGAACAACAATCAGTTAAAATTGAATTCCGAAAAAACTGAAATAATTGTACCGAGAAATAAACTTATGCACTGGACTCCTACACATTGGCCTACGGAGCTTGGGACTGCACCGCTCCCCAAGCCAGTGATTAAGAGTCTAGGGATACAAATTGACTCGCTGCACAAGATAAGAAGATTCTTCAGCAGAGAGGCTAGCATCCAAATCATTATTGCCCTGATTCTTTCCAAAATTGATTATGGAAATGCTCTGTATCTTGGCCTTCCGCAACATCAGAAGCACCGTCTTAAAATGATTCAGAACCAAGCCGCTAGAATCATCTATCAAAAAGATAGACAATGCCACATTAGCCCACTGCTGAAAGAACTCCACTGGCTTTCAGTGGAGAAACAAACTATGTTTAAAACAGGGTGTATCCTTTTTAGAGCCATTCAGGTCCTAGCTGTATTTTATCTAGAATCAGGAAGTATGTCCCCCAGCGCACCTTAAGATCTATGCAGCTGAACCAACTGGTTGTACCGAGATTCAGACGTAAATGCACTGGAGGGTCGCGGTTCTCTACGCTGGGCCCGAAACTGAGGAACTCACTGCCAATTACTCTTAAACTTGAAGAAGACTGTACGGTTTAGAAAATTGTTCAAAACCTGGCTCTTTACCTTAGCTTATAACTAGAGTGCTCCGGTTTCGAACTCTCTCTGCTCAATTCATAGCGCCAAGAGACAGTTGGTGAACATGCGCTCAAGAAATATCCATATAACATAACATAACATAACATATGGAGAAATGGGAATATGATTACCTTTACATACCTCCAGTCTGAATATCAAATGGCTGATGGCGAACAGTTCCGCTACCTGCAGTTGAGACACGCCATGTGCCAGATGGGGAACTGCTGCTCAAATACCCTCCTCTGGAGGACCGTCTCCTACTTGGCCCCATCCCGAATAAAGCCGTTTCCCTCACATACCGTAAGATAATGAATATCCTCCCTGACCCCCTGGGTCCGTTGAGAGAGGCCTGGGAATCAGACCTAGGGCTGCTCGAAGATGACAATTGGCAGGAGGCGATCCAATGCCCCTGAATGGTGGCGATACAGGCAAGATTCAGACTAATCCAGCTTAGAGTCCTGCACAGGTCATACAACCCCTGAACACTCCATTACAGAATAGGAAGATTAGACACAGACTATTGTGCTAGAGGGTGTGGGATGGTGGGTACCTTCTTCCACAGTATCTGGGAGTGTCCCAAAATCTAGCGTTACTGGTCAGAAATGGCTGGGGTGATGTCGGAGGTGCTAGGCCTCGGCATGCAGGTTGATGCAATACGGCACCTATTGGGATCACAGGGGAGTCCACTTGGCCTGCACACATAAAAATCTGGCTCATGCTGGACTCGAGGGTGGCGAAAAGTAACACTGCAAGGTTGTGGGGGGCTCAGGAGGCGCCGAGGCTTACCAGTTGGAAGCGCGACATGGACTGGTGCCAACTTATAGAAAAGGTGGTGTATGAGAGAAGAGGCTGCACCAAGAAATGGGAAAAAATCTGGACTGCATAGGGCAAATATAGGACCTAGTTGAGTAGCAAGGACAAAAGCGAGGGAACTACAGATGATCCATACGGAAAGAGCCACAGGCTATATTAGAGATGCCTCCCAAGTATATATCTTACTGCACCCCACGTCCCGAATGTTGTTCAAATAATTTTATTCAATGATCATTGATTGTAATGGTAGATTGAATACTTGTTTTAATGAAAAGACTGTTTAAAAAAAGAAAATAATGGAATTAACCCATGTACTGGGCAACCACTGCTGCTGCATTAAAGACTTGAGTTGAAATTGGGCCCCATAGGTCACGCCTACAAATGAAAGCATCTACCGGGTCCCATCGGGAACTGAAGCTTTACCTTTGGCGCAAACTTTCAGAGCATCAAGGACCTCGTCCAGGGTAAAGTCAAGGGGCATGCAACTTTTAGAAATGGGACTCATTTGTTTCTTCTAGAGCTAGATAGGTATAGCTTAACTCATTATAAACCAACAGGTCAAAGCTCCTTTCAAAGTGATTTACCCAGGCTTTAAGAGAAACATGTGATGTTAATTCGGGAATAGAATCACTTTTCAAGAATGTAGCATTTACAGTATTCCTAAACAGGATATTGTCATTAGTCTTGGCTGCCTCGACCAGATTTGACCAGGCTTTTCCCTTAGCGCCTTTTTCCTAAAGGCTAACGTCTCATTGTAGTGATTCCTTAGAGGCTTAATAACAGAATAGTCCCTTTGGATCAATGAAGGGCAGCCCTCAAATTTTTAGAGGCCTTCGTACACTCGATTGAACCAGCCATGTCTATCAAATGACCCTATCCTAGCAGGGAGCAGCAAGAGAGAATTAAGAGCCCCAGTGTTTAGCTCAAAGGCGAAGACCAAGCCCTCATTGTCCACATCAGGGACTAAACAAAGGTCAAACTCATTTGCTTTCATGATTAGCAAACTCCACAGTACACACATGGGGCCGACACCCGACCATCTGATACGTACACCATTCGGCCTGATGGGAACAATATTGAATACGCCGTTAAGGCTATAGGGCAGTCTGCATAAAAAGACATATCACACTATCGGATTGTGGTAAGTTACTGCAGTTTGTTTAACCCTAATATTGGACACTAAATGGTTGACAGTGGATCTAATTAAAAAATTATTAATTGTGGAATGTGCACTTCTTCCCACGACAGTATGGAGCTGTGATTAACATATAGTATTATGGTCTTCCAACAGCAGCAGTTCATATTTGTGGATCAAAATATGTAAAGCCTTAACATACACACTATGTAGGAAGTGCGGGGCCCCATCCCCCACCCAGTTAGTAAAACAATGCACCCGTCTTGCCGGATGGCTACATCTTTGGATGTTACAATCTCCAGCCCATACAATTGCCAGGTATGGTTAGATAGCAATAGGAATGCGTCTAAGTGAACTTCCAGGGCATTACCTACATCACAGCAGGTTGAACTGAACACATTATTTTAAAGATTAATTAGAATTGGATTAATCCCCCCCAAATGACAATAACATAAATTGATAATAAGGGGAAGACGTGACAGATCTTCTAATAATAACAGGCAGTAAGTTAGAAAGCAACATCTGTAAATCACCTTTAGGGCGACCTGCAGGTAGCGGTTTTGCTACTGTAAATAGGGGGGGAAACCCTTTAATATGAACAGGGTCCACCCACCAAGTTTCCTGGAGGCAGATTATGTGGGTAGTAGAGATGATATCAAGCCAGTCTAGGTCAGTTATCTTATTCTGGAGACCCAAATGTTCCATGAGACACGGTCTCATAAACCATTATAGCCACACTGAACTAAAGGGGTGGCTGAATCAGACTGATTAAAACTTCTTGCCAGTGTCCCATTGCCGAACAAAGGAAGAGTAAAGAGAACAGGAGCATTAAAAGCAGCTAGAGACGTGTTTGCGTGACAGGGAGATAAACTAATGGGGCTGGAAGATCATTCAAGCCAGAAAAATAGGGAGTGACCACTGCGTCTGAGAGTCAATCTACCAATTGCAAGTCATTCAAAGCATTATACCTGTTTGAGAGTGTAAGGACAAAAGAGGATTATCAACAGTAGGATGGTCAGACGGTATAAAATTTGAACCAACAGGTGCCTGGGTTAGCTGTTGATAGAAAAAACTAAGGGAAGAAGTAGAACGTCACCCTCTTGGAGAGGTAAGACAAGGCATTATGCAGAATTTCCCATGCAAACCTGAGATGCCTAAAACTGACAACACACTCCCCATCACAGAATTTCCTACACGGGCTGATACAGCCCACCCTACATGTCATCAAAATTTGCACCAGAGATTGGAAAAACAGACTTAGTCTGCAGTGAGTGCAAAACTTTGTTCCTTAACTGGACTTGTGACTCGAATGACCCCCAGGGCAAAGGGGAGGCATTGGCTATTATTACTACTTTAGGACAGCAAGCGTGGGGGAATTATTCACATCCGTATTAGGGCATCCAGCCCCTATACTATGCAGCCCTCTGAAGCTCCAAGACAAACTTTCAGAAGAGGTTACCACAGAAGGTTGGCTAATATAGGGACCAGCCGCGTTAGTAACTGCAGCTGCTCGAGAGTGTTGCACACTCCTCACAGAATTAGAAGACCTAGACCTTCCCAAGAGATGTTAGAATCACCCTCCCTACTGTGCCCAGGACCCTATCTTGTGGGTAAAATTGTTTAGGGTCACAGTTCAAAGCTAGGGGGTGGGGTCAGTTTAGTTACCGCGGCTGCTAGAGAATGTTGCATGCCCCTCACAGAATTAGACGGCCTAGACCTTACCCAGGAATGTTAGAATCGTCCTCCCTACTGTGCCCAGGACCCAAGCGTGTAGTAAAAATTGTGTAGAGTTACATTCAAAGCTAGGGGGTGGGGTCAGCCGTCTGTCTATCCCAGTGGTTAGTGACTAAAGATTGAGCTACAATCTCAAGGGGGTGACGTAGAATGTGTTGGTAGCCCTCCAACCACCTGCGAGTGCATAGTGGGTTGAGTAACAGTAGAAATGAAACACCCCGCCTAACACCAGATAAAAGTTCTTCAATAGTTCCCAGCCTAGAACATAGGTGCAAGCAAACTTTTTATCACACCTCTTATGTTGTCCAAGCAAGTCTTCTGGAAGGAATCTAAAACCGCAGAGCTGAGCATGGTAGAATCAGTTGCGGGTGGATCGGGCTTCCTTAGCCCCGGTTGCCTTTTCTGCTGAGCAAGGGGGCCATTATTGTATGGTGAGACGGTATTAACTAAAACCAACCCTGGAACAGGGGCCTGCACAATGTCACACAAGACTTCTGAACCAGATTCCCCCAAAGTAATAGCCCCAAACCCAGCTCCTTCAGCCAAAGTGGCAGCGCTCCACATGCTCAATTTCGTTATTTAATGTCCCATAGCGCTTTTAATGTAGCCATCCAGAGAAAAGGAAGAACAGCTTGACTGGGTAGGTACATGGGTTTTAAATTTTTCAATCACAGCCAAAATACATTGATCAACTACAAAGTTTAACAATACCTTAAGAACTTCTGAGAGGTAGCAGCTTCTTCGGCTTTTAATTGACTCAAGGGGCTGTGGTCCCCCATAGTCAGCTCCCAGCACATCAACCTGTGGCAGCTAGTGTGCATGCACACAAAGTCAGTGCTGGGGGACGAGGGCACCGCTAGTGTACAATCACGCAAGAAATCGTTGTGGGCAAGGAGCAGTCTCAGTAGCAGCTAGTCTGCAAACATGCAGCAAGTCAGTGCTGAGGGTGAGGTCCCAACCCAGCTAGTGTCCAAACATGCAAGAGCTCAGTACAGACAAAAATAAAGATATTGCAACATCCTCACAAATGAGTAGCTACAGTACCTTGGGAATATAAAGAGATCTTATTGCGGAAAACAGGAAACACCCAGACACATGACCAAGGAGGGTGGCCCTTCCCTGTCTCTTCCTGGTGCTGACCGGCACAGGATGGGCCCACCCTTGGCCCAGGCTGCGCCCAAATATGTCCTACGCCGCGGGGGTGGTAAGGGTATTTTAAAGCGTAGAGCGCTGGAAAACAGCAGCGGCGCCTCCTTTCCTAGGGCATAGAATTGTGGGACTTTGAGTCCCAGGTTCAAAAAGAGCAGCAAAGTCTTCTGTAGTGTCCCGCACCGCTGGACTTTGTAAGGTGCTTTTAAAGCGTGTGGGTAAACAGCAGCTGCTCCATCTCTCCTGTGGCGTAGAATTGTGGGACTTTGAGTCCCATATTCAGCAGAAGCAGCAAAGTCTCCTGTTGCGTTTCGTCCATCCTGGTGTAAGGCAACATTCTAATTTAGGTCGTATGTGCCCTGCATGGCCTATTCCACATCCTTCTTTTCTGGTCGTGCAATAGCTTTGAAAAAATACGTACAATTGATTTTCCTCCTGAAAGATACCCAATTTCAGACTTCTACAGTAGTTTACTTTCCACATTCTGAATATTAGGCCTGCCAACTTTCAGGTAAATTTCACAGTGCGAGAGGAGGTGAGGGCTTAAATGGGTGAGGTCTTCTTAAGGTAGCGGGCCATAAGCCTCTTGGTTTTATGAGGAACAAGGGGGCACGGTAATGGAAAGGGGGCAGAGCTTTGTGCCGAGAACTGACTCCCCAAAACAAATGCTTGCATGGTTGCTTCTAATGTTCTAAGAGTTCGCAAAAAACCTATGAACATCAGCAGTGCCAAGCCTCCAAGGATGAACTGCAAAGCCAAACTGCACAGGGTATCCAGCTTATGTTATTTCCAACCGTGTGATATCTGCTCCTCGCCGAGAAACCGTGTGAGTAGAGGCAAAATCACGTGACACGGTGGGACTGTGTGTGCTGGCAGGTATGGAATACATTACCTGGATCTGTACAGATGCCTTTTCCACTGGGTAGCATATATACAGACAATTCTACATTAAAAACACTATCACATGTTTTCTCTTTGAGCTTACGTTTATTTACAGGTTTTTATAAGCTGTATTTGTGATAGCCAAAGGCAGATATGCATTTTGAGCCTACACCACTTCCATATTGGGACTGGCAAGTCATGCCTTTCACAGGAAAAGCAAAACTGTTGTCCCAGAATGCAAAATGTTGAAAGTGACGACTGACAGCTGTAACACCTGACATGTGGTTAGTTTGAAGACAAAATATATTGATGTTGATGTAGTTTTAATGTAAACTCCAGGTTTCTAACTTGGTTCTGTGGAGAGCAGGATTGTTACAGCCTTCATAAGTTCATCCACACACGTTCCTTCCTTTATTATTGGACAGTCTGCCTAAGGGAGACTTGTAATACTAATCTCTTATGTGAGAAGAGAGTTCATTTTCAGTTTACTCATGGAAAGTGTCACTCAAAGTGTAACATATAAGGCATTAAAATGACACACTGAAAACATGGAAATATCACACACAAGCAACCAAAAACTTCACAGTTTTGGAGCCCGTTTATCAGGGTAACATTAGTACAAGTCAGACTACTGTTATAGCATACAACCAGTATCAGAAAAGTCTGGAAGAAGTCTTAGACATGGAGATTTCTGCAGCCATCTTGGAGCGCATGACCATAAATACTGCATCCTTGATGCCACCCCTTGCTTGGTAATTGCAGTATTCAGTCAAGAAGGAGAGTCACTTGAAGCCATCCTGGTTAGCGGTGGAGTGAGGCTCCTCCGGGGATGCTGGATCACTCTCAAATAAAGGAAAGCACACACAGGTAGTGAGCAGTCTAATGGGAAGCGTCCAAGCACGGCTTCACTCATCTCTTTATTGATCCCCTGACACTGCACCCAGCGTCAGGATGTCCCCATGCATGAATGTGATGACGACATTTGTGTGTTGCATGACACTACATTCCTCCCCAAATTTGTTTAGCTGAAAACTACAACTTTCAAACAGAATTTCTATAGTTGACTACTTTATACTGCCAGACTTATCCTACTTGATAATTATGAGCACACACCACAAAGTCTTTCAGCTGGGTGGACCACTGAATTTATGGTCTCAAATGGTATGGATGGCCTTAGAACAATGCATCTCCTCCACCCACCCATCAGGGCTGTTGGAGTGACTCTGGGCATGTGCAATTCCTGGATGGTCCTAGCCACGGACTAGAAGGGATTTCACGAAGTTCTGCATTATCTATGTCACTTATTTCGTCTTCCTCCGGTGCAATTGAAATGGTGTCCTACTCCTGCTCACCCCAGTCAGATCTCCCAAACGTCCATATTTGAGAAGCATGACTTTCCCTCTTTTCACAGTAACCATAGTCCCATGCATCGTGGTCTTTAAGAAACGATGTCTGTCGATGGAAAGGCAAAACTTCCCCCACTCGCCTCGGTTGCAGATTAGCACCCAATCATCTATGACAACGTCGGATTTCCATGCCTGTGGGGCGCAACTCGCCCTGGTATTGTTTTGTTTTAGAGCTTTCTGGTTGTCATTTGTTCTGCATTCTGTCCATCAACTGTTGTTTTTGCATTTGTCACCCCGAGTGGGACGGGTATGCTCAGACGTGAGTCCCATGCTCTACATGCCACTGGAATCAAGCTATCCTGGCTGAAGAGGGGTGAAACCCTGAAACCGGTCCTAGGATGCTTGTTTCCAGTCCAGGGAGGACCTGGCCTGGCAGTTCGGCAGGACTGTTGCCATGAGGCACAGGGTCAAGACTTATTTGCATATGGCTGGGTTCAAACTGGAATGGCATGGTGAGCAAAAAAAACAATGGATTTAAGCCCAGATCTCTGTACTGGGGTGAATGTATGACATTGTTCTGCATTCTGTCCATCAACTGTTGTTTTTGTATTTGTCATTCATGTAGACCATGATTCTGCATGTGGAATCAAATCTTAACCTTCTCGACCACACATGATGTCAGTCGGTGATCGCCGATTAGTAACGTGGGGTATTCCCCTATATGCGCCCAGGAATTTACGTGTCACTTCTTCAGTGTTATCTTGTAGTTCACCGACTATACTGGTAGCTTTGTTTAGCGTCCTCATCAATCTTTCAACTACTCCATTTGGCTGAGGTCAGTAAGGTGCTCTTTTCTGGTGGTTGATGCCTAGAGTTTCAAGATATTCTTTGAACTTACCTTCACGAAAACATAAGCTGTCATCATCCTCACTCTTTTTGGTGTACAAGCTTTACAAAGTTTTGTCTAAGCATCTTCTCATTTGCTCAAAGTTGGTACTCATCACTATTTCCACAACAGGGATTGTGGAGTACATGCTGGTTATTACTAGCATATGATGTCTGTCACGTAGTGACTCAAACTCTGCACTGACATCATGCCATGGCACTTGGTTCCTCTGTGAAAAGGGGAGGAGGGGGTCCGTCGGGTGAACTGTTTGCTTGGTACAATTGATAACAGGCCACTGTCTGATCCACGTAGGTATCAATGGCCATAAACCGTACTCTCTCACACAACCGTACTTTGCTTTTGGTGGCATTCTGATGCCTGGTATGGCTAAGCTGAAGATTTGCTGTTGTAGCACTGAGGAATGACAAGCCAAGGCCCTCTTAAAAAATTGTTCTTCTCCATGGTGCTCAATTCATCACTCACATGCCATGATGCCTTAAGTTCTCGGGTGTTGTCCTTGTCACAGGTACCTATATCTCTCAGGAAGTGTTTCTCCTGGTTGTCACACATGGCTGCATATGCTTGTTGGAGGCAAAGATCACTCTTGGTAGCTTCAGAAATGGCTGATAGGTTATTGGTGCACGGTCAGTGCACCAGGTCCACCCACTCAGCATATTCATCCTCCCCTGCGCTACCAGATGTCATCACAGAATCTGTAACCTGGGTGTGGTGGGATAAGTAATCAGCTGGTTTAATGCATTTGGGCTTGTACCCAAGGTTGAACTGATTTTATTTTTGCAGTCGTAGCACACCTTTTCCTATTCTTAATAGAGGGTGTGGTGTCATCCCAGCAAATAGCGGAGTCAATAACTTTTGGTCAGTCACGACTCTGAACGTCAGTCTATAGAGGTATAATGCAAGTGTGTGCATCCCTATTTTATTGCTTTTGTCATCCTTGCAATATGGGCATATCATTGCTCCGCTGCTGTGAGTGCTCCATTTACAACGTAACTGGCTTCCATTGGTCATGTCCAGGGTGTTGTACCAAGACTGCTCCCAGCCTGATTGGGCTGGCGTCAACAATAAGCTCAGATTCATATGCAGGGTTAAAGTACATAATTGTTGTGTCTTGCAACAGGGCATGCATCCTTTATACCCTGGAATGCACCTGCCTGCTCACATCTCATACTTTCAGGGCGTTGATGTGCTGATGTTAATGGTTAATTCCCAGAGTGTGTGTAATGCAAGTGTGAACGTGCTGCCCGCACAGCTGTATTTGCAAAAACTTGCTAAATTAAAGCATCATTGATTGTTAATAATATACACTTTCAAAATATACTACTCCAGATGTAATCTCAAAAATGTAAATTTTTTATTGCGGATAACTCTTCGCAATCATGCTGTGATTAAACATGCTATACAATGATAGTGTATTACTTTTTGATACAACATAAACATGTTTTCATATTTGTGACAATAAACAGCGATGAAGTTGTTGTCCCTTCCCAATGCATTTCGGGATGCAATATCCCTTTGTCAGGAGGAACTGAAATGAAAGTGCAACATTCAAGTATTAACATCCAGGGAGAATCTCAAAGAAAGTTTAATATTTCAGTGCAACTAGATTGATGTTGTCAGACACTGATAACGTGCTGGTGTTAAATGTATAAGATAATATACCAGATGTTGACGATATTGCCCTGTAAGGATGACAAATTGCCCACTACACCTCGTGTTAAACCCGCTGTGTTCACCTAGTGTCCAAAAAACAGGCGTGCTACCGAGTGCTTAAGTGACCCCTGATGTGCCGTACTCAGGAGAAGACAAAACTAGAACCGTATCTTACCAGGTCCAGAAACTACTGTACAAAACTGAAATAGAACATAAACCACGATCGTTAACAATACGAGACCTGTGCCCGGCGGTAGCAGCAGTGAGGCAGCGAGGCAGAGGGTTGGCGGTAAAAACCTGTAGCTCGGGGATGCAGGAGATCCAGCGCTGGAACCAACGGTAGAGCCTGACTGGAGCCTTTTGCTGCCTAAATCGCTGGTTTTCTTGGTGCCGGTTTCCTTGCTTGCCACTGTTACGGGACCACTGACACCAGAACCCTTTGCTCTCCCAGGAGGAAGCGCACAGCACCCCCACGCACTACAAGAGCACGCCTGGCCCCCGCAGCGCCAAGGGTGCCCATCAGAGACCGAAAGAGCCCGGGCCGGGCCAGGTTTTGATATATTATTCTTCTGTAACCCTTTACGAGTGTCCCGGTCATATGGTGAAATAGGACTGTGGTGTAGGGTCCTAGTTGTTGTAACTGACTCGTTGCTACGTAGTGGGCTTTGCAATGAGCAAATGCAAGTCGTTAACAGGGAAGGGGGTGGTGGGAACGCTAGATGCTTTCTTGTTGCAGGCAGAGTCTGCATTAATACACAAAATTGTGCTAACTAAACAAATACTCTTCCTTGAGCCCTTAACAGTTTCGTCCCATTTGCCACTGCTTACACACGAGATAAATGCACCCCAAGTGACAAATTCTGAGGTACTAAATTGATCCCAGCCCCCTGAACCTGAAATAGAAAACTGTAACCTATAGTCATCTTCTGTACTAACTAGACCTAATGTCACTACTAGAGGCCAAAGGGTGAGAAATACGCAAGCAAAGAGCGTTGCTCCTCCTGTAATGAAGAGAAAGGGGCAGTGCGTTAATAAGCACACGGACGTGAAGCCATGAGGAGTGTGAGCGAGATAAACAAGGACTCCGTACCCCTCACAAATGCTAGTGCAGGTAGTAGCGACCACATATCCGTTGATCAAGGAGTGTGCTGGATAAAGATGGAGGAAGTAGTCTCAAAATTACTATAGCCCCTCCACACTATGCTGACTAATATAGAGGGGAGATTAATTAGTCTGGAAGGCCGCCTAACCTCCCCACCAGTAGAGAGCGAACATGGTCCCCCTTGGAGTTCTAATCCCTCCCTTGCCAATATGATTGGTGGCTCAAATTACCCTCAGGTTAATGCCCCGTCTAGTGATCTGTTGCCTCGACAAGAACTGTTTCCCCAAACCTCAGCAGGTAACACAGCACACTTTAATACTCGAAGTGTAGATGCAGTCCACACATCAACAACTCAACAGAAGGGTTTTCAACTTAAGCAGGGTGGACCTCGGGGTAATGATAATGTTCGACCCGACCCTAGATGGGTCACAGCAGCCCAAGAGGCCCATACGAGGGAGCTGGGGGGAGTCATAGCCAATCAAGGGTGGGTACCCAAAAAGCTGTAGGGGACAGTTTATGTGGCCCCAAGGTACTACACCTTTCGCCAGAAGCTAATCTGTACAATGTAGTGTTGGCAAATGTGCCCCCCTTGCCTACAGGTGAGACTGAGCACTGGTCCACTTTGAGAAACAAAGCCTTGCATTTCTTAAGCGGGAAGATCGGACTGAACACCAAGCTTTTTACCGAATTTAAGATTGCTCAGCGTATTGGATGGGTCGGACCGTCTAACAAATCTTTGCCCGGAGATTGTGTGGTGTTGTCCTTTAGAACTCTATCCCTAGTTCCTTTGATCTTAGATAGGGTGGGAAACTGGCCGATTAGAAGCAAGGGGATAAGTGTGGTTCCTTTGGGGTTTTTTTTACCAACCCCCAGATTACCACAGAACCCCTTTGGGGAGGGTTCTGGTTTTGGGCAATCTCAACGTAGCTACACTGTACCAACTTATAATTACTTCGAACCTCTTAACAATCTGGAAGATTTGACTGACTGACTGACTGACTGACTCACCTCCCCCAGCATTCAGACTTGAGTGGCAGTTTTCAACTGGGTAGCGTAGAGGGGTGTGTAGATCAGGCTCTAACCACGGAATGTATTAACGTGGTGAAAAGTACAACTCATACCCAGATAGATCTTGACTGTGTAGGGAGAAATGACAATCGAGCTTTATTGGCTCAGTGTATAGATCAAACGACCCATTGTATCAGCCCATGGCCGCCAAGTTGTATTGACCTGAATATCCCCTTAGCTGTGTCGCCTATAAGCCCCTTGTGTCTTCCCGTAGATTCCACTTGGAGGATTACCTCATGGAATATTGCAGGGCTACGTTCTAAGATGCAAGATCCTGCCTGGTGTGAGGTCATGGCAGGAGTCGACATATTGGTTTTACAGTAAACATGGTGCCTAGTCCCCATCCATATCAACGGTTTTAAGACATTTGATACCAGTGCAGTTAAAGGTTTAGGTGGTAGACCCAAGGGTGGACTCTGCACGTACATTTCCAACATGCTGGAGATAGAAAGTATAGCCCTTCGTGCGGGGGAACGTTATTATCATATACTGGAACTTTCTTTGAGCCCAACTCATTGCATGGTCCTGGTAAATTTTTATAATAACGCTCCATCTGGGGAACTGCGTATTGTAATTATGAATTTAACCAGGATATTAACTTATCCATAATGCGGGCATCAAAGACTGTATGATAATTTTGTTGGGGGATTTTAATTGTACCTTGTGTAACCATGTGGATATTAGATTATGTGGACTTGAGAATGATGCCGGGGGGGCGTAACACACATTTTCGTCACACTTTGTCGGGCGACTTGTTTAATGAGCTGTTTTCTAATGATCTGGGTTTTGTGAATGACTTTGTAATTCCACCTATACCCATGTCTAGTACTTTTAATGGCCGTGGTCTGGGATCCACAATTGATTTTATCCTAGCCTCTTCCTCATTTGCAGTAAGGGTATCTTCATTTAGTGTTGGGGACAACGCTATGAGTGAGCACTTTCCGCTACGTCTTGAGGTTACGCTGCCTCCCCGTAGAACAGGGAAGGTCAAACAAAATTATCCAGTATTAAGTGACCTTGAATTGAGCGGTAAGAATGGCCACACCATACAATGGTCTAAAGTTGATCCCGAGGTGATGATTACGAAATTAATTAAGAACTGCAAACTGGATTTTGATAACTGTTTGTGTGAGATATCTTCCTCCGATAGCATTGTCCATTCCTTTCTAGCTATAGGTAATGAGGTTAGGAGATTATTAACTGCCAGTCATCGCAACAAGCGTAAAAACTATGGGTGGTTTGATAAAAAATGCTCCCAAGCGCATTCAAACTTGAAGTATGAGTTGCATAGGCAACCCAGATCCCCCAATGGGGTCAGACGGGCTAGGGTGGAGTATAAGCAGGCAATTTTGGATAGAAAACGCATCCTGCGGCAGGAAACATGGGAAACACTCCACGCAGCGGCCCAACAAGAAGATAGTGCAGCATTTTAGAGGGCAATAAGGGCTCCTTTTCTACAAGAGGGAGACGGTCCATCTATCGAGATCGCAATATCTGAGGACGTCTGAGTCAATCACATTTCTAAGGTGTATAATGAACAAGACAACCCAGTTTTTCAACCGCCTGTAACACCCCCAGTTCAGATTAATAAGGGAGAGCTACAAGTTACCCTGGATGAAGTGCACAGAGCCCTTTCTCGTAGCCTATGGGGTAAGGCTCCAGGACCAGATGGAGTGCCAGTTGATTTATTCAAAGCCAATATTTCACTCTGGAGTCCTATAATAACCCAAGTTATAAACGCTAGTATTAAGACATCAGTACCAAAGACCTGGGTAGAATCTATCATTGTTCCAATTTTCAAGAAGGGGGTGTTACAGGCCGATCTCCCTACTTGATTCAATGATTAAGGTGGTAGGACGTGTGATCCTGGAACGACTGCAAGATTGGGTGGAAGAAAAACAGATCATTTCTGACTTGCAGTATGGCTTCCGAGAAGGGTTAGGCACCATAGAGCAAATCCTAAATTTATCTATTTTTATAGGTAAATATATACGAGTAAAAAAAGGTTGTTTGTACCTGGCGTTCGTGGACCTTACCGCAGCCTTTGATTCTGTAAGGCATGGGAGACTGTGGGTGATCCTAGCAGATATGGGGGTGGATCCAAATATTCTAGTCTTCCTGCAGTGTTTATATAGAGTAGCATCTGCCAGTGTCCGTTATGGACAGGGTGGGGAACGCACTAGATCATTCCCCATCAGAAGAGGGGTCAGGCAGGGTTGTGTCCTGGCCCCTTTTCTTTTTAATTTGAATACAAATGGCCTTGGCAAAGTACTGCTTAATCAGGGTCAAGATTTCCCTCAAGCAGGTGGGCGACTAATCCCAGCCCTTCTTTACGCGGACGACGCGGTTCTAATGGCGCGCACGCAAAATGGCTTGCAAAAGGCCTTGGATACATTTAATGATTTTATGAAGGACTTTGGGTTAAGCATTAATGTCTCTAAGACATTTATCATGAGATGTGGTAAAGGTACCCAGAGGGTGAGGGAAATTTTTCTGGATGGAAACAAGATAGCCACCACCAAGAATTTTAGTTATCTCTGCATTCTAGTAAATCAAAAAGACACCTGGTCTCAGATGTTAAACGCGAAAAGATTTGGGTTTACTAGAATGACGACAGCCCTAGTCTCCTTTGCCAAGAAACTAGAGAGGAAGCCGCCACTGGAGCTTTTGCAAATATACAAAGCAAAGTGTATCACAGCTACAATGTATGGGGCAGGTGTCTGGGGTTTTGTTAATACCTACCCACTACAGCTGGTGGAGAATTCTTTTTTGCGTTATATTCTGTCAGCCCCTCCATCCACGCCCTCCTACACATGCCATGAGGAGCTGGGTCTCCCTTTTGTTTCAGACCTCATCAAATTGGAACCAGTGCTTTTATGGCATAGGATTTGGACTAAGGAGCAGACCAAGTTGAATAGAGAGATTTTAAATGATAGCATGAGCTTGGATGGGGCCGCCAAGATCCCTTGGATTAAATATATATGTAATTTTATGAAAGACCTAGGGCATCCGGAATACTTTGTGGACCCCGTTACTCTGCTGTCAGTATCGAGAAAGACCCTTAAGTTAGAGGGTCTTCAATTATTGAGTTCAATACGACTGGCAGAAGAATTGCTCAAACCTAGCGTTAGGCAGCATCAATTATTGCTTACATGTATGGGGATGGAGCCCTACTTGTTATATGTCCCAGGAATATTGGATAGGATGCTTTTAACAAGATTTAGATTGGGAGTCGTACATAGATTACTGCCAATAACAACTATGAACCTCTGGTCACGAACTCTGACACCTTGCCCGTGTGACAACCACTCTGAACAGTCTACGATCCACCTACTCCTATTCTGTAAATTTTACATAGAGTTGAGGAAAGTCTCTTTACTTCCACTTTTAAAACATGTGGGCGTAAGGCAATGTCGCCCAGATTTTGTTTGGCTGCAGCTTCTGGTAGATGAACACACTGCGTGGAGGGTGGCCAAGTTTAAAAAAAAAGGCGATCCAGCTGAGGAAAAGTATGGTATTTGAGGTCGAAATTGTGGGCATTAGCTCCCCTGATGGTGCTGGATCAATTTTTTATGTGTAATTATATCAAAATCTGTTAAGTTAATAATGAAATTTTTATTTGTTTTTATTGTATGTGCTTTTATGATTGGTATTTTAACAATCGAATAAAGCTTTCCTTGACTTGACTTGGCGAGACCTGTGCGTGTCACTATACGTAATTGGCATCGTAATACTTAAGATGCATGAGTTACCTCAGTGGCTACGATGTACTGCGGGCGTTTAAACAGCTATATGCGATGGGAAGTATGCTTGGAGCTGAAAATACAAATGTCCCATCATAAATGACCAGTGCACGTAAAACACGATGTGCTTATGGATGCATTATGCTATGAAATCTCACCTTATCCTCTTCGGACCAACAACACCGCATACTTCGAAACCGTGATATAGAATCTGCCGGGTCTGAGGAAAACAATTCTGCCCATAAAGCCGTGTAACTTAGTAGACAGCGGCAACGGACTGCCGAACGCTAGAATCAACAATTCCACTACCGCGGCGGCCATCTTCAACGTATAAATACTACATTGTGTGCTGTAGAGAAGTTTCCAATCCGTGACCTGATAATTATGTGAGCATAACGGCTTGTTGTACTCCAACAAGAGTCACACATCAAAAACGTCCAAACACCATGCCTGCTGTGACAACCGGTCACTATGACCTATAAACAACGTAGATCATTCTAATCGATCTGAGTCCTGTGGACATCACGAAGAAGCATTGGCCTAGCCATTAGGTCTCGCTTTTGGGACCTTATAAGTATTTAGATATGTAGCACAATATCCTTAGTGCAACAACACCAACTGTTGCATGGCTAACCACTTATAAGGTCCCAAAGGCGAGACCTATTGGCTATGCTTACACTTTTTGTATAGGTGTGTCTGGAAGCAATCGGGCCAAGAAAAGTGTAATGGAAGCAAAATTGTGAAACTGGGACAAAGCAGCAGCAAACAATTCTTACCACGAGCTTGGGAGACAGAAAAGAGAATGAAAAGCAAGCAAATACTAGAAGTCAGATGGCAGCAGAATAAAGGATCAATCAGGTAATAAAGGGAACTTTAAAAAATCCTATTAAGTGAAGCTAGAATAAGCAGCTAGAGGTAACATTCAGCTGAAAGATTATAAAATCCGATAAGCCGGGGAGCCCTATAACAAGAGCACAAATGAAACCAGAAGAAAGAGGGGGAATGAAGTCACTAAACGCACAGAACGAGTGCTGACGTTTACCAATAAAGGGAGCCAAAAGACACCACAACTGATTATGAAATCTAACACTGATGATAAAAACAGCAGAGACAAGACACCAGAACCGATGATAACACCAGTAGATACAGGAAGCTCGCAGACAGCAAAACACTTTATGAAATTAGCAGACGCTGTGCACAGAAACACCGGGACATACAATTAAATCGTACAACAAAGGCAGCTTGAAGACAGCATAACGGATTGCGTGATAGCACCAGAAAAGGTGAAATAAAAGAGCATGGGTAACATGGAGCTACCAACTGTTAAGGGCATCCAATCAGAAAGAGAGCAGGAAAAAAACATAACTGATGCAGAAAACTATAGAAACAGACAACCTGAAGACACCAAACGGATAATAAAATCAGCAGAAACCTGAGATCATAAAGACACACAACTGACGATTACAGCAGACACCGGAAACCTTGAGACACACAACTGATGGGGTAATCACAGCAAACACAGAAAACCTGTTAAGACACCAAAAGCGATTATGAAATCAGGAAACACCGGCAGAACAATGAGACACCGGACCATGTGACGAAAAAAGACACAGGCAGCCAGAAGACAACAGCAGATTAGAACATCACTTTAGGACACCAGAAGAAATAAAGACAAGCATTGGCCGCGCGTGCACCTCGCGCTCAAAGTAAAAAAACGGACAGACTCTCTACCTAATCAATTTGGTCCTCCTCCTACGCGCCACAGTACATTCAGGATGGCGCCCTCATCACCTTGCACGGTAGGTCGCTCCGCCCCGCTGCAGCTCCACCAGCGCTCTCGGCGTTTTTGTGCTCTGTGCCCCATTGACCTTCGGATTTTCTCCCCTTTTGTGTAACCTTCTTTTTGCCTTGTGTAACCTTCTTTTTGCCTTGTGTTACCCTCTTTTGCCTGTGTATCCTTTTTTCCGCCGTGCCCGTTCCTGCCGCTGCTACCCCTGCGGCCCCGCCCCCCGCACCCATTCGCTACCCCTACCACCCGCCTCCCAGCTGCTCCTCCCTCCCACCTCCCCTTATAATGGCGGCCGCTGCGCGGTGAGGAGAGCGACCCTTGACCTTGCACGGTAGGTTGCTCCCCCCGCTGCAGCTCCACCAGCGCTCTTGGCGTTTTTGTGCTCTGTGCCCCATTGACCTTCGGATTTTTTCCCCTTTTGTGTAACCTTCTTTTTTGCCTTGTGTACCCTTCTTTATTGCCTGGTGTAACCTTCTTTTTGCTTTGTGTAACCTTCTTTTTGCCTAGTGTTACCCTCTTTTGCCTGTGTATCCTTTTTTCCTCTGTGCCCGTTCCCGTTGCTGCTGGCCCTGCGGCCCGCCCCCCCCCGTCCGTCCCCCCCCCCGCGCCCATTCGCTACCCTTACCACCGAAGGCGCGCCTAAGGCAAGCCCGTCTGCGCCCATCCGCGCCTGGACCACGGCCAGCGCCAGAAAACCTGGCCCCGCGCCAGTCGCGAAGACGGCCCCCATTACGACACCAGCACTCTCATCGCTCTCAACCCAGGACGGACCCCCACCTGCTACAGGACCACCCCGAAGCGCACCCACGGTCCCTTCACCTGCCAGAACTGCAGCTTCTCCTGCTTCGAAGGCACTGTGACTCCCGACATGACAGAACGCAACAAGCTCCAATGCATCCTGATCAACACCCGCGCCGCACGCAAACACGCCGTCGAGCTCTGGGACCTACTCGACACCACATCACCAGACGTCGCCTTCCTGACCGAGACCTGGATGAACGAAGCCTCCTCATAATAAACAAAGCAATGGTACTCCCTATGTTAATTTTAGGCCCTAGAGGAGGGAGTGTGAAATAAACTGTAACAAGGAGGAACCTCTATACTGGCCTATACGATTTTAGAGGTGATCTCAGTAGATTCTACACTGCCATATAATCCTGCTTCGTGTCATGCAATATCCTCATATCACTCTAGACAAACAAATTATTGGTCTTGTTTAATTTTAAACCATGAATTTATTATTCTTTTTTTAATTTATAAACATCTTATGTTGAGCATGAAAACATGTACACCTAAGCAAGAGAGTTTTTTTCTTTTTTTCGAAACACTGTTATTAATTATACTCACTAAATTTTTGTATATACATTTAGAGTGCTTTACATTTCAAAAAGACATCCTAGACATGTAAACTCACTTACATACTCATTCATACTACCATTCGTACACAGATATAACTTGCTATCTAAAAAAGAAAGAAAAAGAAAAAGGAAAAAAGAATAAAACGGAGGACCCTCAAATTGGTCTCAAAGTCGTCGTTTGGTGAGCTAGGTCAATCATTTCTCCAGGTCACCATGAAGGGAGACAACAATCTCCAGTACCACTTTGTTAGAAACAGGTTCGCGGTCAACGCGCGTTTCAGTGGGAGACCACCTTCTTCAGGACCAACAGGAATTTATTTAAAAATGGAAGTTATGTACAATTTTTCAGGATGTCCATAAGTCAGAATGCAGTTATCAAGCAGATTGCTGGGGAGACCATCTGTGCATTCTCTAAGGTAGGTTCCAAATTCTGTAACAGCCAGCGTGGAGGAAGTTCAAAACTTAACATCCATATCAGATTTCAAAAGGTAGATTGGCCGGAGGCTTCATAGGCAGCCGAAAGAGGTTGCAAAATTCTCCGTGTGCTTTTGTGGTCTTTCTTTTGTGTTTGTACAAAGGTGGAATCTGACTAATGGTTGCCCCCAACTTTTTGCCTGGTATTTGAGTGGTTTTTGACTAGTCTGGCTGGGATCCTGCTATCCAGGACCCCAGCCTATCTGCTTTCTCCCTAAAACTAATGTGAAGTACCCTAGGTACAAACTAATTGGATGCTGAGGATGCCCTGACAGTCCCTTGTAGATGGTACCCTAGGTACCCAGGGCATGGGCCCTTCAGTAGGCCTACCAGGGCTGCAGCACTTATTGTGCCACCCTGGGACAGCCATACAAACTGACACCCCCAGACCACTACTGTAGTCTGGGTAAAGTGGTGCTAGCACCCATTACAGGGATATAGGTATCCTATATCCCACCCCATTACAACACATATACTCTCATAGGTCACCCCTATGGCAGGCCTTGGTAATCCTACAAGGCAGGGTGATGAGGTATGTGTGAGGGGGGACCCCTACATGAGTAGGGCCTCTCTGCAACCTTCGTAAAATCATTACTGGGTTGTTTGTAGTGTAGCCATACCATATACTCTTAACCGCATTATAAGTCTATTGCGATATCGCGCTAACTTGAGAATGGCTACACAGAACCATGTCGTGTTTGGTGTCAAACATGTAGGAATCATACCCCCAGTCCAGCCATGTGCATGAGGGTACGATTCCCCCCTGCTAGAGGGGCGATATGGGAAAAGCAGCAGAATTTAGACACCAATTTAAAAGTGCACAAGTTTCACAAAATGACAACTACCCGCCACCTACACGACCCTGGCTGGCTGTTGCTGGGGAAAACCCCAGCCTCGCCAGCTGGACAATTGGGCTCCTGTGGCAGGGAGGTGCTAGCATCTCCCCAGACAGGATAATGTGGATTGGAACAGGGTGGGTGCACCAAAAGTCCTTTCAGAGTTGCACGTAGGCAGCTGCAGAAGCCTCATTCTGCATACACCGCTTGGAACCGGTTCAGGGGCATCCTGCCCCTCGCCCAGGCGGGAAACACACAAAGGGGAGAGGGTGTATCCACCCTTTCCCGCCTCACCTACCATTGGTGGACACTACTCTGGACACTCCCCTAATCTTGGGGATAAAGGTGAATAACGTGGCCCCAGAGCCTCAGATTAATCTTGAACTTTACAGTCTTGACCTTCGACTTGCTGCTGCCCAGCTGACGGAAGAAATCTCCCTTGGGATAAAGGAGTTATCCCCCTGCTTGGCAGGCACCTGATACACTGCAAGTGACCCGGTTGGAACTTCGCTGCTCTCACGAACTTCGACGACTTCCAGAAACCTTGAGGTGGGTTTCCAGCGCATCCCAGAGGCCAGTGAGTGTGCTCAATGAGTTTGGGCACCGTGGACCGCGTGGGTGCCAAGATCCCCAATACCCCGAGACACCGGCCACCTCTTGCATAGCACACGACCCTGACCAGTGGGGAAGTTGTGCTTTGTCCCGGTTACGAGCCAACCACTCTACAGCAATTGTGCCAAAGACCAGCGCCGTAGCCCCCTCCGGTGGCCCGTGGGTGCCCTTTTACGCACGCCAAATTGCCGCCTCCCGCGGTCCCTTGTCTCTCGACTTGTGGGCCCTAGCGGAGGTCTATCTTTGAAAACAAGAGTTCCCCTGGTTGCTCCAGGCCTGCTCTACAGTCGCCTCGAAGGAGACCTCTCCCAGACCTCATGGGTCTGTACTGTAGCAGATTTGTTTATTCTTCGTGGGTTGCGGTTGCCAAGGCTTAGTGGATCCAATCCGGACACTAACACCGCAGTGACCCTCATCCGACGTGGGACAGTCGCACTCCTGAAGCTGGCCTTCCTTGAAGCCTCCCGGAGCCCGTGGCTGCAGATCCAAGCTACACCACTTTCCACCTGAAGCACCCGACATCAAAGGGCTCTTTGCTTTGAGCCTCCTGGTCACTTTGCCGTGACCCAGACTCTGTCCCCTCTGCTTTCAGGTTCTTCTCTACATTCTTCACATCTTTGATCTTCACGGCATCATCAACGCTTTTGGCTAGCAGAACTTTTGACTATTTTCCCATTGAAAATCAGCCCGCGACCCGACAGCTGAAACGACCTATGCAGGTCAGGTAACAGTGGTACCTCGGTACTCTCGTGGTTGTGGGCATCTCAAAAGCTTAAGTCTAAAGTTTTAACTTTGTACTCCTGCTAGAAGTATTTTTAATCTGTTTATTTCCAACCGCGACATTCTCCATAGGCTGTAATAGAGATCCCGATAGCAGCTACTTGCACTGCACGCGCCTCCCGTGGGTCCCCTTCCTCATAACCTGGGGTGGATTCTTAAGGGGCCAGCGATCCTGAATGCCCTAGGCATTGCCTGTAGAATTGTTGTGGTTCTTATACCACTTTTTTAGTATATGGTTTGGTCCCCCCCTGGGGCCCAATGTTAATAGTGCTATTTATTGTGTCTATCAATGCTTGTTTGATATTGTAACTTTGCCACGGCTTCATAAAGAGACTGTGGGATTCTGTCTAGAATAAATACATATATTTTATATATATACCTGTGTGGGCTACTCTTTCATTTGGTTATTCAAGAGGTTATTATGGTAAAACAATAAGCTTAACACTCCTTCAAGACTTAGCCTGAAGGCTGCTCTCCACAGCTACCACTAGGATAGCTTTCTTTAAAGGTTGTCTTAAACCTATCATCAATAAGAGTCGAATTGGACTGGTGCAAGGTGTCCCTATAACTAGGAGACAGCATATGCCAGGCCACCTTCCCACATTGGTGTGCAGCGGTTGGATTCAAGCTTGCCATTGTTTTACCAGATAACAAATTGAATTTCTAAAGTGAAAGCCACTAGCTACCAAAGGTACATATAAATTCAAGCTTAGAATACAATAAGTTCTACTGAACTTAGGAGTTGTGTGTAGAGGGTTTAGCACACCTTGACTACAACTCAAGAAAGGGTTCAGTAGGCCACACTTAGTGTAGGTAGATACACCACTATCACTACACTAGAAATGTCTTTAGGTTCAGGTGCCCATAAGGCTCTGGAAGGACCCCAAAGGGTCCCAGTCGACAAGTATGATCATCTCTCCTTTGCTGATCTCAGGGAGATGTGCATCCTTAGGAAACTTAAGACAAACAAAGGTGCCAATACCCAACGTCTCAGGGAAATCCTGCTCATAGCAGACTTTATGCAGACTTTAGGGTCTGGTGGGGTAGACAGGTTGGGTGGGCATCCATCAGAAGAGGACCCTCCAAGAGAGGACTCTGATGAGGACCAGGAAGAGGATGAAGATCCTGACCTGGAAGAAAAGAACCACTCACAACAGGGAGATGATGGCCCAAAAGGCACTCTCTCCATCCCTAAAGGGAGAGTGGTGGATCCTAGAAGGGACAGATCCCCCTCAGTGGGGTCCAACCATTCTAGGAGATCCAAAAGGACCTCTGCCTCTCCTCAGAGGAGAGAATCCTCCCAAGAGAGGAAATGCGCATTGCTCCAGTTTGAGCAGGCAAAGCTACAACTAAGGAAAGAGCAGTTAGCATTAGACAGGGAGTCCCTGGAGCTTCAGAGAGCTTCAAGAAAGTGGGGTCTAGAGATCCCTGGTGGCAGTAATGAAACCCCTAGAGTTAGAGAGAAAGTTCCTGACAATAGGAACCTCCACAAGATTGTGCCCCCCTATAAGACAGGGGATGATATCCACAAATGGATCTCTGCTCTTGAGAGGGCCTGTAAGGTACAAAGGGTCCCAGTAGAGCAGTGGGCAGCAATCCTGTGGCTCTCCTTTGCAGACAACGGTAGAGACAAGCTCCTCTCTGTAAGAGAAGAGGATGCAGATGATTACTATATCTTGAGAGATGCTTTAATAGATGGGTTTGGCTTAACCACTGATCAATACCGACTTAAGCTCAGAGATACCCAAAAAGCACAGGATCAAGATTGGGTAGACTTTGTTGATTGTGCTACCAAGGCATTGGAAGGTTGGTTAAATGGCAGTAAAGTTAACGATTATAAAGGATTGTACAATCTCATAATGAGGGAGCAGATTCTTAATAATTGTCATAACCAACTCTTACACCAGCACCTGGTGGACTCTGATCTGACCTCTCCCCAAGAATTGGGAAAGAAGGCAGACAAATGGGTCAGAACCAGGATCAGGCCCAAAAACCAAGGTGGTGACCAGAAGAAAGATTCTACCAAGCCCAAAGAGAAAGGTGGGGATAATAAAACAGAAAAGTCCCCTGAAGAGCCCCAAAAACCCAGTGCTGGGGGTGGGTCCCAAAATCCTTCCTCTTCTAAAAAGAAACCATATTGCCATGTGTGTCAGAAACCTGGCCACTGGAAAACTGACTCCAGTTGTCCAAAGAATGGCAATAAAGAAAATGTTCCTCCAGTTGCAGCTCCAACACCTCCTGTTGCTACTAGTAGTAATCCCCCAGGTGGTGGGAGTGCACCCAAAAACTTAGTTGGGTTTTCTTGGGGAACTCAGGTGGACTCTGGCCTAACCAGATCCCCTGCACAAGCAACTCTAGTCTGTGATGGTGGCATGGGGTTTGCCAACTTTACCATGAGTCCCAGTATCCTGGGCAGGTGCAGACAAGAGCCCATGATCAATGGTCAGAAGGCTGTGGCTTACAAGGACACAGGGGCCAGTGTCACCATGGTGACCAAGAGACTAGTGCCCCTAGAACAGCTTTTACCTGGGTTTAGCTACCAGGTGACCAACGTTGATGGAGTTAGGACAGACCATCCCATGGCAGTAGTAAATCTCAGCTGGGGAGGGGTCACTGGCCCAAAGAGAGTGGCAGTGTCCCCCACCTTGCCTGTAGATTGTCTACTGGGGAATGATCTGGAAATCTCAGCCTGGGCTGAGGTTGACCACAAGGCCCATTTGAAAATGGTAGGAATCCCCGGGAGAGTGGATGAGACCCTGAGGGCCTCACCTCCACCACAGGAGAAAATAAAGGGAGTGAAGCCTGAAACTATGGATCACTCCACACAAACAGAGAGCATAGGGGGTGAGGAACAGTCCTCCCCCCACCAGACTAAAGGTAAGGGTCAAGTTTCTCAGGGAACTGATCCTGCCCCTTGTGAAGTAACTGCCCCAGAAGTGGACAGGCCTGGCCTGCCCACCTCTCTGATGGCAGGGGATCCTTCTCAGGTGGTACCCAGTCTGGAGCAGGTATCCTGCCCCTCTCTACCCTGCCACAGTCAGCCCAGGGCTGCAGAGGTCAGTGGACCCTTAAGGGGCCCCTGTCCAGAGGAACCCCCTCATCAGCAGATTAGGGACACCCAGCAGAGTAGTTTCAGCCAGGTGAATATTCCTCTACAAACTGAGGGATCCCCCTTACCCTTAGGTATAGGCACCCCTCAAATGGATGTTGTTGAGCACAGGGAAACCTGGGGCATAGTTGCCCCAAACCTTCCAGTGCCCTCCACTATTCCAACCAAAGGGATCCAACCCCCAGCTATAGGCAGCCAGAGGTTGACCCGTAGGGCCAGATATGACACAGTCATGGGCAGAAAGGCTTCCATAGCGGCCAGTGATCTGAGGAGGTTGAGACCAACCCAAATAGGGCCTCACTTCCAGACTCAGACACCCCACCAGCCCACCTCTGTCCCAAAAACCAATACAGGTAATTCCCCTAGACTTTGGAGAAACTCTAGAACCCCTTGGGGTAGGATTTCCCAAGTGGACCATGAGACAGGGAGTAACCATGCTAGTGCAGGTTCTTCCTTATATGGCCACTCAGGAAATAAAGGCTTATCTGGACAAGGTTAGCCTTATCTCCTTTCGTTTGGGGGGGTGGTATGTAGGAAGGTGGAATCTGACTAATGGTTGCCCCCAACTTTTTGCCTGGTATTTGAGTGGTTTTTGACTAGTCTGGCTGGGATCCTGCTATCCAGGACCCCAGCCTATCTGCTTTCTCCCTAAAACTAATGTGAAGTACCCTAGGTACAAACTAATTGGATGCTGAGGATGTCCTGACAGTCCCTTGTAGATGGTACCCTAGGTACCCAGGGCATGGGCCCTTCAGTAGGCCTACCAGGGCTGCAGCACTTATTGTGCCACCCTGGGACAGCCATACAAACTGACACCACCAGACCACTACTGTAGTCTGGGTAAGGTGGTGCTAGCACCCCTTACAGGGATATAGGTACCCTATATCCCACCCCATTACAACACATGTACTCTCATAGGTCACCCCTATAGCAGGCCTTGGTAATCCTACAAGGCAGGGTGCTGAGGTATGTGTGAGGGGAGGGGGGACCCCTACATGAGTAGGGCCTCTCTGCAACCTTCGTAAAATCATTACTGGGTTGTTTGTAGTGTAGCCATACCATATACTCTTAACCGCATTATAAGTCTATTGCGATATCGCGATAACTTGAGAATGGCTACACAGAACCATATCGTGTTTGGTGTCAAACATGTAGGAATCATACCCCCAGTCCAGCCATGGGCATGAGGGTACGATTCCCCCCTGCTAGAGGGGCGATATGGGAAAAGCGGCAGAATTTAGACACCAATTTAAAAGTGCACAAGTTTCACAAAATGACTACTACCCGCCACCTACACGACCCTGGCTGGCTGTTGCTGGGGAAAACCCCAGCCTCGCCAGCTGGACAATAGGGCTCCTGTGGCAGAGAGGTGCTAGCACCTCCCCAGACGGGATAATGTGGATTGGAACAGGGTGGGTGCACCAAAAGTCCTTTCAGAGTTGCACGTAGGCAGCTGCAGAAGCCTCATTCTGCATACACCGCTTGGAACCGGTTCAGGGGCATCCTGCCCCTCGCCCAGGCGGGAAACACACAAAGGGGAGAGGGTGTAGCCACCCTTTTCCGCCTCACCTACCATTGGTGGACACTACTCTGGACACTCCCCTAATCTTGGGGATAAAGGTGAATAACGTGGCCCCAGAGCCTCAGATTAATCTTGAACTTTACAGTCTTGACCTTCGACTTGCTGCTGCCCAGCTAACCGGAGAAATCTCCCTTGGGATAAAGGAGTTATCCCCCTGCTTGGCAGGCACCTGAAACACTGCAAGTGACCCGGTTGGAAATTCGCTGCTCTCACGAACTTCGACGACTTCCAGAAACCTTGAGGTGGGTTTCCAGCGCATCCCAGAGGCCAGTGAGTGTGCTCAACGAGTTTGGGCACCGTGGACCGCGTGGGTGCCGAGATCCCCAATACCCCGAGACACCGGCCACCTCTTGCATAGCACACGACCCTGACCAGTGGGGAAGTTGTGCTTTGGCCTGGTTACGAGCCAACCACTCTACAGCAATTGTGCCAAAGACCAGCGCCCTAACCCCCTCCGGTGGCCCGTGGGTGCCCTTTTACGCACGCCAAATTGCCGCCTCCCGCGGTCCCTTGTCTCTCGACTTGTGGGCCCTAGCGGAGGTCTATCTTTGAAAACAAGAGTTCCCCTGGTTGCTCCAGGCCTGCTCTACAGTCTCCTCGAAGGAGACCTCTCCCAGACCTCGTGGGTCTGTACTGTAGCAAATTTGTTTATTCCTTGTGGGTTACGGTTGCCAAGGCTTAGTGGATCCAAATACGGACACTAACACCACAGCGACCCTCATCCGACGTGGGACAGTCGCCCTCCTGAAGCTGGCCTTCCTTGAAGCCTCCCGGAGCCCGTGGCTGCAGGTCCAAGCTACACCACTTTCCACCTGAAGCACCCGACATCGAAGGGCTCTTTGCTTTGAGCCTCATGGTCACTTTGCCGTGACCCAGACTCTGTCCCCTCTGCTTTCAGGTTCTTCTCTACATTCTTCACATCTTTGATCATCACGTCATCACCGACGCTTTTGGCTAGCAGAACTTTTGACTATTTTCCCATTGAAAATCAGCCCGCGACCCGACAGCAGAAACGACCTATGCACCCGGCTTCCCTGGGGCAGGTAACAGTGGTACCTCGGTACTCTCGTGGTTGTGGGCATCTCAAAAGCTTAAGTCTAAAGTTTTAACTTTGTACTCCTGCTAGAAGTATTTTTAATCTGTTTATTTCCAACCGCGACATTCTCCATAGGCTGTAATAGAGATCCCGATAGCAGCTACTTGCACTGCACGCGCCTCCCGTGGGTCCCCTTCCTCATAACCTGGGGTGGATTCTTAAGGGGCCAGCGATCCTGAATGCCCTAGGCATTGCCTGTAGAATTGTCGTGGTTCTTATACCACTTTTTTAGTATATGGTTTGTTCCCCCCCTGGGGCCCAATGTTAATAGTGCTATTTATTGTGTCTATCAATGCTTGTTTGATATTGTAACTTTGCCACGGCTTCATAAAGAGACTGTGGGATTCTGTCTAGAATAAATACATATATTTTATATTTATACACCTGTGTGGGCTACTCTTTCATTTGGTTATTCAAGAGGTTATTATGGTAAAACAATAAGCTTAACACTCCTTCAAGACTTAGCCTGAAGGCTGCTCTCCACAGCTACCACTAGGATAGCTTTCTTTAAAGGTTGTCTTAAACCTATCATCAATAAGAGTCGAATTGGACTGGTGCAAGGTGTCCCTATAACTAGGAGACAGCATATGCCAGGCCAACTTCTCACAGTGTTTATATAAGTAAATACTAGCCAATCTAGTATTATCTATGCGGGTCAGAGCCCTGCCGCTAGCCGCTGTGACGATGCTCAAAAAGCTTGTTGAACGAAGCCTCCTCTCCAGACATCGCCATAGCCATCCCCGACGGATACAAGATCGCACGCAGAGACCTCACCAACGGAGTTGGAGGACGGATCGCCATCGTCCACAAAAAAACCCATCAGGGTTTCAACAAACGCCAACGACACTCGCAGCACCGCAGAACACATGCACTTCCAGATCCACACGGACCCCAAGACCACCTTAAGAGGCACCTTCGTCTACAGACCACCCTGCCCCGACCACAATTCTGCGACGACATCGCCGACTTAATCAGCACGCACGGACTGACCTCCAGCGACTACATCCTCCTCAGAGACCTGAACTTCCATCTGGAGAACAACAACGACAGCAACTCCTCCACCCTGATAGACAACCTCGGACTAGAACAGCTCGTCACGATTCTGACCCACATCGCCGGACACACGCTCAACGCCATCTTCTCCTCAAGCCCCCACGTCTCCTTCAGCCACATCTCCAAACCCACCTGGACCGACCACCACTGCATCCACTTCACCTTCCGGAAACCCGTCACACATCACCTCACCCCACAGACCCCCCGTCGCTGTTGGGGCAAAATCACCGAAGTACAACTACAGACAAACCTCGCCCTCAACCCACCAACCAACCCCGCCAAGGCCGATGATGGTGCACGCACCCTCAGACGATGGATGGATGACTGCGCCTACACCGTAGCCCCGCTGAAAAAACAAACCCTCAAATACACCAGCAAAAGAGCCAACTTGTTCACCCCGGAACTCCTAGCGTTTAAGTGCACCTGCCGGAAACTGGAGAACATATGGCTCAGCAAGAAGTCACCGGACAGCCACACAGCCCACAAAAATGCCATCCGCAACCACCACCTCCTCATCAGGACCGCCAAGAGAACCTCCTTCAAAGACCGCCTCAACAACAACGCACACAACAGCAAGGAGCTCTTCAACATCGTTAAAGAACTCTCCAACCCTAGCTCCAACGCCAACGACATCCCACCATCGCAAGCCCTGTGCGACTCCCTCGCCACCTTCTTCCCCCGCAAGATCACAGACATCCACGACAGCTTCAACTCCCGTACGACCCCATCAGGCCCCAACAAGCTGACCCCACCGACCACGACCCCCTGACAACCTGGACTAACGTGAGCATCGAAGACACAAGCAAGACCATGAGTACAATCCACTCCGGCTCGCCGTCTGACCCCTTTCCACACCACATCTTCAACAAAGCCAACCGCTCCATCGCACCCCACCTACGCAACATCATCAACCTCTCCTTCGAGACCGCGACCTTCCCTGAGAGCTGGAAGCACGCCGAAATCAAAGCCCTACTGAAGAAATCCAAGGCGGACCCGAATGAACTAAAAAACTTCCGGCCCATCTCCCTGCTTCCGTTCCCAGCTAAGGTCATCGAGAAGATAGTCAACATCCAGCTCACCCGCTACCTCGAAGACAACAGCATCCTGGACCCTTCTCAATCAGGATTCCGCAGCAACCACAGCACCGAGACCGCCCTCATCGCCGCCACAGACGACATCAGGCTCCTACTGGACAATGGCGAGACGGCGACCCTCATCCTTCTGGACCTCTCCGTCGCCTTCGACACCGTCTGCCACCACACACTATGCACACGACTCCACGACGCAGTGATCTGAGACAAGGCCCTGGACTGGATCTCCTCCTTCCTCTCCGGCAGAACCCAGAGAGTCCGCCTCCCACTGTTCCGATCCGAAGCCTCCGAGATCATCTGCGGCGTCCCGCAGGGATCCTTCCTCAGCCCGACGCTGTTCAACATCCACATGGCGCCCCTCGCATGCATTACCCGACATCACGACCTCAACATAATCTCCTACGCCGACGACACGCAACTCATCCTCTCCCTCACCAAAGACCCTCTCACCGCCAAATCCAACCTCCACCAGGGAATGAAGGCTGTCGCCGAATGGATGGAGGATAGCCACCTTAAGCTAAACACAGACAAGACTGAGATCCTCAGCATGGGACGACTCCTGGTGGCCCGCATCACTGGGGACACCCCCTGCACCCACCAACCACGCACGCAACCTGGGAGTCATCCTCGACTCGAAACTCACCATGACCAAACAAGTCAACGCTGTCTCCTGCACCTGCTTCAACACCCTCCGGATGCTCCGCAAGATCTACAGATGGATCCCGACACACACTAGAAAAACAGTCACCCAGGCCCTAGTCAGCAGCAGACTCGACTACGGGAACGCCCTCTATGCCGGCGCCCCGACCAAGCTCATCAACAGACTGCAAAGAATCCAGAATGCCTCTGCACGCCTGATCATCGACGTCCCGCGCCGCAACCACATCACCCCCCACCTCAGGAACCTGCACTGGCTCCCTGTCGACAAAAGAATCTCCTTCAAACTCCTGATCCATGCACACAAGGCACTCCACAAGACCGGCCCAGCCTACCTCAACAGCCGACTCTCCTTCTACGTACCCAACAGGAAACTCCGCTCTACAGACCTCTCCCTGGCGACCATCCCACGCATCCGAAGAACCACAGCCGGAGGCAGATCCTTCTCCCACCGCACCGCCACTACCTGGAACACCCACCCCCTCATCCTACGACAAACCGAAGACCTACTAACCTTCAGGAGACAACTCAAGACCTGGCTGTTCAATCAGTAGCTACAGCTCCCCCCCCTCTCCTCTCCCTCAGCGCCTTGAAACCCTTGCGGGTATGCAGTGCGCTCTACAAATGTTTTGATTGAGTGATCACCCCACGTCTTTAAACACCCCCCCACCCCGCCACCCTTCTTCTCACCATTGTCTTTGGTATATTACTCTCGGACATCATACTTCATATGGTCCCCCCTCTGGCCTCCTTACCTCTAGCCTTCGGGCCCTGTGCCATTCCTTTTTCTTTCTACCTTTTCCATCTCTCTAAATCTAATCCGCCTTTTTCTTTCTTTCGGTTTTTCTTTTTATTCTTGTTCATGTTGAATTTGGGTCACTTTTTGCCCTCCCACCCTAGAGACTCCCTCACGTTGCACTCATAAGCGGTGTCTTTTGTACCACGCGGCCGGCCCACCATGGGTTGTAGGCGACTTGCTGTGTAACATCTGCATTGCAAATTAAGACTTATGCTCTGTCCGCCCTTTTTAAACTATGCAGCCGGCCCTATAAAGGGTTGTAGGCGATGCGCTGTGTACATGTCGACCCTTCCTTTGGTTTTCTTTTGAAAATAAAACAGAATTATAACAACAACAAAAAAACAAGCATTGGCCGCATGCCAAAGTGAATGCAGCGCGGCGGGGGAGGGGAGGGGCGGAGGAGCGTTGAGGAAGCAATCAAGTGAGAGGAAAGACAGATAAAGCTGGTGGATGCGCGCGTGAACGCAAGCGCTAGGCCAGCCAACGCAGCTTGTGGTAGCACTTTTTTAAGCCCCTACCTAATGTCTCTCCTAGCAGCGCATGCGCTAGCTCAGGCGAGACCTAAAAACAGACTATGCAAACTACCCTAACTCTGCGTGTGTGTACCAACAATTTGGGTGTGATACAAATGCTCTAAACAGTCATGTGAGTGACAAATCAATGACAATGTATATTTAAAACATATATGGCTTCATAAACAATAAATAATATTCATACAATAAGTCCAATGTTATCTGTCATTATAAATTTGGTAAACACAAAATGCTGTACTGCCTGGTGAGCAAAACACACAAGATGATGGACGTAATGTTGCACATTAGCAAAACATTCACCCCCAGTCACAGATCTGGGTTTAATCCATCGTTATTTTGCTCACCACGCCACCCCAGTTCAGACATGGCCATATGCAAATCAGTCTTGTCCCTGTGCTTCATGGGAACAGTCCAGCCCGTACTGCCAAGCCATGTCTTCCCTGGCTGGAAACAAGCATCCTAGGACCGGTTTCTGGCTATCAGCCGTCATCAGCCAGGATAGCTTGACTCCAGTGGCGTAGTGAGCACGGGACCCACGTCTGGGCATACCCTTCCCACATAGGGCGAACAGCAAAACACACAAGATGATGGATGGAATGTTGCACATTAGCAAAACATTCACCCCCAGCCACAGATCTGGGTTTAATCCATCGTACTGCCTGGTGATGCACAATGTACCAATGAATATGATGCGTTATCACAGAATTTGTTTTTGAACGTATGTCAACCCAAAAATATGAATAGCTTGCACCATAGCCTATGGAATGTGATGGATAACTTCATGGTGGTGTGAATGTACAGTACTGGGTGTTTCGTGATGGATCGCCGATGTGGTGTATGAATCCTGATGTCGTAAATGCTGAGCACCTTAAACAGTGTTCTGGTGATTAGAGATAACAGTTCATATCCAATTTGTCATTCAGACCGGCGGGCATCATGGTATTCAAATATTTGATCCACCATATCTCTCTTTGAGATAGTCATTTGGCATTGTCCCAATCAGGCATTAAAACAATTTTCTCCAAAATCAAAAATCGAAGTTGGGGTATGGTGTGGTGAAGACGCAAATCTAGGAGGGAGATTATAGATTGTATTGACATCTGTTTTCCGAATTACTGAATGTTGAGAGAATCAACTAGGAAAATAGCTGATCTTGATCATTTGTTTCCCTACTCCTGTAGATAAGAAAATATTTTTTCTAACTGGGTCTCCCTTTGTAGTGTTTTGTTTGTACATTCATCATATTGTATACTTTTTTTAAAGTTTTTAACTGTTTTAATTTTGTGTTATATGAATTTTTGATTGTGTGAAGCCATATGATTATATTTTTAATAAAATACATTGAATTTTTCATATGAAAACCTGACTGGGGATTATCTTTGGTGTCTTATCCTGGGGACAGATTGGGTATAGTTGTGAATGTGTGGATAGAAGCTCTTTTGTGCCAAAAGGGGAATTTTCTCTTTGACTTGTGGTGAAGTTCTGACCAGTGGGTTGCTAGACTGAAATTCGTGTTTTTATTACGTATCAAGCTTTTGTGTTCGGTGATACAAGTTTTAATTTTTCTCTCAGTCTTATCAACGTACATTTTGCCACTCGGGCATTTAATGCAATAGACGACGAACGTTGAATTGCAGTCGGAGTCTCGTAATTTAATAATCTTGCCTGTTTGTGGATGTGTAATGGTTTTCCCGGAAATTATATTGTTGCAGTGTACAAAGTTGTGACATTTTTTCATACCAGGTTTTGCTGTGCTGTTGGGTAATGTTCTGCTGGACAGCAGTTCCTTGATATTGCGACTCCTGGTCTAAGCAAATAATGTTTTATTGTTGAATTGGCCTTTGAACTCTGTCTCACATTGGAGCAGTTCCCATCGCTTATTCACAATTTTTTTGATGTGATCAAATTTAGTTGAAAATTTAGAGACGAATACCATTCTGTCCTGATCTTTTTTGCTCTTGGTTTGTAAGAGTGTGGTTCTGGGTATTCTTGCTGCTCTCAATTCAGCCGCTGTGATGACTGTGGATGGATAGCCACGTTCCACAAATTTAGTTTGTTGTTGAGCCATCTCGTTGGTGAGTGCTGTGGTTGATGATGAGAGCCTCTTAGTTCTTAACAATTGCCACCTCTTTCCCACCCAGCCCGCTACAATTCTATATATTGACTACAAAAAAGTAATCGGGATATTCACAAACAGGAGTGTGCGGCACACCCCCACAATTCATTAATTCCCAGAGTGGCTAGATTAAATATAATTCTGCCGCAGTATGTCTTATCTCTTGAGGGTACTGTATTGTGCAGCGTTTTTGACATTGGCATCTTTTGCTTGGTCTACTCTAATGCCTTCAACCACAAAGACATATTTGTAGAATTCCACTTCCTTCTGCAGGAACTGCCACTTTAATTTGTTGAGGGTGAGCCCCATGTTGCTGATCCTCTGAAGAGCAGCTGTCGGTCACTCCTGATGAGCTGTGAAGGTGGGGGCATACATCAGAATGTCATAGTTGATGTTCCAGACGCCTTCCAACCCTGTGAGCATTTCTTATATCTAGTTTTCAAAGACTTCGGCTGATGACAAGATGCCAAATTTGAGGCAGCAGCTCCATTGGAGGCCAACATGAGTCAAAATCATAATTATGTAGTGACAGTCCATTTACAGATGGAGTTAATTCAAGCTTGGAAAAGCAGTGAGCTCCATTTAAATCACTGAGGAGATTGTCTATTGTTGGAGTTAAATGCTGGTTTCTCTCAATGGCCCAATTGAGAAAACAAATGTTGATACAGATCCTGGCTGTTTGGGCTGGCTAGCTACTGTCAGAGGTGAGGCCCATGGGGTGGGAACCGCAACTTTATCAATAACTCTGGCATCTGCAAGTCTTGCAGCTCCTTCTCAACTGTAGGATGGAGGTGAAACTGGATTCTGCAGTATTTTAGTGCAACTGGCTTTATAGTAGTTTCAATGTGGAGAGATACTGGCGGTGCCTTGAGCTTCCCCAACCCTATCAAGAGGTGGTGGAATTTCATGAGCACCTCTTTAACATTTCTAGAGTGGATATCTGTGGCAAACTGGATGAGTTTTAGTTACTCAGCTGTGGCGCAGCTGAGGAGTCTCAATCGTCTAAGTGGCAACATAAAACTTGGCTGTACAGGACATCTCTGTATATGTCACTGAGCATTCAAGCACACCTTTGAGGGGAAGGGGAGTGAGCCACCCATATGCGTGCATCTTGACATGGGTGGGCCGAAACTTGGAGCTAGTCAGTAATGCTTCAAAGTATCATTTCCTAATCACGTTAATCGAGAAGCATGTGAATGTGGCTCGTTGGCCATGAGCATTTTGGTGTGTTCCATTCTTTTGCCTGCACAGGAGACAAGTAAGTTTTCTTGATAATCGGTTTTGGGGGTTACCTTCTGGGTTACCTTCTGCAGAGTCAATGGCTTCTGAATGTGCTTGTGCCCCCTGATGTTGTGCAGCCACCTCCTACATGGCAAAATCTGGCGGTGCCTCCCTCTGAAAACTCTGGCCTTGACAGTTCAGTCATGTTACATTGGCAATGAATCAGTGTTTTTGGACCAATGATTTCTGTGGTTCTCTGCCTTTTGCAACGGCCAAGGTGGCCTCTGTCTTGATGGATCATGTTGCACCTGCTTCAGACTTGGTTGTGAGTTTGCCAAAGGAAATTTCAATTTGTTCAGCTCGGTTGTTGGATAGTTCATGCCATCGGGCCAGTGTGACGTTTTCGTCTAAGGATATACCAGCTTTCTGAAGGATATGGCGTTTGAGGGCAGCTGACCTGCAACCTTTGATAAGTTGAGCTCTAACTTCTCTTTGGGGGTCATAATCAGGACAAGTACTCGTAATTCACACAATCTAGCATATAACATGTCAATGGGCTCCCATGCCCATTGACAGGCTTAACGAAGTTTGAAACATTCGAATTCGGGATTCATTTGGGTTCGAAAAAGGTATTGAGAGTTTTGATTGCGCCATTATATTCAGCATTGTTACCCGTGTTAGGCAAATTGGTGAAAAGGTAAAAGATTTCTTCCCCAGCATAATGCTGCAATAGAGATTTCTTAGTGTCTCTGCCAGTCGCCTTGGTAGTCTTAAAGTAATTGTTTAGTCAATTGAACTATACTCACCCGCAAGGTCTCGCTGTTGCTGGGTCACTAAGCTCACTGAAAGGTGGCAGGGTGATGGCTGCCCCACCTATGTGATGTGGCAGATTCCATTGAGTGTCACTCAGGATGTGCTACAGCGTTTTGTACTTGTGGTGCCTTTAGTGTCCTGATGGAAATGTTCTAGTGTTCCAGGAATGTGCTGTACATACACTCTACACCCACCCATCACAGGCGTCACCGGTAGGATGACCCTGCTAAAAGAAGGGGCTGGGCACACGTGCCCTGGGCCTGTTCCAGTAACCATACCACTGTGTCTGTGTGCCTTATTTTCAAGTATGTGGGCCTAGAGCCCAATACTTTACAGTGCCTGGAGAGCAGCACCCGCCCCGTCTTGGCAACAGATTCAGGTGCAGTTTTTTGCTCTCTATCGAAGCAAAAACGTCAGTTCATGCGCATTGGGTGATAATTACGCATGTAGTTATTTGCCACACTGAGGACTGGTGACTGCGGCTAGAGACAGGCATGAAGTAAAGTTAGCTGCACACCAAACAGGGTAGGTATGAAGGACCTTTCTTTTCACCTTTATTCTTTTGGAGTCAAATGTGCCATTCCTATAACCATGGAGAACTTGCGGCTTCTAGGCAAGTCGTGGGAGTGGCAAGGGTGCTTTAAATCTTCATAAGTGGTATGCAGGATAGTTTAGGTATCAGCTGAAACAGGAGTCAAATGTTGCCAGATGGGCGAGCTGGCGCACTGACTTTGTGAGCAGTGACTGACCCTTGCAACTGGCCATTGGGGGTGCGTTCTCCAGCCACGGAGCTTCAGCAAAGCATGGTGCTGCAGCTGTCAAGCAGGAGGTGCCGACAGTTGAGGGAGGTGTGGTGGGATGACCAACCCTCATTGACAATGTTGTGAGGACCCTCAGGAGATACTGAAGGCCTTGCAAAAAGACCAGCACTACCAGGTGGTGAGGAGTCTAACGAAAGCTATCCGAGCACAACTTCAATCACCCATCTCTTTATTGATTAACACTGCACCCAGTGTCGGGGTGTCGATATGCATAAACATGATTGCAACATTTGTGTTTCACACAACTCACTACAGGTGGTCTTCTCAGAAGCTCCTGATTGTAGGTTTGGCAGTAGCCTGCCAGACCTGGACTAAAGAAGATACTTTTACAAGTTGTGTTGCACTTAAGAAATGTAAACGTGCATGGTTTAGTAAATGTTTACAGTTCAAGGGAAGTCATTAATGGAGGACAAGTTTTAAGGGTTTGATATTTGAACCAAGAGTGGTGTGAAAAGATTGAAGAACTGCGCAAGGAAACGGTTTAAACAGCTAGTGCATGAAACCCATCAATCGATTTATAAATATTTATTCAGTCAATATAGACCATAAAAGCACATGACATCAAGCATATCTCATAAATAAGGACCAAAAACATAATTATATTGGAGAATAAATTAATACAAATATAAAAAGCTTATTAACAAATGCAAATTAAAAACATTACAAAATGAGCTTATGAAGTGCTGGTACCCCTGTGCATTATCTTAAAAAGGTTCGGACATTTATGGTAAAGTTCCACTTTTAAATAAGTACAAAAATGACCCTGTGTGATGAGATTGGTAATGGGTCCTTGAATAGCTTTTTCCTCAATCTGAGGGCCCCTGAAAGAAAACTTGCAACTACAAAACAGATCATAGGGGAGGGTAAGGTTGTTTAAGCAACAATTAAGGCCTTTCTTGTATAAATTGATTATTTCTTACCAGCGAAATAATGAATTTATGCCTCAAGGCACAATAAAGAGAGGAAAGACAGATAAAGCTGGTGGATGCGCGCGTGAACGCAAGCGCTAGGCCAGCCAACGCAGCTTGTGGTAGCACTTTTTTAAGCCCCTACCTAATGTCTCTCCTAGCAGCGCATGCGCTAGCTCAGGCGAGACCTAAAAACAGACTATGCGAACTACCCTAACTCTGCGTGTGTGTACCAACAATTTGGGTGTGATACAAATGCTCTAAACAGTCATGTGAGTGACAAATCAATGACAATGTATATTTAAAACATATATGGCTTCATAAACAATAAATAATATTCATACAATAAGTCCAATGTTATCTGTCATTATAAATTTGGTAAACACAAAATGCTGTACTGCCTGGTGAGCAAAACACACAAGATGATGGACGTAATGTTGCACATTAGCAAAACATTCACCCCCAGTCACAGATCTGGGTTTAATCCATCGTTATTTTGCTCACCACGCCACCCCAGTTCAGACATGGCCATATGCAAATCAGTCTTGTCCCTGTGCTTCATGGGAACAGTCCAGCCCGTACTGCCAAGCCATGTCTTCCCTGGACCGGAAACAAGCATCCTAGGACCGGTTTCTGGCTATCAGCCGTCATCAGCCAGGATAGCTTGACTCCAGTGGCGTAGTGACTACGGGACCCACGTCTGGGCATACCCTTCCCACATAGGGCGAACAGCAAAACACACAAGATGATGGATGGAATGTTGCACATTAGCAAAACATTCACCCCCAGCCACAGATCTGGGTTTAATCCATCGTACTGCCTGGTGATGCACAATGTACCAATGAATATGATGCGTTATCACAGAATTTGTTTTTGAACGTATGTCAACCCAAAAATATGAATAGGTTGCACCATAGCCTATGGAATGTGATGGATAACTTCATGGTGGTGTGAATGTACAGTACTGGGTGTTTCGTGATGGATCGCCGATGTGGTGTATGAATCCTGATGTCGTAAGTGCTGAGCACCTTAAACAGTGTTCTGGTGATTAGAGATAACAGTTCATATCCAATTTGTCATTCAGACCGGCGGGCATCATGGTATTCAAATATTTGATCCACCATATCTCTCTTTGAGATAGTCATTTGGCATTGTCCCAATCAGGCATTAAAACAATTTTCTCCAAAATCAAAAATCGAAGTTGGGGTATGGTGTGGTGAAGACGCAAATCTAGGAGGGAGATTATAGATTGTATTGACATCTGTTTTCCGAATTACTGAATGTTGAGAGAATCAACTAGGAAAATAGCTGATCTTGATCATTTGTTTCCCTACTCCTGTAGATAAGAAAATATTTTTTCTAACTGGGTCTCCCTTTGTAGTGTTTTGTTTGTACATTCATCATATTGTATACTTTTTTTAAAGTTTTTAACTGTTTTAATTTTGTGTTATATGAATTTTTGATTGTGTGAAGCCATATGATTATATTTTTAATAAAATACATTGAATTTTTCATATGAAAACCTGACTGGGGATTATCTTTGGTGTCTTATCCTGGGGACAGATTGGGTATAGTTGTGAATGTGTGGATAGAAGCTCTTTTGTGCCAAAAGGGGAATTTTCTCTTTGACTTGTGGTGAAGTTCTGACCAGTGGGTTGCTAGACTGAAATTCGTGTTTTTATTACGTATCAAGCTTTTGTGTTCGGTGATACAAGTTTTAATTTTTCTCTCAGTCTTATCAACGTACATTTTGCCACTCGGGCATTTAATGCAATAGACGACGAACGTTGAATTGCAGTCGGAGTCTCGTAATTTAATAATCTTGCCTGTTTGTGGATGTGTAATGGTTTTCCCGGAAATTATATTGTTGCAGTGTACAAAGTTGTGACATTTTTTCATACCAGGTTTTGCTGTGCTGTTGGGTAATGTTCTGCTGGACAGCAGTTCCTTGATATTGCGACTCCTGGTCTAAGCAAATAATGTTTTATTGTTGAATTGGCCTTTGAACTCTGTCTCACATTGGAGCAGTTCCCATCGCTTATTCACAATTTTTTTGATGTGATCAAATTTAGTTGAAAATTTAGAGACGAATACCATTCTGTCCTGATCTTTTTTGCTCTTGGTTTGTAAGAGTGTGGTTCTGGGTATTCTTGCTGCTCTCAATTCAGCCGCTGTGATGACTGTGGATGGATAGCCACGTTCCACAAATTTAGTTTGTTGTTGAGCCATCTCGTTGGTGAGTGCTGTGGTTGATGATGAGAGCCTCTTAGTTCTTAACAATTGCCACCTCTTTCCCACCCAGCCCGCTACAATTCTATATATTGACTACAAAAAAGTAATCGGGATATTCACAAACAGGAGTGTGCGGCACACCCCCACAATTCATTAATTCCCAGAGTGGCTAGATTAAATATAATTCTGCCGCAGTATGTCTTATCTCTTGAGGGTACTGTATTGTGCAGCGTTTTTGACATTGGCATCTTTTGCTTGGTCTACTCTAATGCCTTCAACCACAAAGACATATTTGTAGAATTCCACTTCCTTCTGCAGGAACTGCCACTTTAATTTGTTGAGGGTGAGCCCCATGTTGCTGATCCTCTGAAGAGCAGCTGTCGGTCACTCCTGATGAGCTGTGAAGGTGGGGGCATACATCAGAATGTCATAGTTGATGTTCCAGACGCCTTCCAACCCTGTGAGCATTTCTTATATCTAGTTTTCAAAGACTTCGGCTGATGACAAGATGCCAAATTTGAGGCAGCAGCTCCATTGGAGGCCAACATGAGTCAAAATCATAATTATGTAGTGACAGTCCATTTACAGATGGAGTTAATTCAAGCTTGGAAAAGCAGTGAGCTCCATTTAAATCACTGAGGAGATTGTCTATTGTTGGAGTTAAATGCTGGTTTCTCTCAATGGCCCAATTGAGAAAACAAATGTTGATACAGATCCTGGCTGTTTGGGCTGGCTAGCTACTGTCAGAGGTGAGGCCCATGGGGTGGGAACCGCAACTTTATCAATAACTCTGGCATCTGCAAGTCTTGCAGCTCCTTCTCAACTGTAGGATGGAGGTGAAACTGGATTCTGCAGTATTTTAGTGCAACTGGCTTTATAGTAGTTTCAATGTGGAGAGATACTGGCGGTGCCTTGAGCTTCCCCAACCCTATCAAGAGGTGGTGGAATTTCATGAGCACCTCTTTAACATTTCTAGAGTGGATATCTGTGGCAAACTGGATGAGTTTTAGTTACTCAGCTGTGGCGCAGCTGAGGAGTCTCAATCGTCTAAGTGGCAACATAAAACTTGGCTGTACAGGACATCTCTGTATATGTCACTGAGCATTCAAGCACACCTTTGAGGGGAAGGGGAGTGAGCCACCCATATGCGTGCATCTTGACATGGGTGGGCCGAAACTTGGAGCTAGTCAGTAATGCTTCAAAGTATCATTTCCTAATAACGTTAATCGAGAAGCATGTGAATGTGGCTCGTTGGCCATGAGCATTTCGGTGTGTTCCATTCTTTTGCCTGCACAGGAGACAAGTAAGTTTTCTTGATAATCGGTTTTGGGGGTTACCTTCTGGGTTACCTTCTGCAGAGTCAATGGCTTCTGAATGTGCTTGTGCCCCCTGATGTTGTGCAGCCACCTCCTACATGGCAAAATCTGGCGGTGCCTCCCTCTGAAAACTCTGGCCTTGACAGTTCAGTCATGTTACATTGGCAATGAATCAGTGTTTTTGGACCAATGATTTCTGTGGTTCTCTGCCTTTTGCAACGGCCAAGGTGGCCTCTGTCTTGATGGATCATGTTGCACCTGCTTCAGACTTGGTTGTGAGTTTGCCAAAGGAAATTTCAATTTGTTCAGCTCGGTTGTTGGATAGTTCATGCCATCGGGCCAGTGTGACGTTTTCGTCTAAGGATATACCAGCTTTCTGAAGGATATGGCGTTTGAGGGCAGCTGACCTGCAACCTTTGATAAGTTGAGCTCTAACTTCTCTTTGGGGGTCATAATCAGGACAAGTACTCGTAATTCACACAATCTAGCATATAACATGTCAATGGGCTCCCATGCCCATTGACAGGCTTAACGAAGTTTGAAACATTCGAATTCGGGATTCATTTGGGTTCGAAAAAGGTATTGAGAGTTTTGATTGCGCCATTATATTCAGCATTGTTACCCGTGTTAGGCAAATTGGTGAAAAGGTAAAAGATTTCTTCCCCAGCATAATGCTGCAATAGAGATTTCTTAGTGTCTCTGCCAGTCGCCTTGGTAGTCTTAAAGTAATTGTTTAGTCAATTGAACTATACTCACCCGCAAGGTCTCGCTGTTGCTGGGTCACTAAGCTCACTGAAAGGTGGCAGGGTGATGGCTGCCCCACCTATGTGATGTGGCAGATTCCATTGAGTGTCACTCAGGATGTGCTACAGCGTTTTGTACTTGTGGTGCCTTTAGTGTCCTGATGGAAATGTTCTAGTGTTCCAGGAATGTGCTGTACATACACTCTACACCCACCCATCACAGGCGTCACCGGTAGGATGACCCTGCTAAAAGAAGGGGCTGGGCACACGTGCCCTGGGCCTGTTCCAGTAACCATACCACTGTGTCTGTGTGCCTTATTTTCAAGTATGTGGGCCTAGAGCCCAATACTTTACAGTGCCTGGAGAGCAGCACCCGCCCCGTCTTGGCAACAGATTCAGGTGCAGTTTTTTGCTCTCTATCGAAGCAAAAACGTCAGTTCATGCGCATTGGGTGATAATTACGCATGTAGTTATTTGCCACACTGAGGACTGGTGACTGCGGCTAGAGACAGGCATGAAGTAAAGTTAGCTGCACACCAAACAGGGTAGGTATGAAGGACCTTTCTTTTCACCTTTATTCTTTTGGAGTCAAATGTGCCATTCCTATAACCATGGAGAACTTGCGGCTTCTAGGCAAGTCGTGGGAGTGGCAAGGGTGCTTTAAATCTTCATAAGTGGTATGCAGGATAGTTTAGGTATCAGCTGAAACAGGAGTCAAATGTTGCCAGATGGGCGAGCTGGCGCACTGACTTTGTGAGCAGTGACTGACCCTTGCAACTGGCCATTGGGGGTGCGTTCTCCAGCCACGGAGCTTCAGCAAAGCATGGTGCTGCAGCTGTCAAGCAGGAGGTGCCGACAGTTGAGGGAGGTGTGGTGGGATGACCAACCCTCATTGACAATGTTGTGAGGACCCTCAGGAGATACTGAAGGCCTTGCAAAAAGACCAGCACTACCAGGTGGTGAGGAGTCTAACGAAAGCTATCCGAGCACAACTTCAATCACCCATCTCTTTATTGATTAACACTGCACCCAGTGTCGGGGTGTCGATATGCATAAACATGATTGCAACATTTGTGTTTCACACAACTCACTACAGGTGGTCTTCTCAGAAGCTCCTGATTGTAGGTTTGGCAGTAGCCTGCCAGACCTGGACTAAAGAAGATACTTTTACAAGTTGTGTTGCACTTAAGAAATGTAAACGTGCATGGTTTAGTAAATGTTTACAGTTCAAGGGAAGTCATTAATGGAGGACAAGTTTTAAGGGTTTGATATTTGAACCAAGAGTGGTGTGAAAAGATTGAAGAACTGCGCAAGGAAACGGTTTAAACAGCTAGTGCATGAAACCCATCAATCGATTTATAAATATTTATTCAGTCAATATAGACCATAAAAGCACATGACATCAAGCATATCTCATAAATAAGGACCAAAAACATAATTATATTGGAGAATAAATTAATACAAATATAAAAAGCTTATTAACAAATGCAAATTAAAAACATTACAAAATGAGCTTATGAAGTGCTGGTACCCCTGTGCATTATCTTAAAAAGGTTCGGACATTTATGGTAAAGTTCCACTTTTAAATAAGTACAAAAATGACCCTGTGTGATGAGATTGGTAATGGGTCCTTGAATAGCTTTTTCCTCAATCTGAGGGCCCCTGAAAGAAAACTTGCAACTACAAAACAGATCATAGGGGAGGGTAAGGTTGTTTAAGCAACAATTAAGGCCTTTCTTGTATAAATTGATTATTTCTTACCAGCGAAATAATGAATTTATGCCTCAAGGCACAATAAAGTTGCAGAAGAATATAAAGTGCAAAGGGTCCTGTTCTGAAAAATTATCGCAAGGTTTCGGGGCTCCTGGCTTCCAAAATCACTTTGGAACTGTTAAGAACCAATGTATAGAATTAAGTCTAAATCAGGTCATAATGAAACAATGGTGGGCATTATTGACAAATGACAGGTATGGTTCCCTCTCAAACTTGTTGTCAACAATGCATGTTGACGCACTGTGGGTTTCATAGGTTCCCTATTTTCCCTTTCCCCAGCCAGCCTGGCCAAAAAATGTTTTGGATGGTCTGCACATCACTTAGGCGTAAAGGTTTTGGGTTAGTGAACAAATTCTCTTGACCAGCCAAGAAGCGGACAGGCTACCATTTGCATTGTACCTGGCCGATGCAGTGAGATTAAGGTGGGACGTGTGAAGGAAATCTACGTCCATACCCAGCTCCAAGAGAATTGGCCAAAGCTTGGATCTATTAACATGATCAAACGCAGAGGTTAAGTCCATAAAAGCTATATGTAGGCAACCCCTCTTGGCTATGGTGTATTTTCCCACTATCAATCGTAAGTTGACACACTGGTCCACTCTCCCTCTACCATGCCTAAAACCATATTGAAGCTCCGAAATAATGTTAAGATTGCCCAGCCAGCAATGTAATCATTCCAAAACGACCTTCCCCATGATTTTGGCAGCAGAATCAAGGAGGGAGATTGAGTGATAACAGGCTGGGTCGTCCCTCGCCCCTTTTAAAACAAGCATTTGCAAATCAACAGGTCTCGTATCAGTTAGAGTTAGAATTTTTGCCACTGTTTTATATTTTGCTGAATTTGTTTGTTTGTACTGAATGTATTTGCCAGCTAAAGATTTGCATGTATGTTTGGAGTAAGTATGTGTATTATACATTCTGTGCAATTAGTGTTGGTGGCAATAAGTGTATGTAGCAGTAGTATTCAGGGTTGAGTATGGCAATGAATAGTTGCTGTGGTAAAATAGGTATAATAGTATTTGTAGCATTAGCTAGGGTAGCAATAATGTGGATTGGTAGTTAGGCATACGTTTACCACCTGACACATTTAATATTGTGGAATGTACTAAAGGTGCCTAAACAGGGTATTATAGTTCCTGCATACACCTAAAAATGCATACTGCTCTGACAAAGAAAGTGCAGTTAGGAGATTGCATTATGAAAGCAAAGTAGAGAAAACTTTGTGTAAACAGTTGTAAGCAGTGTTTTCAGAAAGGGAGAGGAGTTTGGTAAAGAGCCAGGCTCTAAACTGAAAGACAGTTAGCTTAGGCAAAAAGGCGAAGTTATATTGATTGAAGTAGATTCCACTGGGAGTTGTAACAGCATAGACACTGCCCAAACGCCACCCAGCAACAAAATAAATAAAAAACGCCTTGCTGTTTTGAAATGTATATATTAATGGTAGCTATATGAGGGCCACATTTTTTTATTACAACAACACTGTGAGTGGCGTATTTTAAAATATCGCACCACCGATGGAGAATATAATTGTAAGAATAGCAGCTTTGTCGCTATTGCACTAAAGTAAAGTGTTTAGCCTATTGCATACTAACGAACAAAAGGGACAATTCCACCCAAGATACACTTCTGGAGACTCTATAACATGCTGTGTTTCACTATGTTTCCAGACTCTCCCCCCCCCCCCCCCATACCAACATGTGAAACATTGCTTTATTGTGGCGCTTCACAGAACACATTAGGACACAGTAGCTGCTCTGTAATAGTACCGTGCAAACGTATTATAAGTACAACATAAAAGTAGGCAATGTCCCTAAAGCACAAGAAGGTGGTGTAATGCCCAGAGCTGCAAGCGCAAAGCTAGATAGCCAGGTACAAGTTAGGACATCAGCTCACTATGCTGTGATTGTGGGCAAATTAGTTGATGTCCCCGCGGCTTTCAAAAAGCAATGTGTTCTTTTACAATGCAACTAGCTCTCATGTAAAGGGTGCCACAGTTTTGGGTGGGAGTTTGCGCTATATAAAATTGCACACCAAACAAAACAAAAAAACAGCAAGCTAGCACACCCCTTTGTGCAAATCTCACTTCACTAGCTGATACAGCACACGAACAGTTATAAGGGCTCTGTTCTCTTTAGTACTGCCCGTGAGGTGAAATGTTCCAAGTACACGTATAGCGCAGCCAGTGTACAGTATTCAAACACAGACTGAGTTAGTATACAGTTCTGAAACACCTATACAGCCTTGCGGTGGCAGGAACCGTACAGTACACTTTTAGCACTTCAGAATCAAAAGAAGGCAGCTTTGTTTTGTTTAGTGACAGAGCGACAAGCTACTAATTTGTACTTTTTCAGACTGAAGTTTTAGTTTATGGCTTTAAGGCAAAATTTCCTACTACAGATTAATGGGCAGTATCCAGACGCACACTGACTTAGTGTACAATAGTTAAACGCATGTACAACCCCAAAGTAACAATAACAGCACACTGCACCCCCACAGCACCCCATAATCAAATAGGCAGCTTTGCTTTGTTTGCTGACAAAATGGCAACACAGTAAATCATAGTCATTCAGGCTAAAGCTTCACTTTAGCAGATACATTTTTGAGGGTTAAAGATCGCACCAGTTCTGCTAATGTATGGGGCGCTTTATTATTTTTAGGTGGTACCGTGCGTAAAGTGTCCACTTTGTTGCATACTAAGGAATGAGAGGTACAGTACCACCCGAGGGACACTTCTGGAGGCTGTTTCACATGTTGTTTACACTTTCTCCCCTAACTCCACCTTCTGTACCAAAACCTGATGCATTGTATCACTAACAGCCAAACAAAATAACCAATAAATAATAAACAAATGTAGCGAATCTTCCTTCCAGTGTGGCCTCTCCCTATTTGCAATTTAAATAACGCTACCCCGGACATGAAAGACATCGCAGCATGCGGGTTACAAACCACAACAGTTTGCTTTGCCAATATTTCTGTTCTGGAGATTCATACTGCTCAGACCTGTAAACTCTCTCTGTAAAAGTTAGTAGTACTACAGCACATCTTGACTAGAGCAAATACAACAAAAGAGATGTAAAGTAGAATCATTGAGTTCAGTGTATTTGGATGCTAAGGGCACATGCTTCTGATTATTAACATGTGTAAAGTTACAGATAACTTGATGTAAGGAGCATTTGCCCCTACAGAGGATGTTGTATTTTGAAAGAAAAGTAGGAAAAGCTTTGTTCAAATAGAAGTAAGTAGTGTTATCATAGAGGAAGAGGAGTTTATTAACAGTCCGGCCACAAAATGGAAGAGGGATATGGCTTTGACAAAAAATGCGCGGTTATATGGATTGCTGTAAATTACACTGGGAGCTGTAAGCGTGATGCCACAGCATGGACACTACCTAAAAGCCACACAGTAACAAAACAAAAAAAACTCCCTTCTGTTCCAAAATGTATATGCTAACGGCGGGTGTGAACGCGGAGGTTGTGTACGATGGCTATTTTGGTTTTAAGTAAGCGCAACGCAAAGCACCAAGGGAAGGCAATACTAAAAATTAGCAATTGTGATTTGGCTGCAGATACCGAGGCCGCCGCGGAGGGGGTGCTATTTGAGGTATTGCTGGACCCTCATGACGAGCGGCGGAGAGCCGACCCCCCCTGCGGCCCTGCTGCTGGCTCCGAGCGGCCTCCGACCTGCGGTGTGTGACTCCTGCGGGCCGCTGGGTGCGGAGGCGGCTGGCTGCGGCGGAGGGAGCATGCTGAGAAGCGCTGATCGCGCCTGACCGGTGAAGCGGAGAGACAACTGTGCTGGGCAGGTCTAAGGTAGGACCGTTGGCCGGAGAACCTGCCGCTGCTGGGGCCGGGCTGGTCGGGCAGACGCTGATGGCACGGGCTCTCCTGCTGCTCCCTAACCCCGCTGCGTGTCGCCCTACCTGGCTGCCGGCCCTTGTTGGTGTCCTGGTCGTTCCCCGCTTCGCCGCCTCCATCGTATCTGGCCTGTGAGGGGGGACGGATATAGATACCACACACTTGCTATGGGGAGGCGATTTTAATGTTACTCTTAACCCCAGACTAGACAGATCGCACCCGCACCTACATCACTACACAGCTGCGTAACTGGTCCTTCAAACCCTGGTAGAAGAGCATGACCTAACGGACCCATGGAGAACTCGACACCCACTGCTGCGCCAGGGCTCCTGCTACTCCTCCGCTCACGCTTCCTGGTCGCGCATAGACTATTGGTTGGTGGACAGGGGCCTTGCGGCGTGGGCCTCGCATGTGTCGTACCTGCCTCGCACGTACTCGGACCACTCCCCTGTGTTGCTGACTCTCGCTCCGCCTCAAGAAGGGTCCCCCATACCTTTCCTGGTGTCTTAACCCACAATCGCTACTTGATCCGGTCTTTAAAGCTGAACTTGAGCAAGAGATATCGGACTTCTTCCTTCGCAACACCGGTTCTGTCTCTCAGTACTCGACCCTATGGGAGTCTTTCAAAGTGACCATGCGGGGCATATGCATAGCGAAAAGTGGGGGGGGGGGTATTAAGAGATATTCGGAACACGCTCCACAGGTTGGAAATAGATATAATTACTGAGACCGAGACCCAGACTACATCCTCTCCGACATTGCAGGCGAATCTGCGCAAACTACTCACTGAGTATCAAGAAACTGCTGAACGGGAATGTAAATTCAGGGGGAAATATCATACGGCCCGCAAGTATGGTGAGGGGGAGAGACCGGGCGGGCACTGGCATCCTCCATCCAGCCTCCGCGTTTCACCAACCCCGTCTTAGAAATAGAAGATGAGGATGGTCTCACACATAGAAACTCGGCAGCGATACTTGCTGCATTTAAACAATTCTACAAAGCACTCTACACTACCCAACGCCAGTCCCCAGTGGACTTTGAATCATTTTTTCGAGGACACTGCCATAGCCTGGTTGGGCAATGGCCAGAGAGAGTACCTCCTGGCACGCCACGAAGATAAAGAGATTATCTCCGCCATTATGCAATTAACATCTGGTAAGGCCTGGGGCCAGATGGCCTACTGGCCGAATTTTATAAATTGTATCGACACTTAATCATTCCCATACTACGGCATGTGTTCGAGGAAGCCAGAGAAACTGGCATCTTACCCCGTACAATGCAGAAGGCACTCATTTCCATACCTAAACCTGGTAAAGACCCCACGTGCCTAGACTCCTATAGGCCACTTTCCCTTATAAATGTAGATGCTAAAATCCTAGCCAAGCTAGTCGCAAATCGTATCAGGACCCTGATGCCGGTATTAGTCCTCCACGACCAATCTGGATTTATCCCAAACAGAAGCACCGCTCATAACTTGCGCACTTTGTTCGCGCTGCTCCATGACATGCATCCTGAAGAAGACGCGGCTGCCATTTTCCTAGATGCCACCAAGGCATTTGATTCCCTGGAATGGGACTACTTGTCCTTTGTCTTGGTGCGCATGGGCTTTCC